>NC_080706.1:7535000-8206250 GCF_943734765.1 Anopheles ziemanni
CCCTCCACCCCCTTTTCGCTCGTTACCCTTCGGAAGGTGGCGGTGAAAGGAGAAGACACCTCGTGAAGGTTGAACATCTGATTTTGAACACCGGACATATGAGAAAGTAACAAATAAAAAAAACGAAACTCCAAAATAAATAAGAGACAGAAAATTGGCCAATAAAAAAAAATTTTGAGAGAAAAAAATAGACAAACGTGGAAAAACAGAAAGGAAGAAAACAAACCGCCAGTGCTTTGACATTGCCAATGAATATTAAACCCTGACGTATCTTGGCCAAAAAGGTGCCACATTTTCCCCATTTTCACACAACCAATAAACATTCGATTTCCGAGTTGACCTGGTGCTGCAGTCGCATTGATGAACACTTGATTGCGTTTCCCAACCACCCAACCGGGGGTGGGTGTTGGGACGTAAGATTTCCTTTTGCAGGTTTCTCTGTCCATGATTTGCAAAAGGTGCCACTTGACGGACCGTTCGACTAAGGTGCCACTTTACGGTATCGATGCACGACGGCCGCACGCGTTCTGTCGAATTGAGTGTTGCAAAATTATCACGCCAAGTCGGGCCCAATCATTATCAACGCCATTTCAATTGGCCTCTGCGTGGCGGTGAAGATTCTCTGGGCGAGAGTGAACACCATAGCGTGCCAAACACTTGTTGCGCGGGAAAAAAGGGACTTACTCGGGTGGCCTCTTCAAGGCTTATCAGCGAATCGGGGGTAGCACTACCAGAGACACACGAACATGCGTCCCATCCGTGCGCCAGAAAATGTGTGTGATCAACTTATTTGGCAGATAGCAAGCAGATATGGCCCGCTGCTGCAATCGGCACGGAATTTCGGGGACGTCTTGGATGGCGGAACCAAGACCAAAAAAAGAACACTTTGTTGACTCTGCAGATTTTCGCCCAGACCTTGCCACCCCTGGTTCGGTGTTCCCGATCCGCAACCATTAACCGATTCTCCAGACGAGGTTTTGCGGACCAATTTGCCGGGAAGGCAACGTGGGAATGTGTGGGGTTTCCACCAAAACGGCCTTATCTAGCTGCAGCTTAGGTCAATAACAGGTGGACCTGTTCCGATAGCGTACGCTCCCCACCCCAAACCCTGGGGATGTAGTGGTACGGGATGGGTTCCGAATGGATTGTAATCTTATCTTTTTTACTCTGCCCAAGTTCAGCGTGGAAACGTAACGTGTTGCATGATTCGATTGAGCTTTTTTTTCGTATTATGCTCCAAAAACTTGTCACAAAAATTACCGAAAATTCACACTATAAGAATTTTGTTTTAAAAAATAGCTGATAAAATAATTGGAAGAACCCTTCGTTAGAGGAATTTTTGTAATTTAAGTTGTTAAAAAAAAATTTTAAAAACAATAAGACTAACCCCGTGATATCAAGAAAAGAATTCTAAGCGGCAATCTGAATGACCAATAAAATCACAGCTTTATACTAATAAGCAAAAAAGTGTAAAACAACATATTGACCTTTTCTAGAGAGCATGATAAAATCAATTCCCATCGAAAAACATCCGGCCAGAAAGACATCTTTCGATATTATGGGCACTTAAAGCGATCTGCCTCGAAATGCTCGACAGTGACACGAGCTCCCTGTGTGTTGTGTTTTGCTTTCGCATTTGAATTATTCATTGACCAACGCTTTCTTTCCCCCGCCAGGAGTTAGAGAGTATCCAGGTCCATTGGGTCGATTTGGTTGGCGCATTTCTTCACCAACCTGGAGGATGATCTTACGAAATCTGGCCATTAATATCTGTGTCGAGCCGTTGCGGGCTCTTAGGACTAGGTCTACCAAGCTGTAGCTTTTGGGAAACATGTTTTAGGAAGCAACAATTTTTTCACCCTTTTAAAAACAATTTAGCAATGAAGTATTCGCAATCAGATCAATTTCCGCTTTAGGTTGAAGAGCAATGAATTAGTAGGGATCAATCTTATGACACAGACGGGGAACCACAACCTGCCACACTAAACCATCCGGCCTTCGAGGGATTCCTGGGGGTATGGGTGTGGTTATCTGTTCCGGTAGAGAATTTACTTCGCTCCGTTCCCTTACCACCGAAGGCAATATATTTTCTCGAAGGATCAGTACCGATAATCGAAGTTTGATCAGGTGCTGCTGTGTGACACCACACCATACGAGAGTTGGCCACAGCACACACACACACACACACACACACAAACAGATAAAAGTGAAACAGAAAAAAAAGAGCTGGAAGTCATTTTTCCAAGTACGTCTTACGCGATGGCTCCAACCGGAGTGTAATAACCAAAGATAACGGAGGGGCCGTAAAGTGGGTGGATTGATCTTTTACCCGCGCCATAAATGGTGCCGTATTGGGTACTATATTTTTCACCTATTATGAGCCATTGCCGCGTTGGAAGCTCGGAAGACGGTACAACTAATTGAGATGACTTTCTTGCGGGGGAGGAAACGGAAATCCCAAACGGAGAAAATATATTTTCACTTTCACGGCTAAGGTGGCCGCGTCGTGTGTGTCTATCTGCATTCAATAAAACTCCAGCTGCATTCTGCTATGACGACAATGCTAAAGTCCTAGTAGTGGAAAAAAAGAAGCGAGGTCGATGATAAACCTTAGCCATCGTAACGGCAAATTAATCCTCTTATCGTCAACAAAATTCATATCAATAACATAAAACATAAAAAGCAAAACCTGACCACCAACGGGGGGTGGTGCTTACATTACGCTGCAGAGAACTCGAAACCAATCCACCAATGTCACCTTTGCCGCGGGGCGCACGGGTGGACACAAAAATCCCGAGGGGTGAAGGCATCCGTCAAGAAGGGTATATCGATAGCAACTTCCGTATGGTCCATCTTGACGCGGGTCGGTGTTATAGTAAGCACCGCCTGTCGATATGTGGAGTTTGATAAGTTGCAAATCGACTCGACCTACACTTTCACCCCGGCCGGTTTCCTCCCTTCCGATCGATTTCCGGTTGGAGGTGTCTCGGTTTACGACATTCCCGACAGGTGGAGTCAAGTGACTCAACGCTGACGTAGAGCTAGACGGGGGGTGTTGAGTCAGTGCGGCCGGTTCGTGGCCAGACATTTCAGGGTTCCTTCTACAGGGGGTGGCCCGAATCGATGATCAATTTTTATTTCTTCATTTCGGTTGGTGAGTCAGACCGCGGTCGACATGACGCATGAGGATATGTTGTCCGGTGGAACACAATTCCACCTTTGAAACAGGGTGTTAAGTGGGATCCAATCCCAAGGCAAGGGCACTCGGTCCGATAACGTTTTACCGGTGACCTTCCACTTCTACTATCAGTTCCGTGATCGAAACTATCCTCAGGTTTCAGGTCTTACTTTTTCGTACAGCTCCGGGGTGAAAAGCAAACGGAACTCCTGCAGTTGATCCTCTTTTTCGATCTGGTTTATATCCATTTTATTGTTTTTTTTTCGTTTCTCACACTACGAATCAAACAAGCACTGGAGCCGGTTGCTCTATAACTGTTTCGTTGCACGCTGAATAGGCACAGATCACCCTAAAGCACTCGATCACTGAAGCAACTTGCTTAGACCAAATTTTCCTCGACGAAACCTCTCCTGACCCACTGGCACAATCGTTTACGTCACGGGCCGCGAACACGAATTCCTCAAGGCGGAAAGGAACCAGCAAAAGGGACAACGCGTCTCACACGCTCGGAAAAAGACGGTCACTTTTGGGCGAATGTTGACATCAGACTGACCGACCGGCGGCTGCACTTACGGCCACGGACTTAAAGGCGCGCACGGCAAGGAGTTTGGCTTTTCCCATTCCGTTCACTCTTTCTTGGGACGGTTTTTCTTCCTCTCCTGTCTCTGTCTTGACCTTAGCCATTTTCGCCTCCACGATATGGCCCCGGGCCAAGGCATCGCAGCGGTGGCTTATCGGTTCGGTGCGCGGGCTCCGCTACAATAAAGTAAAAAACCACCCTGCCCCTTGGGAGGGGTATGATCCGTGGGTGCTGGCGGTTTCCTCACCGAGGGGGAAGATAACGCCCGAGCTAACAATGTCGTGCCCCGTATCGAAGCCCAACAGCAAGGGGACATATTGGTAAAAAGTGCGCTGGGTTCCGCGCGAAGGTATTGGGAATTGGTTTAATTGTGGTTTGTTTGTATTTATTTTATGCATTCGCCAATACGTTATGAATAAAGTGCCATCATGGCCCACACATGGGCATGGAGTGCAGGCGATTGATTGTATGTGCGTTTTACAGCCCTCTCATCATCTCGTATTGGCCATCCATTTGATTTTCTAGAGGAAAATGTCGCTGGTGAAAAAGTGGTAAAATGGAAGAAGTAAATTTTCCTAACGACAGTTTTTATAACCATTTTTCTACCAATGGTCCTTTGCTTAGTCGCTTAGCTTGGCACGAACTTTTGTTTTAACTGGCCCCAATAAAACTTTCAATTTGTTGAATGTGGTGCCATCTTCTTGTTTTATGAACTGAAATAATTTTCTATCTTTAAAATCCACAACATCAACGTGATTTTTTTTTCTATTTCGCTTAGTTTTCAACGCGTGACTGGAAAATCCATTCGCAGCGTTGCATTTCGAATTGCAGACAAAAGAGAAAGAGTAAAATCATGGTTAATGCATTGAAGAAAGACTCAGCACAGTTCGAAGATGATGCATGTTTTTAACTTAACGAACTGAAAATTAGTCACGGATATTGTTGCATTTTATTGCAATCTAGTGAGAAGTGTATGGGCAACCCCCTTTGATAATAAAATACTTCAAGAAAACATTTGTTTGCAATTCGAATTGCAGATCTGACGCATACGCATCGATGCTCGAGATGATTTTCCCCTCCAGAGCACAAGCGTTGAATGAACGAGTTCATTCTGATGAATACCACGCATGGGGAAGTGTGGAAATCATTTTGTTCAACAGCACGCTCTGAGCAGAAGCTGTACCGCGTTAAGCACCACCACGCTCAACATGTCAGGATGGCCGAGCGGTCTAAGGCGCCAGACTCAAGAGCAATCTTGCCTGCTTTCGCAGGTGTCCGAGCGTTCTGGTCCTCTCTGAGGGCGTGGGTTCGAATCCCACTTCTGACAAATGAACTCTTTTTTTTTGGCTCATAATATTTTCGCACTTTTTTCAATCCACATACTTTGTTTAATGATAGTATTTTTCTGTGTTGTACCAGCACTCATTGCAGTAAAATACTTTAAATGTGTTTAATTATGTTGCCTCTAACGTGAAAGCGTGACGCCGCATGCATTACTGTTAAAGACAGATTGCTTTCAACGGAGCTCTAAACGGAATTAAATGAAAGACAACTAGCTTTTCTTGCCTTTAGAACTAACTATATTATCTTTCAGTTAATAGTTGTTCGGTACGCCAAAAAATTGTCTGACTTTTCAATTGTTCGAGCCTTTTTATACATATCTAAAAAACGTCGCCGTCGCGGCATTATTTGAGAAATCATGTTAAGTTAAGTTAAAGTAATCAAATAGTATTAATTTTAGACGCAAAGACCGAAACTATTTTACATAGGTGATGAAACACTTTATAAAAAAAATGGATTTGCATTTGTATGTAAAAAAAGTTCCACCGCCCGAATAGGGACTTGAACCCTAGACCGTTGGATTAAAAGTCCAACGCTCTACCGACTGAGCTACCCGGGCCTGTGGATGACGCGCGCTAAAAGCTATATACAAATGTAGGGACAGAAAATCGCAATAGCGGGCAATTTTGTCAAGGGTGAGATCTTTAGGTTTGAAGAACCGTAAATAAATGTTTTCTATTTGTATTCTTTTTTTCTATTAACACATCTGAAAGATTAGGAAAGAAGAATTGGGATTATTGTTTTGCATATCAGTTTAATAATCGAATATTTGTACAAATTGCGAACATACCAAAACGTATGAATCAACATTAGCTCCAATTCTCAATTAAACGTGTGAACACAAGTAAATTTTTGATGATAACGATGATGTCGTTGTTAATTTTAGCGGTACTTCGGGAATTTCAATTCAAATAGAAATGTATGTTAGTATTTAAGTTGTATAAATTGTGACGAATCATGCTGGTGCACAGATGACTAATGTGAAAATGCATGACACTCTTCTTTTCGTAAATCAAAACATGCTATAGAAATAAAAAGATGGTAGTGGAAAAAAAAGTACAAAATAGCTAAATTTATAAAAACAAGTTTGTAGTTTTTGTGCAAAAAAGGATAAATTTTGTAAAAAAGTTCCACCGCCCGAATAGGGACTTGAACCCTAGACCGTTGGATTAAAAGTCCAACGCTCTACCGACTGAGCTATCCGGGCCATATCTCCCAAGGGCGCTACAGACATATTTATTTTGAGCGTATAGCGGCATGCAACAAGTTTCAACAGCTGTGTAGAAAATAGAAATGAACACGTCACTCGACGTTTGCGCGATGGCGTCTCTATATACTTCGACTAATATATATTGAGACATTTCTGACTGCCTTTATGTAAATCTGAAGAACTATATTCCGCAATTGCGCAAATATATGGTGGTGACTTTGGATTTCATTATGTTTCGTATATTTTATTTGGCGAATAACTACTGTGCTACGAATGTGGTGAATAACTACTGTGCTATTAGGAAATTTCAATGCAAAATGCATGACACTTTTCTATTGCTACGAGAATGTGCTGAATGTTTTGATCGTCACATCATCTTACATAGCCTTTACCACCACCCATCCGCGTTCGGTTGTAACGCTCCCCTCTCAACATGTCAGGATGGCCGAGCGGTCTAAGGCGCCAGACTCAAGAGCAATCTTGCCTGCAAATAGCAGGTGTCCCCGAGCGTTCTGGTCCTCTTTGAGGGCGTGGGTTCGAATCCCACTTCTGACAAAGAAATCTTTTTTCGTCAAGCGAATACATTTTTAATCAAGAGCTTTATATCGATATTTTTGTATTTTTAGATCTAAAATAACACTAGATTAAAACCTAGTTTATTATTCGGTAAACAGATGAACTCATTTTGATAACTTGAGATTTTGTCTAATTTTAAACTAAGAATAGCTACAATGTAGCACACTTCAACAAGTCAGGATGGCCGAGCGGTCTAAGGCGCCAGACTCAAGAGTAATCTTGCCTGCAAGTTCCAGGTTTCCGAGCGTTCTGGTCCTCTCTGAGGGCGTGGGTTCGAATCCCACTTCTGACAAATGATCTTTTATAATCTCGTCAGTTTTTAAAGGAAGGCATCTAAAACAAACGCCGCTGCATCCATCATCCTCTGGGTCGTCAGGGTAAGTATTCCTTCCGACGACTTATTCGCGGGGAGAGATTGATATCATCAAGTTTTATAAAAGAGTATAAGAGTGGGCCGTTTTTTCATCTTCTTTAGTAAAAGTCATACCTCATTATGAAATCTTCACACGGTTCCGTTTTCTTTTAGAAGTTGAGGTGTTACATACCGTGTGATGTGTTGCCTTGCGATGCAAAAATCACCTTGATAGCTTCGGGCTGGTCATACAGAGAAACAAGGTCATACTCATATCAGCATTTATAATTCATAAAAATCGATTCTGCTAGAGATAACGATGACTGAAAAAGCAAGCAAAAGGCCAGACCACCGGAATGTAATACATATACCTGGCCGTTTGAAAATCGATTCCGCGGGAAAACAGGAACGCATGGCAAAACATTAAACAGCCAGGAAGCAATAGAAAACATGGAGGTTGATAACGTTGGAGACCCGGGGGACACTTCACACCAAGCTATGTGTGTTGTTCTCGATGTGCTTTAGAGCCATAGTGTGGCACTTTACGCCCCACAAATGGAGATTCGTTGTCTCGATAGTGTCGTGATGTTTACGATATGACTTGTCAGTTCGAAGCGGATATTGTATCTATTCGGTGCGGTTGGACGAATGATCGGTCCACCGGACCCTGGATGACGTCAGACAGGCGTCACTATTCTTCCAACACAAACGCAGCCCGCGGTGATTGATCATCATCCGGCTATCGTTTTTCGTGTTGCACAATGAACGGCCCGCTGTCAAAACGATGACAGCAGTCAAAATTAGCAAGAAAGAAGCGGACAGGTAACTTACCGATCACGTTCGATCGCATCGCTGTGCTTGTGAAAATGGTTGCGGTATGTACCAAACAATCGCACAAACTGCTTTCAATCAATATTGTTATTTGATTTACATTTAAAAGTAGAGCTAGTTTTATAGAAAACAAGTTTTTCATTGAATAGTATAAGATATTGTTTAGCACATAGGCGATTCAATACGAGCGAGACATACTTTTTTAAAGACGATACATTCCATTAGCGGAGGAATGCGGTTTTGCTAAATGATTGGAATGTCACGATGCTCAAGGAATGTGGCTGCAAGCTTACCGATTGAGATGCACAACACCCCGCCCGTGTCCGCCGACGTTACTTGTTGACCATTCCACGACCAACTGTCCGATTTGCCGGAAAGAAACAATTACCGCTCGCCCTGGAACGGCAGGAGTTCGGATGGTTCCGGATGGTCGAATTCCATACGGTGAAATAGGGCACGTTCATCAACGTGGCCGGCCCTGCCCACGAACACACACACACCAAGGTCGTTACCATAACAACCGATCCGAAGGCTTCGGCATGGGCCGGGAAATGGTAGGTAAATTGACGCCTGCTCCATCCCAAACGACTCTGGGACTTTCTTAGGCCCATATTTTTCCCTTCCTTTGTTTGTATCTGTTTTCCACTTTTCGGTTAAACGTTTACCCTTGTTGGCACACCCAATCGATGAGAGAAATGTTAATGAGTGCAATTTGAGCGCTATTAGGCGCGAGCTTGGAATGCTTGCCTCCAGGTAGCCTAATTCAGGTGCAACATAGCAACACACGAAGGGAGTGGTTGCGATGATGATCTCGATCGACACGTTGCACATTCCAGTTAGAGGCTGCAGACGGCGCAGTTGCTTGCTTAGGAAGGCCGGCACAGAAGAAAGAAAAGTACACAAAACCACTTGGTGTGATTATGCCGCGATTACGATGATGGAAATATGGCGGTAGTTCAGCCCTCATTCGAGGTTTATTTTTCAAGGCTATCGCAACGGTTCTTTTTTTGGCGATGGAACATTTTATTTTCCCATCGATGTTTGGATTTGGAACAAGTGGAAAACCGAAGAATTTCGATCGTAGTAAACTACACCTCTGACGGGATTTGATCTAAACAAGGATGCTGTAGATATCACGCGTTAGTAGAAATCAAATGTAATAGACATCGGTTTTCATAATTTCAAATGTACAGTTAATTATTAAACAAAAAGTAAGCTTCCCTTTTAGCAATCACGTGAATGATCAAGTCTTCCACAACTGACTCTGATGCAATGTGCGTCCTCCCTCTATTTCTACTTTTCAGGTACAATGTCTACTGTGATTGTTGCCTGCTATGATCAAATTTATCTAGTAAAAAATATAAGATACTACCAGAGACGCAATAGGTTTTCTTAGCTTTTGTGTATTTGAGATTTTACATGCCCTGGATGAAGCCTAAATTAAATCTACAGATTGTGCTAATGGAGATTCGAATGCTTATGATCATAAGGCCGCGATCGTCCATTGAAGCGCCTCTCGGGTAATAAAATTCCATGTTTTTTTCTTTAGAGCAAGTTAAATCTAGCAACACTTCAACGGAAAGCTACGAATAATCGTTGTAAAACTCCAGAATTGATGCGGTTAACATATTAACAGCAATGAACTTCTGTTCGATATCGATTTGATGAATCTTTATGCTCCAGTTTTATGCCCAGTCTATGCGACTGTCGGCGTCGTAAAGCGATCAAGGGCCTCTCGGGGATTGACTGGCAACGTTCGGCCACTTGTCCGGTGCTAGACTTTAAGTGCGCCACTTGAGGGAGGCAACAGGGCGTACGCGAGAAACGGTTGAAGGCTGATCATCTTGAAATCTCAATTGGTTCTGGCCAAGGTTGATCAACTGGAGCGGACGACAACTGGAGAGTTCGGTGGACGAGTAAATCACTGTTGCAGTTGCAGCATAAACGTTGTCATCAAGAGTCGCTCGGAGATCGCTTACAACACATTTTATCGCGCATACAATACCGACGATCCGGGGTTCCCAGCGATTGCATTCTGTTGCGTCAGGGCCAGATGAAGTGCACCGCGCCATCCATTTTTCTTTGTCGCTTTAGCTTTGTTATTATCGGCTTGTTATTTTCTTGCAAGTCGTGGCACTATAACCAGCGATCCTAATTTTTCTCACCCTCCCCCGCGACGAACACAAACGAAAATGAACGTGTCCCGAACGCGCTCCAACTCTGGTCACTCGTTTCAGCGGTTCACAAAATCTCAAACGAGCCCTCGGCTCAAGGTTGTGCTCAGTGGGTTCGCTGGCGGCGTGGAATTTTTCTCACCGTGCGGGAAAACCCTTTTACTATTCCGTGGAATTCCGAAGGAGTGAATGGAACCTCGAACTCTTTCGAGGCAGCAGACTCCACCAGAGCGGGTGGGTGCGGGGCAGAGGGTGGAAAAAACTCGACCAATCGGCCAGACCGTTTCCACGGTCGATTTGGTTGCGGTTGTTTTACTCACGCTTTCCCGAAAAGAAAGGAAGAAAAAAGCAACCCACCCCACACCGGCGGGGAAAGAAACAAGGGAATTGAAGAACGTCGGCCTTTGAATCTGGCCGCCCCGCTCGACAAAGCGCGCTGGTATGTAGCTTAAGCCCTCTTTAGCCACGATCACGATCTCGACCGGCCCGGACCACCGTCGGAACTCGCGGTCTGGCCCGTAAGAAGCATTTCATTCATTTCGCTGGCCTCAACAACGGCACGATCCATGGCAACGGATTTACGGTGTGGACACTGGTTTTAAACCACATTTCTGGCCAGCCTCTCTTAGTCTGAGGCTCGATCAAGTCTCGCCGGCATACATCACCGGGAAATCTTTTTCTACCTTCGATTGCATCCGGAAGCGGATGTTTCGACGGTGCTGATTGGATTAGGTTTAATTAATCGATTGGCTGATCGAAAGCGCTCCAGATGGCAATAAGGCGCTATGCTTACTAAGAAGAACGCCATTTGAGTTGTTTGTTTTATGATGAAACGTGTCTTTTTTCACAAACTCTCGTAATCTTTGTTAAGATTTTATTAGATTGGGTCTTTTTATTCATAGAAGAAAGTGTTCGAGATAAAATAACGAATATCGTTTAGATGTAAAAATGTAAATTTAGACATCCAAAATAAAAAGGTTTAGTTTGTTGTGTTATCAAAATGTTTCCAAGCAAATCAAATGAACTTTTTTAGAGAACTTTAAACCCATCGGGGTTAAATTATAATTTGTTTCCATTAATTATAAATTAGTTTCAATCGTTTGTTACCGATGATGAAATACCATAGGGTTTTCGCAAACGGATGTTATTTTATCATCGATAACAAACGATGGAAACTAATTCATAATTAATCTGAATGAGTTTCTTTGGCTGTCCAAACATGTTTTTCAGCCTAAAACATTTTACCGCCATACTGTTGACGCCATTCTACAGTTACGAAGCACTTTTATGCTTCCCGCAGGCACCGGCTCGGTACCGCATAACACCTACACGCAAAATTTCGACGATATCGATCGAACTCATCGATAAACATAACACCGGAAATCAACGCCAACCATCCCGAAGGGAACACCCCAAACCCCCGAAACGTCAGGCTACGTAACAACCACGGCCTACTGCTGGCTTGAGTGTGTGCTAATCAATGTCGATTGTTACACGAACCACGCACCAAAGCACCCTCCCAAAATCCCAGCCCATTCCTTCGGACGGGGGGGTTGAGCGAAAAGTTGCTAATCGTTACCACATTGTGAACCCACGGTCATCGAATGGGGCCCCGAAACACTTTATGCGGCTTCCTTGTGCAATCAATCTTCCTCGTACCACTCGCCTGGGCCTCTCGCCGATGAGGGAAGATTGAGGGAAACAACGTAAAAACAAACTCAAACGGGGAAGATGTCACATGCAGGAAGTACGACTCGGCAAACTTTGAAACGCAGCGAGTCTTCCTCAAGGGGCACCCCCCACGTACGCTCCCCGTCCGGTGCAAGTTCTCCCGGCGTCTGGCTCGGATGTTCCGGGAGGTCCAAGTAGAGGCGGAGGCACAACCCGGGCACAACACGCGATATGCATTTTAATTACGAACGGCCGTATCCATAAAACGACCGACCGAGGCGCGCACGACTACAATTCCGCAGTTTTATTGCACAATTTGGCCTGCAACAACTGCACTCACCACCACTTTCCTCCTGACTCCGCGAGGCAAGCTTCCTGCCCGGGTGACAATCAATTATGTAATTTGATGCGACCTGGCTGTCGGGAAGCGTTTGCTGCGTGCGGTTTCACTTCGGCTGGTGTGGGTTTTGGTTCCAGCTTCCGTGTAAGGGTGGTTCGGTTATCTCACCTGCAGTCGTACGAGCGTCAGGTTTATGTACTTAAACAAACCGCCAGTGGAGAACGAATCAAGGCTGCCAACGCCCGGTGCATCTAAGTGCATCTTTGTGTGGGCCAAAGGTGTCAATCAACAAAGAAATGTGAGGAAACCAGTTGCGGTCGAGCGGGCCTTCCGGAAGGTGGAGGACCTTGGAGTAAAGAATATTGCGGGAGTTCCTCATCGTCATAGGCTTTGATATATTCCAGTTCCTTGACCGGTTTGTTCAAACTGGAATGTTGGCTCAATTTGGCTTAAAACTCTGCCGCTTCAGAGGGACATACATCTCGAGAAACAGCTAACTCGTCGTCGTACAAGATTGCAACGATGCACACGATCACGTATCGCAACACCAATGCTGGCCATGCTCTATTTTTATTACGCCACAAAGTATTTAAATGTCCATCTTCCGCCCTCTACCTCTTCTCGTTTCGTCTCGGGACGGTACCAACACCCGCTAGTGGCTTAATCAACGGTGTAATCAGCCGAAACTGACCCGCGTCATCGTGCTGGATGGATGCAACACGAGAAGTTGCACTTTCGAGGGGAAAGAAAAAATAAAAAAAAAATCAACACAAACACACACACACAGATCTTACGGCGAACTGAACGAAAACAAACGTTAAAACTGTACATGTGCTTCTGACGGGGAGCATAATGAGGCCCGTTGTTGTACAGTTAAATGGTTCCAGTTTTGCCGACCGGCCTGATGGCCCGATCTTTTGATTGCACCGAACGCCTGATGGCGAAGAACTTGATGAAGGGCTTTTTTTGTTGCCTCGTTTATTACTCCCTACGCTGAGTAGAATTGGCCGCCGCATCGTCAAGTGCAATGCGGGCAGCCAAATGGCGTATTTCCGATTGCCATCTTTCATTTGTGCAACGGGGAGGCACTTCCGATCGACACGAGTTGCTTATCAGCCAGGAAAGGAAAGCGGCGTACCGGTGATAGCGGGTCAAGTTGTTTTTTTGTTTTGCATACGCCCGTTGATAACTTCTCGACGTTAATTGAGGCGAACGAAACATGGATGTCCCTTTTAGGGTCCTTCACCGGCCACATGGAAAGACATAATTCATGAACATCAATTAACATCGACGATGAATTCACCTGCACTGCACACCTTCCTCGAGTTGGGCCAGCTTGAAATGGAAACACGTTCGCGTTTCAAACACTGCAAAAGAAACTATTTTATTAGTCCACGTGCTAAACCCCACTTTTTAGCCACTGTTTCTCTTTCTCTTTTGAATACATCATACGGTTCTGATCATTAATCTTCGTGAGGCAAATGATTGTTTCGCGTCTGCCCGATCGCTTGAACCACGAACGCAGCACAGAGCGCCATTAATTCGTACGCCCGCCAAACCCACTCGAGGCTGCCGAAAGATTCCAATTAACGCGAGCAAAACAATAAACCAAAGGTCTGTGTCCAGAGGTGCGGGAAAGAACCTTAGAAGATAAAATAAAAAACAAAAAAACAAAACCTTTAAGAAAAAACGAAAAACATCACACACACACACAGCTGCTTCGGGGGGCGTCGTCTTCGTCTTCGACCCGGGCGGGGGGTACAGTTCTTAACGTGGCATCGAAGTTTTTTGACCTCGCAGCATGGTTTCTCCGGCTGGCGCGGATAGTGTCTTCCCGCTCCTCCCAGGCCGGAGAGGGGGACGAGAGTGAGTCTTGGCTTACTTCTTCGCGCCGAGCATCGTGATCGTCGTGAACCGCGCGCGATCATCATCATCTGCACCAGTCGGAGTGTTGTGGCTCATGCGTTGTGGCTTCGAGCCTACCACCACGAACAAAACGGCAGAGTGTGATGTTTTCTTCCACAACCTCTTTTGGGGAGTGCTTTCTTGCTGTGCAGTGCCGTGAAGAAAGTCTTTTTCTTTCTTTTCACGCAAACATCTTTGCTTCATTTCCATGCAAATATGCAAAAACCGAACCCCCCAACTGGAGTAGAGAAGTTGTGATCACGCTGAGGGCGATTCCGCCAAGTCAAGGAAAAAAGGGAACCAGTGGTGGCGAGGTACGCACACACATACGAACGCCGATTATGGTGGTCGCGGGAACTCCGTTGGTCCGGCAGCATATGGTGGGCACATTTTTAGATATCCCGTTTTGTTTTTTTTTTTGTTTAGCACTATCTTATTTTTATCGTTGTTTTTGAAATGCTTCTCGAATGTTCAAACCTCTGCATGCGTGGCATACGGCACCATCGATTTATGGCATGTTTGAATGATTCATAAACATTTTCTCTTTAACGCTGAACTATTTTTTCCTCTTTTTTGTGAGAACGTGGAGTGGATAAATGTTACACATTTCACCATTAGAGTGATGCAATTGTGTTAATAATCACCAATTAAATCTGTCGTACTGTCTGTCCCATCGGGGGAGACTTTATTTTGTGCGAATCACCCTTAGCTTCAGGTCAGAGGCCACCTAAAGCCAATGTCGAGCACCCGCGAGTGCTAATTACCAAAGTTCCCAAAGCTATACGCATGTATGAACCAATCGATCGTCCGGAGATCAAGATCATTAGCGTCTGTCTTGGGTGTACGATGCAGTGGCATACGCCCATGGTTGGTGGAAAAATTATGTATGCTCGAGGCCGACCGCCGAGGCCCGAGGAAGGTGGGTAAACACCACCCAATGCCATGTAAATTAGATAATGAGTGGAACCGGTAATGCATACAAGCGCATGGCGCAGGGTCGATGAGGTAAAATCGCAGACTCGCGGCACCACTGTCCGAAATTGAACATGCACAAATATTCACAACCGCTTTGTATGCAGTGCAGGGTGGCCGCGGCGTGCCAAAAACAATTATTTGCCCCATGCCACCCCGGTGGTGTTTGGTAACAGCAACAGCTTTGGCGGCAAACATTCAGTAACGGTCGGGTTGGATCGTGACGCACGGGACGAGGGTTTGTTGTTACATTTTCCAACCACAATATTCCGGCGGTTACCTCATTACTTTTTCTCTTTAACTTGCAACCCCCCAAATGACCCAAAAAAGCACTCAGTTTCTGGCAAAACAAATGAAAAATCGTAAAAAAAATCATCTATCGCGGGTTTGCAGAATTTTTTTCCATTTCTTTTCTTTTCTTCCCATTGCGAGTGATAATTTTTTCGCAAAGCGAAAAACGTGAAGAAATGGCCATTGTCAAAAATGTAGTTCAAAAATAGTTTCCGTTCGCCCGCACTATCGGTGTGAAGATGTGTTATTGTTTGCCGTCGATTCCGTTTCGGGAATGCCATCACGAACCGCTGCCGGACCGAGTTTGTTTTCCGGAAGATGGGCCCCACCAGACGGTAGGACGGGTTTTCCCCCCGGTTGTACTACAAGAAGTCGGCATGCCGTCTCTTTGGTGTCGACGCGCGTGGCTGCGCTTGACTGTTTTGACGCCGCCGATGCCATAACGTCGACGAAGGGCGTCATTTTACGCCGTTTTGGGACTGGTTTTATGGTGTTGCATTACGAATGGGCCACCTCGGAGACCAACCGGCTCCGCGGAAGGATTTAAAAAGGGGAAGAGACTTGTCACTCCGATTTGCTGTTGGTTTTACCGTTTGCTGAAACCATGAACCTCTCAGAAGTTCAAAAAAACGAATAAGTTTTTGCATAAATAAATGGAATACTTTGACAAACGCATACATTTTAAAAGATTTGACTTTTCACCTTTAAACCGGTTTAAAATAGCTCTGTTTTAAAAATGATAAACCATTTTGAATTAGAAATAGATTGATATTTTTACAAAATATTCAAATTTAGATAAGCGAAGCCATTTTAAGCATTTAAATATTAGACCCATAAGTGTTAAATTATTATAAAATTCAGGAAGATATACTCTGAGCAACTCAGGATTTGGTGACTCATTCGTGGTAAAAGGATAAAATATTGCTTGTCGTAAAAATGCTTACATTTTCATTTACATTGTATCCAAAAATGGAACCATCTCCCAAAAGGCTGCAGCGTGGAAGTTGCGAGGACAACGTAATGTTTGTGCAACGTTTACGTGTAACATCCAAATCCTTTGGGGGGCGAACGAGTTTTGAACATTTGGAGCGTGTCGCTGATGTCATCCCCAAAGCCCAAACCGCGGCTAATGTATGACGTAGTTTTGCGGTGGAGTGTGCGTATAACGGCACGGTTGGCGTACGGGAATGGTGTAGCTTTTTTGTGCACCAAACACCTTTGTCGTTCAAGCGCCAACCGCGAAGACAGGAAAAAAGCACTCAAACGCCGATGGAATAAGAAAGACCACTCCAGTATTGTGCACGGATCGCGCCCACATCCAAGCAGTCACTGCGCTGCGACTCATTGTGTCCCGCGGAGGACTTTTGTGACGGGCCATCCGAAGGCCACGCCACCGTTGAATGGACCGGTCCCGTCCGGCGGACCTTTGCCCCGCCAAGTGAATAATGAACGTGATGGAAAAGTCAATAAATATGTGCCTTGATTGGAGGGCCCCCGGTCTGCAACGGCTCTATCACGTCTTCCGTGAGATACTCTCTGGTGACACCGACACACCGAGACTTTGCCAACTACCGTAACACGGAAGTGATGCGACCTTTCCCTTCGGCGAGCGCTGCTCGTGGTCGACGCTGGCGACAAATGCAAATTGCGCCGCAATTTGCTCGCGCGCGTTCGTGAGCTTGAGGTAGTTGCGAGTGAGATCGCGCCCTCGGCACGGTGATGTCAGTGGAGAAGTATTCACGATCGCTCGCACGAGCAAAAGCCAGTTCCAGGGTTCTTTGTTTACAGTTTACGGAGTCGATGAATCATCCAACGCGGGAGGCGAATCTGGCCATTTCTAGACATCCAGCAGCTGGATGGACCGATCAGTGGGGGGGGGGGGGGGGGGTGCGAGTCCCCGCATGTGGGGTGGTAACGTGACACGACCGGGACTACATTTGCTCGATCCCAATCTGTCAAAGCGCGGCACGCAAACGGGCTTCCGAGTGGTGCTCGAGTTTGCGTGGACAGTTAAGGGTAGCCTTCACCCGGCCCCGGCAGGACCAGGGAGTGGAACGTGTTTATCTGGTCAAAGTCTCGCAACGCGCGCAGGAATGTGCGATGCTACGCAAGTGTTGATAAGCCTCAGCAGGGGAGGGAACCCGTAGCGTCCAAGGCGTCCGATCGTGAGCTTACAGCCAAGCTGCATTGGAAGCATGAATGCATGGACCGGCCTGTGTAAAATATGCGTATGACCTTCAGGCGCGCACTAACCACCGTTGATAAGATAGTTGCGGGTTTAGGGCCACGAGGCTAACGATCGTCGGTCCGATTGTCGGAACAGCGTAGACGATGAGAAAGTCTAGCCGGGACGTTGGAATTTGGGAAAGTTTGTTGCAAGAGTCTGGAGCAGCTTCGAAAAACTTGAGCCTTAGCCTCCCTAGGCGACAAATAGTTGCGTAGGCTCGGTGGTACACGATTGTAGCGAAAGGTTTGCCCCTTTGCCTTCGCGGAAGGGTGTTTCTGATTGTCGGTTTGATCAGCAGGCGGTGCAAAGTAATAAAAGTAATACACACCGCACGCACGCCGTGTAGGTTGGGCAGATCTCAGTAGGCGTGGGAGTGTTTGAAGATTGAGGCTATCCAAAAGAAACTGTGGACCATACCATCCTCCTTGGGCAACTCGTGATGGCAACAATCGTAGGCGCATCATTCCACGAAGGAAAAAACAATTCAATCTGACCTAAAAAGTGTTGTCCACTTCAAAACACTCGAAAAGCGAATCAAACTTGAATCTCGCAACAGCCAGAAAGAAGGTGAGAACGGGGTAATGTGGGATGGAAGTGTCCGACTAGCTACAAATCACAAATTTCTCCTGCAGCTAGACGAGAGGGTGCCACAATTTTCACGCTTAAGGGCGTTGCCAGACGCAGATCCTTTTCCAAGAGGAACCACTTATGGCAACAGAGTCTGCTTATTTTCCATTCCGTTCCGCCAACTAGCAAATCCATTGGACAGGGCACATTTTATAGAATGCATCGGATGTGGGAGAATGTAGTGTAAGAAAAATAAAACTCGGGGTTTTTTTTTCTATAATCAAGCTGGGAAACGTGCTTTGGCTGGTAAACATTTTCTCAGGAAGAGTTATAAGCACTCAAGAAATGCATGCAGAAAAACGCGTACCATTTGAGATACCTTCTGCAAATATCATGAAAGTTCATTATAATCATCATTGGAGCCGACGCCGGCGTGCCACCAGTACACGTGTTCTCGGCATCCGCTTTCGGCCGCCTTCCAGTGCGCAACTTCACGAAAGCCATCGACCGCGGTGCCGCCCTGGACCAACAGATATACACACACATACAGCCACGCGGACAGGAAACGACCGGCAGGGGTGGGAAGGCCGATATGGTACAACCCGAAAGAGAGCAGACTTCCGGGTGCAAACAAATCAACAACTGGCGGCTGCTACTTTTTCATCCACCCGCCCAACACCCCCTCAGATACGTACTGGGAGGAAAATGGTCTTCGGAATCTGGACTTCATTTCCTTCTTCTTTTCGTTCCCTTTTAGCCCCGGCAATGTATAACGGGGCACCCGGAGCAGAGGGAGCTTTTCCCGGCAGCGCTAGGGCGAAAGTCACACGCAGCGCTACGGCTGGGCAAGGGACCAGAGCCGGAAGCAGCCAGGGAGGGCTGAGAGGGAGAGGCTGGGAGTGCCGTGGCATGCGCCGTAGGGATGGAACCGCTTCGTTTACGTACGTCGGCGCGTCGGGACCGGCCGGGAGACGATTCTGAGTGGTTTGTCACAGCAGTATGCGTGCGAGACGAAGCGAGAGGGGTTGCGTTCGGGGCAAAATGAGGTCAAATGTCTGGTTTGGCTTTGGGAACACCGGCATATATCCCGAGACCGGTATATCATTATAGCTTTCTAACACCGGTGCATTTCGACCAATCACACACACCCATACACTCCCATTCAAAATCGGCGTGTTGGCGGTGGCGCCGTACCGGACACACGTACGGAAATGCCAACGGCCCGGCCGGATTGCGGATTATATTTTCCTCAATTCTCCGCTACGTATCCACATTTTTTCCCGCTAGGTTGCCGGGTCCTCCATCAATCGATAGGGATTTCTTGGACGGGATAGGAAGGTGGAGCGAAGCACATGTACATGGTGCACCCCCCATTGGGGGACTCATCGTAAATCAATTGGAAATTAATTAAAATGTCGTACCTCGTTGACTTGCTGGAAAGTTACGCTTATGTATGTGGGGTTTTTTGTTTACTTTTTAAAAATGATTCCTTTTCTATCTCAACGTTTCTTCTTCCATACCACGTTAAGCAGATAGTTGTTGTGAAACATAAACAAATGTGTAAACCGCAACCGGATCTAAATAAGCATGTTTTTTACTAGTTTGAAATTCATACCCCGCTTTTTGAGACAAATTGCCAGCAACCCCTCTAACTCTTCTATCATACCATCATCATCAAGTATGAAAAAAACACTCCTTCCTAAAAGATACCCGCAGAAGATAAACATGCATGCTGCTCATTTATTGCAATGGACTGTTTTGCACAACCTCTTCAACAATTTACGGGCAAACCATGTTTCAAAATACCTAGCTTCATTCAATAACAACTGCCAGCATCATCAACATCATCATGACGGCATCTTCTTCGTCGGTTGTGGGCCACAAAACCTCCGAGATCAAGCTGCGGGTCGCCATAGCCTACTTGATGATGTGTCTTTGTTGTGCCACCACCCGCAACGCGGTATGTCTCGGGAAAAACTTGAACTCGACGGAATGAAAACTCAAAAACACCCCGCCCGGCGGCATGGCGGAGGGTTGGGGCGGGATGTGGATCTTGGAACCCCTGCAGAAGCCGATGATCTTGCGTTCACTTACCTCCTCAAACTTCTCCTTCATCTCCGCCCGCTCCTCCACCGACAGACTCTTGTGCGCATTTCGGAAAGAGGCCATTTTTGTTGTATCTCGTGCTCGCTCACACCCGCTGTTCGAAGTATGTATCTCGCTCTGCTGCTGCTCACTCACGCTTGCTTATTATAATCTCGACAGGCGGTGTCGGTTTCGGGATGCTGGGCTTGGATTTTCACTGCAGTAGGAAATTTCGTGTTGTTTGCACCCAACAGGACGAAATTGGCTTTTCACGAAACGATTTTGCGATGATTTCGGACACACTTGGGAGATACTCTTTGCCCTCAGATTTCACACTACAGCTCACTTGCGGGAGGCATACAATCTCACTGCCAGCTCACTTCATTCATTCAATCGCCACGATTCTTTTCTACGCAAAGACGCATCAATGTCGAATGGAAATGATAACCTAAGGAGATAATATATGATTAATGCAAATGTGTATTCACCACTGCCACTTCCACTTCCACGATAAAATGTGCCACAACACCTCAGCCAGGGCTAGGGCCTCCAACAACCCTTCAGCGAACAACCTGAACGATGGCGATAGCGTGAGAAGCGACGAGCCGCGTTGTCAAGCGCTTTTCGGTCGTGGAAAATTGAAAATGTTTTCCCTACAGTTAGTTTGAATTGCGTTTCCCTGATCTTTAATGAATGTGCCTCGGGTATGTAATATTACACCGCCTCGCCACTTGACGGTAAAGGTGTGGCAGTGGCTTTTATGTTTTCGTTCTAGCGCACATACACACTGGCACACGTTGGCCGGGGATTAGAATGTGGTGTCGGGAATTCTTCGCCGCGAAGCTGCGCTCGACGGTACATCTCGCGGAACGGGACAACGTTAAAAGGGCGTACGTTGATATGGCGGCGCCGTGGAGTGCCTTTTTATGTTTTACACATTAACACCAACGCAGAACGGCGTAGCGAGTTTCCATGAATGAAAGGTCCATTCGATGTTTGCACCGAATGGAACAAACATTCAGGAAAAGCCGAAATTATACTGAACACTAAGTACATCCAGGAAAACAATTGTGTATTCTTTGACGTACAAACAGAACGCAATTTACGCAATTCTCATCTCGCTTCCTAAACACAACCACAGACACAAGGTATGGTAGGAAAAAAAAACCCACTGGAGGATGGAGACGAATGGAAACATACAAAGTGTTTACGAAAGGGCGAGAAAGAGGAAAAGAGAAAAAATGCAAAAGCAACTGAAAACTGTGAAAACCGGTCGTGCGGCTTATCCTATAAGAATCACACGTACACTAGCACACGGTCGATTCAGCCGAACTAGAGGGTATTTAAGAATTCTTATAAGACTAGCAAAGAATTGCAACCGATTTCCAGCTAGATACGATTAGAAAAGTTATGTTGATGCTACGCACTGTGGGTTGAGGGGAACTTAATGCACTCGACGACCTATATGAACAATTGATTGTTTTAACAAGTGCCGTGGTTTCGCGAATGATAGCGTTCTAACATACCCAACGAAGCGCACAATGCTGCGTCAAAATAAAGACTATTGGCGTTTGAACGCGAACGTTGCAGGTAGACCTCGTAAAGTCCAACGTAAACTTATAAGCTGTGCCATGTATTTTGACAGCTTTGAGCGTCGATTTATGTGCGTCGATAATATCGGGTCGGATTCTACATGAGAACAGCTTTGCCTGCTTTTTATTTGAACCAATTGAGATAAGCTAGAGTGAAAATATTTTGCCTTTAAGTTAGAGCTTGTGTATGGATCGTATAAATCCTGTAAATTAAAAAAAATACTGTGCGCAATGAGGTTTTAAAATTTAACATCTTGACTAGGTACCCTCTTTTTCTTCGTGCTTGGGATTGAAGAGGCAAACTGTCATCAAAGCAAAGCTTGAATTGTTTACATTGAAAGTACATTTACTATCAATCTGGAACGCCGCTACAAGTTAGTGAAATTATAGCAAACAAGTGGCCGGGAAATGAGTTCATCAAATTTTCTAGTGCTATTGAAAGCATTTTCCGTAAGTTAAAAGTGAAAGACGAGTTTAACTGCTACTACTTACCCGTGCACCATTGATTCATTCGTTAGGAATCGCTGAAGCGTGCGTTCAAAGAGGACGACATCGAATTGCTGAAGGCGGAATATGATGCCGCGCGTGCCAGCGATAACGATAAAAAGACGGCACTACATCAGGCGTTTCGAGATATGTTGCTCACGAAAACGGAGGACATCCCTGCCATCGAGCGGTTTATCAGCTTCGCCGTCACATCCTGCCGCAAGGATATGACGGTCGCGACGATGCCGGTGGTACTTCTGGGGGACATCTTCGATGCGGTAACATTAGATCGGGCCGAGAAAATCTTTACGTACGTTGAGAACAATGTGGCCATTTGGAAGGAAGAATTTTTCTTCACCGCTTGCAAACACAATCTGCTTCGTATGTGCAACGATTTGTTACGGCGGTTGTCCCGCTCGCAAAACACAGTTTTCTGTGGACGGATACTGCTGTTCTTGGCCAAGTTTTTCCCATTCTCCGAGCGCAGCGGCTTGAACATCATATCGGAGTTTAACCTGGAGAATATCACCGAGTACGGCATGGAAGGGAATGAAATGACACTCGAACAGCTGTCTGCAGGCAGTGAGGTAGAGGACGATGCGAAGACGGAAGATGAGAAACTCAAGATTGACTACAATCTGTACTGCAAGTTTTGGGCGTTACAAGATTTTTTCCGCAACCCAAATCAGTGCTACAACAAAGTCCAATGGAAAACATTTGCCACCCATGCCGGCAGTGTATTGGCGGCGTTCATTAGCTTCAAGCTGGAAGAGCATCGTGCATCGAGTGTTAGTACGAAGGCACCCGAAGGATCCGCCGCGACCGACGATCGTATGGAGGAGGACCAAATCCGTGAATCGGGACATTTCTTCGCTAAATTCCTTACCAATCCGAAGCTGCTTTCGTTACAGCTTTCCGATTCGAACTTCCGACGCTCAGTGTTGGTACAGTTTCTCATTCTGTTCCAGTACCTCAATTCTACGGTGAAGTTCAAGGCCGAGACGCACATCCTCACGCAAGCACAGAGCGATTGGTTGAAGGAAACCGAAACGGTAGTGTACCGGTTGATCGAGGAGTCTCCTCCAAATGGAAAAAAGTTTGCCACTACCGTGCGGCACATGCTGACACGCGAGGAACTGTGGAACAGCTGGAAGAATGAGGGTTGCAAAGAGTTCAAGCGTCCGGAAGCGGTGCTAGAAGAAGGCTCGTCTACCACAGCAACAACCAGCTCGGGTTCTGGAGCGGCCCCAGCGGTAACGGCTTCTAGTGGTCGTCCTCCGGCCAAACGACCCCGTCGACCGTTGGGAGACCTGATTCGGGACGCAACAAAACAGGGCAAGTTTTACATGGGCAACCAGGAAATAACGCGCCTGTGGAACCTTTGTCCGGACAATTTGCAGGCATGCAAGGGTACGGATAGAAATTTTCTACCATCTCTCGAGTCTTACCTAGAGAATCCGAAAGAAAAACAGGACCCTTCGTTCGAGTGGCGCGCGCTACGTTTGCTTGCCCGTCAATCGCCTCACTTCTTCACGCTGTTCAACACACCCTCGTACAAGGTGTCCGACTACCTCGAGAGCGTTCGCAAGAAGATCCAGAAGGACAAGCTCGACATCAAACTGGAAAATGCAATCAAAGAGGAAACAGCACCCCAATCCACAGAACAGACGGAAGCCGAAGGTGAGGGACTGGTTGGGGATGAGGAACACGAGCAGATGGAAACGGAACTGTTGAAGACAGAGCAGCTGACGCCGGAAGATAAAAACACCCACAAAACGCTTGCGGTGAGCAAGGAGCAGCTTTCCGAGCTGGCACCGAGCATCGGAAAGGACTGGAAGAAGCTAGCCACTAAGCTTGGGTATAGTGCCGACGAGATCCAGTACTTTGAGTCGGAAAATGCCACTGTGGTGGACCAGTGCTGCCATTTGTTGACACTCTGGTTCGACGACGACATGGATGCAAGTCTGGACAACTTGGCGTACATTCTGGAGGGTTTGGAAATGATGCCTGCAGCCGATGCGGTCAAGCAAATGATTGCACTACTTAGTGATAAGGCTGAGGATGTATCAGAGTGAGCTCACTAAGGTGGCCAATATTCGGCTTGTATCATTTCCTATAGATGTCGGTAAAATAAATGTCGTTTCCATAAATTCCTAAAAACATAATCTTGGTTTGTTCGCACAGTGTTTTAAAAACTGAACGAGAAGCATTAATCAATTTCAAATCTTCACCTGGTTTTACATCTTTTTCCATTTCTGAATGCAATAGGAATTAGTTTGACTAACCAATAGTTAACGGTACATTCAAATTCCATTCGTAAGCTGTTTCGTATTCATAGGAAAACTTCATCCTGGCAAGAGGTAAGGACATTTTTCGTGGAGAAACTGCGCATGTCCCGCAGCTTGCCTTCATAATCAGTACAAAGACTGTTTTGCATCGTCTCTGAAGGAAAATAATCCATTGCATTTTTTCAAACGAACATCTGCCACTGAAAGAAATTTACACTAGACCAGTGGATTCCAAAAGCAATCGTACTAAAATGTTCTTCCGATGGTGATGGTGAGCTCGGAGTGCTTGTATTTAGAATTCTAGTCACGTTAAGTAAGGAGTTTTACCAGCACGGAGCTGCGTAGTGGTTCGTTGTCTTCACTAACCCGCTACACGGCAGTACGATGAATACAACGCCTATGCCAAACGTGGACTTTATGGAGCTCCATCCGGTGCATCAGCATCCGGCCGGTTGCAAGCAGCACTGCTTCGTGTTCACCGAGATAGCGGACATTGAGCTACCGCCGGAAATCACCAAGTACCCGGAGAAGATAAAGAACGGGAGCATTCATTCGTACACGAAGGAGAGCATTTCACCACCCCCGCCAAAACTGGCCAAAGATCGCCGGAGTCGCAAGATAATCGCCCTCGTGTCGGGCCTACTGGTATGTGTGGCACTTGCGGCCGGTATCCCGCTCGGATTGCAGCTCCGTTCGTCCTCGCTGCTCGAGGCCCGCCTGGCCTTCATCAGGCGTCTGCTGGTGGAGTCACCGTTGGTGGAGGGATATTGGGCACCACCGATGGGTGCGAATTTTAGTAAAAGTTTCGCAGAAGTGAAGAGTGGCATGGTCGGTGCACTGCTGTGGCCCATCGCGGTTCCTTGTGCCGCCCAGTATCTGGATGCGGTGCAGCTCACTCTGGAGGGGTTGGATGAAGCGAGGCGATTGGTAGGCAAAAATGGGGATATGGCGGTGGTGGAGAATGCGGACGAAATGGAGCAGGCGCACACGGAAGGTAAACTGGCCATCCTGTTCGGGCTGGAAGGTGGACATACGCTAGGCTCGAGTTTGGCCGTACTTCGCTCGATGTACTCTCTGGGCGCTAGGTTCGTTTCCTTAACTGGCGTTGGTTGCACGACTCCTTGGGCCAGTGCTTCGATAAGGAACGATTTCTTCGACGAAAATCTCCCTTCCACGTTGACCAACTTTGGCGAGGTAAGGTATAACAAGAGGGACGCTAAGGTCCATCGACTAACCCGAATGCCTTTCGTAGGTGATCATCCAGGAAATGAACCGGCTGGGTATGTTGGTGGAAATTTCCCGACTCTCCGAACCAGCCATGATGGTCGCACTGAACGTCGCCAAAGCACCGCTTCTGCTCTCCAATGCGCTTCCTTCGTCGATGGCCTGCAATGGAACGACGGCAGCCGTGCCGGACCACATCCTGAGCGCTCTGTCCCAGAACGGCGGAGTGTTGATGCTGAACGTGGAACGATGCGGCGACAAACCGATGTCGCTGAAGGATGCCATAACGGCCATCAACTACATACGCGCTATTGCCGGGGTGGAGCACGTGGGGCTCAGTGGGTCGCCTAAGAACTACCCGATGCTGCTGGCCGAACTGGCACGGGATCGACTGTGGGGCTCGGTTGCCATCAAGAAGCTGGTTGGGGGGAACATTGTGCGAGTGCTGAGGGAGGTCGAAACGAACAAGAACCGGTTGCCGCTGTCCGAAGACTGGATACCGCTCGAGTCCATCGAAGGCAACGCGTACTGTCGGTATCCAGAGACGTAAGGGAAGCTTACGCAGGAGCTTTTTTGTGTGCTGCGTCCGGATACGGCACAGTATATCCGGGTAACTCTCTTTTTCCTCCTCTTTTGTCATTGACAAAACCCACGTGTTGGGAATCGAATACCAGTACTTAAAGTATTACCGTTTTTCACACGAACACAAATACAAACTGTGTGAAAAACAAACGAAAACGATGCAATTCACATAGCCGCTCCATTAAAGGAAAGCTGCAGAAGTTTTAAGTGGAACTCATCCCCTCTAATGGTAGTTACCCTATTTGTTATTAGAAACGTGAGAAAATTTTAGAAAAAACTAGAATTAGCATATCAATATCTTCTGGCAGCACATCATTTGAATCACCTCTACAGAGTATGTCGTTTCCATTTCATTGCTGTAGTTTCATTTTGTTGCTTTCATCTGTAGTACCTAGTGTGAATATTATGAAAACTATTAGAAACAAAGTCCGTTGCGATATAGATAAATACAATTGGAAACGTCGTTCCGAAAGAACCTGCAGACGGTTCTCCGAACGTTGCGCGAACTGGCAGTTAGTGTTGGACCATTTGAATGAGGACCGAAAAAGTCCGAAGGTGTCCCACGGGAGGGATGGGAGTTTGAAGGGACAAATTAGTTGGAGAAGTTTTTTTTTTAAAGAGATTTGTAAGGACATTGAGGATTGGAACAATTGGAACTAAGAAGAAAAGGAAATGTGGATCAAAAAATAAAACCTTTTGCTTCTCGTATTGTGTTCGTAGTGCTGGCGTACAAAACAAATACTATATTTACGATTACATTCGAGGGTCACGGCCCTTCGTAAAAAGTTCTTATCTAATAAAGAATATTAAAATATAAATGTTTTAATTAACAACCTAACCCTTGTCGCGTGCGGTTTAAAAGAAGAAGACTTTATTTTCATTATGTGTTTTTACGGTTTTATTGATTCTCATAAATACACAAATTTTCATTTTTGTTTTGCATCTTGTCGTCACACACACAGCCATGTCGTATAGTATTTGCGCGTTAGGGGTTTTTTATATGTTGCATGCTCTTTTGTTTATTGTTTGTTAAGCACTTCGATAAAAAGACGGTTTTTATTTCTTGTTCGATCTTTCGTGTTTCGTGGGTTAGTATGGCATGATGATTATCAGTTTCATCGTTTCGTGTACTTTTCTTTCGGTTTCAGGTGAGTATTCGGTCGATTTTCCACAACAGGTTGTACCATCCCTTCAGGCATCTGACTTTTTTGTTCATAAACTAAAATTTTGCTCTAAAATTTCAATCGTTCCAAAGGTACGAAACGGACGGTAGGTAGTAGTAAATTAGTAAAAAAAAAAATACATGCAATAATAAATGCTTGATGAGAGTGGCCTGCCATTTCCACTCCGGGAAAGTGTTCAGTATCTTCGCCCGGTCGAGGCCGCCTTCGGTTTCGGTTTCGGTTTGTTATGCAGCATCGTGGCACATTTTGGGATGTGCCGATCGGCGGCGGTCTGATTGAAGCGGCGCGAACAGTGCGGACATTGGACGTAGTCTGGATTCTCGGACGGTGGCGGCGGTGGTAGATCGGACAGCTTGCCACCCTTCGCCAGATGGGCCTTCAGTTCCTTTGCGGCCCGGATGGTGGCAATGAATTCTTCGTGCTTTTTTCGCCAGTTGCTCTGCTTGTTGCCACCGCCGGCCGCCACTTGTCCGGCAGACGCGACCGCCGGAGCTAGTTGCGTGGATGGCTTTCGAGCTTGCGCAGTGACGGAAGTCTTCTTTCCTCTGAGGACGTACTTTTCCGCATCCGTTCCCTGCACGCGGTGCTTCGTGGCGTCGAACACCTTGCGCTTTTTCGACTTCGTCTTCTGGCAGATTATCCGGTGCTTCTCGATCCGGTCGTCGGCAAAGTTGCGAGAGCAAATTTCACACCGTGTCAAGCCATCGGGCACTGGTTCGTTGGCGAGCGACGTTGCTGAAAGCATACTGCCACCATTCGCCGACGCCTTCCGCACCGAACCTGCCGAACTGACAGGACTTGGCTGCGTTACGGTACGCGACGGCCCGTTGGATTTTACCGGCCCAACAAATCGTGACGGCGCGGTGCCCGACTGAAAATGGAGATGAACCAAAAGGAATTGATTGATATTTTTATTTCTAAATTCAAACGACAAATGAAAAAGAAAAACAAAAAATCGTAGCTTACTTTGGCGGATCCGTTCGTGGATCGTGGAGTCGAAGCAGCCGACGTAGCCGTTGTTGTGGTTACCGAAGGCTTTCTGGTCGCTTTTTGAACAGACGAGTTTGGCAACGTCCTCGATGAGCCATTGCTTCGTGGTGTTTTCGCCGGAACATAGTTTCCGTTGGGGGAATGGATGTGATTTGTTGAATTTACTAAATCGCCTTCGAGTGACATCGTGTCTGGAAAAGGATAACAAACAAATTGATTAACGAATTAACAAAAAGTGCTCGCGTGGCAGACGCTTGGCATGCTTGGATATAATAAACCATGGTGGTTTTACGAGAACAAAATGCCGGCTTGAACTATTCGCTTTTAGGGCACAATAATGTAATTGAAAGTTTACTCTCCACGATGAAAACGAGGAGAAGGATGCCTCAATTTGTCTGCTATTGCAAGACTCATTCGTCAAAATAAAACCCAAACCCACACCCAACCAACCATGTACGGAAGCTTTACACAATTCGAACGTAGCAGAACCCCGTGTGTTCGTTACGTAGCACGGGGTAGTAAATAACACAAAAAGGGTGAACCTCCCCCTGTCCAGGACAACCTGGCGGCCCGGCAAATGCAGCAGAACCGTTCTGCCAAAAGGGAAAACCTTTCCCCGATATGTTAATCGATTTTTGTGTAGCCGTGCACACGTGCACGTCAAGCGGCTCCGATACCAAGGAACGAGTGCACATGTTTGATTCCGAACCGGGGGGAAGGGGGCCGGTGGAAAGGGCATAATTGACCAACGATCGATTGTTACTTACCTGGAAACTTTTCCAGCTCCAGAAAATTATCGTTGTCATCGGCTTCTGCCTCGGCCTGCAAGGTTTCACCGGAATTGCTACCACGGGAGCCCTGAGGGAAAAAGCGTGGAAAACATGACAATGAATAAAACCTCGTTAGCCGGTCTCAGTGTGAAGCCAATGGTAAGATCACTTTAAAATGGGAATGGGTCCGAATAACAGATTTAGCAGTTGTTTAATTTTGAAAAATATATAAACCATATTCAAATGTTTATATTCGAACTAGTGTTTTCCGATTATCTCTCATAGTACTATAAAATAATAAAAAAGAATCATAAATATTAAAAGACTACATCAAAAGGACACCAATGGATTGATAATTTTCAATGCTATGAGTATGTGTTTAACTAAATAATAAAATGAATCTATTTCCATATAACGTAATCCAATAAGTCTTAATTAAAATACTGGTAAAAATTCTGGTACAATATTCTGGCTTACAATAAACAGTTCAACATCCCTGGCAAGGGATCCCTTTTTTCCGAACCTACCTGCAAGCCCACGTTGCTGTCCTGTTGGCGCAAATTCTGACCACGTTGGCTCGGCGGCTGCTGCTGCATCAAGCGGGGCCGGGAGTTGGCCGATATCGGCGGGACACGTGTTTTATTGTTTAGCCCTGCCTTGGCCACACCCCGGGAAAGCGATCCATCGGCGAGACCACCATTGCTGGCGCTGTTATTGCCGTTGACGGTGTAGTTGCCATTGGTAGCAGCCGCCGCCGCCGCCGTCATCGTCGTCGTTGCGATTCCTGTCGCTGTCGTTTTCGTTTGGATCGGCTGCAGCGGGTAGCTCTTGTCGATGCCGGCCACCCGGTGGCGCCGTTCGTCGAACATTTGGCGCACCTTGCCCGCACCGAGCGTGGACGAGAGGGTGGTGGCGTTGAGACGCTCGGATAGCTCGACCGTTGCACTTGCCGCGCTGTTTGTGGTGGTGCGCCCATTGGACGACGTAACCACCGATGCCGCCGTCGTCGTCGTCGTGGTCGTTCGGGTGGCAATCTGGTCGATTTTCCGTTGGTCACGTTCCTGCTGCTGGCGCTGCTGAAAGCGCATCTGCGAAGCAAGGAGGAAAGCGAGCGTTAGATGATTCCACAAAACGAGTGCATCGATTCGCTGCCACCGCTTTGGCCAACAGTTCACAGTACAGCACAAGCACGACAGGATAAGCCTTTGGTCTATCGAACAACTAGGACACAGAACTCTTCCATCTCCGCTACCTTCTTAACGATATTTTCATATCGATTAGTGAAACTCTCGATAATGTCACCGTAATCCAGCGACTTCAGCTTCATGTTGCGTTTTCGGGCGGGGCTTCTCACACTGCGAACAGGGCTTGGCCAGGCACACATACACCGACGCGGGTCTCAAAAGGGCGTTCGAATCCCTGCAGGGCACATCCACGACTGAGCGACCGAATCAAAACAAACCATCCACAAACCGTACCGATGAACGAAACACCGTTGCATAGTGTCTTCACCCCTTACCCGACAACCCCTCCCCGCTCCCATCGTTGCCCCAACAGGATCTAAATAAGGAATCAAAAACAAAAAGAAAAAACAAGGAAAATCCGGTGGATCGTTAATGCCATCACCACCACCAGCGCACCCCAAGCCAATGTTGCACATTTCCAAACAGGAAGGCTAACGAAAACTGGGGTAGATTTATTTATAGTCCTTCCTCCGGACCCCAACCCCAACGTGGCCAAAGCCCCCGGGGGCTGCACCGGTGACGGTGGAAGCAATTTATGCAATAAGGAGCACGCGCCAGCATTGTTTGGGTCGGTCGCTGGGCACCTCGCGCCAAGAACGAGGTTACGGGCGAGGAGAAAAATAAAACACAAAACTCCCTAAAGCAGAAGCAGAAGGGTTTCCCGCCATTCGCCGGCCAAAACCGGGAGCTAGAAATCGAAAGCGATGCGAACGTAACATACACACTCACGGAAAGACACGCAACCCTAGCCCCCTTAGGTGGTGGAGGAAACGGAGTCCTGTCGCTGCCATTGCCAGCGTCGCTTTCCCTCGTACCCTCACATCCTGTCTCATGTGCAAGCGAAAGGACACTCGTGTAGAGCGGACTGAAATGGATAAAAAAAAAAACAGAAACACCAAATCATGATGACACCATACCGACCGTAGGATGGGTAATGGCCTCGTGGATAATAACATCAGGGTTTGGCCTTCGGCGAGGACGGTTCCCTTGACGGAAGGACGCTGAGGGTACGACCGATCGATGGAGAACGTGTTGGTCACCCGGGAAGGACAACGGAATGGGTGTTTGATGTGTTTCATTTACACGAAAGTTCAAAATCCCCCTGGCCATATTTTTTGTGGGCGGTAATGGGCTGTAATAGATTTGTTCTCACTCTATGATAACTTTTGAAAACTGGTACAGTTGGCTGCACGATACTTTTGGGGGAGGAGACAAAAATTATTAAAAAAATAATTTCCAGACGGTGTTATGGACACTTTATTTTTTATTTGGACAACAACTTTGCTAAAGTCTTTCATACAGTTCCCAGTTCCCAGTCAATAATGTTCGATTAATTGTGGGTCTTACTGTAGACCATCAATAAATAAGGTCTCAATGTTGACCACGCACGAAACCAAAATAATTGAGTTTAGTGATTCAAACGATAAGTCGGTAGTGTCAATGAACTTAGAAAATTCAAGACATCAACAATGTCGCATCTTAGGATCATCATTATGAATTAAGAAACCATCTACATTCTAATTCAAGCTATTTCAACCAGAAGATTGATTAAATGGCCGATTGGTCCTTTAAAACATAAACAATTCACTTGGACTGCCACCAATTTCATGGATCACTAATAAAATGGCATTGGGAACATACCTTACGGTATAAGTATGTCCCAATAGATATGCATTGTATCAGGAATTCTAACATCTTCAGCTGCACTTACGTCAAAGGCCCGTAATGGCAGGCGACCCAGGGCCTCGAGTAAACTGCGGCCAGTCCAGGAATCATCCAGGCTAACGCTCACCGCCCCACTCACAATCGTTCCGCGGACCGGCAGAGGGTCCGGCTTAGGTGCACTTCCGTGTGGCATAAGACGACCACTTCACGGCGAGAATTTTCACGATGCCCCTTTCCAAGAGGGCAGCTCCCGGGATCACCAGCAGTGACACAACATGCCGAACCTGGGCCCTCTGGCGTACTGTTGCCCAGAACCGTAACCCGGAGTGTGGTAACACCAGGGCCAACCGAACGTCGACGTCACTCTGTCTATCACGATGTGAACAAATGTTTTTGAGTTCGACGTTCCGACAGGTTTGGTCCGGACAAAGGACGACACATGACATGCCAGGTGATTGCTATCTGGCTGTAAGGGTTCATGGCCGCGGTGCCGGGAGTGAGATTCCTTGAATCATTAATGTGCTGTGTTGAAGGGCAACACGAAGCGGTAAACATGAAGCGGGGAATCCTGCGGACATGTGTGCAGGTGATTTAAATATCGATTGTTCTTCGGAAAGGCGATGGCGTCAACGGGCGTTTTGAGTGGGCACGGAATGGGTGGCGCAGCGCTATGCATGCGATGACGACGGTGCTTTCTCTCAATGGTAGACAATGTTCACCCTTCTGGACACACGTGCATGTCCTCACCATTTGTGCAAAAATCATTCCAATGTAGCCTAATTGCATGGAGATGTAATTCCATCGATTGACTTTGAAAGGTGAACATGGAGATAGGACAGGATTGGAAAAAAGGATAACATATGCTTTCTCTCTGGTCCCATCCGGCGTGCTCCAGGATGCTCCCCAATGGAGGTGATTGGAATAATATTGAATGATTTTTAAGCACTATTCAGTTTCATCCAATCAGCTCCAGTTTTTTTTAAACCAAACCCCCGGCGCTCGGTTAATTGGATAAAAGTCGTTGCTGTCGTACCGTGTTACAATCTCTTGATCCTTTCATGACAGGTTCAGGCAGAACGATGGCAACGAACTGTTGCGTCGGCCTACGGACGACGTTAACTTGTTGCAGGTCGTTGCAGTGGATCTGATTCATTTTAATTGAGTTCAGGTGTTGGTTGATGATTTTCTCACCAGCGTACACCAGCACCAACGGTCGGGTTCTAACAAGCAATGTAATAGGAGCTAGATTCTCTTAGCCATCCCATGGTAGGGAATATGACTTGCAGTACTCATAACTTCTTCTAACCAAGACCAAGAAGAGAAATGAAATACGATAGTCAAGTTGCGCTTACGTCAGTGTTAATATATTCCACTTTCCAAATTATTAAATCAAATCTACACATTTCCTTTCCGGTTGTAGCGCACGCTGTCATTGTAGTCGCGTATTTAATATGCATGTACCGCCTTTTCCATTGGCAAGATTTTGCGAATAACCATCTGTTTAACTTTTGATTCAACACAAGCCACAAGTTGGGTCGTTTTTGGCGGCCGAAACGAAGGGAATTTTGGAGCCCACACCGGGGAGCTGTCTGATAGGAACGATAGCGACTAATTAGATGTTTAGTTTCGGGAAATACGAAGTAGAGCGAAGGGAAGGAAATGATGGAGAAAATTATGTAACAGCATATGGCAACGCTCGAGTTTACGTTTCGATTGGTTACAGATTGTTATAACGAACGATTTTACTACCAATACCATTAAAACACAAACTCAGCTTGGTGTGACCATGTAAAAGAGTACCTTATTGCCTTTTTGTGACAATACTATCGCACCAGTGTTCCGAAATTTCATATCTAAAGCAAACGGAACCAAATTGAATAGTCATCAAATAAATATTCCACGCCATTTCCATCCGTCGGATGATGGAATTTCACATCTTTTCCATTCCAATTTCAATACCATTTCGTAAGATTGAAGAGTTTCTCAATCTTATCAATCGCTTACAAATGCTGCCACCAGCCAGTGTCAGCGAAGCATCAAACTGGAAGCAATCCGCTTTTATTAGTTACTGCATTCCTTTCCCGTTTGACTCTGGCGTATCCTCTACTCGCTTCCTTTATTTAAGTCCGTTCATTGTTTTGCTCTGGAGGAATGTCGTTTTGTTTTGTCTCTCCGGGCACGGAAATGGACGGAAATTTATTGTTCGCTGTCTTTTTATATTCTTGCAAAAGGATTCTCTTGCTCGAATCCGGAACACATACTACTTGGGGGGTGTGCTGTGCTTGGAGCGGGAAGCGCGAGGACTATAATCAATTCGGCTAAAATAATCAATATCATCCCTTGTCGTCGCTGATAGTGATGAGCGTGCACAAAATGGACGCGCTTATTGGGGCGGATAGCTTTGCATGGCAATTTTGCTGAACGTCCTTTTGTTACATCGTTTGCATAGCAAACATTATTTTTTTAATTTCTATGAATGAGCAGTTGGCCCATATCGGTACTATCACATTATGTAAAACATTGTCTATTGAATTTCAAACTAACGATTGGTAAACGATTTAACCAATCAAATGAAACCAAATTGATTTTCTCTCTCTCCCGGCTACTTTACGAGTCGTGCGAAAAATCAGAGCTGTGGGCTGATTTCACCAAAGACATTAACAACGTGGGCATAAGATGTTATGGTGCATTTGAAAAATCCATTAAACCAGAGTTTGGAGTTTGGGTGCCCATGTTTCTACTGTAAAGTGGCCCCGAGGAGCAAACGAGCTTGTTCGCAACGGACCGGTTAGCTCACGTGTAGGCGTTCGACACGTTGGTCAGCAAACTTGCTTCTTGCTCATTGCCGACATTTGCGGTAGGTTACATTCAACATTACCCGCGCACTGAGGTCATTGGATGGACTTCAGTCAGTTTTGGGCATTTAACGCCTCTCGCCATGAGAAAAGAGAACGACGACATCATCACACCCTTCGAAGTTTTCTTGACTTAAAAGGAACTCATGGAAGTGGACAACAACTTCCACGGAGAGCTGTGGTCATTCAATCGCCGATCGTTTACCATATTTAGAGGAACCGTGCGTCCGCATGATTCAGTGCGGTGATTACATTGATGATTGTAAGCCTCGCCGTTTCACCGCCGAGTGTTCATCTTTATCAATTAATGGCCCTCCGAGAGGCGGAACGACCGGACGGACCGTTCCGCCTTTACGGAGGCCAAATTCCTTCCACGATTAACCTTGGTGCAACAATCGATTCACTGTTGATGCCAACGCTAGCGGCGACATTCGCATTATCTCTAGATTGCACCGTGCGGAAATAAAAATTCTACGTCTTGATGAAACACGCTGCAATGTTAAGATTGTGCAAGAACATGAAAGAGTTTTGTTTATTATGGATTGTAATAAAAATAGACCAAGAAAGAGGAGAAGGAAAACGGAAAGATATTTAGTTAATTGTTACAACCATGTACATATGTATGATCCACCAGACCGTAGCCAAGAACATATCGGGAAACTAATTAATTGTCTCGATGGATCCATAAAAAAATGGGGACCCCACTCCGGACAAACGCCCCAAACGGGTAGGCTGAAGGGAAAACAAGCTAGATTCAATCATTCCCACGATTTGGGTTGATTTGATGGTGCGATAAAAATGCCTCAACCCCACTGAAGACGTGCACGATCCACAAAGTAACTTCCCGTCAACATCGGCAGTAGTTATCACTATCCATCACACCGATGTGCACATGTGACATGAGAATTGATTTTATCCAACGGCTGTGCGAAGCAGTGGGTGCTTGGTAAACGCCCAAATGTACTGGTCGGGATGTTCCTTGTAGGAAATAAACCACAGTCCCGCGAATGTCAAGGCCAGCACCGTGCACGCGGTGTGCCGCTATCGACCGTAAATCTAGCGTCACCCTCGGCAATCCATTTTCCTACTACGACCACAGCGTCATCAATATACGATGCTGCCGGAATGGGAGAAAACAATTTCTGCAGCCAGTTTGATGGGCGATAAAGTGCATATGATTTACTCCACGGCTGTTATGACGGATAGCATAGCTTCTAGGCGAGATTTATTTCCGCTTTTATGTGGTAAAATCTTCAGTTTCCATTGCCTGTGGTTTGTGGTAAAATGAAGAAATATTACATCAAAGACAATGCGCATTTAGAAAGAACTTATGCATTCCGAGTGATGTTTTACGTTCGTTCGTACGTTCGACTAAGGTGCATTAACCTTCGCGGTTCGCCCAAAGAACCATTTTCCAGCCAAGCAAATTCAGTGGCCCATTCTGGGGAAGGGTACAGGAAAAGCAACGGTAAGCATCCGCACGACGCATTTGCATGTTGCGCTGTTAAAAATTCACCACATCGTGCGACGATGGAATCGAAACGTGACTAACATTCGTCATCGGTCGTGCCATCCACGATTTCGGGGATGAGTTTTGAGTTTGAGCCAGCGAACCGCGATGGAAATAAATGGTCGCGCTCAAGTGTTGTGGCGCGCAAAAACACCGAAGCGCAATCATTTCTTCACGGAACACTGCCTCTCACCCCCTCCCCGAACGGGAAGAAGATTCCAATGTGGCCGGTGTGTCGGAACCTGACACAGGCAATCGATTGCACCGCGGGGCCAAAGAAAACGACACCCACCTCAACAATGTCTTCCTCGATTCCAAAATAATAACAAGTCGGAATAAAAACACCCTTTTGCTGACGATTCATGCGAGAAGCGACACTGTAATGCTGCTGCTGCTGCTGGGAGAATCAACTTCCGCCTACACGCTCGGAGAATCGGAGCGTTATAATCCGAGGTGGGTTTATGTATTTTACGATTTTCCATTTTTGTCCTTGCTCCAAAACGCGCACCAACCAAGCAATGGTCAGCTTTAAACAAAATTGAAAACCCCCGAAGAGACATTCAAACATTCAACTACGCTGGCCAAGAAAGATAGCTGGCGGGTGAAGTTGCAAATCTATCGCTTCCAGCACTGTGACGTTCGCGTTAAAGGCTGCACTATAAATCACTCCGCTCGGGTGGCAGATTTGTTGTGGGCCCAAGACACCCCCGAACCGAAACCGGTCCCATACCGTACGGCCCGGCACTGGCTGGCGTGAATCATCGGCATCACCGGCGCCGCACCGCAACCATCATCGTCATCGTCGACGAGCGCGCGCGTTTGACGTGCCACGTTTGGGCTTAAGGTCGAGCTTAAAACGGGCAACCAGTTGAGTCAGCACCAGCGCCAGCGAGGTGCGGTAAGGGTGCGCCCGAGGGGGGAGGCGGGACATGACAACGATTGCTAAAAGCAAGACGAAACCGGAATGCTTCGGTTAGGGGCCACGGTTTGCGGTCGCGGGCTACGTAGGAGGATCCCACATTACGCGATCGGGCAACGTTCATCCATCGCTCCGGAGCCATGGGCATGGTGTGCCATTGCGGCCTCCAACGTATAGTGTTCTGTGGTAAGTATAAGGTGACAGAAAAAGTTAGTTTTGCATTATACAAGCGCAACTTGGACGTACTGGAATAAATAGTTCTTTACTTTTGATCGAAGAGTTGGTAAATTGAAAATTTGAATGCTCTATTTAGAACAAATCGAAGAGCTTTAGAGAAGCTGTTGACTCAATACTAGTGTTGTGCTTAATGATTCTTTTGGCGAGATTAATTCATATGAATCTTTCACCTAAGATTTATTCGGATGGATTCATTAATTTTTAGGGATTCGAATCTTGAAACCTTAATGAATCTTCATGAATATTTCATGAATCTATCACGAAAAACGGGGTCCCTCTACCCATTTTTAGATCATCACTTTTCAACCGTTGATGTATCTTTGGGATTCATGAACCTCTCATCCATGGATTTCTAAAATGCAAAGAATCGTTCAGATTCATGAATCTGAATCTGAATTACACAACCCTATTCAGTACCCAATAATAAACACATCAATGTTATACCATGGAGATTGTTAGCCAAAAAGGTGGCCCTTAATTTGCGTCTCACATAAAACTCCCATTGGAAGCTCTCGCTCTCGTTAGCACCACACAACAGGTTTATTGACGTTCGTAAATTTATTGCTTCCAGCGTCGTGCCCACTATCGAGATGAACATGCCACTGGAATCTATGCCACCGTTTGGACCACTTACCTGCATCTGAGCCAACCTTGACGAACCGACGCCGGTAGGTGCACCGGCTCGTACCGCCGCCGTCGGTCCTTGGCTGTCCATTGGGATAGCAGAATCGATGGCCGTTACGTCCCACGCGTTCGGAGTCCTTTCTTTTCCGGGTTAGCTGGGGAATGAAATAACCGGAGGTGCGTGTTAGCTAGGTGTTCATCGTTCAGTGAAATGCTAATACGACAGGAAGTTGGTCGAACATTAAACTCCTTCCGAGCGCTGTATGTCCTTGAGCGGGGAAAAGCCACGGGCTGCGTGGGTCGCTGGGGGTGTATAGGGGATGCGGTGAAATTTGGGCCACCGAAACTCTGGTCGATGCGTTCACCGAGCGCTTGACATCCAAACCTACATAGGCGTGCGCTTCGTGAGCGTGGCCAGATTTTTTTTTTATTTCTTTCGAGGACGTACCCAACTGGTGTGCCACAAGGTGCCCCAAGTAATTAGCTGGGCGTAATTCGATGAAAGCCGAAAAGTTGAAACCAAAGACGAAAAAAAAAATAAACCTCGGGCCGCCAACCACACACCTTCGTCCGCGAGCGGAATGATGTCACGCTTAAATATTATGTGAATCATCGGACCGCACTCCGGAGTGTCGTTTTGGTCCGGTTTCGAGTCGATTTTATAGTCCGTTTATGGATGCGGGCACGATCCCGAATAGGCAAGCTGGCCGCCAACGCCAACCGAGAGCCGAGGCGTTACTGCTGGAACCGGGTGTCGGGAATCGTGCCATCCAGCCGGAAGCGGACAAGGAAGAAAAAAAGGTCATTCGTTCAGTATTGCGATCGCATCGCGCTTTATGGTGTGTTCATATTTAATCTTATTTTTTGTTTATTATTTTTTCAAATCGTGCAATTACCCACACACGACACCAGCTAGGGAGGTTTCCTGCTGGATAGATTTTTGTGTTCCATAATAAATCGACCTCGCCTAAAAGGGGTTCACAACCGTGAACACGACAAAGTTCAGTTAAAAAACGAAACTCCTGTTTTCAAAATGACATCATGGACATCAAGTTGAAAAAAAAAGAAATAGTATGTTTCAAGAAAATGAAGAAAAATAATATTGGAATATTATTTATGCCAATGTTTAAATAAACTATTATGACCTAATGAAGAAAAGTTCCACCCAAATTGAAAAGTGTGGTAAACAAAGCAGTTTACTTATCTCAAATTGTTTTCAACAGATGGAACAGTTTTTAGATACGCCCAATTGGATTTATAACAGCCACGAAAAGAAAGATACGGTCGCAAAGTTGAAGGTAAAAAATCTTCCATCTAGCGGCGTGGGAGAAGGTGTTCGAAATGTTGACGGGCGCGCTTTTTGGCACCGGACTGTTGCGCCCCTCCGCTCGCACCTTACCCGCCTTGAAAGTGTTCCTCCTCGGCAAAGGCGACACAGACGGGAAACGGTGCGATGGCCGCAAGGACAACTCCTCCAACGGCGGTTCCCGGTTCCGGGAGCGTGTAGGTGTATGGGGCCGACGGTGGGTAAACTCATTTCCGTGACCGAACGATCGGCAAAACGTAGCAAACATGCCGCTCCCTGCCAAGCCATTGCATTTACCAGCGACACTAATACGGGCGGAAGGTTTGGCTTCCTCGTTTGCACAACAAGCGCCGGTGTCATCTTCCTGCCACAGGATAGTGATGGCAGAAGGGAAGCACTACCGAGTCATGGTCGTTGTGCTCCCCCGGTGGAAGACGTTGACCTAATGGTCGTGCCGTGGAATGCACCGTGATAGTGGCATTCCGTCGGTGAATGCACGATGAAATTAAAGTTTGGGATGGGGAAAGAAATGAAATGTTAGTGAAGTATAGCTAGTGGGAGACGGACCTATGTTTTAGCTTCTTTAGCTTCAAATAGTTTGACATTTTTGTTGCTGCAATTGTAGACCTTTTTAATTTAATTTCCACTTTGATTGCCAATTTCATCACGGGCTGTAAAACGCAACACTTGGAGTTGTTGTGCTAGGCCTACTAGAATCTGCGTTTTTGCCATTATTCATCGGCAGATTGTTGAAAGCTGTTAACCAAGTACGAAATTGAATTCAATCTGATAACGAACTGTACATACGACGTTGGAAATACCAGAAAAGAAATCAAAACTTCATTGGTCAAACATAAACTGTGAGTTTGGAAACTTTTCTTCTTGACTATGAACTTTTAGATTGAATTTTACATTATCGCTTTAAAAACTATGGCAATGTACTTGTTTTTAATTTTTGCTGAGTTTAATGCACCACAATCACTCATCTTAGCTCAATAGAAATGACACACTTTTGATTTATGCGGAATGCAAATGCCTTTCGTACGTACCCGAAGGAAGGGGCGATTGTTCCCCGCAGTGAGTCAGCTTCGGTAAGCTGTTACTCGCAAGCAAGTCCAAGCAAGCAGATGACGCTCCGTCGAGTGTTTCGCGGATGGCAGCGAAGATGCGGGCACCAAATGTAAACACTCAAACACGACGCAAGGGCCACAGAACGGCGGCGTTTTTTATCGTTCAAATTATGCTAGAACAAACGTAACGCCGGGCACAAATTGTGCGGGCAAATAGAAACAACCGTGCGAAGATGCAAAACCCAGACGAATGCCTATCACCGCCGGCTCGCGTGGAAAGATCACAGAGACGCACTGAAACGCGGATGGATTGATGAGTAACGCGATCGGAGGCAAAGCAATGGGCTAACTAAAGGAACAAACAAACAGACGTACCACCGAGACAACACAACGCACTCCAACGAAAACACACTCGCGCCGAACTTTGCTGCTCCAGTGTCGCCGTAGAACTGGCAAAGGGTCCTCACTTGACGAACGTCGCGCACCGCGGAATGGAATGGAGTATAGCACGCACGCACCACATACAATTGCACCGCCTGCCTTGTGTGGCGATGGCTGCCCCGCGAGACGCCTACTGCTTTCTCGTTCGTTCGCGGTTCGCTTGAAAATAAAAAACGGCGTTCCGCGGAAGGTTCGATCGGTTCTGCACGGCGGAGCGCTGGAATCCGCCACTTTGGGGATAACCGTTTTTTCAGTGATCTTTTTATTTTTATTTTCGCGTGCTGGGGCCCATTGGAGTGTGTGTGTGGATGCGAAGCCGGCTGCGTAAGCGGACGTTTAAATATCAAGCGCGCGCTGATCGATTGACGGCGCAGAGATCGCCGGTTGGCGTCTGATCTTCATCGGCGAACACGCAAATGAGCGGTTGATAGTGTGCGTGAGATCACGGTCGAGGAATGCGAACATCGCGTCCCGAGTATAAGCATATAACAAACATAAAACATAAACCAATTATTCAAATAAAATGTCCAGTTTAAATTTAAATGTTCACTTCCTTTACTTCATACAAGTGGCCAAACGAAGAACACGTTATCAAAAATGATGGTAAAGAGATTACCTAACGGCAACAATGATCTGTTTTGCTTACATCAAAGGCTGGTAAAAAACACTTGGTCTCGGGTGGGGGGAATGAAATATGGGAGAACCTACAATATTCTGAAAGGAAGAAAAAGGAATTCAGTATTTAAAACCATGAAAGTAGGTCAGAATATCTCGTAGCTCCATGGCTGGCGTATGATGTTATGTAAACCGTACCAGGCTCTTGAACACACGCTGTCTAGTGGGGCTTATGTGGGATTTCCAAACTATTGCCGTTCGAAGACGATGGTTGCGTCGTACATGAGATGAATAGCGTAGTCGATGGTACATAGTTGATTGAATCTTTGAAGCTTGATTTCCACGAGGTAGGGAAAGCCGGTGGAGCGGTGGGATATTTGTCATGTATCGAGCGCGGCCAACGGAACCTTCCTCGAGTAGGTCGTATGCAAATAACTGCATCCCACAACTTTTGCACATTGCTTCTTTAGTCGACACCACCAACGTGAAGGCGTATGGAGTCCTTTTAGCTGTCGTCTCACATTTTCCCCATTCGTCGGGAAAACTTTGGACAAAGCAAACGGACCGGCAGAAGTCCGACCGGAAGGTTGACGATCTTGGGTGGTACAAAATTCAATAAAACATTCTGCTGACAACGAAGCCATTACATAACTGAAGACATACCAAGCGGAACGGCATCTGGTACGTATGTACGTACGGAAACGGGTGTGTGCTGACCGTCCACACTCGGTTAGCGCTCTATGCAAAAACGTTAGATTATCCTGTTTGATAATTCATGAAGCTGAAGGGTTCGGAAAAATGGAGCTTTACCGTAATAGACGTTTTCAGGGAGCAAGAGAAAACTCGCTTCATACACCACTTATGCAAACAATCCCAAAGCATCTCATGCGGTATTGACTAAGCATATTCTCCTTGGAAGAGCTTTGGTAGTACAGCTATAAATCTGAAGGATAATACATTGTAAACAACGTTTTAAAACGACACGATAAGTAATTATGTTTGTGAAAATACTTACTGAACTACCGAATCGGTTTTCCATAATTCAAGACTGCATGGAAATTATGTGAAATGAAAGCTGTTTGATTTTGTCTAATTTGTGAATTGATTTTATTTTTCTACAATCTTTTGGAATCGGTTTCGGTTACGAGGCAATAATAAACTGGGACCAATACCTAAAGGTACAATTGGAATCGAAGGCGCGGGTATAATTCAAAACGAGAAGGAGTATCGGTCCTGGGTATAAAAGTGACTGTGCATTATTTGAATTTTCACGAAACGTAACTGAATTGGGGCTTTTTTTCGGGGTTGATTTTGCATCATTCTTACTTTAACTGATGTTCCTAACAAGTTGGACCATTGATTGATTGTTGGTGGGTGATACGGAAAAGCTGATTGTTGTTATCATCGATCGGCAAATCGAGCGTTATTTCGTAACGATTGGGTGGATTGTTATCGTTGCGCAAGGAAGTTGCAGTACGGATTGCACGTGCAATGTTCGAAAGTTTCTGATTTAGGCAAAAGGTTCACGAGTTTAAAGTGAGACTAGAGGGTCTAGTAAGAAGGGACTGGAATTTTCAAACACTGGAAGCGTTAGGAATGTGTGTGGAGTTGTATCTTGCAAGCAGCACGCCGTTCAACGGCAGGTGCCACCAATTGCCAAATGGGGGATATGTATTGGGGCATATTAAGGTTTCTCTTATGCATGTTAGTTCATAAAAATTCGCATCCTTGAGCACCGCTCACGCAGTTGCTCGTGCGTTTCCAAAGGCTTGCAAATTTGCGCCCACAATTTAACCTCCTCGGTCGGAATTTCGCTTCCTACAATGCTTCCCCGGCTCCCGGGCGAAGCGTCAACATAAAGCATTACAAACATTCAGTAACGGACATGTCCACCAAGTTTCGTCAAAAATTCTGCTCACGTGTAACGGTCGTCCAGCGATCGTACGTTTCGCTCCGATTAGAACCTGCGCTTCTCGCCTGCCGGGAAATTGCTTGCCAATTGTTCCTGTTCGTTATGAAACTTCCTCTTTGAGCTCGCGCGTATGCTAATCAAATGTGTTAAATGTGTTTTGTTTGTTTCAATCAGATTTTGAGCTCCACATCGTCTCGCATTCCACGGCAATGTATGCTGCGTTTTTGGTTTGTTTTGTCAGTTAATATTAATTTGTTTTGGTAACGTCTCTATAGCATATGTAACACGCGTTTATTACGTGCCCCGTCTAGCTCGGCTAACGGCACATCTAAAATGTCGATAAGTTTTGAACATCGATTTGAAAATTCTCTAAAAAACAGTTACAATTGCCACTAGGTTATGCAGTGTTCTCGCGTTTTCGTGTGGTTTGCGGTCTTCCCTTCCATTAAATCCTAAATGCTATCAATGTTGGCTCCGACCAGAATGATTGTTTCAATCGTTACGTTATCTGCAGATTGTGGTTTGTCTTGTCTGCCACGTAGTTAACTTGTATCACTCCGCCCATGGTTTCTCTGTGAGTTTAGATTGTATAGTTATCTTATATTTAGCCGTCCCGGTCGCACTTTTCTTGCCAACTTTGCCGTCCATTAATGACACTTATACAATTGTTCGATAACATATGGGTAGCTGATAAGGGGGTTTCTTTCTGCAGCTATTATTGTTCAGGGGTCGTTGAGCGGCGTTCTAGTTATGTTTAAATATGTTATGGGGCTTTGTGTGCGTGTGTCTGTTACTGAGTATTCTCTCTGCTCTGGAAGGGGAAAAGCCTCATCTTCGGCACGACAAACATTTTTTTGCAAATTCTCCTCCATAGCTTGTGCTTTGAGCGGGGTACTAACATCTAACGTAACGTTCCGTATCATAAACGGCATCTATCCACCGATAACATCTTACCTACGGTCGACCACATTCCGTCTAGTTTGCACAAAATCGTATCGAAAACGTTGTGTATCGAATCGTCTAGAAGAGGATGGTCAATTGCTAGGTTCTACCCGTATTTAGTAAGTACTCTCTTATGTAGCGGATAGCGCCATGCGGAGCGCTTGTTGTTGTTTTCTTTTAACACTAGACGAATTTGTTCTATAAACTAACGGGTGGCGGGAGAACGATGGGGAGGAAGGGGAAAGGAAATGGTATGTTCTTAATTATGTTATAATGTTTGCTTCATTAGCGTGCGGGAAGATGACTTCCAACCTCATTGCGTATGAGACCGGAAGTCCCCTTCTAACGCACCGCTAATATGCGGTGCAATGTTGTCTCTTCCGTATTTGAAACTTACATATATCTCGAAACTTTTACGGTGGCTGTAAATTCGCAGAAATTATGCGTTGTTCTTATCTGTTGGAGCGCTGCTGCCTCCAACCTTTTTTAGGATATAACATTTCTGGATCGAGGATCGTTTTGGAAAACTAAAGCTAACCTAATAACGTTCATTCTTTATTCCTCGTGCTTCGAACTTCTATTCCAATGGCTGACGGTCGGCTTAACACTATCGACGTGAGTGTGTAAACGTACGTTCAATGTGATTTTTTTATCATATTCCATCCTCATACCACTCTTCCATTGTGCAATAGAAATGTTTGCATAAAATCCAACTGGTACGCGCCGCCATTCGCAAAACTGCACCGTAAATCGACAACCTAGCTCGCGCGTTAAGTTGATGTAGAATTAAGCTTTACCACAATTTCTTCGACACCGACGACGATCGTGCAACGCACCGTGATCTTGTTGTCGAGCTTTGCGAATATTTTAATACAAACATTATTTATTAAGTTGCAGGAATAACCGATAAAATACTGACAATTGGTCTTTTGTGTTGATTGTTGTGCCTTGTGCAGGCTGTAAAAAAACGCCCCACTACTGGTTGGAGCTTTGAGGATCCAAAAATTATCTATAGTTTGGGGGTTTGAATCCATGTCGTTCAAAAGTCTTCTGTTACGCTTCCGGAACGAATGATAAATGACTTTTACATATCTTACATAGTTTAAAAATTTGCAGCATAATAACATGATTAAATCTCTGTCATCGCTTGAACGGGATAAGTGTCACGAAAGTGGGTCCGATGAGGTAAATAATTGTTGTTTTTTCTTTCTTCCATGCTTGTTGTAATCGGTCGAGCGTATTTGTTTTTAAATCTACTTTTGATTCTGTTTCGCCGACGGACGCGTTTACCGGCAGTCACATTGTCATCCATCGTTAAGGTGTTTCTTTAATCATCTTGCCACTTTTTTCAAATTGTCATAACACTAGCTCTAACGTGTAGTTCGTCTAATCATTAGGAAGGCAATACTGATTCTCTTCATAAATCTATTTGTTTGTGGATCTTTTTCTATGCTTTTGCTTGCTCAGTGATGCTTTTAAAAATTATTACAAACGACTCACATCTCCGATTGCCTGCCTTCGATCTCCGGTAACATTAAACGTATGTGGTTTTGTTTGCTAGCTTATTAAACGATTGTTTCCATACAATAACCATCACACCTATGCTGGCCGTACATGCTGACCATACAGAAAGCATACAGTACACTCACAGTAATTTAGTGTGTGTTGTTGTGTTTGTGTTTTTACTTGTTTTAATGTCTTTTTATGCCTCTTGTTAGGGGGTATCTTAAAGTTACAAACCCAGTTCGTCCTATAAAACGACACTCACAAGCGGTACGCCAAGGGCAGGGGCAAATGGGACTCGCTATCAAAGATGCTAGCAGAGGTTGGTTACTGTATGACACTGATTGCTGGCTCCTTTTGTGACTGTTTGTCTGCGGTTTTCTAAAACACTGAATCGGTGGAGTGAGAGAGTTCGGTTTGTGCTCTCGAGGTGAGCTGCAAGGGAAAGCATAAAAGCAGATTTTAATATGAAACCATTTGGTACACGAAGAACACGATCGATGGGTGCAATTTTGGGTGCGTATAGCTACAACACGATGTTTCATTCAATATTCTAATGAATGCCAAAACATATGCTAGACAGCGTCACATGGATACATCTGTCATGATTTATCGCACGGAATGGAATATGAGGGTCGGGCATTATTGGACCACAAACAACGTTCTCCAAAACGAATAAACATATTTATGAGGGCAATTATTGGCAAACCATTTTTCCTACAGTGAAACCTACCATTTGGTGGCGTTAAGAAAAATTCACACGTACCTTAGCTGCTCGCTGAGAGTATTTGTTGAGGGTGTCTACGGGACAACACCACGACACACTTGGTGCTAAATATGTTAATGTTTGGATCGATTATGATGGATAGTTGGGTAGGGTGGCCACCTTAGAAGATGAAATCTCCACAGTCCATCGCGTAGTCAAAGTCTTCACCCCCCACGTCCTCGATGCCGTGGAAGTCGAACGGTCCGACGTCGGTGTGGTAGATCCCACCAGCACACGGCGCTTCTATCATGTTGGTACAGTGGGTGGTGGGGAGGGCATGCAGCGTGATTGAATCCTCGCACTGGGACCAGGTAAGTGCTGAGTGGAGAAGGGGGGGAGAAAAAGATGAAGTAATGTAAAAATATTTGGTAAATTAAAGGTTATACTAAATGCACTAAATGAATTAATAGGATTTATTTTATTTTAGTTCGAAAAAAGAATCCCTTCTTTGCGTGGCAAAAACTTTTCCTTTTGTCCCTTAACAAGGATCAATTCTTCACCTGCTGGATTATCTATCATCAAATGCTTGAATGCATTTATTTTTGCTTCCGTGCAGTTTTTCAAGGAACAACTTTGTAAGATTTCGCAAACATATTTTCCGGGAAAAAGTTTTTTCTTCAAACACGATCTATATTTCTCTCGCCCTCCCGCAGAGAACGCATTTTATGGTTCGCTGAAAAATATTATCTTGTCCAAATCTGGCTGGCAAACTTTCTACAAGCAGCAGCATCAGCGCGATGCGTACATAAAAAAAATCAAATAAAAGTTTTCCAATAAATTTGTCAATCAATGAAAGAGAGAAAATCTCCTGGGAGGAAAGAACATCAAGCAAAAAACAAGTAAAAAAAAAAATCAAGGACCAAGTTTAAATTTGAAGTCCATCTTGAGATCGAGGATAGTTCATCATCTCTCACCATCCTGTCATTGGCGAATGGCTTCGAACCAGCGCTTGAAGGACATTAAAGAGAAAAACGAACAATCTTCTAGCGTCCATTAATCCTGGGGGCCCCTGGGAAGCTGGCGAGCCATCGCTTTCGAATTCCACCCACCCGACCCACCGTTTTATCCGACCGACGATTTCAATTAGCCAATCAAACATTCATCGTATCGTTATCCTTGAAATGTGATCCATTTGTTTAATGTGATTGTAAACTTTCCATTTAACCTTGACCGTGTTTTGGTGCCCCTTCACTTGTTCGAAGCATGTTTATTTTTTATATCCATGTGAAAGTACTCAAGCAGATTTGGGTTGCTTAACAGAGCAAAGAGAAAATAGAGGAAGAGAGCGTTCTTCCTTGGCGCAAGCTCCTTTTTGCATCCACTTTTGGAAAAACTCTTGCCACTCCAGACATTGGGATGGGTAGAAAAGTAATCAAACTTGTGCTGTTCCCTCCTACGGGCTCGTGGGAATTACTTTACCACAGCACAATATCCTATCCACATAAACCGTTTTTTGTGTTCGCTCCGTCGTGATCGAGCTGTTGTTTCTTATAGTCACAGCTTCCCCTATCGCCCCTCAACCCTGGTACCCTAGGGAGCTGCGTTCACTCGCCTCACAACCGAAAGGGGCCTAATCAAAGTCAAACCATGAAACATGATAATCATCATCAGCATCATCACCAGCGGAATCCGTCGTCCTTAATCCCCGAGTCCCTCGCTGTGGCTCATTTGCACTTGTATTAAAGTAACAATAGGAAAAGGGGAAAACAAAAACCACCAGCGTAAGGCGGCTAGCAAAACGTGGTTTTCTTTTCCCTCTCCCTTACGAATGTCGTCATCATCGGTTCGTCATCATAATCGCGGTACGCGGTTTCGTCATCGACGAATGAGGTGGTGCCAAAGTTGGAGCTGCTTTTTGCTCCCTTATTATGGAAGGTATGCCTTTCTCCAGCAACGGAAATGGCTAAACGGAGCAATAAGTCCCGGGCTTGGTTCGAAAAACGCTACCAAACGGATGGGCAAGAACGCGCAACAGTGAACAGAGCGTGGGAAAACTTTTTCCACTACTTGGGGCGGAGAAGGCGGAGACGGTTGGGATTGCGTATAAGATACCACCAAACATACCGGAAGGTGGCTGCGGTGACCACGGAAAAGGGGTTGTTTTATGATGAGAATCATCCCCTTTTTCTTTTCTCTTTCACGTAGAGCGGGGGAAAAAATATAAACAACAAAACACCACCGGAAATGGTCGGAATGGAGCCCAGAAATGTCTTACTTTGTGCAAAACTGAATGGCGATGAAAAAATGTGCGCTCACAAATGCCATGGAATGGCCGCGGTTCGCCTCGGTTGGTGATTAATATGCTTCTTCCTGGCGTTAATTACTTGAAACCCTTTTTCCATAACAAAGGGACGCCTGTCAGTGGCCGGCCGAAGGGCCGAGCGTGGTGGACGCAAAAGTTTGTGCAATATCATTTTCAGGATCCCAAATTCAATCAAAGTTTTGTCTTTTCTTTTTTGCATTGTTTTGTTTCACTGGTGACAGTTTGGCGCCTTCCGGGGCCGCGCCGAACGCAGAGATCATCGGCAAAATGGACACGCAATTGGGAAAAGTTTCTTCCCGGTCGGCGGATGCGGATGTTTTGCACGTAAATCTTTCGGTCCGTAGCGCAAGAATGGTTGTATTCTGTGTTTGCTGTCGCCGGGAAACTCGGTGGCCCGTGAAATGATATCGAGAAAATAGACATTAATTTGGATCGACTTGTCATTAGAGCAAAATGAAACAATTACTGGCAGCGGCGTCTTAATTTGTGCTCCTATTGGTTTCTTTTCGCGTTTGGAGCAACGCTGGTTATGGCGTATTTTTCGAAGGATATTGAATAAAGGTATTAAAAATAAATAATGTTATTGAAATAACTTTTTCTTAGATAGCTGAATCGCATACCAATATAGTAGCAATATATTATTATCGTGTTATTAATATTTTTTTTTGTTTAAACTGATTTACAGGTAAATATTTTGTGTTTTTATTGATAGTATCAAAAAACACAAAAGCTAGTACGACATATGCAATGAAGCCTAGAGAATTTTATACCATAATATATTTCTCAACCAACTTAATTACGATTTTCCTACGAAGTACGATTTTCCTTTGGATTTAGACTTCCCAACTATAATCTATTTTCCTTGGCGCATTTGGCTAAATTTTATTTTATTTGTTGAATAACTTCCTATGATTGAATATTTTCCTACGAGCGGCTTCCCCGATGAAGAGAAAAATTAATTACAAGCATCAAATTGAATACGTTCGCAGGTTTTCTTCTAAACCAATGAGCAGGGTTTTTTTCCGGTGTGATGAATGTGTGCATTGATTATCAAATCCCCAAACACTCCCCTTCAGTCCTTCCAAGCGTTTCCAGAGAATGGCGCTAAGGATAAATCAGAGTGCAAGGGTTGGAAGAACGCAGGAGTGGAAAAGTGTATGCCTTTCCATTCGCGTGTTCGGTGTTCCTCTATGAATCGTCATTCACTGATATCGAACGAGTGAACTGCCACGAGTGCTTTATTCCAGCTCAATATGTTCCCGTTTTCTGCAGTTCGTCAGCTAGAATCACTCTTACCACATTCAATGGTCCTTTCGCAATCGACAATGTTCTCTGCCAGCAAACGCGCTTGGATGAGTGAACGATAATAATGGGAAACTGGGAAAGTAAAACAACCGATAAAAGCAAAGCTCCACGCTAACCCGCAATCATCATCTCGTATGGCATTGCCATTCATCATCCTCAACCATATGGTTTGCCTTTGATCAGTGATGTTTCAATTTTTGGGACGATTTGGGAAATCGGGAGGGTGGGAAAGAAAATAAAAAAAAAGAAACTCGGAATGCTGGGCATACATTCCGGATTCAAGCCGGCCGAGAGCCTTGGCAACATCGGCAGCGACAAATTCCCCGTCAGCCACGGTGCTGGAGGCTTGGCTCGTATCGAATCCAATTTATTTCCTTTTCTACGATGAAAATCAATTTTCACACACCGATGAGCCGGTGATGACGTTACGCCGGGGAATGGGGATTTTTGCATGGGGGGAGTCCAATGTTTCAGAGGGTTTTTTTTCTGTTCTATCGTAGGTCACCGACCGAAAAAAGGTACTGAAAACGGTGCGTTCGTTGGCTGCTGTTGTTCGATCGAGTGACAAATTGGTTCGAATACGGATCGAAATTCTTTGAGACAAATGTTAAGCTGTGTTGCAAAAGCCGGATGACGATTGATAGATGTCAGGATTGTACCGATACCGAGGCTGGCGCGTGAGTGGAATATTCAAAATCTTATTCGACAAAATGCAACGAAAGATGTACTCAATAGCGAAGGATCTATTCCCGTTTTATCAACTAGAATTGTTCTTAATAAAAGGATTCAATCTCAACTAGGAAGGCTAAAAGGCCTCTTACGTGTCATTACATCTTACATCACCTTCGGATGATTATTTACCACGAGAGCGGGAAAGCAAGTGGGAGGGTGGGATTTGGGGAAAAATCACTTACCCCCGCTCCAGATGCCGTTCGGTAGGGTCGCCCAACCCCAACCGTGGCCCCAGGGCAGGGCACAGGCCAGCGATCCCTTCGGTTCCGCGTTGTCCTGCGCGCTCTTCTTGATGATGGCAACGGCCGCCTCGCCCTTCACCTTCGTCGTGTTGTGCTCGATGGTGTGCCGATTTTTCCGCCTAGCCGAAACCTCCGTGCTGGTGGCGGCTGGAAAAAGAGGAAACCCGCCGAAGCTTTAGGATCGTACAAAAACATTCACCCGGTCACATAGTGGACACGGCAAACCCGGTGGTGATGCCGTGGTCCGTAGCGTACACTCACGTCGTATCCGTACGATCGGTCTCCGCAGGACACCCATTAGGTGTGGTTTATCGACGACCAGCTCGATCTGTGGCGGTGGCGGCAGCTGTGGAGGAGAAACCCGGAGGGAAGGGTGATTTGTCAGTCGCCGCGTACAAAGTGCAGATAGACGGGTCGGGTTGCCACGTGTTTTGCTTTGCTGTGGGGCGCAATAGAATTGAGGAGAAGTTCCCCTCACATCCCGCAGGACCTTTTGGGGCTTTGTTCTGTTTTGGGGTATTTTTGTTTGAGATTTAGGTTTGCCATCCGCTAACCGCAACCAACGCAATGGTTCATTGTGTAGGTCGAAGTGAATCGGTGGGCCACAGTACACCGTACCGAAAATAGACAACATTGGTGGTTGGAAAAAAGGGAAAACCCTCCACCGAAGCCAGTGCGTTTTCCGTAAAGAGACTATTTTGATAAAATTTATAAAAAAACCAATACCAAAAAGGAAAAAAAACACCGAAGAAAAACACCGATTTCAACCAAAGTTACTCCCGGGATTTAAAAAGGTTCGTTTTTCCGGGGAAAATGGTGACCGGCCGCGTTGGCCAATACGCCGGTCGCCGGTAGCATTGACCCGGGAAGAAAACGGCACCACCGCTTAGCGATGAAAACAAGAGCCAAAATGGGTTGATGCGAAAGATAAAGGAAAAATTCAATTAGGAATTAACGAAGATTGGTGCCCCTTTGCGCAGGTGATGTCGGTACGGGAGACCGGGCGCCTCCATCCCACGCGATGGGAGTGGTAGTGGATGTGGTGATGGTGGTGGTGTGGGGAGTTTCATTGCGTTTGGGTGAGCACTTTATCAAAAAGTCAGCCAGCCAGTAACCCGTCGTGGCTCGACGGCTGGCCGGGAAGTAAATCCTGATTACGCGCGTACTTTCGCTTCTGGTTTCGGTTCGGCGCGAAGCGTGGGCGTGGGTGGGGTCGGACACGGGGAGCGACCCGGAAAATCCGGATGAAAGCCGGTATCTGGTTTATAACATGGTATTTTTCTTTTATTTTTCAGCGGTCCATTTGCACGGGCTGGATGTAACCGATCTACAAAAGTTAAGAGAGAAGGCAGTAAAACGAAGAAAAAGGCTTGATGCTCCCCAGTAATCCTTTGGGTAATGTGTTTGTGTGTTTGTGTGGGAGATATTTTTACTTTCTAAGTTAACTTGATCGTTCGATTTCTAGCGGTTCCAGCGTCATAGTTTACTTTATTATTCCTATGTCCTGCGGAGGGTTTCCAACAATATTGACGAATACACTTCTTTGTAGTTAGAAAGTGATACTAATGTTTAATTTAATTAATTGAATAGTTAAAATATGTCTAGGAACAATTTTATGAGGTCCCGGATTATCTGATGAACAGAATAATATAATTGAACAAAAATGTAAACGATCCTGGTTTCATGATAAGAATCCGTCCGTGGTTAGTAATGAATTTTCTAGTAGAATTATCTTTCCCTATCATGGTTGAAGTATTGGAAAGGATCAGCAGTAAGTACCGAAAAAATAAGAAGAGATTGGCTACATAAACTTCGCCGGTCCTTCTAATTCCACCTCATCGCCGAAACTACTCCCGGTAAGCCAGCAGTGTTCGACCCGAAAAGTTATATCAATGTCGAAATCGATGTTTCAATGATGCTTGGAAGTTATGGAGATATGTCCGGAGAATAAATATACAACCGCTCCGCAGATTTCTGGGTATCCCGGCCGGCGCACGGCTCGTACACGGTCATCGTCAATTTCGGGTCGGAAATAGGAAAAGAGCAATCGGAAATGGCACGAAATGGATTCACTGGATGAATTCGATGGTTCGGGAGCTGTCGAACCGAGATGGGACCGTTGTTACTGTTGAGGAGCCAGCCGGGGATGGGAAGCTCTCTTTGAGCCAAGAACCAACCAAGATGTTGGACGGGGCGGATCGATGGAAATGTTGCGAGAGTGGAACACCATAACTGGCGCTCGTTGTGTATTTGATTGGCACTTTGCTCAAACGAATTTCGAAGCTCATTTCGATGAAGTTCTGTTGTGATTGCAAAGCCGCATAATGAGATGTTTTCACAATTCACAATTTTGTATCAATAAAATAGATGTTTTTATTTCGGTGAAGTTCCGAAGAGGAGTAAAAAGTATGTCAGGTGTCCGGTTAATTTCCTCTAAATTTTTTGCGATTAAATTTTTACCAACATCGTTCATTTCCATCGCCTCATGCTCCCTCAGCATTGGTTCGGGAAAAATGCGATAGAAAATTTAGAAATCAGTAGGCGACAGTTTAATTGATGTTCACAATCCAATACGAATTGATTGCCTCGATAACCCAGCTTATCATTCGGCAACCACCACTCAGAAGGAAAGCTCAATATTTGCTTGTTTGCGAAAGCGACGGAGGGGGGGAATGTCCAATGAAGCGGCAGAAGATAAAAGCAAAGCCAGTGGCAATATATAGGCAATGAGATCTTAGAAAATAACTTACCGTTTTCGTGATTGCGGCAATCCAGTCGCTGTGAAAACAAAAAGCAAAAGGAAAGTACAGTTTCGCACAGGCAGTTAGTGCGATGAGTGAAATGGCTTCGAGCCAGATAGCAACATTGGCTAGCAGCGCTGACGGGGACAAATAGTGGTGAAGCTTAAAACGTTGTTACATTGTCGAAAGCGCTCGATCGGGAGAATGGCACCGGGGCAAGTGAGTCAACATCAAGCGCTCGTTTGATTTCTCGTCGGATTTCATTTGCTCAGCTTGCACGAGCTTTACTGTTTACCCGAACGAACGGGGAAAGGGCTGGCGGAGGTGTCGGGGACTTGTTATCTGGCAATCTTGTAGAAGGAAGGGAATCACAATTTGAAGTGTAGCATTTCCTAAATTCGATCGTTGGGATGAACAGAGTATAATTGGTTCTATTTACTCGATTTAGTTCGATTTGAAATGAAATTGTGCTTATGAGAAGTTATCATTAGATTCAGTAGTTTCTAAGACTAAGAGTAGCTCATTGTAGAAGCAATTGACACATGCTTTTTCTTTAAACTACAGTAATTTTGTGCGAATCCTCTGCCTCTTTAAACTAAGATATTTGGAATTAAACAATTGGTCAGTAAAACAGTTCAACTGCTCGAAATTCTAATTCGTCGATAGGTGAAACCAACTGTGAATTTCTAAAATGATATAATTGTGCGGTCCTTCCCAACCCTTTGCTGAAAGATGGACGCCTGTTTATGTATTCGAATTTTCCAAACCTCAGCCTTACTCGGTACGGCCGAAACAAGTATCACGTTTCGTGTTCCATCTGGCCCGAAGCGTGGCGGTTGAGTGAAGGCGTCTACTTAAGGCCACAACTATGGCGATGGTTGGGGAAATTTTCAATTTAAATTCAACATAGCACTACCGGCACGTGCTCTGGTGAGGACGCACGTGCCCGAAGCGGTCTGTGATGCCCGGGGGTGTGTGGAGATGTTTATTTTAAGTTTCGCTCGGCAGCCATCGTTAAAAGTGCACACTAAAAATAGTCACACCGGGAGAAGTTTAGTGTCCTGAGGGCGTGTTTTGGGAAGGGAGCCGCAGTCAGCTGGTGTCGGAAGGAGCTCCATTGAGATGGTGCTGATTAAAGGCGATTCCGTTATGCAGATACACGCACGCACGGTTAGACGGCTTTCGGGGTGTTGTCGAAGAAGCTGAGGAGCAGCGTGAAGACGGAGTAGCTGAACTGCAGCACGGCCCAGCAGGTTGCGAGCGACATATCGTAGACACTGCCGCAACTGATGCGCAGTTCGTGCTCGGCTTGCGTCATCACGATCCGAATGCTCGAGTGGACCCGCCGGTAGCGCCGGTACAGTGGGCCCGACACTGGCCGAAGGTGATCCGTCCACTGGGAGCTGTACAGGTGGAACTTGATGGCGTACACCTGTTTCCGGTGAGAACGAGAGTGGGTCAGTTGGAGTCAGTTCCTTTACCCGCCGGCAAATACTCTCCTTCCAACGCAACGGACCTGTATTTTGAGTAAATCGCAAAGCCCTCCGAAGATGAGCATGTTCAGGCAGGCCGTCAGCGCGGCCAGGATGCTGTACAATGACTGGCCTCCCTCCTTGTTGATGACCATTTCGCAGCCGGCGAACGTGATGAGTGAAAAGTCCACGATAAGATTAAGCAGGAAGTATGGCTTCAGGTTGTTCCGCAGGGTACTCAGCTGCACCAGGAGCCGTTGATGCTCGAGGATACACCGCCGAAGTTTGAGATCCAGTGCGTCCCAGTACTGGGGTCTACGGGCTGCTACCAGTGAACCACAGTCGCTGAAAATCGCTTCGAATTCGTACCCGAGCCAATAGAACTCCATCGTGAGGCCACTGAGCAGCGTTGAGACGATCATGAGCGTGTGGATGAACATGAGCGACATGAGTGTGATCGCCAGCGGATACAGGAGCACGTTGACGGTATCGAGCAGAGGCAAACCGAACACGGCCAGTGGGCTGCTGTACTTGAGCACGTTGATCCAGAAGAACACCTGGGCGATGTTTTGCAGATAGAAAAGCCACAGGTAGAGCTTTACCTTCCCCGTAAGCCCACGACGGTCCGGCTGTAGCTCGTGAATGGTCTTCTGACGATGGGTTAGAAATTGCACCATCGCAGCAAGATCCCGCCGGAAGACAGCCAGAGATACCCAAAGCACGATGCACATCGCTCCAGTTAGCGTGACGAAGCTCATCGAGAAACTGCGCTCCGATAGGACACCGTCGCGATAGACGAACAGCATGGAGGTGATGGCGCTGGTTTCATACGACACGGCCAGCACGATGAATACCGCCTTCAGCCAGGTATTGCGATGTTCCAGACTCCACGAGAAGAACCCGATGAACCGATCCATGACGTTCACTATGCACGGGAGCTCGCGGTCGGTAATGCGTGGCCAGCGGGATGCCAACAGTTGGCCGATGGAATCCATGTTGTGTTGGGACTTCAAAATACCGTCGCTTGTTTGTCGAGCAGTTAATTTCACAAACGAACTTACTTTCGAGAGGTTCTTCGGCCAAGGATCATGGAACAATAAAGCGAGTGAATAGTCTGAGGTAGGCTTTTAACCTGCTCATTGGGCACCACTCGATGGGTGCGCTTGTAAGTCGGAAAGTTTTATGTCCAGGACTAGAAGTTTGTGAGTTTTTAGTTGGAAGTGGATAATTGCGCCCGTTCTTCGAACCGGTTCACACACATTGGGTGAATTTGGAGACGGTTGGTGTTCTTTACTTAACCGGATTTATTTATGATTCCTCACAACAGCATGTTTTCTTTGAATACATTTTTTGTGATTTTGAATTACATTTCAATTCAAGTAGAATAATATTGGAATGTATGATTACAAAAGTAAACCAGCTATTTTTTTTTAATTTAAACATTTCTTTGGCACCTAATTCAATTCTGCATCTGGTACTTTATGTTTTAAGATGTAAATGTTTTCCTGAATTATGCACGAAGGTCCAAAGTTTATCCTTCCTATTCTCACCACGAGCCCACTGTACGCCACTGGGACCGTGACAGATGATAATGGGAGAACATGAAAACTTTCCTACCCACGATCGGCCGTTTCGACGGGCTCGGAGAACGGGTTCGAATGAAAAGTTAATTTCTTGTCCTCCCGGGGGCTCCGCTGTGGGCAACCGGCGCGGTCATGGTGGCATGTTAGGCGTCTTTATTCACTGGCGCAACGAAAAAAAAGGCTTACCAACTGGCAACTTTAAGAGGTAGCACCAGCTGCCGCATTTACGGGTTGCCTTGGCGAGCCATTTTATGAAACATTTAATGCACCATCTGGTCTGGTCGGTGGCAATCGATGTGCCATAAACCTTAACCTTAACCACGCGAAGGAGGTTTGGCCGAAGGAAGCTGGCAGCGAGTAATGGGTCTTGCGCAGGGTGGAACTTGTGTACGAAGCAAAATTTCATCTTCAGAACTCTTTTTATTTCGTACGGTACACGGAAAGAACATTTAAAGATTGCGAGAACACTCGCCTTGGGTGGTGGTGGAATCTAATCTTTGCTAACCGACATCGTACAAAGTATAATAATCCAGTAGTAAACGGAAACAAAAATTCAAAAATAAATTAACTTCTCCACCGACGGGAGGCCATCAACATTAACATCAGCGGTTGCTACATCCGACGTTGAGCATTGTTAAACGTTGAAAAATCGCACTGAAAACGTTACTGAGCAAACAGTAATCGAATTCTAAAATCGTTGCTTTATGCCTCGGATTTCCGAAGCTTCTATTTCAATTCGTCGCCGGTGAAGGCAGGCTCGAGAGATCTCGGCGTCGACCCTTCGTCCCCAAACGGCGCCATCGATGGTGACAGTCATCGCAAACGCCGTGTTTGTACGACTTTGTTTGCACGATCCGAAGCGAAAACGACAAGAGCGTGTTGCCAGGCGAAAATGTTATCGCTAATTTATGTCAACAAATTCGCCCGTGTCCCATGTCACGGTGACCCCGTCCACCTTCGCCCAGCCCGACACCCGACCTTCGTGGATGAGAATTGGATTGAGGAGACCCCACTCGTGCAGTTATGGCTATTGCCATGGTGCCATTGCCGGTGGAGTCGGCACACCCGACCGATGTCCCGTGGCGCCTGTTCCCGTTTGACTGTCTCAATTATTGTCAGTGAATTGTTTGTCCTTTCTCGATATCTTTTACCATCTCTGTTTTTTTTCTCTGTTTTCCCTGCTCTGCCTACCATTTTGCTTGTTACTTCCGTCGGTTGAACCAGTCCAAAGCTATTTTCAGCAGGAGCAGAAGTCCCCAAGGTTTGCTCACCTTTACCGGGGAATCAAAGAAAAATTTATCATCTCGCTGTGGAGAGGCAAAGTTCGTTTGGTCGTGCTCCTTTCCGGCAGGTACACAGCATGACTCGATTCTACAGGCCATGGGCTTTGGCCTAACGGTGGATGTATATTTGGCTTTAATCCCGAAGACTTATCCATCACCGAAAGTTTTGTTTATTTGGGATGTTCGTGATTAGACAAACGGCGTTGTTTGTTCTGCGCTGCGAGTCAAAGGCGCTAGAGGACGCTGATGCTGCGTGTTCGTCGTTCCGATCTGGGCCTGAGAGTTGTGTGAAGAATCAACAAGTCACATTGTCACTTGAACCCGTACCGGGGGTTCGTGTTTGAATAGTTTCCATAGGAACGCTTCACTGTTTCGCTTATTCCACAAACTGCGCAGATTTTGTCGTTATTTGTTGGCACAACCGAAAAAACGTGAAGGGTGACTCTGATAAAAGTCTCTTCGGCCATTAAATCTCTAGTCTATTATACCCGCTACGTAAGCAATAAAATCCCAGGCTGAGTTCTATGTTCCTGAAACAAATTTCAATCCCTATAGGGCGTGTAATAAATTATCCAAAAGAACAAACAAGCCAGAACTCGTATTTACCAACTCGACTGTCGTCAGGGTTTAGTGCAGACCGTTGATGGTTGCGGTTCATTTGAGTCATGGAATCGAAAACCTTCCGCATCATCCGCTTACTATCGCTGTAAGCGGATGTCCCTCGACACTGTCGGGACTAATGGAGTGATAATATTGGAAAGCGCATGTAAGGGAAATTACCGCAAATCAATTGCGGCACGGAAAAGCTTTTAAAACCAGATACACCTAGTGGGGTGTGGATGAAATTTCAGTGGAAAAGGGAAGCAGGCTATGAAAATGCCGGAACCGGGTGGCGTTGAAGCGGAAATCTATGGCACATGCGTTTGATGTCGTCCGCGGTTTTCAACTCCAGAAGCAGCCGCTGTGGTGTGACCTAGTGCCGATGTCGTTCCGTTTGCTGCCAGCCAGTTTGTTTACGGTGGACGGTTGCAACATACCTGACTTCCTCTTCCGACTTTGCTATCATCCAGTAGACTTTGGAGCGCTTCCGGCGGGAGCCGAGTGCGATGAGCTGCGACACGCTGACGCCATCCGGGAGCGGTGGCCGCCGGGGTATTTGTCCGGTCCAGTGTGCTATCGCCAGCATTTCCGGTGCCTCCTTGACCAGGATCTTTCCGGCAGGTGACGAGCGACCCGGTTCCTGTGACCCATCGACGAACCGGTGGGAAAAAGAGAGGAATGATTAATTGCGTTTTATTTTCGTGTTCGAAATCGATTCGATCGGGAAGTGCAATTCGGCGCATTGAGGTAGGAATGAGGGAGGGAAAATTCAGACATAGTGCTATGGAATACTGATGTTCCGCAAGGCTTTATGAAAACATTACATTTTAATTGCACAGCCGAGGTTTTCACTTTAATTAACGTAACATTGAAAATGAAAAAGGACGTGCATGGAATGTTTATTAACTTATAAGTGGTTTTAACTGCTTTTTCGTCAAGTTGTGTTGAATCAATCAATTTATTTTCAATAATAAAAAACAACTAGCGTTATGTGTTTATAGAGAATCCATGTTGTTTTTCGTTTATAAAGATGAATTTGTCTGTGGTTTGATGTGAAGCAATGAAACCTAGTGGAAAGTCCAATTTTAATTTATTTTGCTCATTTACATGAATTTCTTTCCAATACATTATAGATACACAAGTGATGAAAACATACACACTGGTTACATTAAGCAGTAAACGACTAAACATGTTCAGGAGTCCTCGAAAAGTTTTCGAATAGAGGACTAAGGTAGGAAACAAAAACCGCCCGCAAATCGTGTACATTTGCCTGGTCTGGCAGTGCACATAAACTCGCTCAAATTTGTTGATCTAATTTACCAACATTTTGATGAGCATGTATCAGACAAACACTTCCCGGGCTCGCTTTCAACACTTTGCACCTAGCGAGGGATGGAAGCCATGGCCATTCAGACGCGGACGAGGAGGAACGGTGCGATGGCACGTGCATGTTTAATGCATGTAATTTAATGTAGCGGGGAAAGTTTTGCACTTGCTTACACAACGATGCATCCTCTATCTTTGCTGCGCGAGGCAGTTAACCTGACCGGGTACAGAGTACAGTGAAACTGCAAAGCCGAACTTGTATCCCCCGTTGGGTGGATGGAATTAATACAAATTTCCATCGTGCCGGCTTGGAGCCGCGGTGTGCTTTCCAGCCTTCGAGGGGTTTCATTGTGACTGTTGTTTGTGCGGTGGAGGTTTCGGTGAAAGATAACACTGAAGCTCGACAGTAAGAAAAAAAGAAACGAGTACGGATAACCAACTACCCAAGTGTACGTCGCTGCAAGTCTTTCCACCACGACGTAACTAAGAGGGGAATGGAATTGAAATTTATTTCTCGTTCCCCATATTACACGGAGCTTAACGACTTTGACCTGACGTTTCATGCTTGCATGCCCCTAGTTAGCCAGCTTTGCCGTAACGAACTGAACCGAATGGTCATAAATATGCAGCAGGTTTTGGTTATGGTGTGCTCCATTCGGTCGGGCAAAGACAACAGCATATGCTTTGAGGGAAAAAATGTCGAACTAAGGTAGAAACATGATACCGGTGGATTTGCTTACAAACACCGTACGATCCCGAAACCAAGGAAACTGACCGCAGCGGAGGGCTAGGGATGCTAGTCTTAAAAATGCCCTTGGATTGTTGATAAAATATTTAGCCAATGGAATGCATTCCGTTTCGCTTCGGTTGGGGAAGCTTTTCCTCTTTTTAATGGCTAAAGAAAGCAAAAGTAGCGCACCATTTCGACGTAGACAAAGGTCACCCAACCCTTTTCGATTCCATTGGTTGGATTTTCGTTTGATTAAGAAGGGATTTTTCAACGGAAATATTTTGCCAGTTTAGGATATATGTTACAGGTAGCAGCTTTTGGAATTCCTCTTTAAAATCTTTTGGTTATTAAATTAGCTTTGGTTTGCCGAAATACCAGAAAGATGAGGAAATGAACCTATCAGCCACAAAACAACAAAGTAGTAGACAATTACGAAAACGAATTATCCTTCAAAAAATGACTGCTTGTTGCTCATTTGAATTCGTTTTTCTTTCACACATCACTTCTCTGGCCCTGTTTTTGGTAATGGTTTGTTTATTGTACCATCTCTTTGCTTCGATTAGTGCAAAATGTTTAGATTGTGAAAATGACAAGCGGGAGGGACGGTAGAAAGGATAGACAATTTTCATTTCGTGTTGAGAACTTACCGTAAACCAGGCCATAGTGGAGTCATCGTACAGCACAACCCATTCCTCCGACCAACGGCTCCACAGGACTTGCTCTGCGAAAGATAAGGTAGGTAAAAATGAAAACGGACGGTGTACAATTTGAATACCGTTATGCGAGAACATGGCTCAAGTGGGAGGTAGGTAGTTGTTCGGGTATTTGTTATTTTTTCGGCGTTTTAGTGTTTTCCCAGAGGGTGGAACAAGTTTTCTCTGAAGTGAGAGACAAATGATTGAAAAATAGAATCATTTGGGATGGATCTGATTAAAACGGATTTTCAAAAGTTTCATAATTTTTTATTCCTAGAATACCTTCGTTGTTTCACTAAGCAGAGGATTGTTGAAAAGTAAGAAAAAGGAAGGAAAACAGCAAGTATCGAAGGAGTATGAAACAATGAAGGTTCCCGATCGATTCGAGAAAAAGGTTTTCAACTGAAAAAGAGGCCCTACTGAAATATTCAATTACGTACTAACTCTCGAACGTTGAAGAAGGAAAGCCGGCAGGTACATGAAGTGAAAAGAGAGAAAACGGGAGTAACAAGATGTAGCGCGATAGGTTTTCCTCACATCGTGATTCGATTGTGACGGTCAAGATTTTCAAAGAGCTTCCCCAAGCTAAACAAAAAGAAAAGCCTCACTCCACGTGTCCTGTGAGACGTCGTATATTCATCACTTTTATCGAAAATCCATAAAGGAAGGATGAGTGGTAGTGCTAGTGGTTCATTGTTCAATTGCTGGCCTTGATCCTTTCGGTTCCTTCCGGCGACACACGATACATTAGCACAAAGGATGTTCGCAAAAGATTTTTCTTCTTCTGAAAGTCATTGAATGTGACCGGTAGGGGCAGGGGATCTCGGGGAAAGAATCTTTGTTCCGGTCGGAGCGGTCGGCTCAACAATGGTAGAAGAAAACCTTACCGTCGCCAGGGTTTGTTTAGGAATCGCATGTGAAACTTGACTCCTGGAAGGCAATAGGACGTTTGTGTAGCCACGGCGTCAAACAAATGGGTTGTGGGAAAAGTTTAACATTGTTTCAAGGTCGTGCTGAAAGATGATCGTCACACTCCGGTCTTCGTACGGTCGGTGTGTGTGTGTGTTTCGCCGAAAAATTCTCATCAACACTTTTCCCATTTGCGCCGGTGGGTGGCGAAATGAAATTTTTCGAAAATTACTTTCCCCACGTGGACTTGGACAAATTAAAATCATAACTCCTCCGGCGGGCCCCTTACTCCCCTCGGGGAGGGGAAGAGGCGAGAAAACCTGGTAGAAAGTTTTCACACCTCCATCCACGCCACCCACCCAGTCCGATGGTTCGTGGAATGCCGGCGGGCATTCAGGCCCCGTTTAATTTCCTCTTAACCTCAACTCTTCTTCCGGCGCTTTCGAAGTCCGCACCGTAATGGGTTTGGCTTTCCACCCCGTTCGTGTGCCCTCTCCGTGTCCCAAATCGCCCCGCTTGCGTTGTCTGTAGAGATTATTAGAAAAGTATTGCTCTCGCTAGTGCCAAGAAGCTTGATTTCAGAGGTTCTTCATCGTTCTAGACGAAAGTCAATTTTCAGCTATCTTTCCTCTGCGACCATTTTGGATGGGTAAATTTCCTGAAAGGTGCCCATGCCACTGACTAGTTTGCAAGTGTGCTTCGGTATGTGTGTGGATGTGGTTGTCTGTTACCTGATGTTTAATTAAATTTACTATCACTTCTCGCTCATCAGCCGAAAGGAACTCGTCCCGTCCATCGCGACCAACGCTCCAAAGCTTGCCCTGCCGTTGTTGGAAGGAAAGGATGCGCCAAAGCGGAAACACTTTCGTCCGGCCCAGCCACTTCTCAGCGCTGCGTGCTCCACGCGCATCCTGTGACGCATGTCATTAGGACGGCGTCCTTTGGGGAAATGAAAATTGACACCGGTTTGACCGGTGAAATCTTCGACGTTCGAGCGGCAAATCTTCTCGAAAGTCCCCGGGGAGAAAATGGAAAGGATTTTCATTTTCTCCGGTCTTTCGAAGGGACGGGAAGGCAAAGAAGATGGACCAGTCGAAGAAATGACCTCATTAATCATATCACCGGATCGATGGTCGGGGTAATGAAGTTGGACAGCGATCAAATGCACCAAACGATGGTGGGTTCGGGATTTTGCTCGGCTGGTATCCGCGTCCCTTTGTCCTTAGTCCGCCGGTGATGCACTCGCTCAGCTGGGGGCGAAAAGGGCGTGCCCGAAAGCTGTGCCCGTGACATGAAGAGCCCGTGACCCACGAAGTACCATCAATCATTCCGGGGCGAGCGAAATTGGGATTGTATGTATTATGACGATCTCAACGTAATCTTTTCAGTTTTTGCTGAGGACATTTGAAGGGTTCGGATTTATTAATATGCGAAATGAAATTGTTATCCTTAACTGTTTCAAACGTTATTAAATTTAGTGCAACGTTTGTACTTAGGAAACACCAAACGAGTAAATACGATATGAAATATAGGATAACAATTGCATTTTTGTTTTGGTGCGACTTCGAAGAATGTATTTTCCATCAGTTCGACTTTAAAAAATATTGAATAAAAAAACGGATTTCCAAAGAATCTTTTTACGTTTGCAATATTTTTGACGTGCTTGCGTTATTCGTTTTCAATTAACGTAGCTGGCTCAGAGGAGGTTTTTTTCCTTATATTCCACACGCACAGGTTTCTGCGGTAAACGAAGAAATTTCCCGGCAAAGTCCTTGCTGTGGAGTGCTTTGGTTTTTGTCACATTTTGGCCAAACATTATGACACGCGTACTTGGAATACAGTGTTTCGGTTGTTTACATGTAGGTACGTGCCTGCACTCATCCTGATACCGGGGGCGGAGAACGAACCGCAACAGACTTACAGACAGAATTTTATTGTTTGTTTGCCCTTGTTCATGCTGCCTGTCTACTTTGGCATTAAGAACGAACAGAGACACCGCGCGGTGGAGCGTAGAACTCCTCTTGGAATGTCGTTTCGTCCGGGGAAAATCATGGTTTTTCACGTTCACTGGAACAGACACCATTTTGACGGCTTATCGTCGGACTCAAGACCGATGCTTCTTGGATACATTATTGCGCCTTTCCAACGCAAAACATTCCGGGAAAACCCGGCACGAGAGCACACACACAAGATACCCACCGGTTTTGGAGAGGGTGAGAAATAATTCTGCTTCACGTGTCAAACATTGAGCCGATCATCACGCATCATCCGGCTCTTCGTCACCTGGGCGGGTGCTTGCCGGCAATGCTGGAACCATTTTGTTTTCTTCGCACCCAATATTTACCAAACCTCTTCTGACACATACTGAACCCAGAAACACACATACACGAGGTTCGATGGTGTTTGCACCTGTGGACCTGCCTGGGTGATTCGTGACATGTATGGGAGGTTGGAGAGCGCCGCTACTTCAAATCCTTATGGCAATATAGGTTCCTGGGGCTGTTTTACTTTCGATCGTACGATAAACTCTAAGTTGAAAAAATCGATATACTTTTTTCCAATGTGTTTTGAGAACTTAACCGTTGATGTGAGACTTACAAGCGCGGTGGATAAACCAATGATTACATGTGCATTATGAAACGATAAAAGGGAAAGTTGCCTACCCGGAGCAATATTAAGCCTTGATGATCTTCTTCATAAGCTTTCTTAAAACCAACTTTATGCATTATGCCAGCCAAGGATGAAATGAAGTTCTTCACGATGGATTTATTTGAAATGTTATCAATTTTCATGTGTGACGGATAGCATGATAGAGTCAACCTAGATGTTGATGAAGTCAGTATTCTTGAATATGTTTATTTTGAAAAACTACATATAATTATTATTGGCGTAATTTAGAAACAGCTGAACTTCTTATAAATTTTCTACGACACGCGTGTATGTGATGCAGAATTCATAAAAATGAGTGAATGCACTGGGGTTTTAGTGGTATCGATTGAGCCCGAATTGGCTAGTTTGTTGGCCGAATGGAACCAAAATGTATCCTTAGGCCCTGTTATCCCTCCTTGCTTTGGAACATCCGCCTGTACCGGCGCAACTGTAATTACTTGCTCGACACGCCAACACCGAGCAATCAATTACGGTTCCCGCGTGGCTCGTGATGATGCACCTTCGTGGCTTCATTTTCCGCCAGCTCCAGGTTGGGCACTATGCAGCCTGCATCCGTCATTTGTCTTTGTCGTCGCATTCTTGGGCTCGCAAGTTCGTGCTTCGAACCGCCGAGGCGTGACGCGTGACAACGTAAAAGTTTGCGACAATCAAATTATATCATAAACGCCCCAGGGGGAAAAGTCGTGCACCAGAGAGCGGAAACCCCGACTCACACCGTCGGCGCTCGGCGTAAATGGATCGTGTTCATTGTCTGCTTCCGGTGCCGCTTCCGGTCGCGTCCGCTCGATGTTTCGCCTGTTTGCGGACGGTGGTCTCTGATGAGTTGGGGTATGAGGCGAAAAGGGAGGAAAATGAAACAGCTTCCAGCGGGCACCCTCGACGATGGGGTGTGCTGTTCTATCGAGCAACAATAATAGTGAAGATAGAGCTCCAAGAACCTTTCATGAAAATGGCTTTTATAGTCGGAAACAAGTAGTAGTGTTGTTGGTGGAATTTCAGCAGTTCAGACTTAAATGAGTAATTCAGCGTGAATGTGTTTTATCTTAATTGGTTTTCTGCATTGATACTTGCAAATACTTGACCTGAGCTAGTGTGAGTCACTCATCGTTACGATCGAGAGCTGATTGTAAATAGCAGTTTTAAACAACATAATTTAATGTTATCTATAAGTTGGAGAAGAAAAGCTTAGCTTAGCTTCTCTTTAACATAATTTCATTCTTCGAACAGTGCATCGGAAGTGTTGAGAAAACGTGCCTCTCATCCAATGCCACCGGAGCGTAATCGTATCGATTCGTTCCGCGATACAATACTCAGCCCACTAAGGCAAAAGGTTCGTCAGGGTAAGGTCGTCCAGGATGCTTGCACTATAGTTCACCTTCAACAGGATAGTTCGTGTTTCAGTATACTGCCCCACTCTATCCCCAACGCTCCTCCGTCGATCAACAGACACCGTCGAGATCCGGGCAATCTCATTGGCATTCTTCGGAACTGCGCCAAGAAGCCTCCGGTATGCAGAGTGCCCTTTCTTAGTGATGAATAGCAGAAGAAGGTAGCACAGGGACAAGCAAACAAAACAAAAAAAGCAGGCAAAATGAATGGAAAGGCTCTCGAAGGAATTTTGTCCTGCCTGGCACTGGCGGCTGGCGGGAGATTTACGATGCTTCGGATGTGAATCATTACAATTGCACGCACGGTTGGTTTGTGACATGAGAATTTCGCAGTGGATATGCTACGGTTCGATGGTGGAGTGTGGGTTGATTGGAAGGCTTTTCCCAATTCTTCGTAGGCGACAGAAGTACGTTAACATACCTTAAGTTTGTGGCATACTTGTTGTGTGTAGGATTTACATATGTTTGTTGAAAGGGATACGACGGACGGCTTTCGCATTTTAAAATGTGTATAACAATTTGCAGTCGGATTTATGATCTTATAATTTTGTGTATATGTATATTTGGACGGCCAGGTATTGTACATTGGTGTACGACAAAATTACATTTTGTTTAACCTAATGCTTATGAAAACTTATTGTAATATTATAATAGTAGTTTTAAGAGAAACTTGAAATGATGAAATATAGAAAACTAATTTTCGAGTATTGTTTTTTTCACATTTACCTTTCGAATATAAAGCATACAAAAAAGGACCATAACGAGCTGAAGAAACAGCGTGAGGATGTAAATAAAAATACTCACTTTTGTAGCGCAATAAGTATCCTCCTTTGATCTGTTTTCCTACCGTTGCTGCAAAGGAAAAGAACATCGAATAGAAAAGGGCGTGTTAGTTTGCTGCCTTTGTATGGAAAATTGTGCTTGGGTGCAGTTACAAGCACCCCTTAAGCCTGGAAAGTATTGTGAGCAATAACGATGATACATTTGTTGCTCCTTTTTCCACAGGAAACTCTAGGAAACTTCTAGGGCTTTTAAGGTAGATGGCGTTGCTATCAACATCAGAAATCGCTTCTACATCATTACCTAGTGCAACAAACTAAGCGGACCGGATGAAGCGCAACTTCGCAGAGTTGTTATTTGGTATGGGAGTGCTTGAAGTTGAATGATTTAAGTTTCAAGTTTATAAAACAAACCAGATGTACCCTTTTATATCGTAAGGTGTAGCTTTAGAAATTTTTTGAAATATATAAAAATAATATAAAAATGTGAACAAATGGAGACGCCTGGTGTTTCACGCTTGGCAAGTTGGTTGCTTTAGATTCATGGCAAAGAAATACACTCTGCAAAATAATTAATTCTCAGAATCAAGAAATTGTGTAACGTCCATCATTGTGAATGTTACCGCATCGTTTCTAACGACGTTTGGTGCGAATTTGAATTAAAAAACGCCAAGACAGTAGAACCGTTAATTGGGAAGAACAAGATTTTGTAAATTAATTTCAGCATGGAAGCAAGATACCAACACTCTGTCACCGAAGTGAGCAGCAGGGCCTAGGTTAGGATGGAGCCAGGTGAAATATTTGAGCCGAGAGGGGACAAAAAGAAAAGAAAATGGAATGCCATGATGGCAATCCTGTGGGAGTCAGTAAATCACCAAAGCCACAAACAATCTCATTAAAGTTTGCAGCTCTCCTTTAAGCCGCACGGCTTAGGCATGTCAACGGCAGCCGAACGGGCCAGGGCGGCCCGAAACAAACAAACTGTGGCCAACGGTAAAGCGAACAAAACAACGCCATTGCTCGGAGTGTGAGGTATCAGTGTTGAGAACGCAGCACAAAAAAAGTAGAAACAATCAACCCAAATCAGGCGAAATTCCGGTGGTTAAGAGTGGGTGGCGAAAAACGCGAACGTGAACGTGAAAAAGGTACGGCCGTCAGTTTTGGGACACATCGTTTCGTCACGCAGTCGTCGCAGCGGTCGCCGTGCCGTTACTCACTCATGCCGGCGATTTTATTCGTTTCTGGTGCCTTTTTGGTGAAAGTTTCGCTTCACCACAGCGAGGTAGTGTTGCCGCCATTTGCTTTGTTTTACGTGCCTGCCAGAGCCGGTCCATGATGATGTACGTCGGCTTATAATATTTTCATTACGCAGTGTGGCAACCCATGTTTCATGTGGAACAGGCCGGCGCGAAGGACACTGGTTCAATTTACATTAATTAGACACAAAGTTTTTGGCGTATTTTTTAACGTGACCCTCGCCCACGCGAGGCTTTAAGCTTTAATGTGCCGCTTTCAGAAGGTAAAAAGGTTGTCGATAAGAAAAGTGGATGTTGAAGCATGTTACTCAGAAGCAAAATTCTACGGCCTGTATCAAATATTTAAGAAAATAAAATTATTTGAAATAAACATCTTTAGTTTCTAATTTATCGTTAAAAATGTAATGGTATTATCTTATACCATTATAAATTGTTTAATAAGTAAACTTCATGATCGTAATGTAATTAAAATACAAACCATGAATTTATGCCCATTAAAATGCTTTGTTTACATTAATTATGATTGTATGGCTTAGGAAACCACCAATAATCAATGCGTTAATATTGGTCTTTTGTGGCGCTCATTACCAGTTCGTTCTAGGAAGCTTTGGAAAAAAGCAACACATCCTTTCCATATCCATTAGCATTGAGTGGGCGAATCACATGGTATACAGGCCAACGAATAGCCACGTTTTCTCGAGCACGGAATATCTAGCTTAGAAACGTAATACGGAACGTGATCGAAATGGCGAACAGCCGATGCTCGTTTTTTGTTGAATGTAGAAGGCACATTTTGCTCGAAATGGAGCAACAATTTGATCGAATTAGGAAAGAAACGATTGATGAAACGCGCAGCCATATTTTGAGCATGGTCTAAAATCATATATTTCTATGGCTTTTAAGGTAATTTGCTTCTACTCGGTTCGACGGATGGAAGAAAGAGGAACATTCTGGGGTTTCCGTGGTGGACCTCATCGTTTCCATTTCGCTATTTTTTCTAGAGATCAAAACATAGAGTAAAGGTAAGATGCGTTTATAATATCGAATATTTTAACAACCAAAGAGATTGAATGCTGTATTTAGAGATTGAATGCAATACTTCAAAAATTATATTCATTAGTGTAACTGTTTGTTGTGAAGAGCGTGTTATTGACATGCGAATGGAAATTGAAGAAAAAGCAATCCTCCTCATCATCATAATTTTTTATTCTCTCCAAGTTTCTACACGAAACGAATGAATAAAAATAGGTATATAAGCAAAAACGTCATGAATAGCAAGCATGATGAATCTAAAGTTCGCATTTATGCTAACTGATTAAAACCAATTCGTGAGAGTGGATGTTATGGATCAACACTGATGGTATGTAAGCTTGAAAAACACCAAACATAAATGTTACATTGATATGAAACTATTCTGCAGATGTGACTATGTCCGCAGACACACCCGATTCGGGTCGCTGATTGTAAAGTGCATTTGTTAACGAGAATGAAAAAACTGCAATTCACATCCTTTCTCATGTTCACGGATCGTTCCATTTTCTCTGCCCTGCATCATATGGGCGCAACATTGCAATCTCCCACGAATGGGGCTGACTTGCAGAATGATAATCTACCGGGGGGAAATAACGACGTCGACGACGACGTTTGAATGATGGATAAAGACGAGCGTAAGAGAGTGAGAAAGAGAGGGAGAGAGTGAAAGGGTAAGGACAAGATATTACGGTGCAGGGCTTAATCCAGTTTAGCGCATCACTTTGCAAGCCGCCGGTGGAAAAACTGCTTATCAACTTCATTTGGTAAATCGTTCTTCCGCGCGCAGATGCCACTTCACGCGGAGTGATGGATGGTTCATCAGCGCAGTAATTGCTAGTGTGTGCCGTGTTAGCATTATCGTCTGGTAACTGGTTGATAAAATGGTAATGGGATGTTTCCTCCTTGCTTTGTCAATGCACGGGTGGGATTTGAAATTTAATTTAGAGGAAATCTCATCATCGAGAAGTATCAAAGCTACACCTGAAGTGAAACCAATCTTATTTAAATGAGATCCTTTTGACAAACGAAACTTTGCTGGAAACAGGTTGTCATTTTCTTTTTTATGTTTAAATTATGACTGAATAGATCCATAATGAAGCTCGTGCTGAAACATTTTCTCGCGATTCAATGGATTCAAACCGGTTGAAACCATATGCTGTTGAAAATGTGAATACGTTTAATTAGATGCTCGGCGCATACTTACAGTTGCAACTTTTACAGGTACCTGAAACGAGAGAGAGTAAGAGAAAAGAAGAGATTAGTACTCGTCACAGGATGCTCCCCGGAAAGTAGTTTCGGCGAGTCTGATTTGATCTTCCTCGGCAACCCCAGCGTGGGAGATCGCACCGCTTCCTCACGTCTGCCACGCTAATGGGACTAATTTAACTGAAACAAAAGTGCAGTAAAACTGGCGATAATGGCTGAAACCGAACGACGGCCGAACGACCAGCCGTGTGGTTGCAGAAGTTCACAATGTCCTGCCATTCGAAACTGAAATAAATGTTCCGTCGAAGTGCGGTTCCATCCGATTGCCGGTTCAGTGGGTAATGAAATCAAGAAAACTTTGTCCAGAAGTCATTCCGACCGTCGTCGTCGTCGTCGTCGTTGTTTGGTAGTGTCATAAGGCGACACTGTGGGTGGAGAGCAGGGCAGAAATGTTCACCACCCAGCAGTCGAGAGCTAGAGGGCGTCCGAATGTCTGGCAAGGAATGTGCGGCCCGTGGTAAAGAGCCATCGGATCGTCATCAGCAAAACGTGTGGACCGACATAAACACGACCGAATGCAAATGAGCCCACTCTGCTGGCGCCCGGCAATGGGACGGGGTATCTGGTCGCCAAAAACAAACGGAAAAAGCATCCAACAATGATCGTATGGTAGTGAATATAGGGTGAAAAAAGAAACCAAAACACGGGGAACCATCATCTTGGGCGTTATGTGCGTCTGTCATAGTTTTGCACACGACGACCGGGCACGAATTCAATGCGCTTTGAATAGGGCACTCTGTTTTCCGTGACGTGCGAGTAAGGACTCGGGGAAATTTGTTACTACCACCACGATGACCACACGGCCGATTACATATCACAGCCGATTTGTCAACAACCTGCCCGCATGCGGCAGGGAAGTGGCATCCGGGAAAGATGGGTCGGCAGGTTTATGTTTCTTTTGGGACATTTTGTTTCAAACCAAGCGGGTGTCGAAGGGGTGTGAACGACACACGAGGTTGACAAATGTCATCATTGGGCACGACATTCGGGAAGCACATGGTGCTAATCAAAACGGTGTCCACATAGGGAACATACAGATCGTGTGCGGAAGAGAAAATATGAGTATGTGTTGAAAAAACCCCTACCCACACCCAGGGAAAGCACTGACGATTCCGAATTCTTGGCCGGCCATATTTGTTGATTTGCCTCGAAGCCCGGTCCGGAAAAACAAACGGACCATCGATGGGTTTTGCCACGGGCGAGATGGGAAATATTACTTTACCCCGGAAACATCTCGTCCGGTGTGTCGGGGAAACGGCCGGTCCCGGTTTTTTCCTCGCTTTTCACGATGGCACCTACCTTCTCCGGCTGTGGAGCAAGCGTGAAAAACTCGACGGTAAACATTTGCCACTGCTTAAGTATGCAGGCCGTGGAATGGGTATCATTTTGAAATTTTCCTCTCCACAAACCGGGTTCTTTTCCCCGTGTTCGACGTGCGTGTTTTGGGCCGGAAAGGGGCTGGAACCACGCTTTTTTTTATAGTCGTTTTTCGCGACCGACCCTTTCACGGGCCCAACACATCGGCCTTCGGGAAGAGCACCGAACGTTAAAGGCAGAAGGCTTCCAAAGGGGAAGGGGAGCGCAGGTGAGGAATTCTTGGTAAATATTTCCTGAGTCCTCTGGCAAAGGCACGCCAGCCGACTCGAAAGAGTTATACGACGGCGTGTAAGGAAACGAACGACTGGAAAGGGGGAAACAAATTCTGATCGACCAAATTCTAGGCTTCTTGAAGCCTTTCTTTTCTTTGTGCCTGTTGTTTTAAAGGGGCGTAAGGGCGTGCAGAAGTTTACCACCAAGGTCAAACACGGTGTAACGTGACGACTTGCGAGGGACACAAAGCCTTAAGAATGACAAGTAAATACTTCAAGTGTTTTCCATTTTACGAGTACCTACAAAAAGTGGTATAAGATGTAAAATTGCCGATTCAGCATTCGCAGTTCGGAGCAAAATGATTAAATGGAATAATCATGGAATGTATACAAAGGTTTTTAAGGGGATGAAAACATTAGTATGATGTTAGGAATTTTATAGCAACTTTTTACGTTATAAGATGCTTCTCGTGAGCTTACAAAATGGTAACAAAAGTAGCGCACATCCGCGTTGTTAAAAAATATAAAAATAAACATCAGCTTAAGTCATTGGAGGCCAATGCAACATTTTGCTAACTTGGTAACACTTATTGTATCGTTCTTAGATTTGTGCATTTGAAAGAGATATGTATTTGTATACATGAATGTTAGAACTTTCGCTATTTGTATTGAATTTAAATTTCAAGCATGAATAAAGATAAAATAAGCTGACCGACACGATCGATGGCGAGATGAGACTGATAAAAGTCTAAAGAATCAAGCGTGATAACGTAGCCGTTGTCTTCAAACGATGACTTCATGAAAAGATGCTCAATGTGAGGAGAACAAGCGCAAGTACAACATAATGGGTACGAGTGAGTTCAATAGAAATGGAAGATTGCGCACGACACTCCCATCCACCGGAATGCAGCTTTTGTTCATTAGCATATCGCAGAGAGTAAGGGGAGGTTCGAGTGGTACTTGGACGAAAAGTTGCTGAACAAGCGTTCCTAGAGTGGAGAGCAGTTAAGCGCAGCTGGCGGCGGACGGGCCTGAATCGAACCTTGCAAAACCACTCGCCGTCAGGTTCAAAGGGTACTCGAGAAACAATCGTTCGATTTGAGACCAAGGCAGACGAGAAGCTCGGGAGTAGCTCCAATCGAGGTGGGGTGCGGGGTGGGAAAATCTCGGTCCGTATCTTTCTGCCGGCGGTTCATCGATTCCTCCAGCGCTGGCCAATAGCCGAGCCGAGTTCATTATTGTACGATCGATGGGTTGTACGGTTGGGAGTTGGGTTCAGGAGGAGCGGTGGAAAGGACACACATCCAAGCCGTGCCCTCGGTAATCGACTGGCGCGCGTGCGGTTGCTTGGAAGTAGCTTTTCCCAAGACGAATGCCGCCGGTTTCGCTGGTTGATTATGCAAAACCAATCAACCAACCGGCATCCACCGACGCATCCTTCTGCTTCTGCCGTCCGTGCGGAAAAGGAAAGCATAAGGAACGACCCGCACTCCGACAGGGAAACGGAATACAACATACCCGGGGTCCCGTTTGCTTTGATCATCCCAGGTAGCTCACCGTACGACGGTGTAATTACTCCATTCAAAGTCACTCACCCGTAAAGCGGTCGTTTCGGATCGAATCTTAGCCCGGGGGTCTCGGGCTTTTCCACCCGTTCGTTTGGGTAAAAGAAATATAAAGATTTGTCGTTCGGTTGACACTTTCCACCGGTGGCGTTCGGTGAGGTTTTCCATCCCACTCCTCCCTGCCAATATGTTAGCTAGTTAGCCATGACGAAGGTATCATCGTTAGGTCGCATATGTTTATCATTTCCACACCATTGCCCACCGCAGGAAGCGGAAGTGTGGGAAAAAAGGTGGGAAAACTTGAGGGATGTTCGACATTCACCCCACCCATTTGGGGTTTGTATCTCAGTCGAGTCTATTCAGCGGTATTCAACACGTGGAAATCGTTTCCGAAATTCATCCGAATGTCTTCCAAAGTTTTCCCCCGAACGCCTGAATTAAAGGTATCGATTTCACACGACTTGTTCGCAGAGCGTTGTGGTTAACCGTTCCGTTAAGCGCCGATGATTTAGATACGGTGAATGTTTTTTTACTGGATTTCCCCACGGGAGGGAAAATTCCCCTCGGAAGCTGGGGGTCTGTTCTGCTCGTGGCAGCAAAGTTTGTGGGAAGTTTTTGCAATCACTGCACCGCTTGATTTTATCGAACTCAACCACGGCCGCAAAATAGGTCACCCGAATCGGATAATCGCTCTCCATTGTGGTTGGGAAAATGTAAAAAATATCGCCAGTGAAAAACAACCACTGAAAGCGATATCGGGAAGTATCGGGTGGTTGGTGAAGCAGATCAAAAATCATACCGATTTATGGGATGTGGTCGTGGCATTGTACCGAGCCCTTCGTGCTGCTCACTTACGATGCGAACGAGGATTTCCCTACCATTTCGGGGCGGAATGTGCTGGGCGATCTGGACGCGGAGCACATTTTCCCAACATTCAAAGTCATTCGTGCATAAAATAAGCGCACAAGAGATGTTTCTGGATTATTCTGTTCCCATTTTTTTCATTCTCGTTTTCCATTCACTCATTTGCTTACTTCTGTTTTCTTCTGTTGAAAAACTTGCTCCCCTTCTCATTTACCCATTTTTCCATCGAGTGCATGCTCGAAACATTTCTCGCATTCGGAAACTCCTTTTCCCCCCGACCGGTCGAGACGTCGCTCATCTCTCGCTCGAATCGCTCACCCGGAAGTAGGTCAGCCTGAGGCGGAGGAAAAGTAAAACAATTTCGCCGGGAAAACTTTTTTCCCTCATCAAGATTCGCTACTGTGCACGAATGCTACTTGCATTCAGTTGCCCCATCGAGAGACAACGGAAGCGCAGCGAACGGAGCACGGTTGGAACGGAGGATCAAAAAGGATTTCGTTGTAGTGCCCGCTGGCGGTCGAAGGTGTCGGTGGTGGTGTTGAGCGTCCTTGCGCCTGGGCAGGATAGTTTTCTGCGTCCGCTTGGAGGCGTGGGGGAGAAAAAAACGGGAAGGGACCAGGTCCTTACACGAGTCCTGTCGAGTGGAACAATCGCTAGTAATGAACTGTTGAAAATGTTGCCACGTCCATGCCAGGGACGACACTTTTCTTGGTTGGGGATGGTGGTCACGGGAAAAGAGTCATAAGCGAAAAGCAGGTACTTGTTTTCGAAGAAAGCGTTCGTCCTCTGTGAACAAAAGTGAAAATTATCGAACGGCCGATGGAGGGGGTAACTGTTCCACAAGGTCCCTAGCACAAGATCGTTGTCATTGTCGGGTACCTTCCCGTTCGAGAAGGAGCGGCTGAAGGCAATTGATGGACGTTTCATGGCTCAATTTTCCCTTCTTTTTCTTCAACCCAGCGAAACCACGCAGAACAACCCACTTCCCCACGAAGACGGCGCTATTGAAATGCATATCGTGTAAAATGCTAATTTTCTCCATTCATTGTTGTCGTGATCTCACGGATTATTTCTCTATTTCATTATATTTCAACATCCAAATTCAACTACTTGTTTCATTTTCACTATCCACTCTCGTCAAATTCAATCACAAGACTGATGGTTCAACTCTTTCCGTTTTTCAATGTCTACTTTGTTCCATCTTTTTCCATCTGCAGATCCATCTCGGTTCAGTAGTAGGCCATCGCTCTTCTAATTTTCGTTGCCAACTATCTAGCGATTAATTTCATTTTTAATTTTTCGTTGCCTCGCATTCATAATTCATTCGTTTATCAATTCGTTCATTATTACTATTTTTCTAATTATTCATCCAGCTCGGCTCAATCCCTACATCCTCCACTACCTCTACTCTCCATCGCAATCGTGATACATAACCGTATCCTGTTATCTCTTGGTTATTTAATTATTCTTTGCGGTTCTGTTAGTTGAGGACTGCTAGTACCATTCATGCAATTACTATCGGCCACTGATGCAATTTAATGGCTTGCTTCCCAATTTGTTTTCCGAACCGTTTACATTTTTACGTTAATGTTCCTAGTAAACGAGTCCGAAATCATTGATGATGATCACCTTTGTACTCTATTCGATAGTGTATAATATTCGCTGGAGATAGTGGAGTAGCTCTTAGTCCTTCGTGGTAATAACTTCACTACATAATCTCCTTCCCTTAAATTGGGTTCTTTCGTCTCGTAATCTTCGTCCGCAAATAAGTATCCTACGTACTTCATTCACTAGTCCTTTTTGGGGACAATCGTTCAAGTTGCTCATATCCCAAAGGCAGGGGAACTTTCCACGAAATCTTTATCCATCTAGGAGTGCTTCTTATTTCGCAACCGCCATAACCTTTATAACACCTAGATTCTGTCACTCGATGGCTTCATTTGATTTTGCACACAGACGAACAGATTATAATTCTCGCTCCTTTGTCCTCCCCGTATTTGGTATTGAACTCTGGGGAACTTTTGAAGAAATCACTTCGTGGCTTTACAACTGATGATTCTGCGATATGCCCGTTCATGCGATATAAGGTGCAGTTTTTCTGATCGAGTTGTTAAGTCATTTCTGAATAGATTCTGACTCAAAACAATGCAGACTATTAGGCCACATTCAGGACTGCGTCCACTCCAGATGCTGTCTGAATTTCATCCACGAATAGTTATGAATCCGGGGTCGAAAGATGTCTCTGTTCAAAAAGGTGTAAACAACTTTTTTGCGCATACTAGTATCCTGAGGCTACCTTCTCCGTTGAATTATAAGTTCGGCTCCGAGCAGCTATCCCGTACGTATGCTCCAACTGTTTCTTCTTATCAATCCCGACTGCTCCAAAACTGAATAGTGCTCGTGTTTTCGGGATAATTTCGACAAATACAGAAATTTTAGCTCGGTCACGATTGAAGCTACCGCTAAGATTTCGTCCATTACATCGTCTACATTCGATTGTCGCTCTGTACCTTCGAGACAAGCTGCAACTTCTAAAACAATATCTTCAACAACAATCTTGTAAGGCCTTTTTCTGTCCTTGATCGTCCATTGGCTCTTCAATCCAGTCGTTAAAGTTGATCTGCTTTCTGTGCAGAACTTTCAGCCGCAGTTTCTACAACAACATTCCAATCATCCGTCCATCCGTAGAAAATATGACTATGTGCTCTCGAACATGCTGGAAAAATTATCAACAGTGCTGGAAATATTGAACATAGGCAAACATAGTAACATGGACAGGCCAAACCCGAGCAGCGTATTTGAACTCCTTGATCAGCCGTCTTCAATCCAAACGTTAAGGATGATCTGCTTTTTGCGTGGTTCTTTTCAGCTTTGTTAGCACCGAGTTACGCCGATTCTCAGGTTTGACTGTGTTGGTGGTGATGATGAATAACGCCGTGTTCCCGATACCATCCTCAAAATTGAAGCTTCTTACGATATATTTGTCCACTAGAAAAATTCTCGAAGGATCCGTTTCGTTGCTCCACATCCAACATATCCGCGATGTACAAATACATAACGAAAAATAGTTATAATTTAAAAGAATGAATAACAATTGTTTCCCTGGGGTTGTATTCCATTTAGGAACACATGTGGAATGTGTAACGTTCCCCATAGGGAATTTCTTCAAACACCTATTCCTTCACTTAAATAAAACTTTAGAACCCTGTGTCTTCCTCTCAGGGAATCTCTTTCCATATGAATACTTCCTTTCAGAAAGTATATTTACAAATGTGTCTCCCACCCGAATATGTATATCTTATGAATTTGGGGAATCTTTAATTTAAATTTTCATATTGTTCTTTCTCTCAGACAATATCTTCTAATCTTTACCATTCCTTACAAAGAATTCCTTCAACTCGGAAAAGATCCTAATAACGTACGTGTTCCCTTCCAAATATCTTTTATGTATCAACTCTTTCTCTCCTCCTCACCATTGTTATTCTTCCTTTTTTATATACTCAAAGAGGACTTAGTAATCAAACCATTCCTCTCGAAGGATCGTTTAATCGGATCGGAAAAAAACACTTAGTAAAGTGCCGTTCCTCTCAGGAAACTTCATCGAGGTTTCCACTCAGATAAGCACTTAGTAAAGGAGGTCTTTCACCTCATTGCATCTGTGCCGTTCCTCTCAGGGAACTTCATCGAGGATTCCACTCAGATAAGCTCTTAGTAAAGGAGGCCTTCCACCTCATTCCAGCTGTGCCGGTCCTGTCAGGGAACTTCATCGAGGATTTCACTCAGAAGAACTTAGTAAAGGAGGTCTTCCACCTCATTGCATCTGTACTGTTCCTCTCAGGAAACTTCATCGAGGATTCCACTCGGATAAGCACTTAGTAAAGGAGGTCTTCCACCTCATTGCACCTGTGCCGTTCCTCTCAGGGAACTTCATCGAGGATTCCACTCGGATAATCACTTAGTAAAGGAGGTCTTCCACCTCATTGCATCTGTGCCGTTCCTCTAAGGAAACTTCATCGAGGATTCCACTCTGATATGCACTTAGTAAAGGTGGTCTTCCACCTCATTGCATCTGTACCGTTTCTCTCAGGGAACTTCATTGTGGATTCCACTCAGATAAGCACTTAGTAAAGGATAAGCTCAGATAAGCACTTAGTCTTCCATCTCATTCCAGCTGTGCCGTTCCTCTCAGGGAACTTCATCGAGGATTCCACTCAGATAAACACTTAGTAAAGAAGGTCTTCCACCTCATTGCATCTGTGCCGTTCCTCTCAGGGAACTCCATCGAGGATTCCACTCAGATAAGCACTTAGTAAAGGAGGTCTTCCACCTCATTGCATCTGTACCGTTCCTCTCGGGGAACTTCATCGAGGATTCCACTCGGATAAGCACTTAGTAAAGGAGGACTTCCACCTCATTGTATCTGTACTGTTCCTCTCAGGGAACTTCATCGACGATTCCACTCAGAGAAGCACTTAGTAAAGGAGGTCTTCCACCTCATTGTAACTGTGCCGTTCCTCTCAGGGAACTTCATCGAGAATTCCACTCAGATAAGCACCTTTTAAAGGAGGTCTTCCACCTCATTGCATCTGTGCCGTTCCTCTCAGGGAACTTCATCGAGGATTCCACTCAGATAAGCACTTAGTAAAGGAGGACTTCTTTGGAATCTTTCAATGTCTATAAAATCTCCTTAATACTAAGTCTTCCATTATGAGAAAATCTTAAAAATTGCATCTACTCTACTTGTCTACTAATCAGAAGGACTCGATGATTATATTCCAACACTTATCAATCTTGATACCTAAGACACGGTGTAACTATTTTGTACCATACGATACGTGATACTATAGTGACGATATTTCTACTACTTAACCTCACAGAACCAATCGACAACCTTTCCAAAATTATCTGAATACCACAATGTAGAAGGTGTACAAAAAGAACTTCAAAAATTCATCGATACAAAGACCAAGTATAGCAAACTTATACCAACGCCATTTCCCTAACATTGTTTGGCGAGAAACCGCGATAACTAATCACTATTTTTAATCAATTTTCAATATTGACTATTCTCTCGACGTGAGACGCCATCTCTGAGAACCTCTATGAATAACAATATTTCTTCTCAAGGAATATTTCATTTGTGTCTTCCGCTCTGAGAAGTACTTAGTAATTGAGGTCTTTCACTCGGGAAATCTTGTATTCTCATCTCTATACTGAAATCTTTTATTCCCATCTCCATATTGATCTTCCACACAGAGAGTCTTATTGAATCTGATCCGTTTGCAAGAAATTTCCTCAATGACTCAGTCCTCCATGCTGAGAAAATTTTAAGAAATCGTATCTACTCTTATGAAATCGTATCCATGTCTCTCAAAGACAAGATATGAAACTATTTTATTTTGCATACTTTACTACTGCACACAACGATTCCAAAAATATACTCCAATCCTCAATAATCTCGATACCTACGACACGGTGTAACTATTTTGCACCATAGGTTACGATGTAATGCTCTTTTTATAACAACTAACCTCTAAGAACTAATCAACAACTTTTCCAATATGTCTCGATATCTCGTAGAAGGTGTCAAAAAAAAAAAAAAAATGTGTTTCACAAGACAAAATTGTAATGAACCATGCAAAACTCATAACTTTTGGTTTAGTAGCCATGATATCCAACGAAATGGAACGATAACTTTATCTGAAGTAAAACTCCAATATGAAATAACAATTGCTTGTCAATCTGGTCAATTTTCAGCCACTATTCGTGTAAAACATCGACAAATAATCACTATCTTTCACAGAAAGTTTAACAACATAAATTATTCCAATGACATGGAAGCAATCCATCTTTGATATGAAACCACCATCTAGTTTCTTTCACAAACCTCGATATTTACGAAACACTTTTTGTTACTGATGTTAACCTCATAGATTTAATTCTCCTTATCCTCAATATATCTCACTCTCCGAAATCGCTATTATTATAGCATTATTCGAAAGGCAATCGCTATTATATTAACAACCTGATCAATATTAATTCAACGTTATTTTGCATCATTGTTTGACAAAAGAAAAACCGCGACATATAATCGCTATTCTGCAATAAACTTTCCAATATGGGGTATTCTATTAATATGGTACGCCATCCTTACTCTGAGTAAAGAGCTACAACAAGATATCACTTCCTATTTTAAAATAAAAACAAAAAGCTTTTAATTATCACCACTCTCTTCAAATATTTCGCCATTATATTTTACCGACTTGCGCCATTGTCGTGATCTCACGGATTATTTCTCTATTTCATTATATTTCAACATCCAAATTCAACTACTTGTTTCATTTTCACTATCCACTCTCGTCAAATTCAATCACAAGACTGATGGTTCAACTCTTTCCGTTTTTCAATGTCTACTTTGTTCCATCTTTTTCCATCTGCAGATCCATCTCGGTTCAGTAGTAGGCCATCGCTCTTCTAATTTTCGTTGCCAACTATCTAGCGATTAATTTCATTTTTAATTTTTCGTTGCCTCGCATTCATAATTCATTCGTTTATCAATTCGTTCATTATTACTATTTTTCTAATTATTCATCCAGCTCGGCTCAATCCCTACAATTGTGTCAACGGAAAACTGGCATCGACGTTATTACAATGTTGCTTCCATCTCCGCGTGCCGCTCGGCGAAGTGATGAATTTCGGTAAAATTTGTCAATAAGGTTTCCCAGCCTGGCAGGCGAAAGCTCGCCGAACAGGTGGAGTTTTGTCGAATCATTGTCGAAATCAATTATCTTTTCCCTCGGAGCGCAAATTGACCGGTGGATGGAAAAATGGTTTGCCATGACTTGGGGGACCTTTCGAAAAGGATCCCAACTATAAAGCTGGTGTTGTTTGGCGCGCACATTTTTGCATGTCGCCACAGCCACACGGTACACGAACACAAAGCCACAAAAAAGGAAGCATAAACAACAGCAAAAAACACTTTCATTATCTTGCCCATCGGAGGATGTCGTAATAAAAATCAACGCCATCGTAAAGATGAAAGTTTCGCTATCTCCACCCCGGGAGTGCGAGATCGCGTTATTATTGCGCTGCCCAGCAGAAACCGGAGCATACGGGAGGTCAAAAGCCAGACTGGAGCTTTCCATCGGAGCGGCATAAAATGGGTTTTTTTTTCCTCCTGGCAAGCAGCTACCGACGTGGGTATTCTTTTGCTCTCCGGTTTCCTTAGGAGTGTTGGGTCTACCACCGGGGCTTCCAAACGTTATATCATATCGTAGGAAAACATATTGCAAAAGGATGAGCAACAAAAATCCTTTCGGTGCTTTAATTTTGTACAATTTTACTGTCCATTTTTTTGTTGTTGTGTTTTGTCCATCCGGTTATAACCTTTCTGGCTGGACCCGCATGGAGGAGCCTTAGCAAACGGTGCCGGCCGATGCTGGACATGACTTTTTCTCCGGACGGGACGGTAAAATGGTTCATGGAATGCTTTTGCTATTTCTCGTGTGTTTCGCTTTTCCCGGCGGGATGGGCTCGAGAGAGGAAAAAAAGGTTAATGCACGCCCAAGGTTTCACAGTGCGACCGGCGGAACGTAGCGGAATGTCAATAAACGGCAAAATGAAAGTTTCGTAGGCCGAGAAACTGACCTAATGGCATGGGACGGGGTCGACGTTTAAATGGGAACCTCACGAAGACACGGTCCTGCTGAGTATTGATCCACTTTAAACACGGGAGGTACCTACGTCGAAAATTTTTCAACACCTCATAAAGGTGTTCTCTAGGACACATGAAAGAAAAAGAAATAGATAAAAAGAAATATCCGCCCGAGCTAAACCAACGGACAAACACTTGAATCTATGCAGGCGACGAAAGTTTCTGCCCTTCATTGGTCTCCGGTGACCCAAGGAAAACCACCGGTGCGATTAATTTCGTTCGTAATGTTCCTCTCTCTCTTTTCTCAGAAATAGATAATTGGCAGCAAAGTTTATCATGCAATTGAAACCGGGAAAAATACACAAGAGAAGGCAGGATAAAACTTTCCAGCAAAAAGCTGTTTGTTTTTCCGTTCGCCCATCTGTTTCGAAAGTCGATCACCAGTCGATCGCAAATCTAGTGATTTTCTTGACGATGGGCACTGGTGTTGGTCCGTTGGTCAACTAGCGAGAGAAAAAGTTTGTGAAATTAATAAGGTGTAAAGTTTGCCTCAGCGCAAGAAAAAAACATCTCTTTCTTGTGAATAAAAGATATTAATTTTTTAAAAACCTTTTCTCCATCAACAGCGGGCAAACACAGGGAGCGTGGAAAAACAATCCGATAAACTTCTTGAATGTTGGCAAGGTGCCAGCAAGTGTCCGGAAGAACTAGGAAAATGGAAAATAAAAACTTTTCGCTACACCCCAGCTGTAAACCGAGCAGGGTGAGAAGTAAAAGGAACATCGGAATCGGGGGAAACAAAAAAACAGATTGGGCAAACCGAAAATTCAACAAGTTTTTGGACCGGAAATTTACGAGCTATTCTTATTCACACAAATCTCCTTCAAATCAGATTTGTTTGCCCATTCTATAGCTGTTTCGCGTCTTTGGGTCCCTAAAGAATCCCTTTCCGTGCGGTGAACGGTTATGGCGTTCCGTAGTCTTATTAACGGGAAAAAGCTTACACGTTTACATCGTTGGCCCATTTGTGCCAGTGTGTGGAAGAAGAAGGAAAGTGGAGCGTCCCACGGTTAGCGGAAGCGGGCAGGAGGGGGACGCATGTGTGCAGGCGATTATGTTCACGTGCTAAGAGTCGGTGATGATGACGCCAGCGTGGAAAGAGCAATGATCGAGAGTTGGCCACCCGTGGCGGGGGAGGCGGAGGGCCTACCTCTTTCTCCTCCCGGCAGTGAAAAACGGGATGGGAAAACTCGAAATCACTTTGTGTGTGACCGTAAGATATGGTTACGTTTGATCGTTAAAATAAATTTTAATGAACATTCAAAACTTGAGCACTCTTCTACACACCACGTAGCTTGGCATGTTCGTTATGCCAGGGTGGGGAGTCGGGGGGAGTGTAGGGTAGACAGTGGGATGGGAAGAATTAGAAGAAGAGAGCCATTAAAATGGAGGTATCCGACGGTGGAAGATTTATGTTCATGGCCGTCGTTACGGACGGTTAAAGGATACGACGGTGACGGTGTATTATTTTCATTACTTTTCTTCTTGTTGCGCCCACTGAGGGGGAGAGGTTTTCCAACGATCCGGTTGAGACTGCCTAATTTCTCCGTAAAACATTTTTTCCTGCTGCTGTTCGGGCTGAGGTGTATTAAACTTAAGTGCGTGAAAAGCGTCACACCGCCCAAGGTACGCCGAATAAATGCCATTAGTTCTAATCACTACCATTGATCACGCGTTAAAATTTGTTCGCGACGACAAAAAGGCGGCTTTTCTACGGCGGCAATGAAGAGCGAACCTTAGACTCTGTTGAACGCTAATCGGCCCGTAATCGGGTACCTCCGGAAGCGACCCGAATCGAAACCGGATCGTTGCCTACTCGCTTTTCGCGGCACGGTTGCAAGGTTCTCCGGCACGCTGGGAGAAATGGTTGGCAGTAATCATCGTTATTCGCATCATTTCGTCGTTGATCTATGGATGGTTTCCATCGGGAACTCGGAAAGGTGAAAATCCGCGCCACTGGATGGGCCTTTTCGTCATCGTTGACTTTGCGTAACGAAGTCGGGGCGGAGGTTTTCCTCGGGGTAAAGGGAGCAGGATGGCGCCGGTAAAAGGCAATTCGCGGGCGTAATGAACTCATAATCACGCCCATAAATCACGGCATCATAAACCATCGACCAGTTCCAGCCGACGCCCAACCTCGGTATCTAGCTTGCGAGGGGGAGGAGGGCCTCGAGGGGCATTGTCTGTACGCAATGGGGCTTTGTTTTTTTGCATTTTGCATAATCCCGGCTGCGCTCACCTTACGGCAAATGGATTAGATTGAAAGTGGAGGGTAATTCCAGTCAAGTACCTGGAGTCGTTAATACCGAGCCTCCGAGTTTGGAGAGGAATGCAATTTGTGCTGAGCTTAAAGAAGGCGCTAGCTTCATGATGGATAAGGTGGTCTCGCTTGCTTGGATATTTGCTTCCAAGCGTTCCATCTACCCCGCTCGGAGTACTTGTGACAATTAATTGTGCCTGAAGCTGATCGATGGTCGATTGAACCATAGCTCACCTCAGGCGGGCCATTTAATATCAAAGCAGAGCGTCATCATTTATCTGGCGAGAAACATGTTTCTTCTTACCGTGCTGCAGCTGTTGCGACGCCCTCGACGAGCCGCTGGCGTTGGCCGGCTTTGCGCAGAGTGAAAACATATTTTCCGCCTGGATGATTTTTCCGGAGGCTGCCAAAAGTCGACCAACAGTCTTCGCACGACTTTTAGGGGAAACCTTAGTGCAGGATTGTCGAAGTTGGAACGGACCACACAAAATCACGATCGCGATCGCGTAACACTAGTGACTGGTTGGTATGTCGGTGGTGAAACCAGCTGATTCGAGGTTTTGTGCTGCGACACCAGCGGTAAGCTTTGGCACAAGCTCGCTCGAATGCATTATCGAAAAGGCCGGTGGGGAAAGTGTTTGAGAAGCAAATAACACGCAAGCGTTGGTGCGCGAAAATCACGAGATATTCATCAAGCGGAAATGCACCACCACCAAGCGATAGTTCACGGTTTTCCCAGAGCCACGAGCCGATTTTCGAAGAAGGCGAACGAAGTACTCAATCCGTGTTTTCAGTATGCCGCACACAACGCAGCTGTCCTCAGCATCGATTCGCCGACCACTGTGCACACAGGATGAACCATAAATAAGTAGATAAATAACGAGCGTGGCGTGACGGCACGGATCCCCACGAGTTGGGCAGTTGTTGGTAAAGCAGGTGCCTGGCACTCCCCGTGCACCGCCGAACGGGAGGAGCCGTGGAAACCGCGCCTGTGTGTCGTGCTGTCGGCGCTGCAGGACGTGTTGTCGGTGCAGACGGTGGCAGTTCCGGGTCCTAGCGCTGCTGTTCTGTCACTGCCGGCCGAAACTGGACTGACGATGAATGGAGGCGCCCTGTGGAGTTCTGCGCTCAATTCGCTTTCGGTTCCGTTCCGGTTGATTTCCGAGCCGAACGGTTGAGGAACGAATCGAGTCTTGGGTTGGGGCAATTCGAGAGAAAGACTACCGTGTGCTCTCCGGAATGGTTTAGGGAGTGCCGGATGATTGTTATGAATGAAGATTTGGGACAAAAGAAAGAATGTTAGAGGAAAATCCAACGGTAATCGTTGGAAAAATAGGATAGTCAGAGTTTAAATTATAAACCACATGGGAATGCTTAGTTTATCACAACTCTGATGTTATTCGGATAATCGATTGAGAAATGTCTAACATTTTCTAACATGATGTTTATATAACGTAAGAGGCAGTATAACATAAAAGCATTGAAAAATAACGGCCGAAAATGGGATATTTCACCAATCAATTTGAATCGTCATAATTTAATACCGTTTGGCAACACTTATTCTCTCCAGAACTGGGTACTCTCCTCCTTCTCGCATCTGCGCAAAGGCACCCTGCAGGGAGCTATAAAACCCTTCATTCACGACAGCACGAAAAACGAGCTCCGCCTTGTTTACGGCTGCCAGTGTCAGCTGCAAGCGCGTTGCTACCAGCTTCCAAGCGCTGCTGCACTCGGAAGCTGAGATCGATGCGGGAGAAGTGCATCCTTTCACGTCGGATCTGACTCGGGCCGCGGTGCGATTCGGGCCGTGCTTCGGTGCAGGATTTTTATCAATGAAACGAGGTCATTCCCACCGTCCGTTAGGGGCAAGCTCGTCCCCGACTCGGCCCGACGCTCCTATTTAGGTCAATGGAACATAAACGGGGTACAATTAACCTGGCGGATTATGTCGTTATGTAACATGGGCACCGCAGGAAAAAATGGGATTATTTTCCTAGAACCGTTTATCGGTCAGATGTTCGAAGTGATGCCAGCGAGTTCGATACCGGGAAGTGGGTCTTAATGTAAGCTCCTGACAGTTTGAAGGGGTAAGAGCTAACTAAGAATAGCATATCAGTTCATAATGCATTAGTTACACACTCCACTCTCTCCTGAAAACCCCTGCCCTTTGGCCTTTCCGAAAATCAACAATACCTTTTATCAATTAGAAGTTCGGTCCTAACCTTCGATGGACATATCCTAAGCTAGCGTTTAAATTGTCTATGAATACAGTATGCAGGTTGAAGTTCTTGGTATGTGAATCACTAATATTCCTACCATCCAAATTATTTCTTTGTCATTTTGAACCAAACATCTTAAGTAGCAGCGTTTTCGGAGTCTTACTCCTTGATGGGGACGTTGATAGTACTAACAAAGTTATCGCAGTAAAATATCACCTTACTAACTAAAGCTGTCTTATTTAGGCCTCTAATGGTATTCAAGAATATGTTTTTTTATTAATCTGGGAACGGGTTCTCACGGGTTCAAATAAACAACATTAAAGATAATACCATGTTGTAACCAACGACATTGTTTAAATCTTAGAGCTTATGTAAGCTTCCGTATCGAAGGAAACATTTCAGTGAAAGCTATGCTACAGCTTTTACTTGTTTGCCATAAAAATATACTCTTACTCAAGCTTTCTTCCATAAGGACAAATACGTTGGATGGTGTTTACGAACGATGGATCCCCCTTCGCCGTACCGTAAGTTTATTGGCGCAAGGAAACACGTTTGACCTAGAAAATAATCAGCATCAACAACGGGACGCACTCTGCCGGAGCGTCGGTGTGCCAAAGTCGCCGTATGAAGGCACATGCACTGGGGTGCTATCGGTTGGAAACAACGAACACCCATTAGTCTCATAATGGCACGGTACGCCAGCGGCATGACGTGCTCTTTATTTGTCGCACATTGTGAGCTTTAAAGTGGAAACAAATCGAAGGTATGATAAAAGTTATGATGCCCTTCGCCGTAATGAAGCTAATTCTGATGGGAGTTTTCATAATGAGTGGATTTGTATTTCCATATCGATCAGATTTCGATGCGAGATTAGTGAGTCTGTTTGTTTGGGTATTGGTGTAGCACTAACGCTATTAGTTGCAACTGATTTCACCATCCAATTTTACGGTCAATGGTACGCTTACAATGGTATGCTCTTGAGGGCAATCATTGCTGGGTGGTTGGCGGTAAAAGTTTAAATGAAAATGGAAGAAATATTCACTGCGTTTATTCATTCTGTTTTACTTTAATGACGAGTTACGATAAAAGAAATGCGTTCTGTAATAAGTAAAAAGCATAAACTAGAAATCTAACAACCATTCATTATAATGCCATTGGCCTGTTTCTATCATTCTCTTACCTGGCAGTCACTTCACCAAGTTCTAGTCTTCTTCTACATCCGCGGAGATGTTTCTTTGATAGTTACATGCAACTGTCCATTGATCCGTCCTAAGTCAATACTGGATGTGAGATGGCTATTTTTATCCTGTGACAAGCTTGAGGGAGCATTGGGTGGTCCAACACCATATACCATCCGTGTTTGCGTTTGAACATAGGTAGGGTGGAGAAAACATGTTCCCCACCGTGCTAACATCTAAGTCGGGCTCCATTCTTTTCCCGTAACACCATTACCACATAGTTGTGCAGCGTCGGCAGATTGAGGTTAGTGATTGAGGTTGAGGTTTTTTCCTTCTTTTTCGTTCGTCAGACTCTTCGCCGTACCTTGTCTAGTCGTGTTCGAGATGGGACACTGCCATTCGTTAGATTCGGCGATCCAATTGTAAAACGTGCCCAAACAGACAGCTCCCTAAACCTGTCAGCAGCCCACTTTGCGTTACTTTCGTGAACGCGCGAAAACTTTAGCAGTCACAAGACTTTGGGAGCGATGGGAGATTCAACGACCTACATTCGAAGCGGTTCTGATTTACGTTGAACAAATCTTTGCAAATCAAACCCGCCGGGGGACAGAAAGGATATGTTGCAGGGTGTGTATGTATTGAACTTTTGGCTTCGTTGCTCGAAATAGAATGCATCTGCTATAAACGAAACTATCTGCTCGTTAATGTAAAGAACGTGCTTGAAGAATATTAATCGTTTTTATATTGTGTACATTATTGAGTTGTGACATACAATTCCAACAATCAACTGTGGAAAACTATGTACGTAGGGGTAGCAATCGAAATTAAAACTCCAAACTTCCCTCTCAAAGCGTCGGAAAGGCAAATGTTGGGTTAACTCATCGAAGCAGACATACATTTCTTAGAACAGCCTCGGCTCTTTCGGAAAAAGCTATTTAACTTTCGAAACTAATTCTTCAATTATTGGACCAACATTATATTGAGATTGAAATTGCTTTCCCCTGTTGCCACGTACAGCCCCCGGTCCGGCGCACCAGCCAGAAACGGGTTTTATGCAATACAGCTGCCGGGCTTTAAGGGTAAAACTTTTCCCTTTAAATGTACACTTATTGCATCGGTAAAGCATCTCTGTGTGTGTTGTTGTTATCCTTTCGAAATACTTTTCCCCAGGCACGGAATCGCTTTCGGATTTGTATAAACATAATTAAACCGCTCGGCCAGCGGAGTTTGCGAAAATACGATTGCCTTCGGAAAGGCAACCGAGGGGTAAAAGGGTAGTACTTCCGTGCAATTTCCCTCCCGAGGGTTGCATACCGTGGCGAAGGGCGAGCAAGGAGGAGGCTATTGAAATGGGTAGAGATTTCTATCTTCTGTAAACGAATAGATCTCTTCTTGGTCCCCTTCTGTTCGAGTGAAAAATCGTCCCATTGAATCTTCACTTCGATTCGATAGGAGGCTGGGTTTTCCACGTCCTCCTTTCCGTACCGAGCGATTGTGCGGGTTTTGCTGAAGTGCACTCTTTCGGTACGAGTTCGGTTTGGAAATAGAATTGGATGTAATGATGAAAGCGCACGGCAAGATTGTGGTGCTCCAGTGTTGTCGAAATGACGCTGTAAGATTTTGCGAAGGAACCCATTTTCATCATCGACTTCAGACATTTTCAGCGTTTACCGCTGGCACACCGAAACGATTATGGCCCTACGAAGGGATTTTTCCATACTTCTTTTTTTCTCATTTTCGAAGTTTGCGTTTTCGCCGTTTTATATACGAACGTAATGGCCTTCGGTATTACCAGTTCTAGCTCTTTTTTCCCTCATCACAGTTCGGGCCTTTTTTTCTTTTTGTCCATTTATATTGATGCGTTTCATGTCGTTTGTTTTCTTTTTTGCAGCGGAACTGCATCGAACCGCAAACGAACGAATGCAACCACAGTTGACAGAGTTTCGGATGAAGGTGTACGTGCTTACGTCTCTATAAGAGATATATTTTTTTGTGAGATACTCTACATGATGCTGTTCCCTTTGATGGTGCATGGTTTGAGTTCCGAAATTTTCCAATATAATGCACCGTGGAGGAAAGGCAAAAAACAGAGCGTGATACTATACACCGAGAGCATACGAGTGGAAGAGCTTTTACGAGCCGGATTCTCGATTCACGGGAATACAAACAGCAACAATGCAGTACGGCCGGAGTGCGCTTGCGGTCGACGGGATGCACAATTGCACACGCAAGAGCTTTTACAAATGCACTTACTGAGCTTTACACTCAGCCGTTCGAATCGATAAGAACCCGTTTACGAGCAGCAGCTGCAGTTTGGACTCCTTTCTACAGCGTCCCCGAGGGCGGGCGACGATGGCAAGGAGTTTGAAGCCAGCGAGTGAAAGCATGCTCCAGACACGTGGGTGTATTTGTATGCTCCTTTGTCAGCTGCGAGAACATTACTACAATGGCCGTGTGCGCGAGCACGGGGAACGGTCTGTCCATTTTGTTCTCAGTTGTTTTCCATCCTTCTTGTGCCAACCGTCGGTATACTCCCTTCTCTATTCGTTTGCTTAGGAAAAACGGCAGCATAACCAGCTGGGTGTCTACACATGCGCGAAATGCACTACTTCGAATTCGGAGCGCATTGATTTTGTTCTGGATCGAGTTCTCACCATCAGCGAAACATCCTTTTGAGTTCTTTCTCACGGGCTTCAGGTATGAGATGGAGTTTGTTCTAAAGTACAAGGTGATTCAAAAATGATTTAAATCATGCGAATGAAAATTTTAAATTGAACTAATTATTTATAGAAAACGTAATAGATACAATAAACTAATAACGATTATAAATACAGATTGGTGTGTTACTACTTCTCTTCTTTGACCAAAATTGGTTTGTTTTATAATGTAGCTAAAAATGGAAATATGTGAAGTTATTTGTTTTATAATATGGTTATTTCAAAAATTTCCCGATAATCATTAAGAAAGGCATTTTATTTTTTACTTTCAGTTTTATTAAACATTTGCTAGAATGAACTTGATTCAAAAACAAATAATTCATCATTTTTTGCGAAAAGATCAACAAATCTTCAAATGGTCAAAAAAATGTGGAAATTTTTTTTACCACACTGAATTAACACATTTTACTGCTATTTGAACTTGTTAAAGTTCACGGACGGTTTGCTAGGTCACGGTTCGAATTTTAGAAACTTTTCCCTACCACTCGCGCCCGAAACCGTTAACGGTAACGCACGCTGGCGAACACCCTTGACATCAGGTTCACCGCGGAAAAACCATCGGTAGCACTAGCTAGTGGCAACCACCTACACACCCAATGACATTCGGTTCGGCTATCACCCTATCGGTTGCCGTCGGTTTTGATCTATTTTGCGTTCAATAACCGCATTCAAAGCCACTTGCTCACCATCCAGCTCCCACGGTGAGACACGTAGACTTGCTCACGCCGTTGGATGCACTTTAGAGTGACATTTCCCGCGTGCCCAACCGCCTGCCAGTCGCCCCCCATCGTTCCATCGATGACGGCGAACGAAAACATTCCCCAATCATTTTTCCGAGCGAGCTTTCCCTGTTGGAAAATTTACGAACAAAAACAAACGAAACCGCACTCATGGATATGTTTGTGTTTGTGTGAGTGAGTGTCCTCTTCCTCACCCGCTCCTATCTCCCCCTTCGTTGCTCTTTCACTGTGTGGGTGAGTGGTGGAGAAAAATAGTACTAAGCTTCGGTTGAGCATCCGTCGGCGATTCGATTCATGTACTTTTGTGCTCACCGCAGTGTCGAACCGAGTGCAGTTGAGCTTTGTATCCCGATGCAGAACGACCGCGACCGGACATGTGTCGGGACGAGCTGTAGTGACTGAGTTCACCGTCCAGCGCCTGGTGTGTGGAGTGTGTGTGTGCGTGTATGGAGGATTTTTCGTGCAAAAATCCACCGAAAGCGTGTCCGGTGTGTTGATCTGGTTAGTGTGATCCGAATCGGCTCCGTTTTTGTACCAGTTCATCCGCTCTACATATCGGTGGAAAGCGGAGAAAAGCAAACACGAAAGCAAGCAATCGATTGTTTGTTTTCATAACCCCTCAAGGTGGAAATTCTCGGTGTCCCAATTCGTGTTGGTCGCAAGCAACGAATGTACAGCAAACTAGAAGTTGTGAAATAGCAGGAAAAGGATAACACACTGAATGATGCATACGAGTGAGGTGTCGGAGTTTGGAAGGAATAAAAGAAGCAGCGTATTAAAGGAGGAAACCATTTCCAAACCATTCCCCCTGAGAGCAAATGTAAAGAATTTATCTAAAACAAGAAAAGCGAGCGGCAGTGGTAGTAGTTGTGGAGTGGTGGAAAAATAACCCAAAAAAAAAGAAATCCATCGATGAACTTTTCTTTCCGTTTCACACACCACCAGTGGACACACGAGAAGCGTAACACTGTTAAGCGGAAAAACGGGATGCAAGAGTGAGAGCGCGAACTAAGAACGAAATTTTCCCAAGGACTGCTCGTGTCGGATGCGATGGAGGGGGAGATTCTTGTCTTCACTCCGGCCAGCCAGCCCGCTATCGTAGTGTGTGCGCCTGTTCGGGCGCCTGTAACCTAGTCAAGGATTTTTCGTATCGATTTCTGTGCTAGGAAAACTCCAGCTAACCGACCGCGCTCAGAACGGAAGTTGGCGTTGCTTCTTAACCGGACGGGTGACGGGTGGGGATGGAATGGAGCAAGAGAGTTGGGGTAAGAGAGAAAGGAAGTGAGAGTGAGATAGAGAAAGAAGCTGATGATGTGAAGATTTGGAGTGCGCTGGTGTGCGTGCGTAGAATAAACACATGTTGGGGGTTAATTTTAAGGGGTGGCTGTGTTGGTGCTGGTGAAATTCGTTAGTGGAAAATGCTGAACAGCAATGCTCGTTCACACGCACACTAGAACAGGTTAACAAATTCCCAAAAGCTCATCCGTTCACGCGATAGGCGAGAGGCAACTTCCTTAGCGGCCTTTAGAACCACTATGTTACTATGAAAACCCCACGCTTTTGGTGGTAGTGGTGGTGGTGGTGGTGGTGATGGTGGTAGTATTGCTCGAAGGGCTTTCATTGTGTAGCACTGCTGGTTCATCATTGAGTGTGCGAAATAATGTGAAAAGCACTTTACTACGGTTCACGCTCCAGCAGGGGACTCTTTTGTTAGTCGACGGAGTGTCGGTAGAGTGAGTGCGAGCGTTTCGGACAAAAAGGTGCCGAATTGGTGTGCTTTGCAGGTGTGGGTGTACTTGATGAAATCAGGATATTTTACGCCATCCTTTCACACCTGGCTTGCGATTTTTTCCCACGGTGCCGCCGTTTGAGCTTCCCTATTTCTAGTGAAACCAGTCATTCAAAGTTATTGAATTATGTGTGGAAAAGAGTTGAAAAGTATTTATTCTCGGTACAACTAGAGGTGGGAGCGAAAATACGATATTTTTTGTGCTAGTTCACTGCCAATGGAGGCGCATGGTGTTTTATCGTGTTGGGAACAGTTCTACCTTTAAGCACTCAGCATAAAATGTGCATAAAAACTAAAGCACCACGCTGCTATTATGTTGTGGTCGTAGGAATAGGATGTTTGATTATTATTTGTTGATCATTGTGGGAGGCAAATAAAGTTGCTACGTTAACAGGCCAGCAGCAATAAGTATTATAAATTTGCTTACATTTAGAACTTGTGTTAAACGTATATTAAAGTATACATCGAAGTGCTCTGAGTGAAAGTAAACCAACATCTTCGGTTTTTCTTTATTTTTCTCATAAAAAAAACAACATGAAAAAAAGACAGTCCAAATTAGATCGCGGCGTTAACAAAATTCTCATTCCCATGATTCGCAGTGCTAGCGGAGTGTTGAACAGTGTTCAGTGAAGATAGAAAAACTAGTGTTCAATGTTAGTCCTAGCATGGCTATCTTTATTGTGATGTTGAGTGAAATGTCGTGTTGAAAAAATGGAAATAAATAAGTAAAACGAAAGAAAACAAAACAAACGAAGCAAAGAGACAGTGTTGATGCTGAGCAAGTGATGAGGAAAACCCTAACGGAGTACGTGAGCATGGCAGAGTGGAATGCTTGTTAGGAAACACACAAAAAAGAACGCGACAAAAGCGAACCTGCGAAAGGTGCACGTGCAAGTGTGCGAAAAAAAAACGGGAGCGAACAAGAGCGGCAGGTAGTGGCTCTGTGTACGCGTGTGTGAGTGTGGGTGTGTGTGTGTGCTGTGAGAGAAATTGACCGCGAGAGAAATTGAACGCAGTAGCGTCGGAACGTAAGCGAAGCCAAGATGGCGTCGGTGCGTGAGGAACAGCGAAGCCTGCAAGTGAGTGTGACGGACCGTGAGCGGGACCGCGGCGGAGGTCCCGAGACGGGCGGCGGGGGAGATAGATGTGGGGCCATTACGGGAAGTACGGCACTACTTTCGAACGGCCCGAAAGTGATTAGAGTAGGTTCCCCGGCACGGGAAAGATGCTCGAGAAAGCTGCGCGTTCCGGGTTCGTCGAGCGACGAGAACCCTTCTTCGCCGGCGGATTGTGCTCACCCGAGCCGGCCATATCTGTGTCAAAGTCGCAGTAATTGCATTAGCAATCGCCCTAATCGCCCGAGCAGTAATAACATTCGCAACCGAGCCGCCACCGCCGCCTCCTGCGATGTAACGGAACGCGACGGCATCCCATCCCCGAGCAGCGCGGGATCCAGCGTGGACAATAAAAGCAACGATCATTGCCAGCGACCCCCGATGACTGATCCGTCGGTTCCGGACAGCTTCGGACCCGTATCGCAAATGCCATCGCCACGGAGGCCCTCGCCGTCGAGACCGTCGGCGTGGTTCAGCCCGTCGAAGCTAGCGAGCACTGCCATGGCGACGGTACGGCTGTCGAAGGTGCTGCTGCTCGGCCTACTGTTATCGCAGCTCGGGCACGGCTGTTCCGGGTTCACCCTCGACGGGTCGCAGACCAGCTTCGCCCAGTTCCGCAAGTGGTACACCGGGCTGAACGGGTCGCTCGAGCTGGAGTTCAAGACGGAGCAACCGAACGGGCTCGTCCTCTACACCGACGATGGCGGCACGTTCGACTTCTTCGAGCTGAAGCTGGTCGAGGGTGCGCTGCGGTTGCGGTACAATCTCGGCGGGGGCGCACAAATCATTACCGTCGGCCGGGACCTGCACGATGGCCACTGGCATAAAGTTCAGGTGAGTCTTGCGTGCCGACGGCGAATAGATTTACCGACAAAAAGCGTGTTTTCTGCTATTGCTTGCAAACCTTTCTACGGAAAACGAAACCAAAAACAATGAAATAGATAGATTGAGGCGAACAATCATACGAAGATAACTTCGCTTCAACGAAGATGACTAATCGTTACGATTATTTTCTTTTATTCGTTTTAATTCTTTTATGTAATTTATTGAATCGTGACTTTTTCTTTTCTATTAATATACTTGGCCATTATTTCTCCCATAAATTTTCTCATTGGATTTGTTTTTAAACGACCTACACATCTGGTAGTTTAAAAACTATTTACTTGAAGACTATCGGATTTGTTCACCTATTCGTTTATATGTAGATAAGACATTGTTCTGTTTTGCGTCATAAAACAACAATTCTAAGAACCATAGTTTATTTAATATATGGTGAAAAATACGTAGTAGGTGTTCATGTAAATAAGCTTCGGTCATGTAGATAAGACATTGTTCTGTTTTGCTTCAGTAAACTGAACTTCTAAGAATCTTGGTTTATTTAATATATGGTGAAAATTACGTAGTAGGTGTTCATGTAGATAAGACTTTGTTCTGTTTTGCTTTAGAAAGCAGCAATTCTAAGAACCTTAGTTTATTTGATATACGGTGGAAATTACGTAGAAAGTGTAATAGCCTTGTATCAGACGCATACTTGGAAAACAAACATAGCCCTTTTGTATACGTGAAGCAGCAAAAATTCTGCGGAACAACCTATTGCGCATAAAAAATAATGCAATTTATATTTTATAGCTGACTAGCAATATTTTTACTTAGAAAACACTTTCATAACAAACAAATGAAACTCCCATACATGTTTCACCGTGTTGATATTTGTTTCTACGCAAGTTCTACGAAATGTACGCAATTATTCGTTCTCAATTAGATAAATGGAATAATCCACCCACTTCCTATTCAACTTATTTGTGTACCTTCACCGGTGCCCGGAATACCACTCTTCATTATACATTTAATACAATTAAACTAATGCGGTAGAAGAAGATGATTTGTGTTTGCTACACACATCAAATACGGAAATACGGTGGAATTTCATTTTCGTTTGTTACCAAATTACATCTCGTTTGTCAACGAGACGGTGGCGTACGCAACAGGGCGGTCGGAACCCGCGGAAAACGGAACCGTTGCTCGGTGACGACGAACTTCGGTCGTCCTTTCTCGTGTTACAGCTCCGAAATATGATTGAAATTGTTTCCTTTACTTCTATTCCAGCCTATACAAATACGCGGCTCCGTTCGCCAAGAAATGGCATGTTGCCTAACGGGCAGCATCCTTCATTTAACGAGCGACAAGAGTACATTGTACCGTTGGGCCTATTCTCCCCCGGTCCCTCCTCTCCCACCTCCCCGGGCTACCCTGTTCTCCATTACATTACTCAAATATCTCCGTACACCGCGGCGGAAGTCGTTTTAAACGTTTTATGTAAATTCGGCCGATCATTGTCGGCGAGAGCGGAGCAGCTTATCGTGCGCTCCGGAGAGTGTTGCGGTGAATGATGGACGGGATTTTGATAGCTTGAATGAAGCATAATGCTCCACCGATGCTGATGGGTGGGCACGGTGGGGGGACGCGGCCAAGAACGCGCGAGGAATGAACCATTCTTTGTGCGGACGTCACGGTAACGACGGTAGCATTTTCCAGCTTCCCACGCATCCAAAAGTGAACGAATATTGTCAGAACCTGTTTGCTTGGCGCGTTTGCTTTTTTTTTTTTACATTTCAGTGCGCCAACAAAACCCACGGCCTTACGCCGGAGTCTTGCGATTTCTTTCGGTCTGGTCGGTGGGAGTTTTCGGTTGAAGTGCCGCACACGCTGTACGCGTACGGCGCGGGAATCAATTTACATTTTACATGTGCATGCTTTTAATTTCGCACTTCAATTTGAGAAGAAGTGCTGCGTGAGTGTGTGCTCCGGACGATGCGGTAAGCCCGAACACCACTGAAGTGCCCTGGAGGGAGCTCGACGAGAAGAGTGTTTGTTGCAAGCGAACACAGTTTGTTAAAAGAGGTTGCAGTTCGTTGGAAAAGGCTGGCTGAAGAATATTAGCCAAAAGAAGCATACATTTCAGCATACTGAGTAGGAAAGCATGTTTTGTTTAGCATTCAAAATAATTGTATATTCCTCGGTCATACAATTACCATACAATTTTAATGGCCGAACGTTTTAGGAAGGACCGCTTAGTTATTATGAAAATTGCACCATCTGTACATTTAATTTATTCCATAAAACTTATTTTGAAAATAAAGAATAAGGAATCGAGTAATTTATTTAAAAGCCACCCGATATGCTTCTCATATTCGTAAGCTCATTTCGAACGATTGAACATTAAATATTAAACATTAAACATTTACAAAATCGTTCAACACCGTTAGGATAAAGTAAACTTTTTCACTCATAGCACAAAGACAAATTATTTGTTGGAAAAACTTGTTGGTTTACCAAGCACCGCCTATGGCGTACCTTTTTCTTCGTCTTTTTAAAATAAGTTTGAAACGAATGCACAAACTGGAAAAATCAATACCCCTCGCAGACGCTTAAATAGCTTGTTCATTCGGTAATATTCGCTCGTTCGCCGTGAACAAGCAGAGCGATTTCGCTTGGTTTACGAAATTAAACCCTAATCCCATCGGGTTGAGCCAGCCCCAGAAGAAGAATCCATCGATACGCTGAATCGATCGGTTGGATGTTGGGTTTTCCTCTTCTTAGTTTTCCCTCCCAAACGAATGTTGTAGCCTACCGCTTCATGCATCTTGAGCATTCGATTTCGACTTTTCATCCACGGAAGGGTCCACCCTCGGTTGAGTGGTTCAGTGGCTTGTTTAGGCCCGTCACGGCTCGCCAGTTTTTGGTCATTTGGGAAGAACAAGACAATTCCGCTCGCCACTTGCGAAACCACCGAGCTTCGGCCCAAGAGGGAGAAGGGAGTTCTCATTACGTTGCTAGGGGTGGTTTTTCCCCGGAGCTCGTAAAATGTACAGCGACGGGACATCGAATTACGCTCTCGCGCGAAACGACAATGGAATTTGCCGAATGATGGCTGCCATTTCGGGCGTTTGGGCGGGAGGCGATTTTCCGTAGAAGTAATCTTAATAACGTCGTTTTGTGAGCCCTAAAACAAAGCGCCAAAGAATGTGAAAGAAATCCTCGGGGAAAACTCATGCCAGGGCCGCAAACGATAGCCGATCGTCGGATGAAAGGACACAGACAAAAATGGAACGCCATATTCAGCGTAGATCAAAGACTGGCGCGTCGTTGGATTCGACTGTTTCGACATTCATTGCGACAGGCGCCCCGGCTCCGGGTTCTTCCGGCCCATTGTTTTGCTCTCAGTGCTTCTGTCACCGGGTGCATTCATCCTGAATGGGAAATCTGACAGAAAAAAAAGGAAAACGAAAAGGATATCCGTATGTCCATCGAGATGAAAACAGCGAGATGGCCGGCTTACGCTTTCCGTTAGTTGTTTGTTTGCTTTTCGTTTTTCCTTATCGCGATGCTTCCATCAGCACCCATTTTCCCACACAGGGCGCTGAAAACTCGCAAAGTCGTGTGACAGGCGGCGTGTCCCATCATCCCGGTGACCTAAATGGTGAGAATTGGCTTTTGTCCGCTTCCGGGCCCGTCCATATTGCCGTTCGAGCGTACCCATCGCACGCTGCGTTCGCGGAGGAGAGCCAAATAATCATTCGGAGATATTTTACGACACGGAAATGAAAAGGCAGCCACGAAGACGAGCGTTCGCCGTCGGCTTTGAGCCAATTTTGTGCGCACGTAGGCGTTCGTTTTAGGTTATTTTCGGAAAGGTTTGCTACTGCTGGTTTTTAATAAAATCTCACCAAAATCGACAACCGACCGGTTTCTGTGAAAATAACCAACGAAGGTTGTGCGTGGGCTTTCGAAACAAACCCCAAGCTAGCTCGTCACTAGCATCACGGGTTTTATTAATTGGTCCATTGGCCACACGCGGTGGTACGGGCAGGGTCGAGTCTAAAAGCGGAAAGGAAAATGTTTCCCCAACAGAATCGAAAACATCCGCCTTCAGTTATAGACGGACGGGACAGTCCGACCGTCTATGCTCGATGTCTGGTGGTTCGCTTTTCCTTCCCCTTTCCAGTTGCGTCCCATGGTGGGCGGAAATGTATAAGGAATAAAGGTTAAGTCAACGCACGCCATCAGTCGACCGGAAACGGCGCGCTCGGTCGACTCTGGCTGTGTGTTTGTGTGTGCGTGTATTAGTGACGAGACCGATGGGTGCGTCGGGCGCGTCGAGGATATGATTTTCTTTTCCACTTTTCCGATCCGACCGCCCGAGGTGGTGGGGAAAGCTGGGTGCTTCGTGACCGGTCTCAGTGTGACACCTATTTTCCCTGCTCGCTCCGGAATGGGGTGCGAAAAGTGGACGTTCGCACACGAGGACTACGACACCAGGATTAATCCGGATGGAACGGAGGAGTGGTTTCGAGTCGAACCATTGTAGTCGCTTTGCTTGGACGAATCCATGGGCTAACGACGCAATGAAAGAGAACGCTCTTTTGCGGTTCCATTACGACTCGAAGGGAAGGGAACCCGTGTCTTTTAACCCATCTTAATGAAGGCTCACCTGCCCCGGTTTCAGTTGAGATTCATTAAACGAACGATTTTCCACACACTCGCCAAACCAAACCTCGCGTTTATGCAAAGCAAATAAAGCCAATCGAGACAAATTGAGTGCCAGCAGGAGGGTCGATCGGCTCGAAAGTGGTAAAATAAAAATAACGATAACCAAAAAACTAATTAAGTGCGAGTGTGTAATAACGATTGCAATCAACAGAGCCATCGAAAATAGACCCCGTGTCTTTCTCGGCTGCGTGCCGTGAGGATTTTCCGTTTTGTTTGTTGCTTCCTGCCATAATGCTTCCCTTTTGGTGGCACTTTGTATTCATCTCAGCGTTTGCCAATCGAATGCCAGTAAATACATTTGGGGCGTTGGAATTATAGCTTCCGGGCATCATTTCCGACGACTTCATTCGGTCGGCGGCGCTCGTCATCCCGCAAAATGAGCGTATCCGAGCTACGGAAAGGCGCGTTTGTCCTAACGGCTGCCGTGCATGCCACATGGAGGAACTTCTTTCTCTCTCTCTCTAGCACTCCCGTTCTCTGTCTTACATTTTCTTTCGAATTACGCTTTCGATTTTCCTCCACTACTTGGAGTTTATTACGTTACGGGGGGAATTGGCCTGTGGCTTCCATTTTAACGCAAGCCCTGGCTGGGAGATGAGGTTAGAGAACTTGATGACGATGTGGTTGAATTCAAGTTCTGGATGGTCCCTGTGAGAAAATAAGTACGTTTTATTTGAAATACCATATATTGTATAAAGATTTTATTTCTATTTATGAGATTATCAACGTTAAGGTTTTACATAATTTATGGAACTTGTTTGAGGAGAAGAAAATTTCAACAACCATTAGCATATTTCTTTTCTCTATTTACATTCATCAGTTTTTTTTCTCTCATAAATAAGCTCTCGGTTGATCCTTTCATGAAAACATTTTTTTTTCTATGGAATTGCATAATGAACATTTAATTAAAAGATAAGAAACAAGAGTCGACGTCCTTGAGCGGAAGCTTTCCATCCATTGCCATCGGGGCACTCCATCTATTTGGTTTAATTAACCACGCCACTAAATACATTCCGCAGTGGTGCCATTGCAGTAACGAACTAACATTTCTATGCATTTTCTTCCACCCTCCTCCCCCATGGCAGGTGCTGCGCAACGACGAACATACAACCCTCACCGTGGACGGAGTGTCGCAGAGCCGGAGCTCGCGAGGGAAGGAGTTTCTGTTCGGAAAGTTCGCCACCAACTCGGACGTGTTCGTTGGTGGCATGCCGAATTGGTAAGTTACGCCGTGCTCGATGCTTTTACTGAAGATTTCTTGAGTAGTTAGGGGTACAACTTTGTGTTCAGCGTAGTTTCTGTGGACCAGCGAAGCTTCGTCCGGACCGACATTGTGGTGGTGGTGCAAAAATTCGTATAATTCCCGTTCCCACGATTGCTGAAAGAGGGAAGCAACGGAAATGTTTTTGTTTTGGCACGCGAAACAGCAACTGCACGGCAGCAAGTACAACATCTTTATGGTGCAAAGTTGCTACCTTTCCTCCGGACGGCGGCATGTTTCGATCCGGCGCGTCCGGGAAAACGCTGCTTCGCATTCACCTCCTACGAACCCCTAATCGACCCCGTGGATGAAGTGCCTTTTGACCACTTCGCTTGCGATCCCGGAACAGATACTGCCAGCGAGGGTGGCGGCCTCCGCTACCTCTCATTACTTTTGCCACGAGCTCCAGCCGCTATGGCTGGGAAAACCTTTGGAAGGAAAACTTTTTCCATTTAGTAACGCACCGACTTTTCTGCACCTTTCGCTCCGGGTACACGGGTTCACACTACAGCCCGAGAATGCGCGTGCTCGGCGAGGTGAAGTAGCTTCTACGCTGTGCGCCCGAGGGAAAAGGCGCCACGGTTGGGAGTAAGATGTTTACCAAAATTAAAACACTTTCCACAGAGAGAAAAAAAACTAAAAATAGGAAACAAAAATAACATACAAATGAGAATGTGGAAAACCACAACGCTCCAAGCAAATGTGAAAACTACGAAAATGCAAGCGTGTGGCTGCACTTCATGCATGGGATGCAAGGGAAGAGTAGAAAAGCACACTCGGAAACTCGTTGCAAATGGAAATGGTCGGCAGAGGTCGCAAGATTGTTGCTGCAGTGGATATTTGCATCCGTTCACATATCATTTTTAATTAGTGGAGCGGTACTGGGTGCAGTTGGAATCCGGGTGTCCGGAAAGTTTCCACAACACCACCACCACCAGCCAGAAGTAGGTCAGGCGAACAGAAAATGTAGCTGGGTACTTTGAAGCGCACTGCAAATGCATCAATGTATGAATGAGGTATACGCTGCTTGGGCGAGAGATTTTTGTTCATCAACGTCGAGCGTATGCCAAACATTTTCTTTTAGTATTGTCTTTGTGGCCAGTTAACAGTCCGTGACCACTTTTGAGCATAGATTGGTTGAACAGGTTTTACAGATTTAATAGAGCAATATTTTCGTTTCATAAGCGTCCTAATTTAAAATAATTAATCTTAAATTGGGAAATCAGTACTGAAGTGTAAGCCAAAGGTTGGTTTTTAAATAACGTTAATTTATTTAGTAAAGAATAAGCGAGACCATCAAGAACGATTTGATTACATCAAGCAAATAAAATAAAAATGCCTCTGCCTCTGATGCAAAGCATGGCCAACTTGTTCTAAATTGTTGCTCTGCCCTGATCCCAGGCCCATGTGGGAAAAGTTTCTTTCTCCCCGTGATGACACCCGTCTCGTACTCGGTGTACTAATGGATAAATGGTGAACATCGGCACTCGGGGACGAGGGCTCGACCCGGGTGAAGGCGGGCGAGATTGAATGTCGTGTTTCCACGCGATGGGTTTGGCACGAAATCGAAACAAATGAACATGAGGCAACTGGACCGGCGTTATTATGTGTATGGGTGATGGTTGTTTTTTATGGTCTGGTGTTGCTCGGGATAAATATTTGACGATAAATCAAGCAAAAGGGCTACACATACAGCCTTCGGTCGGAGCCGTGTGGAAATTTATGAAAAATGTGGATCGATTCTGCGCTTTATTTCCCAAAGATTGAGGCCATTTGTAATACAACTATGACACGAAGAGTATGCAAGATTTTTTCTTTGGAATCCTTTCCGTTCTTAAACAGATTTCATTATGAACACCTTGCAGGTCTTCAACGCTACGTTCTAATTCTAACAGGACGCTCGCGGCAATAAAAAGTTCTCGGGACTACAATGAAATTTTCCCACACAAAGCCCACGTGGGCAAAATCCCTTCTCCTTCGCCCGGCTAATGAGTCGGTGGCCACGCTGGGAAAAGCGATCAATGAGGTGGAATCAATCGAGTTTGCTTTCCCACGGCTCCGTCCCATCTCGTCCGCACGTCATTAACACCATACGAATCGTGCTGCACGTTTCGTCGCAAAAGGATGTAATCAATGAAGCTGATCGAATGACGACCGAACGCCATTGTCCGGCAGGGGGGGGGGGGGGGGGGGGGGGGGAGGAGAAGTCAAGCGCTGGTCTGGTTCACCGTTGCGTGTTCGATGTTCGGAGCTCATACTTACCCAATTAATCCCGTCCGCGGGAAAAATGTGGACGACCGAGAATCGATGTGTATTAGGAATTCGAACCGATTCAAACCGGGCGAAAAGTCCGTGAAGAACGCTTCTTAATTAGTCTATCGTATGAGTGTGTGAGTATTTGTGAGTTTGTGTGCAGTACAGCCAGCTTAAAGCACAGAGTTCGATGGTGTATGAGCGATGGTTTGTACCTTAACCAAAACGTGGAAAAACGGGTTATGAGTCCCGGGCTGCTAACGGGCTAACCTTCTCCTGCGCCATTAGCCAACGGGTAAGCGGATTATCGAGAGCACCCACCCCCACCTACCCGGACTGGGCTGGCAAAGGACGAGCGCAGTGTAATGACCTTCACCGGAGCTGAATACTCAATGAAGCATTTGGTGGCGTGCAGAGCTCCGAGTGGGCTCCCTCTAGGGGCACGAAATACGATACACGAGCAATGATTCCATGTCGACCTCGACCTAGACGCCAGCCGACGGTACGTGAAGGACGACTCCGTGAAGGACCATCGTGAGCCCGACGTCGTCTAATGTCGCTCGAAACTGCACAACGAGTATTAACTATTAACTGAAACCGGAGAGAGAGGGTGAAAAAAGCGACCAGAAACCCAACGACTTCGGACAAAGAAAGGTGCATTCATCCTTGGCCTAGAAGTACACTGAGTTGCTTTATTTGAGGGTCATTTTAAGGATGCTTTTGTGTGTTTTGGAATCTCGCTTCAATATACGTTTTCCGTTTTGCTTTTTTCGGGAAGCCTGGCCCATGGAAATTCGACACTGTTTTCAGTGTCACACTCGCAAAAGCCGCCCTTTAATGTCGAAAGCATGTCGACGCGAAAGCCTCCTGGTGAAAGGGATGTTAAACAAGATGGGGCAAAAATCCTTTCAAAAGTAATTGAATCCATTCATCTTATTTCGAGTCGAGTCACGAAGACAAACAGGTCCGGTCTGTGTACTTTTCATAATTCAACGAATTTTACGACGTGCTTCGGCACGTGCCTGAAAAGTTAAACCAGCCGCACACCGGTGTGGGCAGGTAAGGGTTGAAATTGAATCAGTGTGTGTATGTAGGTGTCGTTGTGCGCTCGCCTAAGACGCCACCAAGAGGGTGGTGTTTTTTTCCCCCGAAGAGAAGGGTTCATTGTTTTTCCTTTTTCTCTCGGTTGTGTTTTCGCACCCACCCCGGGTGCGTTGCGTTTTCTATTTGATGTACCACGCTTCGTGGATTCATCTCGCGCCACCACCTTCGGTGGTTTTCCCGGGCCGTGTCAAATGATGTGTAAAGACATGCTAAAGTGAACGGTTTAGCTCCTTGTCCGACCGTTACGCTCAGGGCCTCCGGTTAAACCGGCTCGGGATGGAAGCGAATTTGTTTGTTTGTTCTATGAAAAACGAAAATGTCCGACCCTTTTTCGGTTGGAATTAAGCTCAGCCGGAGCGTTTTCCCCGGAGGGGGAAAACAGTCTCTTTGAAGAAACCTTCCATCAGCCAGAGAGGAAAACAAACGAAAAAGAATGGCTGTCGTGCGCTAAAAATGGACCGAGACGGAATACTCGGAGACGACAAACAAAAAACAAATACAGCCAAGAGCAACAGAGGAGCGGGGAAAAAAAAGGAACAACCGACAATGCACGCTTCCGAGCCGGAAAAACACACCGAACGGTTAAAGTAACGCCATTTGTGGCTCGCGGGTCAAACTCTCTCCCCTTCCACCCAGCGAAGGCCCGTCCGTTCGGGAAGGTGACAGCGAAAATGGAAAATCAGGAGGGCTCCATTAGGCTCGCAGACGGACGACGAAACGCTGGAAAAGCGAGTGGGGGGAAAACAACCGAAAGTAGAATGGTGACGCGGTGCTGCGAGCGATGAAAAATGCGATCGAAGGAAGAGATTTATAACGCAACCGTTAACCACCGTGGGATTGTCCTTTTTTTTCCTCGTTTCCCCGTTGTGTTTCCATGGTTTCCTCGCAGTTCTCATTTCGTGACCTACCACTAACGATACTTTATTTTTCGGCTGAAGCTTTCTTTACCGCGTTGGCTGTGCTTTTCGCGTTGTTTCCGTGCGTTCGTGTGTGAATAATCTACGATCATCTGCCCCGATACCGCCCCCACCGTTAGGCGCACCCTTCGACGGCGTCCATGCTCCTGTCTCCCACCACCAGCCCAGCCCATCGATCTTGCTTTTCTTTTTTTTTTTGTTCTACTGCTTCACTCCATCATAAACGTGCGTTGGAAAAGTTTTTCCCGCCTCGTTATGTCACCATTGAAGCAGGGACTGGGGGGCGGGGAGAAGGGCATTTGGGGAAACATTTCCCCACGTGCAGGATAATCCGAGTCGTGCTCGAGCCCTTCGCGGGACGTGTATCGAACCGAAGGCTTTTCGCACCGCATGCGTGGCCATTTCCACCAGGAGATTGCCCTGGAGTGTTTCCCGGTTCCTGGCCCGATGATGATGTAAGCTCGGCTTCGGGGAAACCGCGTCGGGAAGCTTGACACACGGGGCGGGGGGAGAGGTGGTTTTGGTGGTTCACACTTTTACAACACCGCAAAACGAAGCACCCCGATGTTACCGCGCCACGGGTGGGCGGTTTTAGGTTTCGGTGGGACGCACGCTTTCCACTCAGCCGCCTCGGGAAACCCGGCCCAGGATGATAGATGTAATCGTTGGCCCACTCCTCTCCCTCCCCAAGCAGCCGACGGCGACGTTGTAAGACGCCCGAGCTCGGCACCCCGGGAGGGGTTAAAGGTGAAAGCGTCTATAGCCTTTCTGATTACCTCGTTTTTCTTCCTTCCAACCCATTCCGCCGCGCATTCTCTGGACGCTCACACTTCCGTTCCGTTTTTTATCTCTCTATCATGTTTTTCCACGGGGCGCTGTTTGCGAAGTCAATGCGAAAAGTTGTCGCCGTTCGGTGAAAATGTTGCACGCACGCACGTGCACAGTTTCGATTCGAGTTCGATTAGGAGCGTAAACCCGTTCAGTTTTTGAGGGGGGGTGCGAATCGGTTCGACGATTTGCAGCGAAATGTGAAAGCTTTCCCAACACGTCGCGATACCTGGGGCGAGGAAAAGTTTCGACCAATCGGGTGGGATATCTCGTATCGAGAGAGGGTTTTTCCTGCTACCATTTCTTTTCAAACCATCATTTAAATGTTGGCAATTAGTTGTGCTGATTGGGTTCGATTTTTTAAGTCTCGTAACATTCAACCAAACTGGCATCTTGAGTTTGAGTGTTCACGAAAAGGCTGACTTTCGTGCTTCTTTCGACCTTCTCGGCGATTCCCTGAATATTTGAGGATCAGTTCAGTTGGGGTGAAATATTCAATCTACCAACAAGCGGCAGAAAACCACTTCCGGGAACGGCTCGTGAGACAAGCTGCCGAAGGTTGATTCAATCATCCCTACGGCACAAATGCTTCGAAGGCTTTTCGAAGAATTCGGTTGACGTAATGGCGCCGCGTTTTGCAAATCCAGGGCTTCTTCTGCAAAGCCTCTTCGGAGGCCTATGAAGGCTGGCCGAAAACTTTACGGAAAAGCAATTAAATGCCATGAGATAGGCGAAAAATAATGAGCAAACGCCGATCGGCGGACGGAGATGATTTTTAAGCTCGTTAATTATGCACCACGCCGTTGGTCTTCTTCCCTGGGGTTGCGTGCAGTTGACAATCCGTTGACTAATTGACTGTGGTACGCTGGTCGATAACGTTGTTTTCCGCTACGAAACCGAATCGAAGCTTACCCTTTTAGTTGGTGAATTGAACGCTTAAGCGATAGAAAGAGCTGATTAAACGAAACCCATTATTACTGTTTGATTGTGAAGACAAACCTGAAGCAGGGAAAAGTCTTGTCAGATGAGAGCATCTGGTTAATTGATTTTCTATTTCAGTCGGCAGAAATATAGTATCTCATTTCATACGGCCATTTCAAGCTTGTTTGGTACGATCGAAAGCGTGGGGTCCCGGTCGAATTTATCCGTTATCCTCGAGTCGTTAGCTGCCTCCCGTAGGTTTCGGAACTTTCCTTTTCATTTTCCACCCTCTGCGGTTGGGACCGGCTCGGTTGGGAGGGTCAGGGAATAATTATGTCATTCGGTTTGCTGCGTTGCTTGACAGGTTTCACGTCTAATATATAATTGGAATTCCAATCTGCCGGCCACACTGCGAGAGTGTGCAATAAACTCCAAGCTGGCAGCGAGCGTGACTGGCCCATTCCCAGCGCGGGCATCCGGAGCGAGACACGATTGTGAAACGGTTTATCATTTCATCGGGAAGTGGACATTTGCCGACCCCCGGGCCTGAACTCACTTGACTTCGGACCAGCGGAAACGTGTAGGAATTTCAATAAAACAATATTCTTCTCCACTGTCACGCCGCGGGAGGAGTTTCGTGCTCGCAGGCGAAGGATTTTCCTCGGATCGAACTTTACAAAGGCCGCCGTGACCTTGGGTGGTCGCAGGTTTCGGTACCCGTGTTTTTTCCCTCTTCTTCTTGTTCGAGCAAGCCGTACGATTTCGGGCCATCGGTAGCGGACTTCAGCGGGACTCTCGGTCACCGGGAGCCCATGCTCTCGCACAATGGTATTCCGAAATTCCCCCCGGTGTTCGGTGATCCTTGCCCCGGCCAAACCCGAGGGGATGTAATTGACCGGCGTGCGGGGTGGGTGAGGGGAAGGGGGAAACATTTTTGCTGAAGTGGTACGCACAAACGGGCCGAGCGCCGAGTGCCTGCTGGCATGCGTCTGAAGCACTCGCTCGGGGTTTTCGCTCGTAAGTGGAATGTTCGGTGCGACAAAGCGAGAAGGGACCGAGCACGGGGAGGGAAAAAGAAAAGTTTATGTAAATTATTCATGGCACACAGTACGGATTCGGGCCAGCTCATGCTCCGAGCCCTCGCCCCCGCCCCGAACCGATGCTGAGTGCTTTATAACAAGAAGATGCTTGGCATTTCGCACAATGTGGCCACTTTCGTGCGGCATGCTTTACATATCTCGATGCTCGTCGGCGAAGGCGGTGAAGGTGGTGGGCGCTGTGTGCTACATCCTCCCCCTCTCCCACCCACACCAGCGGTCATTCCAACGAATGCTCCGGATCACGGCCGGCGAAGACACGGAACGCAGAACGATGCGCCGGGACGAACAACGCCAGGGAAATCGAGTGCACGACCCATAATCATCCGTCCTCTTTTGTTAATGCTAAACAACCAAGGCAACGAGACTAAAAAAAAAGGGAACAATTCCAAATGAAAGAAAAAGGGACGGTATCAGCTTCAGCATCATAAAACTGCCAAGAACTTCCTATCTCAAGTGGGTGAAAAGTGGCCGTATCTCACAGCGCGGCCCGCTCGGAGTGTAGCCGTCCGCGCGACATGCGTTGATTTCGCTCCGCTTTTCGGGGGTTTTGTTTTACATTTCATTTAATAAGGGTTCACCCGGCTCGGCGGCAGTGCCCCGGTCTGTCTTGTTTTCTTGTTTTTGTGTTGTCGTTGTTAGCATTTGTCGTCCATTTTTTTTGTTGTTTCATTTTCTTCCATTCACCCCCCAAAAGAAAGAAAACCGGTAAGAAACGACCGGAAAACCTACCCCGACACCACTCGGAAAAGGAAACATTCGGTAAAACTCGCACCAGCGGGGTGGTGGGGGAGGGCTTTGAAGGAGTTGACGCGTTTAAAGGACGGAAACGTGACGGCTGCATGGATCCACCCACCCCTCGTTTCACCCACTCTTCGCGGGCGGTTTGGGTGGATGGGCGATAAAAATCAACGAAAGGATTTCCAATCTTGCGTTGGACACATTTTTTATTTTTATTTATAATCAGTCCTTGCGAGTCAAGTCAAAGCTCAACGCCCGCTTTTGCGTCCCGGGCAAAACGTTGTATAAATAATCGGAGTGCTGAGGCGTGTGGGTGGGTGGGTGGGTGGGGTGTGCTGGTGGTAAAGATGGAAAACGAGTACCAACTCCTACACTTCGACACCGAAGCAACCGGCGAGCGAGCGAGCGAAGAGACAGAAAAGGGAAAACGAATCTCACAAGATTGGTCACCTGGGAACGATGAAAAAGGAAAAGCTCACTCGCACGGAGGGGAGGAAGGGCGGCATGAAGAAGGAAGAAGAGATAAATTATAAACTACGGCCAGAAAGCGCTGCGAGTGACTTGTTGTAGTTGGTGGAAGAAGAATGGAAGCATGAAAACGAGAGTGAGGGGTAACGTTACAAAACAAAACCGACCATGTTTGCAGTGTGAGAAGAAAAAATGTTGCATCTTTCGGTCCACTTGGTACACGGAGAGATTTATACACCCACCCACAAACACACACACACACACGCACATACAGACAAATGTTGTCCCGTGGCCAAACCGGGCTTCCGAGGTGCCGAGGAGGTCGTAAAGAAGAATTTCAACTCGTTTTTATCACTTCCCATTTTCTCGTTTCCGCCATTTTGTGCAGCTGTAGGAGTGTGATTAATCCCAGGATAATTGCGAAATTATTATTATTTTTAATCCCTGCCAACTGTGTTCTCACGCTCGTCTCTTCCCTTTCGTCTCTCTCTCCCCCCCGGCCCGGACAACACACAGGTACAACACCAAGCTGGCCCTGCTGGCGCTGCCGAGCGTCATCTTCGAGCCCCGGTTCCGCGGTGCGGTCCGCAATCTGGTCTACTCCGATCAGCCCGGCGTTTCCCCGCGGCGGCAGGAGATGCGACAACCGCGGGACATCAAGGTAAGCGAGCACATCCCCCTTCCCATCCAGGTGTTTCGACCGCTTCTTTGCGCCGTCTTGACCGCCGTCGCGTCGTTCACGTTCGTTTTGATTTAATATGAGCCGCTGCGCTTTTTGGAAGCATCCTCCCGAAGGTCGTTTGAGGGACACCGCGCGAAAGAACTTCTGCCGAGCGAAAGAAAGCACGGCGTCGTCTCTCTAGCCGGCTCGAGAGGAACCAAATTTATCGCCGATAAATCAACGGATGTCGCGTATTCGTGTGCGGCTCGTAACGGAATGAATCTTCTTTACTTTCCGCTTCGGTTTCTATGATTTCATTTTATTTTCCTCTGCCAAACAGAACGAACCAGAATGCTTGGTCCAAACATTCGCCGTAGGTGAAGACAACTTGAACAACCTTCCCCTTGCGTTGACATGCAATTGTCTTTATCCGTTCGGGGCGAGATTGTGTTGAAGAAACGCCGAGAAGGAGACTTCGGGTAGTAATTTGCCGTTTATCGCTAGAAGAAAAGGAAGACAGACACTGTGAGTGTAGAACGTGTATCTCGCGAGAACGATGTCCTTTACCGGTGTGAAATGTTACATCACCAGCGGGATTTTTCCCCGAATCGGCAGAAAAATGGTCGCCGACGTGTGACAAATTTGACTTTAATGAGCGAACGAAATGGTTGCTTCCGTTCGCGTTCGGATTGGCAATATATTCCGCGCACTCCGCGTGATGGATGGGTTCTGAAATAATCTTTCAAGAGAACTCCTCTTCACAAAGAGATTGCTTCGTTTCGATTGCGTTCGCGCCCACGTGCTTGGCCGGTGTTAAAAACCTCCAACTGTGCGCTCCGGCAACGAGCGATTGCGATTTGTTTCGCTAAAATTTTCCACCCACGAGTTTTTGAAACCAGCCAAATAATCTACTTCGAACCGAATGTTTCGGTGCACGTGGGCCGAGCTGTTTTAATCGTTTTGCAACGTTGCTCTCCGGAGCGGAAAAAAGCTGCAGCTCCATCCGTTTGCTTTCGGGTTGGTAAATTCGACGTTGATCGAAACAAGTTCGGCCGTCATTTTCGTTGAAAGCTGGATTGGCCCGTGGCCCACGCAAAACCGAGGCCATTTAACTCGTGTGCGTGTGGGTGGTTTCCGTCTCGGGTGAAAGAGCAAAATTCAACCCACGCCAGTTTTCCTCGATAAGTTTAATGTGTGCTACATTTTTGTCATGTCGAGCTTGGAGCTTCGCTTATGCAGGTTGAATTGTGAATGTTTTTTCGTTAGCAATGGAAGCAAATTGAACGTTCATGCAAATTTCTTTAAATTAGATGTGTAGGGAATAAAAATGAATCCATGAGTAATAAGCTATCTGAAATCTTTTTATTATTTTTCTATATGTCTTATATACCTATGATCATCAAGCTTTGTAAGATACTTTAAATATTCAGATGGAGTTCTATTAAGTTTGAAATAGATTAAATACTTTCAATTAAACTTGTAATTAACAAGGATTTAACATCTGAAACTCGATCAAACAGACTGTTTCTAATCATTTTTCTCCACCGCATTGTGAAGTATAATTTGGCTTTGCATCAAAAGAAAAGTGCAATGTACAAAATAAACGGATCAAATGAAACTGACCGATTTCCAGCGAAAAGCTTGTTTTGATTTTACCACATTTTTCAAAGAGCAACCGTTTGTTTTTTTTTCTTTCGCTGACCGAAAACGATAGAATCTATCAGGTTTTGAACCGATCCATTGTTTGCCCGATAGTTGTCGATGGTTTGCAACTATTTAGTTTGAACTGTGAGCTCGGTAAGCTCTGAAATATCTTCTCAAACCACTTTTAGTTTCGGTACAAAAAAAAGCTTCTCCATTTTATACGCTTTCATTCCGCTCGCGTACTTAACAACAAAAAAAAGGAAATTCGCTTGAAAAGGACCGTCCCACCCTAAAATAGACTGATAATGCAGCCCCCCGGAACGCCCCGGAAAATCTCGGATTGATCCTTTGGCGCCTTTCGGGGCGGTTCGCTTCTCGCCTCGCGCTAAACCGGCTCGAAAACGAATCCACCCCACCTTCACGCTGCATCCCGTTTTCGATGCGGAGGTCCGTGTCCCCCCCCTCCACCCACCCGGTGGGGTCGCTTTTGCGGGGATTTTCATTTCATTTCGCTGATCCTGATCGAAGGGCTGGCGAAAGCCAAATCAGAAAATCTCCGAATAAACGGCCACTGGCGACCGGGTGATGGTTTTCTGGGGCGCGGGGGGTGACGCGGGGCCCGCCAGCGCAGGAGTTGCCAAAATTCCATTTTTTATGGCGAGCCATTTTTCCACAGCGCATAAATTGTGCCGCAAAAGTTGTGCCGGCTGAGGGGAGGGTTTTCCTCTTATTTTGTGTGTGTGTGTGCGTTTCTCACCCCATTCCACCTACCACCCCCGAAGTCGTAGATTGTTTCCATTCCCAGGGTGGCTTTTCCACTCGGCTGTCCGACGCGTCTCGCCCGTCAAAACTAAACCATCGCAACCGCGTCCAACTGGGGTACATCCACTTATATTTCTCATCCACCACTTAACCGGATGGCTGCCGTCGTCGGTTTTGGTTGGACCGCTTTTTTCCATTTTCATTTGAACGATTCACCCTTTTCTCATTTCGTTCATATCCTTTCTCTCTTCTATGTTTGTGCTTAGTGTGGCGACTCTCCATGCGATCTGACGGCGATGCCACGGGAAAAAGTGACACGGGTAAGTGTGCGATTTTCATTCTTCTTACTTGCTTTCTCTTTCTTGCCAGGATGGCTTACAGCATGCAGCTGTAATGTTTCAAAAGCTCGAGAAATCGAATATGAAGTCTATATAAACGAGTGCAATGACCGTCTTATTTAAAAAAAAAAAGATCTTTTCCGTCAATGATGTTATATTTGATGTTGTCCAACTGATTATGGTGTTAGTAATCTACAACGAAGATACACTCATTCGCATCGATAACCATTAAAATAAATAGGCTAAGCCAAACGTTATGGACTGACGAAAAAGAAAAAAAACTGGTAAGAATCTTCGGGGAATTAAAAACGTTCCGACAGCGTGAGGACATGTTTTATTCATCGGTCGCGAAAGCCAAACCGTGCCAAATTGATATCGTTCACCATGTCGGCAGAAGTCCGTCCCATAGCTATTCGCCGCTTCGAGCGAAAATTCCATTTACTCAAACGCGGGCTTGCGAAAAACCGTTCGGTTAGCCCACTCCATCCCAATTTTCCTCTGTATGCTAATCGCAAAGTTCGAAGCAGTGGAACTGATGCTGTTTGAAATTTTCTTTCTCGCCTGTTTTATTTTTTTCTCTTTGCGAGCCAAACGAGCTGGTGATTTTTCTAGCGGATTTAGATAGTCGGTTTGAGCTCGGGAATGGAAAGCCCTGTGTCAGCGGAAAACGGTTTATGCGCCCTGCGCTATCTCGCGCGCCACCAGACGGAAGGCGAATGGATGCCATCGATTGGCCCCTCGCTGGGAAATAATTTCCAATGGATGTATCCACGTTGAACGGCGTCTAAAGTATTAACACTTGATTTGAGGCTGAAGTGCAGCGGAGTGAGCGGAACTTTGGCAAAGGGTGGATTACAGTTACAGACAACATGTCTAATAAGAAACATTCCTCGGTGTGCTTCGTCCCCCGCCGCCGCTCTCCGCGGTCCTTCCCTCGAACCCTACTGCAATCAAAGCTGTCTATCGATCGTGACACGCTTCGTCGGGGCCCGAGCAAGAAGGTGCCAAGGAAACATTCCAAGCCGACGCTCACGGACGGCTGGTTCGTCGGGAAAATGGGTCGACCGATGGCAAATAAATCCCTCCCAGCGCAGGGGGCGCGCGCGAAACGGTTCCATTTAAAGTGGATTCCTTTCATCACATCCCCAAACACCTGATAATATCTGCAATCAATTTCTGCTCCTCGCCGATCGCCGTGTGCGCACCGGTATCGATCTTACATCGGCAGTATCCAACCGATGGCTGCTCGTTGACGGGAAGAACTCCGGTGCGCTCCTTTTTAGGCTCCTCGGGTAAAACGGTTATGCAGAGGCAAAAATATCACTGATGAAGTCCCATTTCTCATGCGGTGTTCGCAATTCCTTTTTCTTGTTTGTACTCCATCGGAAGGGGTTCTTTTTCTTTCCTTCGGCATCGTTCCATTCGTCCGATGCTCATTCGACGGCGCACACGGTAACACGATCGGGGTTTGTGCACCCGAAGGGTGTTTTATGTGCCTGATGCCTTTAGCCTTTTCTTCCTCCCAGAGCTTGAGTTGCGTTTCAAAGTGGTTCCTAAATTTATCCTGCATAGGCACAGGAGGATGTTGAGCATACTTTACTTCTTTCGTACCCCGCCTGTGCGGAGCTATTGTTCTTTACGGAAGGGGGCGTTTTCTGGTGGCTGCACTCGCTCCGAAAAATTGACTCGAAACCGTACCGGTCGAACGAACGCTTTCTCTGGCCGCCGCTGGATTTTTTCCGCCTCTCGTGCCAACACGGGGTGGCCCCAAAAAATCGATAACCAATAAATCTTACCGTAACCCGCACCGCAAACAGCCAACCATTTGCCGACTTCCAGCGTTCTTGTAGTCCGCCGGCGAGATAAACGTCGGAACGATGGAAACGATGGGCCCTCTTGTAGACTTTCCCCCCCCCAGACGGTAACGCGGAACAAATAAAGCCTTCATTCATCAGCAACCACGGGTCTGGTTGGGGGGAACCTCCGGTGGTTGCGATGTTGCAGCTGCGAGGTTGGCCAGGTGTAGCCGGTTATCTTTTTATTTTCTGAAAGGATTTCGGGCCAACGGGCCCGATTGCCGACTTCATTGCGCCACCGCCGTTACGCCGGTGCCGGTCTTATCGGGCCCAACTTTTCATTTGCTTTCACGCCGGCGGGCAAGCGGCGAGCCGACGAGGCAAGAGCCGAGGTGTACGGTTGCAAATTAGTCGTAATCGAACCGGAACGCTGGGCGTAGCAAGTCGCTTCGTTGGCCGTAGCTTTGTTGGAGCAATCTTACCCAGCTCGGGACGGTTTTGGTTGAGCAAGGACACGAAAACATTGGCGAAGGGAGGGGGGAACATCGTGACCCGCAGGAGGATGGAGGGTTTTTTCCATCTTTCCACCCACCGTGAGCGAGATCTGTCTTAAGCTACCTTTGGACGGAAAACTCCTCAATATTTCCACCAAATGTTTGGTTCGCTTGCAAAGGTAAAGATGTATCGATGATTGACGATTTATTAAAGCAAGCGTTTTCCGAGCTTCTTTTGCAACAAAACCGGCGTGTTTACAGCAAATACAGCACCCGTTTTCAAACCCATCCGTGGCAGGATGGTGGTTTCACGATGGAAAATGAGCGATCGGAGGAGATTGATGGGTGGTGTATGAGCTGCTTAACATATTTACGTAACATCTCCACGACGGTGCTCCCGGTGTTGGGCGCATTTCCACGAAAAGCCTTAAACCTGAGCCTGATGTGAAATTCTCCGTACCGGCTCGCATAGGTGAGCGTCTTATCGTACTATCTCGGGCGGCTTTCCCGAGCCCCCTGGTAAAGGGGAACCGGTCTGGTCGGTTATCATGCCCCCTTTTCATGCTGGCAAAAGCCGGATTCCACAATTTCGTTAGCTTATGACATAACCGACTTTCCACCGCTTTCGTTCGCTGGTAGATGTTGGCTACAGAAGGATACTTCAGGGGGCCGGGACCACTTCCGTACAATCTGTGGATCGATTGAAGGCCCAGCAAAGGCGAAGGGCAGCACTCGTAAAATACGTATCCTTCGCTAAAGCTCTTTGAGGAGCAATATGACCGCTTTGTACCAGCGCTGAATTGTACCATGATGAATGTGAGCAGCATAAAAACATACACACACACACACACACACACACAAATACAAAACCTTCATAGAAAGCGGAAGTATGTACCGAAGACTTTTCAAGACATCCTCTTAAAATCGGATTTGTGTGAAATTTGAAAGCTAGTTCATTAATGGTCGAATTTCTTTCGAGGCGATTTTTTACTCTCTTTTAGAAGAAGTATTTCATGGTAGCTGAAAGTAGAAAAGAATTTTCATCCTTTTCAAACTAGCTATACTGGTGCAAACAATAAATTTTCTTCTAAAGATTGCAGTCAAAATACTGAAAACTAAGGTATTGTTACTTTCAAGGGTTTTTGCTCGTTTTAAATTCTAACAAGAAAATTACGAGACAGAGAGAGTTCATATCACATTATCCGGATTTTGAAACACATAGCCTTTCATGCGTTGAAATTTCCCTGATGGTTGTTGTGGGAATTTTCATCATTTCGAAGAATTACTTCCTCGTACGGTAAATATTGGTTGACGCTCTGCGTCGGAGTATTGTCGTATGAAATCATACCGGAATGAATGAACTTCAGCTTGAAGGGTTATCCTTTAATCGAAAGAACCCTTTTCCAGAGTCTGGTGCATTCGATCCGGGTTGTAACTGTTCCGCTTTCACCCGCAACCGCTCGTGGTTTGCGATAAAAACTTTACCACCCTAGCCTAGAATGGGAAGCCATCCAGTAACGCAAGTAACAATCACCATGTGTGTGTGTGTGTCGCCCACGTCCTGGGAAGAATAAACCGTAGATCAAACCCACCGTCTTCCGTTACGTAAGCCGGTTCCGTCGGGTGATATGACGCACGTGAGGCCCAACCGGCCGAAGAATGCTCGGTGCTCCAGGCTTTGATGACCACCCTACCGCCGGTACCCCCCCGGCCATTACCTAGTGTAATTTGTTTATCCTACGCTGGGGATTAATGTAGCCTTAAGGAGCCTGATACGCTTCATACTGCGCTCGGTGTATGTGGGAGGCCATACACACAAACATCGGGCAGCTCGTTCCCGGGCGACACTTTTCCTCATTGCAGTTCGGGGGCTTAACTATGAAACCCAGGTGCTATTACTGTGAGCACAGTGTGTATTGGCACAGGAAATTGTGTGCTGGAAGGTTTTTTTCAATGCGATTATGAGAATCTCGCTGCAACATTTCAAAGCTTTCGTGAGCATAAGCATAATACCAAACAACTTTTGTGTGTGAATTTTCATAACAAAAGCCTGCATACACATTTTAACCTCAGCTGAATTTAGATGTTGTTTTCCAACCAAATCGAAAATAAATTCCACGTTTCCTCTAGCGACCTCCCCGCCACTGCTCCCCGCATGGCCAAACGGTCCCAGTTCTGCTGCATATGCATTTTTCACAAGTATTAAATGTCAAGTTGGGCTTCCCCGAAAACCACGAAACCGCCCGAGAATGGTTTCCCATTTTCCATACGAGCGGACGAAAGTTGCATCGTTTCCCGTTCCCAGGAATCCATTTCCAATCCCTTCCCCTCCCCCTTCCTACCACTCATCGAGTGGTCGCTCTTTGTAAAATCACGAAAAACATTCACTGCTGGATTTCTGTAGAGGCAAAGAGCAACAGGAACAAAAGAGAAGCAAGATAAAAATACAAAAATAAAATGAAATCAAATAAAAGTTGCACCAGAAATGCACGTATCCGACCCCCGGTGCACGTATATGCAAGTTTTCCCGAAGTTTTATGCGGTTTTGCACGTCATCCGGGAGCCTGGGTGTGGTGCGCAGTGGCGCAGATTACGTTCGGTTCCGTTCGGTTTGGCGAGATTGCGCCTCGGTGGTGGACGTCGGGACGGGGGCCTGGAGGGATGACAAAAATGTCCATCCATCCTCATTTTCCTTTCTGGCACGACCCTCTCGAGTTTGGCGTTTCGAGATGGTGCGAAATCGAATGAAGTGTTTAAATTTTTTCCGACGCCCTCACGAAGGTCCCCATCTTTCTGATCTGCCGAATTCGTTCGATATTTGTCCGATCTGCTGCACACGGGCTCCGGACACACTTGCACCTTGACGGACCGGAACGATCGAACCGGAAGGGCATTTGAGCAGCTGCTGTCCTCGACTGTCCTGTCGTTTGAGTTCTTTTTTCCGTTTTTTTTATGGGTCACTCGGGAAAGCCTTCGAGGGACGCTTGAGCATCTCGTCGAAAGTGTACAATATTTTGCCGAACACAAGATGCTCTTGTTCTTCTTCACGTCCTTGTCCTTCTTTTTTGATTTTTTATTTGCAACCCTCAGGCCAAAATTGCATTCCACCAAAGTGCAAGTGTGTGCTTCCGAGCGGCACACGTGCACACGGCATAGTGCCGTGGGAAAGCCGTGCCAACAGCTGCGTGAAATATACAGTCCCACAGCACTGCTACTGCCCGTCTGGCATAATTTAAACACGAACAAGTCAATTTCCATTTCGCAACTATTGCTTCCCATCGGCACTCCGGAGCATCCGGTCCTATATACTCCCGCAAGTGGTGAATCCCGGTGCGGACGATGGTAGCAGAAGGAAGGCCATGAATAACTCACGACTAATTTATGGTACCGCCATCAATTGTCGCATCTCGTAGCGTAGCGTAGGCTCGGGCCGGGATCGGGACGGATCGTTGGGTGGCGTTGCGTAGCGTTTTGCAATTGGCGGAAACATGTTCGCCTTCGTGCCCGTGCTTTTGATATGGCGTGATTTTTTTAAATTGGTCCCATTTTCAAAGCAAGGGTTTGGAAATGGATAACATTACGTATGGTATAACTTTATTATTTATAAAAATGTTATTAGTTGAATGAGGGTTTCCTCTGCAAACTTGCAACGAAAACCAACTTTGAAGTACGGAACCATTCGAAATAAAAATTAAATAAATAAAACTGTCAATAAACTAAAAGAAGGACCGTTTAAAATTAGTACAATGTGTAGGAAAAAGGAATAACAATCTGTAAGTTAGTTTAAATGACTTCAACTGGGTAGTTTTAACCAAAAACCAACATTTGTACTCCGTTCGGTTCGACCGGGGAAAAAGATCTGTTAACGTTTGCCTTCATCTTGTAACACTTTCCGATCTACATGGGAGAGTCAAGTAATCAATGGTCGCGTCCAGAAAAGTGCCCGTTGGGCATCAACAACCAGGCGTTCCGTTACTCATCCACCCACACTGGTGGTCGCTGGTGGGCGACGTAAGATGAAAAGAAAACATATTATGTTGGGCACGAGCTCCTTCGCAACCGCAAACGGTTGTGAATGTGGAGGGGTTAGTGCCGAGGAGCGCACCAGACAGTCGAAGAGTACGCACGGTAACAGTAACGCAGTTTACTCAGACACTTCCGGTAGGCACTCGAGAAATGGAAGCAAATCGAGAAATTGGATCAAATTACAACGCGCTAGCATAAGCCCGCTTCCCGCTGCATACCGTCTTTTCGTTGGTTGCGTTCTTTTCCTCGGAACGATCCCATCCGCACAGGCAACATATCGATGTCAGTTGGTGTTGGTGTTGGCTGGTGAGAGCGTTGTATTTTTTCTTGCCTCCCCGTGGTTTTCCCGCCAAGTCAGCGTACACATATCGATCGGTTTTTCCTTTCCGTCGCCGTCGGCCCGCGGGTAAATATACGCGCTCTTTCTGCTGACTACTTGGTGGTTATACACAACCACAACCGATTCTACACACACACACCCTATCTAGATGGCCGGTTGTCCGGGGAAAAACAGATTGCTTCCAGGATGAGCCCCGGCACATGGGCGCATATCGCATGTCGAAGGATCGAACATTAGGATGTCGTTAGGAAACCGATACAAATAGCGAAACCCCGGAATGATTATCCGTTCGTTGATTTAAGCCATTTACGTGACTGGCGCTTGGAATCTCGTTCTGGAAGGTTTTTGGTGGGATCCCCGGTTTTTTTTTCGCTCCCTCGATGGCGCATCGTTCTATTGGATAACAAGTATTCCGATCTTATTTCGGTCGATTTCTTTATCTGTAGACAGTTAAAAGTTGTACTTAGGTACAGTACTGAAGAGTATGGCTGGACCGTGTGGTTCCCACATTTGCAAGCATTCTCGAGGGAATTCACCAAATTGAAGGCAGGAAAGGAACTAGTGCTGGAAAATGGAACCAGGAGAATGTTGTAAGACTCAATTCCTGGTCGAATTGATCTTAAATTCATCCCAAAGCAGAGATCCTCGGAGTTCAAATGCAAGATTGATATAGAGATTCTGTATTCTAGCATTTTTGGGTTTTGGATCTCGTGGGATCTTTATACAAGGATCTATCCTAAGTCGGATCTAGATCGGCCGGATCGAGCCCCCGCGCTGGGATCGAACGGCCAACACAGTTCCAACTCGCCCGCCTACTTCTGCGATCCTCTGGGACTTCCCCACGTCCATCAAATTAGCAAACCATCATCACCGAGGTGCTGATGCGTTGCGTCTCCGGAAGTCCCCGTGGACTGTTTCGCGTGGCAAATTTTAGCAACCTCATCACGGCCGCAAACGCCGGTTGCTCCAACAGAACTGAAAACTCCATTAAAAGTTCATCCCGTGTACATTCTAGCAAAGAAGAATGCTCATGTTTTCCCCGCGCGCGCCGATGGCAAATGATGATGTTTCCAGTGGCTATCGTTAGTCAGTGGGAAAGACAACTCAATCACCGCCACGCCGTCATTTCGGTGCGACTCATCGTCGGATGGTAAATTTGGCGAGGCTTTCTCCCCGGTGCTGCGCTGAAATATGTGTGCGCGTATTTTTCACTGGCCCTCCTCCTCCGTCGCCGTTTTTTTTCCATTCGGCTTTCCCTGGGTTTGTTCCGATGTTGACGAGACGGCTTGGTTGGTGGCTAGAATTCGCAAGGCTACGCAGAGTGCAGACCGCAAACGAAGCTTCTGATAGCGAAACCCGTGGCCTCGAACGGCGAAGTGACGAAAGAATGGAGAAAAATATATCACCCACAGCGATAAAAATGAGCTTCCGTGTGATTCTTTTTATTATCCCAGCCCGCCCACTCGGCCGGAACCTACCTTCCCGCCAGCCTCCCGGAACCATTCAGTGGCGGAACGATTCCTAACGCACGTTTCCGTATCGCATTTGCTGCTCCACCACTTCCTTGTTGGTGCGCTTGCATGCTGTTGACGGGTGCCTTTGTCCTCTCTCTCTCGGTGTGTGTGTGTGTACGTGTGTGTCGTCTGCCTCGTCGCCATTTGTTGCTGATGATGATCGTGTCATCTTTGTCGGCCGCGTCCGGCCATTATTGTCCCGGGTGGCATACACTGGTGGCAAATTATGAAATTATGTCATTTTATGTGTCAGGCCCGGGTGGTTCCTGCCCTTGCCTTGGCCTTTTTCTTCCCGTCTTCCGAGGTCTTATCGCCATCGGAAGCCGCGACGACGGTTGTTCATCGGTCTTGTCTTGCGGCGGGCATGTTTCTGCAAAACCGGTCTGGCCGGCAGATAACGCGTCCGCCCTCCGATGGCTCCGTTCCGGCGGCATCTGCCTTTGCCTTTGGAATGTCTGCCAAAAACTCGCGCGAATGTGACGGTGACAGCGCGTGGCCATCGTCGGTGCGTGCTCGTCAACATGACCCGGTTTAGTTATCTGCCAAAGCCTTAACGATGTCTCGCAGGAACCGTTTCCCGAACTCACGCGCCGCCGACGGTGCCGCGCCCGGATGGGTGGATGTTTTATGATCCCTTTTGTTGGCCGGTACTCATGACGGTGCCTCCCAGCTCCAACCCGCTTGTAATTACCACCAGGAATTGGTTTCGCGGCGATGTCTTTGGCGCTCTTTAAGGCATACTGATTTATATCGTCGCCGGTCGCTTCGTTAAGGATATACCCAAGTATTAATCGCCACCGCCTCGGGTGGTGCTGCGGTCTGGAGTGAACTTTCAAACATTCTAATCAGCCACTTCCGGCTCGATCGGATCCATGAAGTCCGGGAATGGTACATTTTATTAATAATAAACCTCCTGCGTGATCCGCATCAGTGGTCGTAAACCGGGAAGATGGAAGTGTGGAGCGGCATGATGGATGGGAACATTCCTTGTTTTATCGTCAATCGTACCGAGACGTGCCGCTCCGAGGGTGTGTGTGTGTGTGTGTCATGCGTGCATATCGATCTCTGCCTTCCGCTTCCGGGAGTTTACATCGGCTGAAGGTGTGATGTGTCATTCGGGCATTCCAATTACGAACACTCAGCCAAATGGGACGTGAGAGGAGTGGCATAAACCCCGACCACGGCCTCCGTAAAACTCTTAGGCACCTAGACGACATTGATTAATGGTGCTTAAATGATCTGACGCAGACGTTTGCAAGCCTTCAAATTACTCCAAGAGGAACGAGAGTACGATCTCTGATCCTGGAGAGGGTGGTTATAATACTTTCATTTCCACACCGACCACTCACTTCCGAGACCGTTCGCTTCCCATCTCTTCCACAGACACTTACTTACGTAGGTTATAGGCGCACATATAGGCACAACACGGAATGCAGCACTAATTTAGCTTTTCTTATACTTTCTCGTTCTTGTTTTCTTGTTTCTGATGTTTAATTGCATACTTTTGTTTGTCTCCTGCCACATTTGTTTACCTGCACCTGGTCGACTCCGGTCCACGTGGGTTGTAATGGCTGGCGTCTTCACCGACACCACCAACACCACCACCACCACCACCACCTCCAACACCATCATAACGCACGCGTTTGATATTGCGCATAAAAAAAAACCTTCACACACCACGCACCAGCACAAACACAGAAGCAAACGGGACGGTTCCTTCCCGCGAACGCCATCATCCGGCGGTCTGGAGGGAAAACTGACCGCCGGGCGCTTTGCACAGGACGGGCGCAGCAACGACCACGCCGCCGGCCAATGGCGACCGGCACGGAACGCACAATTCGGTGGCATCTATCCGCCCAACTACGACCTCGTCCACCAGTGCCTTCGCACCCTGCCGTCCGACAAGGTGACTAAGCGCCGTAGAGGAACCACCCCATCCTAGAGCCATCCCAGTCACTGTGGTCTCGCACTATCTCACATTCATCCGCTTGCTCTGTCGTATCTCTTTCTCTCTCTCTAGCTCTCGCTCTCTATCTTTACTCCACTCCTAACATGGCATCTTTGTTGCCGAACAATCCCGTTGTAATTTATCGCCAACATTCCATCAGTGTATTGCTATTACCGTTTTTAGTAGATATTCTTTGTGCCATACTTGCTCGTTAGCCGATCATCGTCGTCCTTCCGGTGTACGATGTCACTGTATCTAATTTCTCATGCTCCACACGGAATTTGCTAGATGTTTGGAAAGTGGATAAAAAAACTATACTGCTAGCATCTGTTCAAAATTATTTCTTTCTATCTTTTACCGTTCCATATCTGAGAAACTGTATAATATGTTGAGTTTTTTGTATAGATTATTTACGATTGAGCAAAACATCTTTTGTTACATGGTGATAAGAACTTTATTTTTTGTTTCCAGGATGGTACAAACCAAATTGTGATTTATTCTTTGTTGCAGTTTATGTTTGTTCTAACGATGTTAAAAGGCAAGAATATTGATTATAGTTTTCATAATATCCTGATGAACCCTTGGTTAGTGAAGTGTTCCACAATTATTTCAAGATATTCAACTTCAGATTTTGCTGCTGATACTTGAAGGAGTGATTAAAATGAAATTACTTACTACTTTACGAAATACTATAAAAAAATTGTAGACTCGAGAAGACTGTAGAGTAAATAAGGTAATGAGTTGTATAACCACCTCAAACAACCTCATTTAAACATGTTTAACATCACTCTAGTTTAAAAAAAACATTAGGTTTTCAACCTCGAAATCGAATTTGGGATTTCCGTTTGATCGAAACTTAAAGAAATGAAGTAATGAGGGCAACATCCTCATTATTTGTTGATGCATCGCTGAAAAGCTTGCGGGTTCTCTTCGCCCCCCCGAGCGTCTCCATTGGTGTTCGTTGTTTTACAACAATCAATTATCTGCAGTCATCAACGATACCGTTCCGCACGCTCCGAACCGGATGATTGCCAACAGGCGAATTCTATGCGAGGGCTGCTAGAACATGGCATTTGATACCAATTGACATACCGCACGGAGGAGGCGTAGGGTGGGGCAATGGCAAGCGGCAGCCCCCGAGGGCATGTGTGAAATGGCGGCAGCTAACCGCAAAGAGCAGCAGGAAAATCGAAAACCACAGCCAGATGCCACGCGTTAGCATTCCCACCCCCAAAAGGCCCCGTGGGCGTTTTGCGCCGATCCTCGAACCTCCCCGTAACCGTAATTTCGAAAGCTAATTCAACGCCAGTACACGGCAGCACAAAATGCAAGGCTACTGCGTCGGGGCCGATATATTGCATGCGCGGCAGTACGAACACAGTCACAGTGGGTGTTGAGTGTACGATTGGGTGGCCGAAATTGGGTACGACAGAAATAATTACGCTTCGATTGGAATCATTTGAGCTGGCTGAAGAGGAACAAGTGGCCGTTGCCTTCGGAGGATTTATATGCATTTGAAAGGCGCTGAGGAGAATGCTCAATAATGTCTCGTATGCAACAATGGGGCTTCCAATTGGATGTGACACAAGTTCAAAACGATAAATGCTTATAAAACTTTGTGCAAAAATGCACGGATGATTTAAGGCATCCGTTAATGAGGTAGTGAGTTTATTGAAAATTGAAAAGTAGTTTTATATTGCCTGATAGACGCATAAAATTCTCACAGTGCAACGTCCATCCCACGGAATGGTCTCCCGTCAAACACCAATATCCAATTTGTACGGAAATTACTTAAATCGCATCGGCAGGCATCGGCGGGAATAGGACAAAGAACGTTAACATGTGTCACCCGTTGCCAACCCGACTTTACCCGGCTTTCCCTATGCTTTCTGTTCGGTAGGGCGAGCCCTTTTTGATCCGTTTGCAAACATTCGTTCGTCAGCAGATTTCGTTAAACGGATCGAAACGGCGTGCTGCCGGTTTTTGTGGTTTCAAGCGATATTACTTTTTTTGTGTTTGAATCACATCCGAGGGAGAGAGAGAGATAGAAGAACCACCAATGATTTCACATGGCGGGGACAATATCGGGCTCGAGTGTGCACGACGTGAGGATCGTAAAAAGAAGCGTGCGGTAGTTGAAATTGAAATTTTTCCACTACCATGACATTACCCCGACTGGCAAGCCGGTGTCCCCGGTTTCGGCTACGGGCCGTGCGTTGTTTGGTTGTGAACAAGCATCCCCATTTTGAAACCCTTTTCCAATTTCACTTTCTTGCACTTTCGAGCAGCATATGTAAGCCCCCCGGAGGCCATTCGGCCGCCAACGGGTGTCCATTGTTTCGCGTCCGTTCCGGCCATCTGCACCGTATTGTGGCCAGTGTTGTGCCGGCGGATTTCCACAGCTAATGACGCCGGTCGCACCAAGCTGCGGGCCTCCGCAAAGAAATATATTAGTCAGTCTCGGGGAGCCTCCCTCGGGGAAAGGGGCCCGTGCTGCAATTCGTGCACTTTGCGCCATGGCGCCACCAAAACTGTGCCGGCCCCAAACTGCGGCGAAGTATGACTTTTATGGAAATAAATGTTCTACCCACCCACCCCGTCCGATGCGAGCCCATTTCGGCAGCTAATGAACGGTCCCTCCGCCCGTTTGCTAAGTCGGACGAATGTGCCGTTCGTAATTAAAATGCTGCTCTGGCGGAGTTTTCCGGCTTTTCGCACGCCCCGGCTCCGATGTCGGCCCTTGGGCACGACAAACTCGCACCGAAAGTAATAATGGCAACACATAAGAAAAGCACAAACACAGGCACACATATTTATAAACACGCCAAAGGCGATGGAATGGCAATAGAACAAGCTGTTTGGGAGATTGCGCCCTCCCACGGATGCCACCGAGTTCGGACGTCAAAACCCACACGGGCCGCCGAGAGGGCTCCTTTCGCTGGTTGGTGTAGGTTGGAATGGACCGTTCCGTTGGCTCCTGATGGCAGCAAATGACCGCTCCAACGGTTAGGCAACCATCTGGCCAGTGGAGATCTCCAATTGGTGGCGTATTTTTTTTTCTTTTTGCCGTTCGGGTAGACTTACGCTTACGAGATGGCTCATCCCATTATTTCCGTCACCAAACCGGCCGAGAGGATCGAATGGATCTAAACGGGTGCCATTGGACGCGCCTGGTGCACTTGGACAGTTCGGCCCGAATATTAAGTGTGCTCGTTCGGAGGAAGCAAATTGTTAAGGAAAAAGCGTACACCCTGTTTCCAGAGAGTGGGCTTTCACAAAAACGAAAAAAGAAACGAGACTCCCATCTGGAAAACTCTCCAACAAACGGGCCAGGTCCCCTTGACGGCAACGACCCTCAAAAGCCATGTCATGGTCGCACGGGGGAAAACTCATCCGAGCGCAACTAAGAAACACCAGGTTTCCTAGAACAACGTGCCTTCCGGTATGCACGAACTCGCGACACCTCCGGGAAAGGTAACGCTTGGCTTTTGGGGAACGGCAAGAAACGGTTGGAATTGGAAATTCAATTACTTTCACTCTACCGCCCATTTTCTGCCGTCGTGGTGGAATGAGGCGAACGAAGAAAAGAAAAAAGACTACCGCATTTTTCCTGTGGTATCTCGCCAAGCAAAAAGCGATGCTCTCGATGCTTCCGGCTCTCAACTCGACTCTTTGCAAACGCCGGGCCTTAGGCTTCAGCCGCCGCATCCGGTCCGGTCAGCGATGTTGCTGGCGCGGGGGAGGTGGGGAGCGATCCATTACTTGGGACTTCCGGAAAGCTCTCGTTTAATAATAGATTTGCTATCGGCATTGTCTCACAGGTAGAACACAATTTGTGTCTTTCGTTTTCCCTCGCAAGCGAAAGCGCCAACTCCCGGATGTAGTTCTATCCGGGCCTGAAGCACCCTTTCCGGGATATGCGCCGGATGAAGTGTATGTTTTGCGGCCAAACCAAAGTCGTTCGAGTTGGTTCGGATTCACCCAATGCACTCAGGTGCCAGGTAGGTTCTCCCGGACGGTTGAAGAGCAATTAAAAACCGGTCGCCGGAATTTCCCGAACAGCTCTTGGTCATGTGTCAACAATCCAGTGTGATCGATAAGACAACGGCTCCGGCAGTTCAGGCTCGCAATCAAGAATGGTTTATGTTGCCCTGTTTCCGAACTGTGCTGAATAAATCCAACTCCTTTCGAATTAGTGTCGCTCGAATCAATCGTGAATTGGTCTCGACCTACATGGACGGTTTAATAACACTTTATTACATTTATTCCAAACCAGCAATTCTAGCCTTTTGATGTAATTTTAGCCTCGTAACACCACGAAGCAGCAGGTGTAGCTCGTTCCACGTTACCACACAGCATCATCATCAGCTGCCTTAAAGCTACTTCCTCTCGCTGTTAAAAGCCTCTTGCCCTTCGGGGTTCCATTTTTTCCCCTAACCTCTTTTCACAAACTTTCTTCATAAAGTCCGCTAACAACGGCGATCATCGTTTCTGTGCCGTCATTCGGCATCAAACCGTCGGGGTATGGCGTGCCTTTTTAAGCGTCACTCACCGAAGCCATGCCTTTCCGATGCGACTAAAATTGCGGAAAAAGTGTTCGTTTAACGAGCAAAGCCAGACACACTCGCACGCGAACACACTCGCACACCAAGAAGAGGAAAACGGGGAAACTACGAGTGAACAGATTAAAAAACTTTGTCCCACATCGCTCGTATCGAGTGATGCGAAGGAGTTCAGTAATGTTTGCCTCGCCTTTTTTCCGCTTTCCACATCGGGGAACCTAGCGAGGGTACAGTTTTCAAGCACTAGTTCAATCCGAGAAATCCACTGCCGAGGGTGGAGCGGGATGGGAAAAAAGGTTTTCCGGTAGCCATCCTGACCGAGCAGACCCTTCCCGCTATCCGGTTTACATCCAACCGAAAGAGTTCTCCGATAACGGTGTTCCTTTTCCTGGATGCGGAGAAAGAAAATCGTACAGCGCGTCTTATGGCGCTCTCACTTTTTTGTTTTTTGACGAACGAAAAACTAACCAAAGGAAAAGTTAATCCGCGACATATGTACCGAATGGAAATAAATTATGACGGAACCGCCCGGCAGCGACTTTTCAAATGTTAGTTTTATAGCTCTTTTCGTGGTATTTTTCATTAGAGTTTTCGTTTTTGGCAGGACGAACAATTTTCCAAAAAAGGATTTAAGAAGTATAACATAATTGCCATTTTGTTTCACGCAGTGTTTGTAACAAAAAACCGCTAAAGAAATTCTTTACACACTAAGTGAAAGTATTTAAATTCAAAATAGTTCATGCAAATGTGATCCCAACGCAAAACAACTGTATTAACTAACTTTCCTGCGGGTGAAAAATTGATGTTTGAGCAGCACTCAAAACAAAGTCATTCTCTTGCATAACGCTTCTGCCGCATTCGCGTTACATACATCCCAATTTGATCGCTCCAACATCCTCCTCCCCACCACCCCCGAAACTCACCCTATCCGTCCCGTGGCTGGCTCGACCTCGAAAGTATTGCTTGGGGTGGGATCGAAAAATCCAACCTTATCGCCGGCATCATAATCGATTTATGTCCCTTTGTCTCGATGCTGCGCCTCCGATCAAGCCTCCGGTGTGCGAGAGCCGGAGTCCTGACCTGGGTTGGGGACATTTCCGCCCGGTGTCCTGAGTCCGTCTCCCCGCGCGACTGCTCTCCACGGTTCGGTCGGGCGCATCATCATAAATCAACTCTCAATTACGATTCCTGGCATGCCTCCGGGTTCGGAGGGGACCCGCTCACTCACACACGTGCATCATTTCCATTTATTTCGGTCACTTCGTCATCGTTTCGGAAAGTGTTGCCGTCCCATCGTAGGGTAGTCTTAGTTTAGGACTCATGGGATGATGCTGGGATAGTTTATTCTAAACAGTTTCCACAACCGAGGAAGGACATTACCGTCAGCTCTCTGTCTCGCTGGGTGTTAAGTCAAAAAAGTGAGAAAAAGGAAAAACATCAAACCAGCATCATCAAAAACCGTCCAAAGTCACATTCGAAAACCATTCGTTCAGCACCGGTGCTCGGGAGATCGGACGTAGGATAAACGAATTTCTTTTTCAATAATCTGTAGCCGCAACTGCAGCCGGCGGTGCCACCCCGATGGTAAATCCCTGTCGCTCCGGACACATTTATCTGCCATTTATGACAAACCGTTTCGGCCATCGTTGTCACTTTTATACTCGCCCGAATTTCTGGGGTGTTTCGTTGTCCCTTCCGGTCGACCTGGTTGGATTGCTTGTGTGGCTTCCAAGGATCATTGTGACTGTTGAAAGGGATGCTGCATCACATATATTTTGTATCCCATATTATAGAGATGAAACGTGAAGAGTAGCTTACTAACATGCGTAAGCCTTCAATGATTCAACAATTTCTATGCTTATGATTGGAATTGGGTTTTTTTGTTTTATCATTTACATTTTTTCATCCTTCCACTGATATGAATAAATAAATAAAAATGTCTTCTCCTTTCTTTTACAATTACGATTAATAACGCAATATTTGCTAACGTTTTATTCATTGCTAATGGTAGACATATGAGCGTTCTGCAAATATCACAGTTTGTTGATTAATTTCAACGGTCGGGAGGTCTCCTGGAAGAACTCTTCCGCTTCTAGACCGATGAAATTCAATCAAACGTTGGGCGCAAACATTTTACAACTCCCATTCCCGGATTCAGTATTCATATGTTTGTAACAAAATATTTACGCAAAGCTCCAACAACGGCGAGTGATATGAAAATGATTAAATGTCCCGTTCTGGGAAAAGCTGAATCCACGCGCAAAGGGAAAGGATTTGGAAAGGATACTCCAGTCCTTCTTGCTTGCGAATTTTCCCTTCCCAGTTTAGATGGATTTCTGAGTAGAGTCTCTAAATTTGACATCACAGACACGCCGAAGGAAGAGTTGATCCCCAAGCCAAGCGTCTCCGCAGTTCCACCCCCGGGGGACGGCTGCTAACGACACTCGAGGGTACCGTTGGGGGCGCCAAGGTTGACGATGACGACGAGTTGATGGCCACCGAAACGGTGGGTCGCGGAACAGGACGGATGTGGGATGAGTGTGGATTTCCCCCTTTCGCACGATGCTCGAACTTGAACCAAATACGTTCCTTCGAGGCGGGCCGAGGTTTCGAGGCCCTGGTGAAGGTTAAAATTTAATATCCATTCCTTCCCCGACCCTGCCCCTCGATCCCACGCCCGGTCCGTTCCTACGCCCCACAGGACGATTGCGGCGATAGTCCTGTTTGCACCATCTTTTTAATGAGGCTAAAGTAGTTTACGTAATTAATGTACGAGAGCCTGGGGAGCAAGTGGCCGTAATGGTTCCAGCCGTGGGTTGTGACGCGCGCACGCTGTATAGTTGGGAGTGGTAGGGAGCGAGGTTTTTTTTCCTCCACTCCACGCCACCAGAGGTGATGGGTTTTTACACAACCCGCTTCCGGGGCGCCTTTCTTCGCTGCATTAACTCATTACGCTGCGTGCATGAGTCGTACGGTGTGTGTGGGTGTGTGTGCCGGTCCCCATTTGCAATTTAGTTGATGATGCCGGGAAGAAGCAGGCTAGCGCTGCCATTGAAGATAATTTTGAATCCTTGCGACACTGTTTTGATCCATTAATTAGCACGGGACCCATTACCGACAGACCCGAGACATCGTCGTCATTAAAAATGCATCGTGCAGCGGAGATGGGAGCTGTGAAATCACAGCTTGCACACCACTGGATGGTGTGACAAGTGATACGGCAGGGTTTTTCGAAATGAACTTCCCAAAGAACATAATGAACGCTTATCGGGGTATCCTAAAGCATTCTCCCGCAGCATCACGGCGTGGCGCACCATCTGTTTTCGTTAGAAAATGCGCTCCACACCACAAGCACATACATGGCATAGAGGATCACGGCCATGGCGTGCCCTCGCCTTTGGGGCACACTATTCACGTCTGCTGCATAACATCGTTCTAATACAATTATGAGAACGAATGATTCCCACTTACTTCCCATCGAGGCGGAAAAGGGAACCGGCTCGGCTTCGGGGAAGCTGCAATCACATTGCACCACGATTTCTGGTTCATTTTTTTCTTCCTGCGCCCGGCAATGGCGATGAAAAATATATCCCACTTTACGCTTGCATGGGTGACCATCATTTTTCATTTCCATTTCCAAACCAGACAACCGGTGGGACGTTGTATGTGCCCAACGGTATGGTGCAGTTCTTAGTGGGTGTGTTTGTACGCTTCTTTTCTTTTTTTTCCGAAGGGCACGAGAAGAAAATTTTCTGCCAGCATGTCTTTGCATTAGCTGTTCGCGTTGTTTAACTTCGTTTGCAGTGGCGTGTCCGGGCATTCAAACATCCTCCAGGATGGGATGTATTTTTTTTCCTGCGGACAGATATTTTACAAGAACTTTTCCGTCGTTTGGTTGGCGCAAGGGATTTCCTGGAACTGGACGGAATACAATAATTTATCACAATCTTAAATCTTACCCGAATAAAGAGACACCTTTTCACAATCTGTTGACAAGGTTTAAAATATTCTGTGGTGTTATAAAGTTTGTGTTTTTCTGATACCAACGCATTAAAGTTTCAGGAAAAATTTATACTATTTTCTATTGCTCATGTAGAAGATGCTAATACTTGAAATGTAAATTATAAACACCTTTGTTTTGAAAAGTAAGCTTTGTTTTGTTTTTCTCTTTATAAACTTTTACCTAAAAAGATACAACCACCCTAAATTTGTAAAAAAGCACATATTACAACAGCGAAGGGTATTGTCCTCGTATTTGGCCGTTAGCGAAAAAGATACAGCAATTCTAAAATCAATACAACATCAGTCCCGATTACATTTTCAATTTGTCAACCTTGTTCAATACTCGCTTCCCAGAACTTCACCCATGCTCGTTATTATGTAGAGTTTCTCGTTCGGTTCCTCCTTCCCGGTTCCTTCCGCGAAGGATCCCAGCATCGCCAACCGTGCCGGATGTCCATCGGTTGGTGATGTTCGAGCGGGAAGAATAAAAAATCATCCCCGTTTGCAAATGCCATTTACCAGTTTGTTTGCCCTGCTCCGCGTAGTGCGCGCCGTTCCGTACGCCATCACCATTCGCATGTTTGAAGCAGCCAGCAGCGGAAGGAACCCGCTGGGCACCCGGAGCAGCTTGGCATCCCTTTCCGGGCAGGCTCCGGGCTCGTAAAAGCCAACTGCTCCTCATCATCGCTGGCAAATCATACTAACAAGCTGTTGTTTGTTTTTCTCTGTCCGATTTCATCTGTCCTTGCAGCAACTGCGCACCAACGTTACCGATGCCTGCGAGCGCCACGATCCCTGCCAGCACGGAGGCATCTGCATATCGACCGACTCGGGCCCGATCTGCGAGTGCCGCAACCTGGAGTACGAGGGAACGTACTGCGAGCGAGGTAGGTACCCGAATGCACCACCGCGTACTAAGCTCGATCCCGCACCACCGGGATGCGACCTGGAAGTCCCTAATCCGGGAAGCGTATCCGGTGCGGCGCCGTAATCTTTTGGGGCGCGCGCTTTGTGTCAAACGTCGCAAAGAAACCGTAAACAATCCTCCAAAGTTACAATCGGTCCCGAGACAGAACCCCGGCTGCCGCTCATCGGTGCGATAAAGTAGCTTACAAAGTTTCCCATCTCTACAGTGACAAAGAGTTCTGCAAGACCGGCCTGTAAAGCTCCACCATTGCATTACGGAACTTATTCCCGGTCCGGAATGGAATCATGACGTTTTTCTAACCTTTGTTGACGCGTTGTGTTCTCGTTCCGAAGAAGCGCTGCTGCGCTACGAGCTGTTGTCCTATTTTATACGGTTTTATATGCACGTCTCACGAATGGTTCGATAAACCTCCCGCTCGGACGAATCCTCCAAATATTGGCGTAGCGTCGAACGCAATCGAATGATGGCGCTATTTCCCCGCCCCATTCCGGCAATACGAGAAAAACGGATTTCCGCTTTATGGTTCACCGAAGGCCGAGCTTTCGGTTGCCTTGCACGCGACAAATATTAGTGATAAACAGCAACAACCCAAAATGGTCCCCCCTCCCAAAACCGAACCCCGGGGGGAAGAAATTGGCACCGGAAACCATTTTTGTCGCCGTCGCCGTCGTCCGCTCGGTGGAAAGCGTTGCGGACGCATTCCTTCCTGCCACCGGAATGGCCCGATGATGGTCGACGAATTTATGGCCAGTTACCGAGCGTAATCAATTTATGATTATCGAAAGCATCGAATGCGCAGCGGCTCATGCGGAACCAAAAGGAAATGCGCCCGACAACCGGCACTTGGTTCGATCTGCAGAAGTTTACAAATCCAAACCGTTTTCGTAAACTGGCCAGGACACAGGTTTGGAGATAAATACAATGTTCTCCTCCCCGCTGGGGCATTAATGAACGCTGCGAGATTCGATGTAAATCAAGATTTTCAGTCAGTTCTGTTTGCCTCCCGGGTGAACAGTATTTTCTACGAATGCCGTGATTCTTCTTTTCGTTTCCGATTTTTTCCTTCGCCATGCGCTCCGGAATCCTCTCCGATCTAGGGGCACCGAATCGTACTCCAGGAAGAAAACGCTTGGGAATGGGAATGGGAATGGATGGATTCTGATAAATCGCCCCGAACCGAGGGGCTTAGTGAAGCGTGAATCCGTTGTGTAATTGTTTCGTTTCGGAAGATTGTTTTCTTGTCCGGTATTTGGTCTCGGTGGAATTAATTTTATTTCTTTCGGCCTTCTTTTTGACCGCTTCCCGCAACGGTGTGAGTGGTGCAGGAGGGGGGGAGGGAGGAGGAAATGGGTCTAATTTAATAAATGTGATTGATCATCCGTGAATGACGGGAAACTCATGGGGTGCGATTATTCGTCTGTGACGGTTGCGCTGGAAGCGGACGAGGTAAAGAACGTCCGAAACCTTCGGCCATGCGAAAGACCGGGTTAGCAAGAGTCGAATGTGTTCGCTTTTCGATCGATTGGACTGGATTTGAGCATAAGCCGAACACATGTTCCCCGCCAATCCCTTTTGTGCAGTGAGGTATTTTAATTTCACTCCCACCGTTCGATACGTTTTCTCAAGAGCTACCGTTGGTTGCCGATGGCATTTCACGGCAGAAACCATAAGCTGGACAGCAGAGCTTAACATGTGGTGGCAAGTACATTGCCACAACGATTCCGAGCAAGTACTCCGGAGCGCAGGATCTGGCTAGAAGTATGTGCTGGCTGCATGGCACCTAATCGGAATGGAGCAGCTTCGGTCAGCTCTACCTTGGCCGACGGTGAATTACGTAATCCAATTAATCCAGCACAAGAGCCCGGATCTACAAATAACCCGGTGGCTGGTGCCACGCACATCTTAAGGCACGACCGGAATGCTCCGGTTGGTCGGGTAGCCAGAGTCCCCCCAGAAATCCCCCTCGCACTAGGTTGGATTCACATATATCGTTTCATAGAACAGACCATGCTCCATCGGAGACGTTACATCGTTGCGCCGTCGTAAACCTTTCACCCTTTTGAGGGCTCGGTTTGCCGTATCAGTTGCAAATAACCCGCCCAGGTGCCGGAGAGATGTAACAGGAGTGGCGTGAGGTTGGGAGCGGTGCCATTGAAATGTAGACATTTACACAACCTTGCCCCATTTTCGAGGATTCCAGCTCGCTCGTCGTAATAAATATGAATTTCAAATCAGGGCAAAGCATCTCACCGGTCGGGCTGGGGATGTGGGAAGATCCTTATACCGTCGACGCTAGTCGGCACAAGGGGCGATCAGTGGTGGGAGGTCATTGAGCGAGAGCAGTGGCGTGCCAGATTTCCAGCGCCGAACTTATGTAAAGATTCATAGACTATGGACGAAAGGCATCGGTGCGCCAGAGAAGGACCGCATACACCCCCGTTCCAGTTCGCGTCCTTTTGTACCACGGCCAAGAATTTAAATTGAATTTTTGAATGTACGAAAACCGGAGCGAGATTATGGAAGTGGAAGTGCCCCCCTGGACGAGCAGAATGTCCTCCGCTTCTTCGCGCACGTCCTTGGAGTCCTTGGAGAATATTTAAGCACATCGGTCCAACCCCATTATACACGGGCGAGGCAAGCGTTTGCCCCACGAAAATGCTGCTGCAACGCTTTTCTCCTTCCATCTCCAAAGCAGCTTTTCAGGCAGGATTTAATTTCGTTTCAACCCATCCTGGCGAGTGCATGAACCGGAGTGACGGTTTCGTAAGATAGATCCTAAATTTAGTCCGAGTCGCTAGTTCGAGCGGGAGGGCATTTTCACGTTCCTGCAGCCACCGAGCGTTGAGAGTGAGATATTCGTGAAAATTCCACCCCCATGGTCAACAATAGCTTACCTTGGCATGGCAATAATGTGCAGGAAAAAAAAGAAATGAGGGAAGTGGTTGAGATGGACGTATGTCGTTTCATATTGTCACGAACCCGCCAAAGTGAAGCTGACGATGGACTATAAATAAATACTTCATTTTTTGCACTCCTACCGTCTGGAATTCGCGGATGTCCTGCAGCAACGCAGCAAAATGAACATCAAAATTGGAACTGGGGATGGGGCAGTGATATGAAACGAATAAAAAGAACATTTTCCAACAAAATAAAAACACGTTCACGATCAGCAATGATGGAACAGCTGGTTTCAAAACATGTACGCAAACGGAAACAACGCGCAATGACAGGTACAGGCGGTGTGGGATGATGGATTTGTTTTTGCAACATAAAAACGTGTCACATTTCATTGTACAAATAACAAATCGTACTCTGTCTCTATCGACCAACGGTTTATTATAGTGAGCAAAACGCTAGAGATATTCAGAGCCCCCATTTTTTCGACTTCCATAAAAAGCATCCTGTTAAGCAATATGGCTTACAGAAAGTTTTTTTAATCATAGTTATCATGGAGCGGATTTCTATCGAAACAAAATTTCTATTTTAAACTTTTTAATCGCTAATGGAGGCGCCTGGTCGTTGGTGGATAACCCTAATGGAGGCGCCTGGTTGTTGGTAGATAACTCTAATGGAGACGCCTGGTTGGCCGTAGAAACATTTTGCGCTGAATAATAATTCCGGTTTATCGTTGGTTCAACGGAAAAAGATTACTTGTTGGAATTATCAGCGTATAAAATTCACCTAACATACCTGGACCGTGTTCGACGAAATCTGCTAAAATACAGAATAGCTTTTAAAAGCATAGCTATTTTTAACCAAACCCTGCTCAATTTATTCGACGCAACCGACGTGATTTTCGTTCCAAGCGGGAGCCAAATTTTCCCACCAATATCGATTCATTTTCTCCGACACGAGTGGCTCGGTGAAGCGTTGCACATGTAGTGAATCGGGGGAAAATCGGGCTCCATTGTGGTACCACCACCAACGTAGCTTGGCTTGCACATTTCCTTTCGGCCATCCATTACGGAGTGCTGTACCGGGAGCAGCTTATCGGTTTCCGGCACGGTAGGCATGTGTGCGGGCATTCCAGATTTAGCACTCAAATATCAAAATCCACTCGCCCAAACAACCATTCCCGCGCACCCACTCAACGTTCGCTTCCCGGTGGCCATTGTGGAAGGTGTACAAAGGCGTACAGCAGAAATAGCACGCTTTTCCACGAAAAGCTTTTGATAATGGCAAAAGCGCGACCAATTTAGGACGCTTCACCAAACAACAGGCAGTGGTACAGACAGAGGCGAGGGCAGCATGTTGGCGAATTTGTTCGACGGGAAATGCACAAGCCGCGCCGGATCGCCGTTGTTCCTGGTGGCCAACCCCGAGCAATGACCATGTGGTTAAAATTTAGTCAGGTGCAGGCTGTGTGCATCAATCAACGGTGCGTTAGGGGTGGAATGTGCCCCGAGGGGGTGCTGGTGGGAAGTTCTGCAATGCAGTCGAAAGCAGTGTTGAATCAGCGGCGAGAGAACCATCCGGTCCGTGTGGAACTGGACACTCGCACTGGACAGAATCATTTGAATTCCCCCCCTTCTTCACAGCCAGTTCTCTCAAGCATGATTGAAGCATTGGCTTTCCATCACAATTTCTCTATCTTATGGCCGTCGGATTGTATCGTAGGAGGAAGGAATTAATTTATTGACATCACTGTGTCCACGTGACGTGACGTAGCAAAATAGTCATTTTATTTTCAGGTATTCGAACAGCTTTCATCGGATGCTAATGCTTGATTGTGCTGTCCATTTCCATCGATCATAAAACATGCAAAACACTGGTTGGAAAATAGATTTATTTAAACTAACACAGTTAAATAAATGTCCTATGACAGTTTGAAACGACTTCCTCATCAGTGTCAGCATCTGAAATACAAGATGAAAGTCTCTAGCTGTTGCGTCGTCTGTTTTCAACTTTCCACCCTCCGGGAAGTGAATGAGATACTTTACACCGTATCGAACCACTTGAGACGATCCCATTGTAGTATCGTAAGTCTAAAGAAACAAATCAAGTTGAATGAAATGAAAACGCCCGTGAAAGTAATCGTTATCGAACACAACAATATCAAAAAACCCCGCATTGAGTGCCTCGTAGAATTCTCTTTTTTGTGATCCTGTTTCCCACTCGATCTCCGAACACGGTCGATTTCATTCGGTGCGAAACACGTGCACAAAATCAACATTCGTCAAACAAACAACCTGCCGCCGGGCTTTGCCCTTCCTTCCCACTCGTGGCTAAGCCCGGCCCGAAGTGGAACCGGCGGGAAGGTGCTTGAAAAGCTTCCCGGCTCCCTATCGCTTTACGATTCGTCCCATTCGGAGTGCCACTGCCTGGGCCGGGAAACACAAATGCTCCAAGCGGCTGAGTGTGCTGTGCCCGACGTGCTCGGCTGGTCTATGAACTCAAGCAAATAAGATTAATTGTCCTTTGGCTGCTTCCTGCCGAGGCTGCGACGATGGGAAAGGGATTTGATGCCGCACTTTCCCCCAGCGGGAAGCGCCAGCATGGGATGGAAGCACTCCGGGAGGATTGTTGCTGCTGCTGCGATTGGGGCCAAAAAGAGATCTTCACGTCCCCCCCGGCAAAGGGCGTCTTACCGCATCGATCCGCCCGGTTCGCATGATAAATAATCGTAAAAAGATAATAAAAATAATAAAATTTGGCAACGGACCAGCAGACCGTCGGCACGAGCTCTGGTCGCTCGGCTGCGACCCGGGTGAAAATTGGGCCAAAATATAAACTGGAACATCATTAAACATTTTAACAACGGACGAAAATTGTTGGCTGCAGCGAAACGGACGCTTATCGCAGCCTGCTTCGACGCTGCACTCGACTTTCTCGAATTTAATTACCGGCTACTGAACGGCTGCTTTAAACCGTACCGTTCTTAGCGCTCGTGCTGACGTGCTGGAGAATCGAATTATTCCCTCCGTGATGTCCGTAAGCCGACTGACGGACCACATAGAGACGGAGGTCGAAGTTAATGAACGAACGGGTATTAAATTCCTCCCCCAGCGTCGGCAAACGGGGCAAGCTGCTGGCAGCAGTTTATAACGGAGCCATTTGGGGCCATTCTTATCGCAGCATTCAGTGCGTTCTCCGGCTTATGATTTATCCTTGTGCTTCCTTCGAAAAAGGGGAAATTGACGACAAATAAATGAAAGATAAGCGATAATTTATTTCATCTTACTGTACGGCCAACGATACACGCTCCTACGGCTTCGGGCACGGACCGAACGGAGTGTGTCGAAACTGTTTGCTCAGAGGCCACTCCGGCAACATCTTGCGGGCCGGGTATTGGCGGCAATACTTCATCAAGAAAGCCCCAAATATTGCAGCCGTCATAAGTCAATGTTTCTCCGCCAAACTCGAAAGGCTGCGAGAGGAGCGACAGCAAAGCGATAATGATGTCGTTAGAAGATAACGCTTTTCGAGTAACTTAATTTTTCACCGTCCCAAAAAGCGAACTTCCACCCGGCCGAGATTTATGTACGATTGCGATACCGATTGCTTCTGCCCTCTAATCCGTACCAGCGCTCGAAACGGACAAATAAATATAGTTCGTGTGAAAAAATAGACCAACTCGCTTCCCGAATAAAGGCACTCACGGTGCTTGCGACTCGGAAAGCTTGTTCGTTCCGTTGGACGAAAAATGCCGCAAATGTCAGCAAAGAGCCTAACCACCGGGATCACTCCTCTCTCTCTCTCTCTCTTTTCCTTCCTCCCCCACAGACAAGGCACCGTCGGAGGCAACGTTCCGCGGGACAGAGTTTCTCTCGTACGATCTGGGGCAGACTGGTGGCGAGCCGATCGTTAGTGCCCAGGATGCCATCACGCTCTACTTTCGCACGCGCCAGCCGAACGGGCTCCTCTTCTACACCGGTAAGTTCCGAAACACTTCATGTTTGCGAGTGAATTTGTGCATGGTTTACCCCCTTTTTTTTAGTTTAGGTTTAGTTTTCCAACTTTCAATTCTCAGTTTCCTGACTTTGTACCACATTGTTCGACGAGCGGATGGAGTAAGCGAGTAATCAACTGCAATGGAATAGGAAACGGGATTAAACGACGATTTAATTTTCCGCTACCTTAGTTCTTCTACGTGAGAGTTGAGTTGAGCGTGTTTTCGTATTCCTATTTGTCCTGCCTGCGCAAAACCAAAGTGTCACATTCCGTTCGGTCAAGTACGCCAGTACACCCTTCCCATCGGCGTTGGGTCAGTAAAGTAATAAAATAAAGTATTTCCTTCAACCTTCACCCGCGGTCCGGCTCACCGAGGGAACTCTTATTTGTCTGCGAAAGTTAACCTGCGTGTACCTTTTCTACCTATAAACCAAAGTGTCCTCTAGCTCGGGAAAGCTCGGACCCAAGCTGCGAAACAAAGGTTGGACAGATACGGCACACTCCGAGTGACAAAGTGTGCGAAATGATATAAAAATCCCTCACGACACGTAGGGCCGCAAAATTCAGGCAACTTCCTTTACGCCGCCATAGACCAGTACCAGTACCTTCGCAGGATGAATGTGAAGAATCATAAAAATATTACCTAATGTTCTGAGCACACACATTGACAGCTCCCTCTCCCCTCCGTTTCCGGTGGCCGGTAAAAGGGGGTACGGTTTGCGGGGAACAGCTCGGTTCCGTTTTTATGCTCGGGACGTCCCCACACATCCCCTTGGGTACGGTTCAACGTTGGACTGGCATTTGGTCACATTTCAACGCTTTCTTAGTGTCGTTTTATGTTCGTTCGCGCACCGCATCGGATCGGAAGGTGAAGGGGGGGAGCGAAAGGAAAAAAAAGATGGCCACCACCGCCACGGAACTCAGTCGTGCACACATCCCCATATCCCCGCGCCAACACCTTTGGGGGATGATCCAACCAGGATTCCCGAGCAGAGAGCGAGTTTGCTAGTTGCGTTTCGTAGCGAACGAATTTCCCACTCGTGCTCCATTTTTATGGCCATCCTGGCGAAGGCGTGAAGGCGAAGCGAGTGGGGCATACGAAATGGCACACGAATACACAGCAAGTCCGCCGACCCGGACCTGGCCGAAGTCACTGTAAATTGTGAGTTGTGTGAGATTGTGCTGCCCCAAGCAGATTCTTCCCATTTTCCCAACAAAAAAACAACACCCTGCGAATGCTGATCCCACCTGCCCCAACCGATTTGATCCTTCTTCTGCGTCTTTTTCATCTTCTTCCTTTTCTTCCCATTCCCCCTCACGCAGCCAAGCCCTTCCCCGGTGTCCAACCAGCGTGCGGGCGAGTGAAACGATAAACGGCGAGCATCTTTTATGGCTGGATGTAATCTAATTAAGATAATTGCTGCTTTGGCCTTCCGCCGATGGCCGAGGGTGGTTTGTCCCACACTTGAGCCTGGGTGCGCTTTAGGGGCGGAGGGCGACACCAACCGGAGGGGATGAGGAGGGTGTATTATACCTCTCGCACCCGCTGGTTTTGCCCGAACGAACCGGCTTTAGGCGGTGATGCTGTAAAATTCAAACCAATTGGAAGTGGAGAGTTCCAGGAACGGCTTATCAATGAATGGTTTCGTTTTCATCCGTTTGAGCCAGTTAGAGGCTCCAGACCAGTTTAAATTAGAATAATTGCTCACTTTCTTCTTGGGGTGCTTTTTGATTACGCTAACCTTGAAGGTGTTTCGCTACGGTGGACTTGAAAAGCCTATTACTTCTGGGTCGCTGCTTGCGGCGGGAAACACAACATTAACTTTACTTTTGTTTGTGTTGGTTCTGTGAAAAGGAAAGCAAAAGCCTCCAAAGAACCTGCTATTTTAATTTAAATATTTATCGAAAGATTATGTAAATTAACAAAAGTATCCTTTAGCACTTCAGAAATAAAGAAACATAAATAAATAGCAAGAAAGTTAAACCACAAAGTTAGCCCACACTCACCGTTTCGAGCACACTTGCCCGCACAAATCGATTCTAAAATTGATTACCTTCACGTGAGCGCTTTTGCCGGTGCGAAAATCAATTTTCCTCATTAAACTTTCATCGGCGTACTACACGGGTTTGCCGCGTTCGCATGTCCACGCGGAGGGCTGTGGCGGGAAAGGGAGGAGGGAGGGTTTTACCACCAGTTTCCCGAATTATCCCGCAGCTCATTTGCGCATTTGCAACCGGCACACATAAAAGTGGATCACGTTCCCGAAAGTCCCAAAAGTCCCACCTTTCACGGAATGAACGTAAGCGTAACAGTGTGTGTGTTTGTGTTGCAGGTACCGCTCCGATCGGCAAACACGATACAGGACGAACGTAAACGTTCGCGCTCGACGGCGGGTCCCGATCGAGGGTGGATGGAACTTTTATTTTTGTTTTTGCTCGGGTAAAAGCCATCTTCCCAGATCAACCGGAAGCTGGCAAGTGACACGGCGGGGGGAGGGTGGAAATATTTATATCCAATCGAATTAAAATTGATTTGATATGGCCATGCGAGTGTGTGTGTGTTTGCCTGTAGCTCGCGAATGTACGTCATGCCGAGCCGGAAGGATGGCTATGTGCGTCTCGTGTGTGTATGTGGAGGGAAAATTCGATTTTCATTGGTCAAAATGCTGTCCGAGATGGACGAACCGATCGTCGGCTGCTAAAAATAAACTCGGTGTATGTTCGGTTGGCTGGAAAACAGATAATCCGTTAGTCGTTTAAATCGATGGACGGGTGGGGTTGGGCTGGATGTGGGCCACGCGAGGGTCCCGGCACTTTCCCAGCAGCGATTCTAGCGTTCGTGGAAAATGCACAGAAATTGCAAGCTCGTGGCAGACGCCGTGCGGTCAATTATAATTGACGGATGTATTTTTGATGAGTCCTGGAAGGTTCTCTAAATAGAAGCGGTTTGTTAAAGCAAGCAAATGGGGAGATTTCACAAATGATTTAAGGATTTCTAATTAGTTAAAATCGTGATACTTTTAGCACTTGTATCGGCATCATCGATTCCTTGTAATATGAGGATAGGAATAAAATAAAGAAGAACTACCTTTTACTTCATCAGATGCAACGTTCTGGTTCTACGTCTTTACTTGAAACGTTTTCGTTACAAATTCCTTTGGTTAATGGAAATAGCTTTTATGAAATTTTTCACTTATACATTTATCTACCGTCTAGCTGACGATGCATCTAGCAATTGTCCGAATGACGTTTGTCGAATGAGTTAAAGTATTTTCCTTTTGGTCCTTTTTCCGAGCCCAAACCATCATGGTATGATGGCCGGCGTAAGTTCCAGCTTGTCCGCATTCATTTGCCGACAGTGAGTGATGGGCACCAGTCGGATGAGCGAGCGTGAAAGTTGTTTTTACCCCTCCCCAGTCGGTATAATTAGTTCACTAAATGATTTTGCAGCCGCTGGAAAAGTTTTGCCCCGTCGCTCGCGCGCGAGGCGAAGTCGCAAAGCTCTGCACTCATTTCGCGACGCGAAGGCGTCCGACCATTAATCCCACCAGGGACTACGTCAGAAATTAACTGATCTACTGAACGCCAGCACCGCTACGCGCGCGCCAACGGAAGACAAATGGTACAAGCTGTCGGCGGTCACTTTGGAGAGGGGTGGGGTGGGGGTGGTTGGGTGGCTCGTGTGGAATATCGAAGGAATAGTTGATTGATGGACTCTCGACGCATCGCCCGTCAGCTGCCGGCAGGGGTCATTATTCATCATTTATCCACATCCTTAGCCCGTCCGCTGGGCACGGGGAAAGGACGTCCCGGCGTGTCCGAGTCGATGTAAATGTGGGGCAAGATTATGGCCCCATCGTGCCAGCAGAAACTGTGACTGTCACAGAACGATCAAAGACGGATGAGAAACGGCCGCACTGTTGCTAGCTTCGATGTCTTCAGTCATGCTTTCCAAGACCATTACCTGCGTTGGCAGTCCTCTTTTCACGTTATGTTCGCGTTCTTTAGATACCTTTACATAAAATTGCTTATAGATTTGAACATGAAATGCAAAGCTTATGTTTTCTTTGCAATAAATCCCATTTGAAGACGTTACCTCCTTTGACGACGTTTTTCCGATGAAATAAGTCTTCGATCCAAACAAACGGCCAATCAATGACCTCTAACGATGCAGTCTGGCAGGGTCGAGTTTGCTCCGAAAAAAAAAGAAAAAAAACCGGGGCGTCGCTATCAATCATAAACGTTCATTTCTCAGGTTCCATTTAGCCCGTGTCCATGTCGCTGCCGTCTACAGCGGGATCGGGGTTCAGTTAGGTCATTATGATGCACTGCCAATTCATGACCTCGTGCGAAGGATCGTTCCGTTGCCCGAGTGGCAGCGAATCGACGAAAAAATAAGCGGGCGTATATCCCGTTTGTAAAAAAATGCAATGCTTCTTTCTACGTTCGATAGGAAAGGAGAAGAGTGTGAAGCGATGAAAGGGGTGGAAGTAGACTGTAAAAAGAAGCGATCCATCAGATCGAAACGAAAGCCGGAAGAGGAGCGACGCCCGGAACATGAAATCCAATCGATCAAAAAAAGACTTTTAAATTGGCCTCGGAGGGTGCCAGCGACGACGAAAACGGCGTCATGCAATTTGTTTCCAACACGCGTCGCCTGCTCGGTACACCCATCCCCGATTAAATGGATGCTTCCCCCTTCTCTACTGCCTCGTTGCCAATGGTAGCACGATCAATGAAGCCCGAAAAAAAGAGTAGAGTCACTGCGAGCTATTTCGCGCCTCCCAGTGAAATAAGGAGTTAATACACTTTCCTTGCTCGAGGCGTTGGCAACAAAAAAGAACGAGTCCGATGTAACTCGGGAGCTTCGGGAAATAAGTGTCTGAAGTTATGTACACCAGAGGCCTGGTTGCCAAGCACTTCCCGGAACCGATAGGCTGCATATTGCGAAGGATTCATCCGTTGATGGTGATGAAGTAACTTTGAATTTATTTTATATTTTATGATGCCTCTCCTGATGTCGGCCACAGGGACAGCTTCCTCCCGCAAGGTAGCAGGGCGCTCGAGGGGCGATAATGTACCAACGTGACGACGGCCAGGTGACAGCTTCATTTCCGGTACCGTGCATACGGAACTCATTACCGTGCGACTGCTGCCACTGCAGGAGATAGAATAAAACCGACTCTGACGTTAATTACTGTGGGAGGAAACGCTTGGTTGCATGGTGGAAAATCACCGTTCTGCTTGCACATACACCGGAAGATACAGCGCGGCAAGCATTTCTGTATACGAGCGGAGGCACACTAGCTTAAGCTAGAGCGAGCCTGCAAGGCGGACGCGAAACGTGGAGTGCAAAATTAAGTTTGCCAGCCGAAATGTTGTTCTATAAAGACGCGTGTCAACCGGAAGGACAGCAGCGAAGGTCGGTTGGTGGCTTTTAAGCCCACCCTGACAGCAAAGGGTTTGGCCTCGACAGGGTCATGGATAAGCTGGTTGGTTCTGTTTATTTTCCTATTTTTCTCTGAGAAGGAACGCTTGGCGTGGCGAAATTTTCGTAGAGGTCCTAAAGGACAAGCAAACCGGGCTGACTTTCCGATTTCGTGACCGTTTGTGGTATACCGAAATGTTTGTAAGCAGAACCACCTTCGCGTGACGCAGGCGTGTCGCAGTGTGAAAGGAGCTTGAGTGTGAGGGGGTCGCAAATTGCGGCAAGGGGGAAAAGCTTACCACCAAAACATGCCAAGCATCGTTACGCCGCATCTAACAACGCAAATTCACGTCCTTCAATCGCATGTGAGATTATGCAGTCTGTTTTCACCAACAAACCCCTTTTTTCCCTTCCCTAATTTAGAAACCATTCGAAAATTGGAATATTTTCCGAGCAAAAATGGGTGAGGGTTGTTTTATAATGAACTTCAATTCCTGCCACTTCAATTGCGTTGACTTCTCTTGCTAAGGTTATCGGAAAAAATCACTCCCTTTTTCAGCAGCTTGACAAAATGTCATAGTTCATGTTCGTTACATGGAAAATGCATTTTTGATTTCCTACCGTATACACACACATTCATTCGCATGGATACAAAAATCACAGACCTTAGGTGGTTTTACCTTCCAGTCGAGTCACGCTAGACAGGGTCCTACCGAAACGCCAGCCCAACTGCCGGACAGAAGGGATCGTTAAAATGCATACCGGTCAGCATGCGGGAGCATTTTAGTGGAAAAATTTCATCGTAAAAGCGTTAAAAGGATCGGTAAGAAACAGCAAAAAGAAAAATATACACTGGTTTCGCTTCGTTATGGTTCGGACTTCGGTATATAAAACTGGGAGGCGAAAAAAAAGCGGAACTAGCACCACCGAACCTAACACCAAAACCTTCCTCTCGCCGTGAGTAAAGTGAACGATAAAAAACGGAACAGTAAAACACGAGCCGATTATGACGCAAATTATGGCCGGAGTTTGGCCGGTCGGTGCATAATGGCCGGTGCAGCGTAAGCGCTTTCCCTTGCACCGCCAAATGTGCCGCCGTGTAAGCGGAAAAACGGTGAAACCTAATGGGGCAGGCCTTGGTGAAAATTTAATAAGCAAAAATTGTTGGCGCGTAGCAGCACCCTTCCCCGGGGTCAGGGTTGACCCTTTCTGCGCCCTCCGATTTGAGCCCGACCGGAAGCGAGGACTGAATCGAGGATGAAACCTAACGCCATAAACTTCCACATTTATTAGGTAGTAGATGTTTCTTCAAATCTGAAAGATAATGGATTTTCGAACAAATTTTAATATGGAGAACTTTGGCAAGCTTGGAAAACGTCTCAATATAATTTCTGCACAACAAGTTTAAATTATTCTGCACTTAACATTGTTTTTTGCTGGTATTTATCGTTTTAATAATGTAGAAAATGATTTTCTTCCTCTCCTCTATTAAATGAAACCTTATAAAAAGCACAAATTAAAAAGGTTCCCCACCTTCCTTATCTACACATCAAAATAACCATGTTTATCTCATATCTCTGTCTCTGTTCCGTGTGGTTCTTCCATGACTGCTCATTCGCGCACCGTAAAAGGTCACGGCACTGATTATCTGAATTTGGCGCTGCGCGATGGCGGCGTATCGCTGACCATGGGTCTCTCGAACGGAAAGCAGGAGATGCACATCAAACCGTCCCGCGTACGCTTCGACGACCACCAGTGGCACAAAGTCACGGTCCATCGGCGCATCCAGGAGGTGAGTAGACCGTTCGAAAGGACATTATTTTTCCTCCTCGTCATAACCTTCGCACTCGCAGCGAGGAAAACCTCGCAGGGAGGAAAACCTTCATTGTGAGCTTCGTTCGTTTTTATTTTATTTATATAATCCCTGAAATCATCGATACCGTAAAGTTAACCTTTATTTATTCTTTTCTTGTCTTTTTGTTGTGAAACCCACCCTTATCGGGGGCTCTTTTCTTTTCTGGCGCCCATTTCATGCTCACTGCTGACCATTCGGCCGATCGACCCTTAGATTTCATCGATAACGAGCTTCTGCAGGGTAAGTAGTGGGAGAGGGAAGCATGCGATACCAACATGGTCGAAAAAAATCTCACACGGAGAAAAACGCAGCCCGAAAAAATGTACACAAAAAACACTCGTAGAGTTACTACCTTCAATACCTTTCCTTTTTTTCACTTTACTCCCGACAGCGAAGGGTAATTCAGTATCAATTTCAAATCTACTTTTCTTTTTTCCTTCGGCCTATGGCTTTTTTACCGGTCGATCCTCCAATTGGCTTCCGTCGATGGTATTTAGGTTACGAGCCCAACCCATTCCGGGTTTCCCCGGGGCGCTGGGAAATGTGTTTCCGGATCGGAAGCGAATGTAGGAATTCCCTACCAGTTCCGGGGACACTTTTAATCCAAGCTGATCCATGTTAGCCGAGTCGACCTGGACAAAATGTTATTAATCACTTCGCATGTCTCGAAACGGAACTTCCATATTTCCAGAAGTGGCACAACTTGACTACGACTTCCAATGATCCAGTTGGAAAACAATGTGTTAGGGGAAAGGCTTGGGGATTATTAAAAGAAAAATATGACACGATCGTGCGCGAGCTCCAGTATGGCAACCATCGGAGCCCTCGATGAGCTCTTCTAATTAAGCATTTCCCTACGACGACCTGTCCATGTCAGTGAGACACTTGTCTGCTCACGATGCTCTTTTGCATGGAAGCATCATGCTGCACCATCTATTCCACAAGGGATGCATCGGAGGTTAAGGGCCCCGACCGGTGCTTGTTCCCTTTGGTACTTTCTACCATACCTTCTATCCCCATTCAAAGTTCAATGGCATCATAAATGTGCTCCAACACCCGGTGTCACACGCAGTGGAACTTTGTATGGCGCGGTGCAGAGTGCATCCGTACACGCAGCCTTGTACGGGAAGAGATTTGTGAAGAAGGTCGTGTGGCGGATGAAGGCAACAAAGTGTTAGGTGAACCCGTTGTTTATAGGTTAGGTGAAATGTTTCCTGCCAACTAAGAAATAACACCATCGGAATGGTAGCTTTCGGTTCTTGCCGTTTGAGAACAAAGCATAACAAAACCGAGGGAAGGCACTTGTGCAAGTTCCACCCTTCACCGGAGATGCTCTTTGATGCCAAGTCGTTTGTTCTGCTGGTAGAGACTACTTACTAGCAAAAACAACTGGTGTATAATTTCCTTGGTTTCTCTGTAAGTTTTTTCCTTTAAATTAAGGGCTCCATGGGTGGGAAGAATTTTCCTTCAAACCTTCATACCGTCAACGAAAAAAAAATGGATGTGGTAAGACATTTTTGATGTGTTTTCTCTTTCCATTAAACTCTGCCCCACGGCCGGCGAAACCATTCTATCCAAGATGTTTGGGTCAAAGGGCACTTTGAAGGATTCTTTGGCAAGTTTCTCGTAGGTGGTGGTAGAATAAAAATCGTCTAAGCATCCCACCTACAGCAAGCAAAACGGCATCTACGCTGTTTGGAACCAGAGCGCTAGAGCAGAACAGAACAAAGGCCACTGGCAACAGTAACCTTTAGCTTGCCACCCACCAAGCCGCTTCCGACTTGCCCTATTTATCCCGTTGAGACAATAGGGAACACGTTTTGTTTCGACATGGAGACCCGTTGGTGTGAGGTGCTAGAAGTTGTTGGTTTTGTTGCCTACTGATGCTTACGCCTTGGCCTACAGAGCACCGTTGGGTAGCGAAGGGAAACCAGGAAGCTGGCCGACACTCCACAAGCACTTACCTAATTTCTCGGATAATGATCGTTAAGGTGACGGGCAAAGGTGTCGGCGCTATTAACCGGATGGGATGAATATGAACTGCCGTTGAGTGGTGTTCTCTTGTGTTGTGCTTTGGGCTGGAAAAAGAAGCAGAAATTTAGAAATTTCGTATCCTCGGTAAAATGAGCTTCAAAACACTTACAATCAGGGAGTTGAAATGAAAAAAACCTCCTCTGGAATGGGAAGATATAACAACGGATAAAAACAAACAGAAAACAAAGAAAATAGAAACATAGTGAGAACACAAGCGCGGTGATAATTCCAAACAACACGAGTAAATTTTGGTAAATGAAACTTCAAAAACAAAAGCCATGAAAAGGGTTCGGAAGATTCCTGAACAAGAGAAACAATATCACCAACTTTTTGAAACTCAACAGTTTGGGTTGGTTTTTTTCCCTTTTTTCCCTTTGTCGTGGCGTGGCTATCTACACTGTACAACCCCTGTTGGAATGCTCTTGGGAGGCGAAGAAAAAACAAATGGCGAGTCGCTTGCCATCGTTCCCGGTGGGAATTGTATCGCCCGACCCTGACCCCCCCTCCCGTTGTCGAACGGTGGCAATAAAATTATACAAAATTTGTACGAAACGCACTACCGACCGGAAACCTTCGTCTGTCCGGACGACCCCACCCATTGCCATCGGGTATCTGTTTGGCTGGGGGCGGAAGTGCGGGGTTGGAAAGTGAATAAAAACCAACCAGAAGTCGTTGATAGAAGGAATCGGACCAAACCAGGAACCAAAGGCAAACCAACCAACGCACAGCAAACGACGTTAACGAAATGCTGCAACACCAGCACACAGACACAGACACACATACCGGGGCTGATGGCAAATTGCCATTACAGCAACCACGCTGACTTAAAACGGCATTCCGAACGATGATGCTGGTTCGAGTTTTTCCGGCTCCGACCCCGGCAAGGGGCGGCATTTTTGCTGAGTTCGCCTTTTCCCAGCCATCACTTCCGGGTGTTGCCGAAACTGTGGTCCGAAAACTTTATTTGCTCGACGAAGAAGAGGGCAAAATATTATTCAAAGAAATGCCGAGACTATTTGGTTTGTTGCAAAGATAAGGAGAGCTGGTGGAACACCAACCTCCATCCCAACGTTCGGTGCCAGCGAGATTCCTTCATTTATTCCTCAACCGCTGAACTTTGTAATGCCATTCCAAAAAAAGAAAAGCTTGCAGCTGCAAACGGTAACATGTTACAACGAGAAGAGAAACATGGTTAAAGTTTACGCCGGAATAAATCCATTCACGTGAAGAACCTGCGAAATTTAATTGTGCACGAAAAGATGTGCAAACTTTTGTTGCAAATCCCACTCCTCAAGGCCTCATTCTACGAAGCACCCTCATAATGCCACCTATGACCGTACCTTTCGGTGTGTTTTTCAATGTGTGGGAGATAAGTTTCCTCCGGAGTTCGGCGAATAATAATTCGTCTAGAGATTAGTATTATTTAAGCCCACAACTAGCAACCCGAAGGCGCTAATGGTTCTCGTATTTCTATCCATCCTACAGCTGGTGGCCGTCGTGGACGATGTGTACACGGATCATTCGCACATTGCCGGCAAGTTCACCATGCTTTCGTCGTCGCGCGTGTACGTCGGCGGTGCCGTCAATCCTCGGGCCCTTTTGGGCGCCCGTGTGCACAACAATTTCGTGGGCTGCCTCCGGAAGGTAACCGTCACCGGAAAATCTTCATCTCAACGCTCGCATCGTCTTCAGATGTCACCCGGATAAGGGTTTTTTTTTCTGAGCCAGCATTTGAATTTATTGTTTTCTTTTTTCTTCACCAACAGGTTGAATTTTCCGCCGATACTCTGCGCCTGAATCTGATCGATCTGGCACGAACCGGCTCGAAGCTGATACAGGTGGCGGGACGGGTTGATTATACGTGCCCATCCGGCGACCCGCAGGACCCGGTGACGTTCACCACCCGAGAGTCGTATCTGGTAAGTATGTCGGATGAAATGTGATTTTTTCCACCCTCGGAGACAACCAGCAGGCTTTACCGGAAACGAGGGTCACCTACACGACGCACTCAGAATGTCTGAAAATTCAAGAAGGAACCTATTCCCTTTGGCACCTTCGGCGATAAACTGCCAACAAAGTCATGCTCCCTGCTGCATCCGGTTGATTAACTTTGAGCGATTCTTCGTCCGCTGTGCTGCAGCAAGGTGTTTTTCTTTTTCCTACCCCATTTTTCCACCTTGATTTCAACACCGTAGTCACGTCATACCGATTCATTCGCAGCTTCCGAATATCGGTACGGCGAACGACCGAGCCGGGGGGAAAACTTTCCTAACAAGACCGCACACGGCTTCTTCTCGCTATGCGTCTCCGGGTCCTTCACGGTTAGGTTTAAGTTTTCCGTTCCGCAGCGCTGGCGGAAAACTTTATCCTCCGGCCGGTTGTGCCCACACTAGCCGGTCGTGAAAGGTCGTTGGAACTATGGAAAGCGGGCCGGTTCCATTGGGTTTTATGGAGATTTTTGGTACACAAGGAACTATTGAATTTGCCAAGTATACTCAGTTTAAATTTTCGCACGAACTGGGCATTCATTTCAATCGGACGGTCCTTGAAACTACGGTTGGTAAAGTTGACATTCTATTTCTCCAAAAAGAATGAATTGTAGGGTTTTACCGAGGTGGTTTTAAGTCAACGAAAACTAACATTTCAAATAAAAGACTCGGTTAAACTTGGTGGATTTCTTTTGCCAGCACAATTCTTATACTTATTTGTTTTAAGTTAATATTTACAAATCATTTAATTAACCATGAGCTTTGCTGTATCCTCAAAGTTCGTTTTTGTAACGAAATGAACTATTGGTGTCATGCTTCAACCAAACTCAAAACCGACGACAGCTGAAATGCGTTATCGCATGGAAATGAGGAAATTGCACCACCGTTCAAATGTTTCTCTTTGACTCGTGCTCTCGAACACGCCTGCCGCTACCGTAGCAGTCTTATCACGGGCCAAACCCTCTCGGAGCTGCGGCAGATAATTTTCCCGCTGTGCAATCTTCTCTTCCCTCCCGACGGAGAATTGCTTGCTTGGTAGTGAATTGCGGAAATGCTTTCCCGGGTCGACTCCCGTGTCTTGGGTTTCCTTTTGATATATCGCTAAACCCCTCTCCCGCTGCCGGGACACTCCTTCCGCGTGGTTTTGCTCGGTATGCTGATTTATATTGCCGAATGTGTTCATGTGAATATTTGTATGTTTTCCTCCCCGGGTCGCTCGTGTGTGCCACTGGAAAAGAAGATAAACTACAAAATAGACACAGTATTCGTTTGTCTTTATCGCGAACCCGGTAGCCACACAGCGGGAGTTTTCAATGCAAAGGGATGGGATGGAAGGGGTTCGCAGGACATCCCGGCGGGAGGGAGAACAGCGACGACCAACGAACCAGACAGTGAGTGTGTTCGAGAGAGTAAATCGTTGTCATGGCCGTTGACGTTGTCGTCGGGATGGTTGAGGTTTTGCTCGGTTGATATAAATCTGCCGGGGATCAGAAGCTAACGAGCTCTCGGAACATTCACACACGCACGCTCACTCACATACATACGTAAATAAACACACACTACACAGGAAGATAGGACAAACGCGTGGAAAACCCCAACCGATGGCGCTGGGCATGTGGATGTGATTTTGGGTATTTTATTAAATCCACAGCACTTTGCAACATTTCATCCGTTGCTGCAAGGAACATTGAAAGCAAACAATTGGCCTCGGGCAGGGAAAATGGTTTCCGCAACAAATGGGTTTTAAAGAGAGAATAAATTTTACAATAAAAAAACCCAATCCTGTGCTTTAAGACAAGCTTTTGGTTGAAGGTGGTTTTTAGTACAACTCTTGTGACAGACACGTCCGACGTTAAGAGGAGTTTAAGTTTCCCGTTAGCTTATCAACAAGCACCATCATATTTGACTGCATCTGACAGGTTTGCAGGTGGGAAAAGAAGTGAATTTAGATTTCCTGTTATAAATTCTCTTAAATTATAAATTTCTTCTCTTTTCGAACAATTTTTCGTTTTCAAACATTTTAAATAGAAACAGTTTTGAAACAGAATAACATAACAGGCAAAATGGCAACAATCGCTTGAATTGTCAATCCGGTGAATGAAGACTTAATAAAAGTTGTTCGCTCTGCAAACCGCAACTCACGGCAAAGTTTCCGCGAAAAACTCGGCTGACCGCAGAATCCGATTTGAAAAACCATTAAAAGACTCCCGAGCGCCTGACTTATGGTAGGACGATGTGAGGGACTGCCAAAGGCGTGAAGAAGGGGATGCTCAATGCTCAGAATGCGAGAAACTCTGGACAAACTCTTCCGAACTATCGCCGAACCCGGCGAGATCGTGGCGGAACGAACAAATCCCATTTAAAAGTACACCACTTTTTCTTCGCTCGCGGCGAGCGGGGGGATGAGGCGGTGCGGGGTGCCACTGGTAGGATGGTCGGACCCGTCGTTTGTCAACCGAAGAGGGTGCCGACGCTCGACAAGACAAACCTCGAATGTCGTCAGATATTTGTTTGCAGTAGCGACCGGCGCCTCCGGGAAAACCGAGGAAAATCATCAAAGGCAAACCGCAGAAAGATGCTCCAGTTGTATTGGTGCTCGAAGGATGCGATGGAGATGGGTGCGGTAACGCGGTTGAAGAGGCGGAGGAGGGTAGGAGGGGGAGGGAGGGGGACAAAATGCGGTGGGACAAAAGTTTGCTACAAACTAATTTCCGGCTCCAGTCGTAATGAAAGCAAAATCTCGACCCCTGGCCAACTCGGTCGGGTTGTTCCGGTCCCGGGTTTTCCCGGACCAATGACGGATTGGGTGACCTTCGATGGCGAGCTGTTGAATCGCAGGGAAAGCGAGCGGAATTGTTCTGCTCGTTTGAGCCAGCTCTATTACATTAGAATATATAACCAAAGCCCTTCGAGCGGGAAGACGATGGACACACATGACTGAAACAAGGGTTTGGCGCGACCAGAAGTCATGTGGCGCGTTCGAACTTTACCGAACGGAAAGCGAACAATCCGATGGTGGCTTGTTTCAGCTCATCATGCGTAACATTATCGAACGCCCGCGTTGTCAAAGCGGCGGGGACAACTTTCAAAACAGACAGTTACCAGGGGTAGTTAATGACACGGACGAAATATGGGCGGGTGAGTGGTGCTTGTCACGCCAAACTCTTGGCCCCGGGGCTAACAGGGCTCCCCGGGTCAGCGCAGGAGAGGCGGAACGATGGAGGGCGAAGGGGCTGAAAGCTACAAGACGCACGAGTGACATAAAAACAGGCCACAGAACGAGGAAACGAGTCCATAATTCATGCTAATTGCTGGTTGTACATTTTAATAAATAAATAAATTATCCGTCTCCTCTTCGGTCCCTCTCCGCGCACCGGCAACGGTGTCTCTGTTGTTGTTGTTGTTGTTGTTGTTGTTGTTGTTGTTGTGTGTGTCTGTGATTGTGAATGGCTTCGAAAACCGTAGTGTCCTCCGTAGCAGGAACCACAAACCAGAAAACCGTCCGACGACGGAAATAATCTCCGACGACTCCGCCAACACCACGAAGGCTACAGTTTTAACATGGCGTAAGAAAATGGACGCCCCGCTCCAAAGGGGGCGTGAAAGGACCTCCCGGACCGCAGACGGGCTGTGGCAATTTTTACTTCATTGCGGCTGATTTCCTGTTCCTTGGTTGCAGACCTGGCGCGGCGAAGGCGTTGCACGGGTTGCACAGGTGTTTCCCGCTTCGAACCGTTTCCGTTTCGCAGCAAACCATTTTTAACTCGTTTTACATCGGCACAGGAATAGCACACCCCCCCAGGCACACGAATCTCGTATCGTTTCAAACGCAAACAACTGTGTTTGTTTAAGGCCTCGCTCTCAACTCTCAACCCGGCACTCAACCCAAGGGCGTTCGTAAATGATCCCTGAAAGTGAAAGCTCCCAAAAAGTTCTCCATAACTATTCCAAAAAGCAACCGCAAACAAAACGTTCGCCAACTGTAACGGAAGCTTTATCACCACACACACACACACACACACGTTCGTAGAGCAAGCGGCTGCGGACGAAACTTTTATTAAAAATGAATAATTAACCGTTCGTGAAAAACCGAACGGCGACCACAATCTGGGCAAGTGTGTGCCAAAGGTTTTTCAGGCTCCAGCAAGCGAGCGTAAAAATACATACACACACACATACAACAAAGAAGATCAACAATTCTATCCCAGTGGGAACAACGGCTCACTTCCGGCAATGTGCGGAGGAAAAAGGAAAAAGAAGGGGAGCGGAGTAGCTGCCCATTTTCCCAAGGGAATTTGAATTTCAAATACCGCAAAACTTCAGTGTGGGCTTTTGTGTGCCTGTTTGACCACCTCCGGGAACGAACAGCTCCTCCGGTCCAATAATCGGGTTCCGCAGCTTGCATTTTTTGGTTTGTGTTGATTTATTTTATTCCAGCGAATTCTTTTGTCCTTCGGAAAAGTCTATCAAATCTGAATCAAAAGAAAAAGACGCGTAGAGCGGCAAAGCGGTCGTTAAGAAGTGTCTCGCTCCGTGTTCGGTGTTTTGCTCGCCAGATCCTATTCCGTTCCACCCCCTCGTAATGACCATTAAATCGGATACAATCGTTTCCCGGACGCATCAACCAAGCGGTTGTCCCCACGGGTGGGGTTCCCGGCAGAGAAAAAAAGAAGCAACCAAACAATCGGGAGGAAACTTTTTCCCTTGGAGTACGGGTGGGATTTTTTCCTCCTTAAGGACACGCATCAGTGCCTCCGACGTCGGGACCCAGTTTGGTTCATTTAACGCTCCACAAGGGGAAGCCGACGGACGGTCCGCAGGGCACAGGTTTGGTGTGCCGGAGCGAGACAGTTGTTATTAATTACGGTCCTTAGGCCTGGTACGCCCACGCGGCGTCGGTTTCTTGATCCCGCCGATCCCTTGGCAGCCGGCCGCCGGTTCACCGCGGACGGGAAGATACACTTCATTATATTTAAATTTAATTACTCCGCTTATGCCCGCTCGAAATCCCTCCGGTTTCGTGGTTAGCGGCCGCTGCCCAGCCCTCGTCCGTTCCGTCGTGGAGTTCTTCCCGCTCGGATCGCTTTTCACAGATTTTCGTAGGGGGAGGAGGCTAACTCGAGGACTTCATCCGAACCGGGCTGGCGTCGCAGCACCTTCCCGACAGCATTGTACACGAATCTAATTTGTTCCTCCCTCCCCCTCACCACAGGTACTTCCCCCCTGGGACGCATCGAAGCAAGGCCTACTGTCGTTTAAATTCCGCACAAATGAACCAAACGGATTAATAATCCTCAACACGATGACCCGCGCACCAAAGGTAAGTCCTTGTCTGGGGCTTCGGTTTTGGCAAATGAGCCTCATTAAACACGTTCCCTTTATCCCTCTACGGTGGTGGTCCCTCCAGAGCAACTTCTTCGCGGTGGAGCTGCTGAACGGACATATCTACATCCACCTGGATCTGGGGACGGGTGCGGTGAAGGTGCGGGCCTCGAGACGCCGCGTAGATGACGGCGTGTGGCACGAGATGTCCGTGCGGCGGAATGGACGCGACGGTCGGGTGGCGGTGGACGGCCTGTGGAACGACTACCGGACGCCCGGCGAGGCGTCCCAGATGCAGCTGGATAGCCCGATGTACATCGGCGGAATCGGGCCACCGTACTCCGAGATCTACATTCCGCCCGCCGTCTGGACGGCCACGCTGCGCCAAGGGTTCGTCGGGTGCCTGCGAGACCTGACGCTGTCCAGCAAGCCGGTAGATATAGCGCACATCGCTCGCCAGCAGGATTCGGGTGAGTTTTTTGCGGGCAAAAACGATCAATGGAATATTAATCAAATTATTGACGATCTAAATGAAGTTTTCATGATTGATTATAATAGAACGGTTGGATCTGTTTTGGGAACAATGTAGCTCATATGCAGTTGAGTTGGGCCATGAATATATGGCATAGAAAAATGGTCCCATTTCGGTCGGTCTGATCAGTTTTGATATGAGGATAAAAAATTTAATTTAAAAAAAATCAAATTATTCATTGGGGTAAAGGATAAGTTCCACGCCAGGATAAAGCGCATTCAACTTAACATTTCAACAGAAATCCCTATCTAAATTTGTTTAATTTGCAATAAAAAACGATCCTTTAAACTTTTTTATACATATACTAATGTTAATTTAACAACTAACTAAACCGACTGTTTTGTTATCATTGAAATACTCTTGTGAAGTGTATCTCAAAAACAAAAAAACCTCATTTTAATTCACCAGAGTCAAGTTTAGGAAACCCATCCCAAATTATTTGATGTTGTGGTAATTTATTAAATCGAATTTAGCATCCGACGGTAAATGATTAAGTGAGACATATAAGCACGATTACTCAGCGGTATTGTTTATGCATCCTAATTGAGATCATCGTTGGATGCAACGAACCTGTCGACCTCGTGACCTCGCTGCAGCATAATTAATCGTTTTTCTGTCGCCCCCTCCCCCCCTCCAGGAGCAATCAAGCCGTCGTGTCACGTAATAGCGAACCAGTGCGGCGGACAGGTGTCACCGTGCCAGAACGGTGGCCAGTGCACCGAAGGCTGGAACCGCCCGCTGTGCGACTGCTCGGCCACGCTCTTCACCGGGCCGACCTGTGGCCGCGAATCGGCCACCCTGGCGTTCAACGGGTCGCAACACATGGCCATCTGGATCGGCGGCACCCAGGGCAGCCGGACGCAGACGGAGGAGCTGGTGATCCGCTTCAAGACCGCCCGCCCGGCCGGGCTCCTCCTGCTGACCAGCGCCGAGTCCAGCTCGTCCGATCGGCTCGAGATCGGGCTGGTCGCGGGCCGGGTGCGGGCCAATGTGCGGCTCGGCGATCGTGAAAAGGCATGCAACACCAAACCGGAAAACGCTAAAACAACTTTTTACACCTAACACGATCTTTCTTTTCTCTCTCTCCCTCTCTTCTTTTGTCGCATATGTCCGCTTCTCGTTTTCTTTCCATCCCCACAGAACCTTCTCGCCGGGCAGTCGGTTCTGAACGACAACAACTGGCACACGGTGAGATTCTCTCGCCGTGCGTCCAATCTGAGGCTGCAAGTTGACGGGACACAGCCCGTCAGGGGTATGTTATGTATGTATCAACAGCACCATTACTTTTTTGCCCTATTACGTGTCGTGACGTGTCGTTTCTCTTTCTTGAATTGAGACGAATCGAAAAGCCAACTACTGAAAATGAACAAACAAGTTCAAAACAACAAAAAAAAAAGAACTGTTCAATGATGAAACACTCCAAAATCCAATGATCCGGTCGTGTTTTTCCAAAACTCTGTTAAAATTATCGTTAAAGAGAAAAGCAACGAAAAAACAGTTTCAATCGTCCTTCATAGAGCGATATAGTTTCGCTATCGAGTCTCGCTAGAGGTCCAACACCCGGTCCATCGAGCTCAAGCCGGCATACTCTATCCATTCGCACCTTCGACCTTTCTTCGCGACATCAAACTACTTAATCGTCGATCTCACCCCACGCAGCGAAAGGCCACCCTCATCAGATTTCCCTCGTCCCGTTCAATCACCTGTAGTGTCGAGTTAAAACATAATCACCACCTACGCACACTCATCTCACGTCATACGCATCCTTGGCTCAGTGAAATCATCGATTTACGCTTCCATTCTGGCATTTAATCATTCCGGACGCCATCTCGAATGGCGCCTGATTAATACAACCCACATCTGAGACTCTGGAAAGCCCTTTGAAGGCCACCATCACAGCATGGCTCAGCAAGCGGCTGATCGGGTTTGAACCAGACCAACGAGATGTAACATTTTAATTTGCAGGAGGTAAATGGTGTGCCAATGACATTTACTGATGAGTGCGATGCACGTCCGCCCGCTCGTCGTTATTGACATTTTCGCTCGGTTGGCGATGAGACGAAGACGTTTGCTTATTGTTCTAAGAGCTTATGTCAATAAGCGGAATATGAATAATGATGCACCGATCGGAGGGAAAGCCAACACACGTAACGTGGGAATTCTTTCAAAGTAACGATAATTGCTACAAAAAAAGCTACAGAAACAAAGGTTAAAGGTTAAATTGAAGTCATTCATACAGCGGCAAACAAATGCTTCATTAGTGACCGCTTTCTCCAAACGTTCTTGAGCTCGGGCATTCGCTTTAACGGTCAAAGCTCGTGTTGGTGTAACAAACACAAGAACACCTTTCTCGTGTAAGAGTGACCGTAAATAAAGAAGGTGAATTACTCAAGGTATTGATCCTTCGGGGGTGGTTCAATCGCACCGGAATCAGACGATTTTCACACCGTCCATTGGTGCCGAGAAAAAGGATTTTCTAACATCACCAACCACAGAACGAAACCACCGCTCCGGCATACCGACTGGACGACGCGGATCTGGAGAGAAAATAATCAAAAATAATCTTATAAAGTGAAATTAGCGAGAAAATTGCTTTTTGATGGTTTTATTTTTCCGCCACCGACCAACAACACGTTCCGCGGTGGTGGTGGTGGTGGTGATTTTTTTTGTCGGCTGTGTTTTGCCTAACGATTCCCTTTCACTTTATCGTTAGGACCCATGTCAGAGCCTTGGGGGAGGCGGTTGCAAACGAGGAAAGGAAGGAACAGGTCTGTAAAACCGAATGGCGGGCATCATTAAAATGTGCTTAAGGATAGACATCACTCCGCGAGGCAGAACGGGGCCTTTACCGAGCTCGCTGCCATGGTGCGCCGAAGGCCAAAGGATCAATCTGCCAACCGCACACCCATACACATGCTCTCCCCTAACGCGGCGGATGCTTAAGTTAAAAGAAAAAATCAAAGAAATACAACAAGACGAGGAGCTCGACGTTGCGCTTGGCGTATTGGGGGATGTTTCTCGAAAAAGTTCGCACCCCTTGGGAACCCCTTCCTGGTGGCCCGGCGGCTTTACCATTTTCCTTCGACACTTTCGCGAACCAGGTTGGCCGCCGGGCGGCGCAACAACTTTAAGAAAACAGCTTTCACAAGACGCAGCTCACAAAAGGGTTCCGCTTTGAAGGATTCTTGTGCAGGTGGGAGGGTGGCGAAAAATCGAATCGAAATCCGCCCGGAACCGGGTCCGCCCGCCGGGAAGGTGGATAAACATCACCACCGCCGACATCCGGCCCCGCAATACGTAACGCGGGGGGGGGGGGAGGGGGGGGGGGGGGTTGTATCGGTGGTATCGCCGCCCGATAAAGGCGGCCAAATTGTTGCTCAAGCGCATCTTTCGCCAGAAGGGTGCTAGCAAAACATTTCGATAGCTAATCTACAAAACACATCGAGCCCGCTCGAGGGGAACCATAACCTGATGTTTCCTATTTTTGTCTACACTGTACACCCCTCCGCCCGTACTTGCAATACCGCCCCGCCACCCGACGGTCCTTCGGGCGCAAAAGAAAAGGTAAACGGTAGCGGCAAGAAAGTTCTCGGCTTCGAAAAATACCTGCGAACCATAGCGAACGGGGTTACATAATGCCACCCTGTTTGTGCTCGGGTTTGGAAAACCGGTTTCGATCGGTCGACCCTTTTTACGCTCAACGTGGGGGGGGGGGGGGGGGGGGGGGAACTTTCTGCCCGAATCGCAAACGGTCGAATGGGATTCCTGTAGGCCCCAAAAGCGTCCGGTGCGGCACTGATTCTGGTTGACATTCAAATTAATTAAATCGTTTGACCTGTTGGCGGTTGGTTGGGAGGCAGGAAACCGCTTTCCTTAAGGTTTTATGGAGGCGATAAAAATAGTTTTTCCCATACAGTGCTAATGAAACCATTCGCCAGACGGCTGCTGTTGAGCGTGTCAATTAGTTTTCAATGTTTTTAAACCTAGTGTTATTCAATAAAGCTTTCTTATTGGATATTTTTGAATTTTAGCAAATTTTAACAGGGATTCGAAAAACAATTTTAGCTCGCGAACTGGAACACGTTCGAGTATGAAACGATGCACATCACTGTATAACCCTCTTGATCTTCTCCTGCACCTGTTAGCATAAAGCTCTCGACCGAGGTAACCCGAGGCAAATTATTTAAATAGTTTCTACAACAACCGAGGCCAAATGAAATTCCAAAAATGTCTATATTAATGTTCAATGGATGGCGCGCGCGATGGTCACCGTCTGCCATGGGAAAGCAATTAGGGGGACCCTCTTTCCGAGAGCGGTCCCGACGGCATGACCGTAGACGCTATGGGCAGCTAATTAATACGTGTTCGATATACATCCATCGCCATCTCGAGCGCCCGTGCGTCCCGAGGACGAAGCGATTCAATTTGATATAGTTAATTCACCTACATTTACGGTCGATCGGATTCCCGGATGGGTCCGGTCTCGTAAAGTGTGGCCTGGCGTGTGATTCAAATCAAATTGTACCGACCTAATGTCCCAGGTGACAACTGATTGTTACTGGTGCGGTGCCGGAAAACGGTGTTCTGCAAATCACTGCACCGAAATGGGTGTATATATGCGAGTTGGTTTGAGGTACACGGTGCTACCGCAAAGCAAGTGCATGCATACCAGCACGATCTATTATCTTCGATTCGAGCGGCTGATGGTTGTTGCCCGTCGGAAGTGGGATAGTGGGTAGCATCATGCATTTACAAGCACCGGAATGACTCGTAATGGCAAACGCCTTTCGACATTCGGCTGAACATTGGTTGCCGCATCCGTCGAGGGCCATGGTGCACCGATGTGGGCAGATGCATCATGTGCAACGAACCGAGCACTGCAACTGGCGAAAACCCCCTCGCCAACACCACTCTTTGATGGTAATATTTACTCGACACCCATACACGGCGTGTTGACATGACGGCGATGAAATTTCAATAAAATTAATGACTTTACACTCATAATGCTTTTTCCTCTCGTATGAATTGTGCATCCTGTTGGTCCTGCAAAATGGTGTTAACAAACGAACTCATTTAACATGATAACGCGAATTTTGGAGGCGATTTTACCGCTCTCTCACAGGAAGTGGTGAACATTAGACCATTCTTTTGCACAATTAAACTTTCCACACGAATTGAGCAACGTGGAGGAATGTGCATTGAAATTAAATAATCCCATGTTGGGCCGATGGAGGCGCCTAGTACTTCACCGCAAAATTTCACCACTCACGGCCTCGTGCACGGTACGCTCGAAGATAATACATTTCCATTGCATTCCAACACCCGACGCAATGCTCGGGTCGAGTTGAAGCGGGACTGCAGTAATTATAAGGCAAATTGGACGCCGTTGAAAAACAGGCTCTTATCACCAACATCCAGTGTCGCGGAAAATGAGTGCAGATAAAAAAGCCCTCCAAGCAATGCAATCGTTGTTTCGTTCCGCCCCTGGCCCTTTGAACATGCACCAAACACACGTGCAATAATTGACCATTATGTCGAGCGCAGCGGCAGCGGCTACAATTAACGACAAAATCGAACGGAAAGCAAAATAGGGGCTTTCCCTTTGATTTATCGATAAGGGCGCACGCGGGCTATCGGCCCGGACCGAGCATGAGGCATGATGCACACCTATACTGCTCGATCCATTACGATGCCAGATCGAGCGTACGTCAGTAAATTGAAAATATATTCTTTTAATTGGAATTGTTGAGCGCTTACGTTTTCCACTTACGAAAGCTAGCGTTATTGGATGAATGATAGATGGGCGTTTTTCAATTTTATGCTCCACGAAACAAATGATCCCACCGATGGAGGTAATGACATGCGGCTTGGTATCGCTTTGCATTTCATTCGTTCGACTCATCGGTATTACCGCTATCAACATTATAATCCACCCAAATCAGATGGAAATAACATGCTTAAAAAATGGCATCAATTTAGTCATTGTATTTTACCTATGGTTGTGCAACCGTCCAATGCAGTCGTTAACCGTGTCATCCATCATAAAGTACATCCATTTGCTTCATAATTTTCATTGACATAAAATTTCATCACAAACCCTCACAGAACCCCTGTCTCTTCGATTTAACCGATTTAAAATTCTAACCACCCTCGAAGCCCTCCTTCACGAATGAGCTCTCAAGTACTAAGATTGGCTTTAAAATGGCTCCATTTCGAACAACCCATCCGAAGCAGTTCCAACCCGTTCGTGCAGCATCGAGACGGAACCTTAAAGCTCAGCGTATACCGTTGAAGGTTGAAGCCCCCCTTTTTCACCGAACGACGCGGACGCGCGATCGCGTACAAAATTGATCGAACGTCAGGGCGCTAATTTATGTGCACCAAAATTTTTAACTAGTTGATTACGTTGGTTTCGTTTGATTTCGTTCATTCCTTTTCTTTCTGCATTGCTATCCCTAAAGTATAAACCGTTTTTATATTATTTTTTTCCTTATTATTATTACAAATAAGTATGATTAACCACACGAAAGTAAAGTATGTTTGCCAAAATCCACATAATCCACTACAAGCACACGAGCACAAAATAATACCCGTACTCCTTAGGCCGTTACTTTTCATCAAACCCGTCGACACTTCACGTCGACATTGACGGGGTTTTGTACCTTTGCACATACATACATACACACAACCAACCAAGCAAAATCACACATTAGGCGTGTTTAGATTTGTCTTTTCCTTCACGTTGCATTCGGACGATACTTCACCAATGATCGTCCGTTACGTTCGTTCGTAGAAGCAAAAGGCTGTATGAATGTCACCGTTTATTTGTCGGCAATCTCACTGCATCATACTGACACTCCTTCTTGTTTTTGATTGAGCCACGCAAGTATTTACGCACCTAAAACAAATGTATCTTCAGCTCACCTTACCCCCCCAAAAAAAAAAAAACAGTAGTTACACGGCTTCATGCTCCGGTTATGGATAAACATTTCTGTAGCACTCTTGTCGACTGAACGCTCTTCTTCTCGGGAACCATTGAAATTCTTTTTATTATAAAATAGCATCATTACGACTGCGGTGATTTGTTGTTCACTGATTTAATTCAGCACAATATTTATCCCTCCATCAGCCACATGCCTTTTGCATGACAAATTATTCTGCTTACAATACTAACAGCGAAATTTATACATTGGCACGAACACGAAAGAAATCATGGAATTTCAGAAAAATTAAAACCAACATTTTCCCTGCGAGCTGAATGATTTGTTTTCCCGTTCACCCATCTTTATCGTTGTCGCAAAGCAAATGTTTCTAGTATGTTTAAGGCAAGTTTACCGCAAGCCAACCCTGTTTACAAGTGCATTATGATGCAATTCGAAACTCGCTCACAAGGACCTTGGTCAAATTCGATCCACTTTCTAAATGACCAATTATTGACACGCGACAGCAAAACACAGAACCTCCAGCAACCTTTCTCCGCAATGGCCGAGAACCGTGGTGGCCCTTGCAATGTCGGACACGGTATTGGTTTGGTTGTGTGCAGATAAGTGCTCTTGAAACAAGCAGCTGAGGAATCGATGATTGCCAACTAAACGTCATTCGTTACGCGGTTTCCAACGAATGAAGGGCAAATCGTCAAGCATCGTCAAGTTGTAGGGATTTTTCTGTTCCTTTCTGGACGGTTATCGATCATAAGAACAAAATGGAGACGATAGACGATTTCCTGAACCGAGATATCAATAAGAATTTTTGGACTCTACAATTGGTGATGAACAGTATACAGTAGCTTAGGCAATAAACGAAAACGTGATATGAGGTACTTTTACCTGCAAATGTGTGTAGAAAATGGTTCGACTACACATAGCGCATGTTGCAGTTCCAGTCTAAATCGCACACCCGCACGCGAACTCGCTACCCAACGCCTCTAATGTGTGTCTCATTAACCATTTTCAAGGGTAGATTTCCGCGCTGTTTTTGTGTTGCTCTACATCCAGCACAACAAGTCTTTAATTTTTATAACCCGATAATGGATTGAATGTGTTTATAAATTTAGAACGAAAAACATCCTTTTTCACGCAATTATATCCGCAAAAAATTAAAAAAAAAACAAAACCAACCACCACTAGATGCACCAAAGGCACACCACCAAATGCAACAAAGACAAACAAAATAGACAACACCCAGTACACCACCCCACCATTGTGTGCACCGTTCAACAAAATGGCAATCACCCTTCCGTTAGTAATCGAACCAGCAAAACACTCGAGCCGTTCTTGTGTGTGATTTTTCGGTTTTTCACCATGTGATGTTTCTTTCTTTTTCAAAGTTTTCGTTGGTTGTTTGGTTTGTTTTGTTTTGGCTCGTGTGTATGTGTAAGTGTGTTTTTCATTTCCACCGTGCAAAAGCCAGTTTTCAATTAGTCGCCTGTCGGTTATGGTTCCGTTTGCTCTATTAGTTTTCTATCCACCAAGTGTCGTCCTAAAGACAACAAATATAAAAATGGCTGTCTCACTCGGTGTCCCTTTTAGCTCACTGGAAACTCACACACCCACACACACACATTGTGCACGAGTGCTCTCGCCCTACCACCGCACCCCCTCACAGCTTTGCCTTGACGCTGTGTGTGAAGCGAAGCACGGAATTTCGCCGTCTACGAAAACAAAAGACACCCACCTTTCCCCACCTCCCCCGCCACCATTCGATTCATCCCGGTTTTGATCCCTACACTCTCCACCAATGCAAAGCTGGTTCTGGCATTGAACATGGAACTGTCCTAAACGATGTTAACTAACACACTGTGTGGCCTGTATGTGCTCAAGTTTCGTTTTGACTCTAGCCTTCACACGCAGCCATTTGCATACGCCCGAACCACACACCCCTCTCCTCCGTGCTACCTCTGTCACATTGTCCTTTGAAGCGCACTATCTAGTTCGGTTCTTGCATAAGGAAGTACGACTTTGGTCATCCGTTTTTCATCACCACGGTTTTATTTGTTCTATACTTTTGTAGATCACTTGCTCCTCACAAAGAACGTTCATTGGTTCACATCGTATTTCCCTCCACCCATCCCACCACCGCCCACCGGCGACACAACTTTTAAACCATTCGGCAGCATTCGTAACCAATCTCACACCTTTCATCCTTCATTGGCGCACACAATTAAAAAGTATCGCGAACATCTCGGTGTATCGTCCTGGAGAGAAGAGGAAACTGCTCACAGCCGCGCCAGGCACTTGAAACATTTACCTCCGAGGCGGTGGGAAACCAGCTGCCCGAAAAACCTAATCATTATCAAATCGATCGTGCACTCGTTATTGAAAGTTTTTTTTTTAGAAATATCTACTCATATATTTTCGATCCGTCAACACTAATTCATGTTCATGCTTGATTGTGCTCGTAGTTAAGTGTGGGGTTTTTTTATTCATATGCTTTCGGCTGAATGATAGTGTTTAGAATGTTGCCCGTGTATTTCATCTGCTAGTGTTTGGTTTAACAATGCATGTAATGTCGCTCCTTACTTTGTTTTTTTTTTTAAGATATCCCCTCGATAACCGGCTTTTCTGCCAACTGCACCTTGCACCTTAATTACTCCAGAGTAATAATATTCCGATATTATTCTTCCTTTCTAATCCGTGATTTGCTATGCATTACTCCGTTAGAAAATCGGTCTCCATAGACGCCCTTCTTTTTCTCTCTTTTTTTCCCTCGTTACATATTCCTTATCATTTGTGCATTCGACATCTGCATATTCTTTAGCTCGCCCCACCTTCCCACCCCAAACGTCGCTAGACATTAGAAAACCCAACTGGAAAACCAACCAACCAATAGAAACCACTACTCACTATCAGACGCCGTGTCGCTTTCCCTTAGGGAACCCAATCAGGCCGGACCCCGGTCATCGCTGCCGAAACCATTTTCATTGCATCCCAAAACGAAACATCAACCCACCTGCCTGCCTGGCTATCGAAACTAACGATGTTTAGGTTGTCTGTTTTGATTTTTGCGAATGCGTTCTGAATGTTACCACCAAGTTCGTTCCCCACCCACACCGAATCCCACCAACCTCCAAATTGACCCCCCAAAACAAGGTTCACCGTTTTTTTTTACGATATGTTTTCTAACCGTAGTTCCAGGGAACCCTTTGTTATTAGCTATGTTAATGTGTCCCTGGAGCCCTGGAGTGGTGCCGAGTGAACCATTTTTTACTAGAATGTTTGTTTCCCTTCGGTGGCCCGTTCTGTTTCGTTCCATATTTTGCCTGTGCTCTACCTACATCCTTAGCGGAAGCAATACTGGGACGGCACGGTACGCTGGAGGTGAAGTCGATACATCTGGGAGGCCTGTTCCATGCCGAGGAGGAGATCCAAATGACGGCCGCCATGCCCAACTTTGTCGGCCAGCTGCAGGGATTCGTCTACAATGGGCATCGGTAATGATCGTCTTAATCCACGCCGAAAAGAACCTTGTGGTAGAAGTTCTTAACCGTTCTTCAACTCGTTGCAGCTACATCGATCTTGTGAAATCGCTCGGACCCGAGCTTTCCTCGCTCCCGACAACCATGTTCAAGCTGACGGCCCGGTTCGTGAACTCCCCACCGGGATCCCCATACCTTCCGGCGACGTTCCGGTCGAAGCACTCGTACGTTGGATTGCCGATCCTGAAGGCCTACTCCTCGGTGTTCGTCGATTTCCGCTTCAAGACGCTCGAACCGAACGGCCTGCTGTTCTACAACGGTGGCAAGCGGTCCGATTTCTTGGCGGTCGAGCTCGTCAACGGCCATATCCACTACGTGTTCGATCTGGGCGATGGACCGATCACCCTGCGCGACAAGGCCCGCATCCACATGAACGACAACCGGTGGCACTCGGTGAGCATCCGGCGACCGGGCCCAAAGACCCACACGCTGGCCGTGGACGAATCGATCGAAATCTACACCGCCAGTGGCAATAATATGCACCTCGAGCTGGAGGGTATCCTGTATGTGGGCGGCGTGTTTAAGGACATGTACACCCGGCTGCCATCGAGCATTGCGTCCCGGTCTGGGTTCGAGGGTTGCATCGCCTCGGTGGATCTGGCCGACAGTTCGCCCAGCCTAACGGAGGACGCCGTCGTACCGAGCTCGCTGGTTGTGTCCGGATGCGAGGGACCCACCAAGTGTAGCCAGAATGCGTGTGCAAATCGGGGCGTTTGTGTGCAGCAGTGGAACGCGTATGCCTGCGAGTGCGAAATGACCTCCTTCACTGGACCGACGTGCTATGATGGTAAGAACGATGGCCTCAATAAGAGCGAGCTTGTATTAGACTATAGATTCAATTTACCTTACCCTCGTTGCAGAATCAATATCGTATGAGTTTGGAAACAACAAAGGCCTAATACAGTACAACTTCCCACCGGGGCGCCAACCGGACACGGAGGAGGATAGTATCGCGCTTGGGTTTGTGACGACAAAGTCTGACGCCGTCCTGTTGCGCATCGAGAGCTCTACCACGCAGGACTACATTGAGATGGAGATCGTAAGTTCCGCTGGATCGAAATCTATGTTTCCTTTGGAGACATAAACGTCATTCTCGGCCATTTATCGGTAGACATTTATACCTGCAGCGAATCTCCATTGGAGCTGCGCTTGATGATCCTAGATTTGCCATAACAGGCTGCCAAAGTCCACAACACTGTATTCCCATTTTATTCTACAATGTTTGCAGGTGGAAGGAAATGTTTTCACCGTGTACAACGTTGGCACACAGGACCTACCCCTGGGTGAGGTTGCCGTGAAGGTGAACGACAACAACTATCACATCGTACGGTTCACACGCACGGGTGCCAATGCTACGCTGCAAATCGACGACTATAACGTCCAGACGGTGTCCTCGATCGGTAAGACCGTGGACCGGATTTACCCAAACAGCTTCAGCACGACTTCTGTACACAAACCCTACCAACTTCTTTCCAGGCCACCAGTCAACAGTCTTCACGTCGATGGCCAACATTCAGGTCGGTGGGAAAATCGCTCGCAATGGTCGCTCGCGCATCGAGCGGCCATTTAGCGGGGTGATCGCGGGACTGTCGGTGAACCGGCTGCGAGTCCTCGATCTGGCCGCGGAGCGCGACCCGCACATCAACGTTCGGGGCGATGTACAATTGGTAACTGGCGTTTTAGATAGAAATGACCAAAGAATGCAGCAGGTTAGAATTTTTCAACGAAAAGCAATTTTCTATCTCGAAAACGCTCTTTCTCGTTCTCTTTCTCCTCTCTATCTTTCTCTATTATATTCTAAATACCTCTCTCTCTCTCTCTCTGCTCTGTTACATTTTTTTCTGTGTTAATTTATCGTTCGTTTTTTCCTAAAATTTATTGAGTTTTTGTTTTTTGTTTCGAGTTTTCATTGGTGCCTGTTTCCGTGTCGGTTATTTTTGTACAGATTGTTCACAAGTATTTCTCGTTGATATTTTGCGTTTCGTTTCGTTCGATTCGAGTGTGTGGCAAGAGAAACTAGTTGTAATTAACAGTTCTATCCAAGATGGTGTACTTAAGGTTACTGTTGGTAATCATACTTTATTAACCCACTTTGTTTTCGAACATTCTTTAAAAAAAGTTCTGTCAACGCCACACACTTGCATCGTTCTGTATTTATCTGTTCTTCCAATTTGTCGCAAAACAACGACCTGTTTCGAACGGTTCTCTGTTGACACTGTAAAAGGATAAAGTATGGCCGCCTCTTATTGCATTTTCATCGACCGTCGCATCTTGGAACGGTTCTTCTGTGTCTGTGTGTGTGTGTGTCTGTAGTGTCTGTCTTTCTCTCGTGCCAACTGCAACATGCCAACAGAGAAAACCCGTTCAAATCGGTGTATTCGTTTCGTAACTTTATCAATTACAACGCACCTTTCCGTTTGACTCTATGCCGCACCAAACTAATGAACAGTTGTTTGCAAAACCCACGATCCAGCATTACCTTTTGTCTGCTACTTTTTTCATTTGAACAAACATCAAAACCTTAACGAGCTGAAAACGAGAGCTGCCACAACGGTGGGAGTGGGTGTTATATATTATAGGGTCAATGCGTGGGAGGACAGTTCAAAAAGTCGGACTTTTGGACGCTGTTTTTGAATGGCTTCTGTTGGAATCATTTCGAACCACGCTTCCGTTTCGCGCGTTTCTGTTCAACCACCCGTTTCGTTGATCTTCCGGTTGCTATGTTTTCTTGGTTCAGTCGGATTGCTTTGATTTATTTCGTCCACCCCGATTCAGTTCCTACCAGCCGTCCCCGGAGGTTGGGAAAATTAATTTCCCAACAAACACCCTCCCCCTCACGCAACCTACCACGTTCTCTTTCTCAAATGATGTCCTTTCCTTCTACTTAAAACAGGAGCACGAAGATAGTTACCGTCGCACAAATTTGTCAAGAAGCCCAAAGAAATGAGTGTCTTGTAGAAAAGCAAAAGCAAGAAAAGAAAAAAAAACTCGCCAGAGCTGTCACGGTTCTGCGCGGTTGATTTTCTCACTTATAATTTATTCAACCAGCTGCAGTCATAACTAAAACCAAAACTATTCCGTTCATCTCCCATACGTGCCCTTTTCTCTCCGTTTCTGGCGACACAGACACACGATCGCATACGAGACACACGGCGGGCGCATCCTTGTTCCACCAACCCCAGGGGAAGCGGGGAAGGATGGATGCCCACAAAACAGCACCCAAACACACATACACCCACAGTCGAACACGATCGAATGATCTAATAACAGTTGAAACAGAGAACACCAAACAGATCGTACCACTTCAGTTCAGTTGGCCGTTCCCGGCTTTTCAACGCCCTCCGAAAAACCATTGCTACCATCACTCATTCCCACCGTTGTCCCCGTTCCTCTCATTCCGCTCCATCGCCTTCCACCGTTGAGCTGCCAGTAGTTCAATAGTTCGTGTCGTTAGTTGCAAGTAGTCGCTTCCTTAGTACCGCACCATTTTGCACAACCGCTCGCACATGCCTACATTTTCCTCCGAAACGAGCACACAGTGACACACATACACACATACACACACTCATATACACGCACCCTTTGCACATGCATCGCACGCCATGTCCATTTCCATTCGTGTCCTTGCACCACGCTTCGGCAGAGGGCGTGAGCTGACCGTAAGAATTAAACTGAAGAACTCTTCCGATCATTTCAAGACCCCGGCCAGCGGCTACCCGGGCGTGATGGACGATCTCATCTTCAGCGGGGCCGGTTCCGGGTGCCGGGGAGACGACGAGGACGAATGTACGCCGCCGTTCGAGAATGGCTCGGGAGATGATCTGATCACGCCGGTTTACGTGCCCCCGACGAAGCAAACGGCCACCACGGCTGGTGGAGCGGCGGGAGGTGCCGGTGGGAAGGGTCGTGGACGGGGCAAAACGTCACAGAAGTTGTGCGACGATGAGGACTGTCTGCACGGTTCCGGAAGTGGTGAGGTGACCGAGGTGTTCACCACGTCGACGGCGAGAAGTTCTGGTAGGTTAACGTTTTGTTTACAAAGCGATCGTTACAATCAACATTATAACCATTTTTCCATTTGGTATAGAAACGAGTCCCGAAATGACGTACACGACGGTTGACTTTGACAAGAAGACCGAGGGAACCACGTCGCTCACAACCCAAGGCCGCACACCGGACACCTACTCATCGTCCTCGCACACAACCAGCGAGATGGAAACGACCAGTGGAACCAGCAGTGGTACGACGGGAAGCTACGGCACGGGAAGTAGTGCTGGTTCTTACGGTGGCAGCTCCGGTGGAAGCTACGGAACGACGGTGTCGATGGGATCCGGTGGAACAACGGGCTCCGGAACGACGACCGGGACGACGACCAGCGGTCGGGTGGGCACAAGTTCGACGGGCACCACGGTCGGCTTGAGCACGTACGGTTCCACGACCCAGCAGCAGCAACAGCAAACACCCTCCGAGACGACCGTTAGCTACCGGGACCGCGATCGTGACCACATCCGCGAGACGACCTACCCCCACACACCCACCACGACCGAGGAGGAAATCGTCGACGTTCACCTGCCAACGGACGACGAGGACGAGGGCGAGGAACGGCGAACGACGGTGCACCAGCCCGGCCGTCGGCCACCGCCGGTGAAGGTCGCTCAACCGCCCAGCCAGGAACCGGAGACACCCTACCAGCCCCATCCGCCCCCGTACCCGCCGACGCGCCTGCCCAAGCACAAGGGCGGCCGGATCAACTCGGAGGCCGAGGAGCGCACGGCCATGATTATCGGCATCGTGGCGGGCGCGCTGATCGCCGTCATCCTGGTGATCCTGCTCGTCCTCTGGATCAAGTCGAACGGCGACCGATCCTACAAGACCGAGCACGACAAGAGCGGCCTGTACGGGCAGGGGCCGAGCGCGGCACTGCTGGGCGGCTCGCACGGTAACTCGGGCACGCACAACTCGCACCACTACAACCAGCAGCAGTCCCAGCAGGGACACCATCAGCCGCAGCCGCACCATCAGCCCTCGGCTCCGCCGCACTACAACGGCACGCACCACTCGAACGGGGGCAGCACGCTGCCCATCAACGGATCGCTGCGCCACCATGGCCCCGGCAATGGGTCCATGGGTGGCGGCCCGGGTGGTGGTGGTGGTGGTGGTGGTGGCGGCATGGGCATGGGTAGCGGCGGCAGCATGAGCATGGGCTACGGTGGGCTGAATGGCAGCGGTAGCGACAAGGGCAGCATGCAGTCCAGTGGTGGCGGGGGCGGCGGAGGTGCTGGGGCGGGCGGAGGTATGGGGCAGCCGCAGCGAAACAAGAGCCGCAACTCGAAGGATATCAAGGAGTGGTACGTCTAAGGCGGTGCAACCGATTGTGATGCGAGGAAAGGCGCACGACACCGGACGACACACGATCGAACGAATGCTAGCCGAAGCGCAAAGCGTCGTGAACGAGCAACGCAGAAAATTAAAGGCTGAAAAGCGAGAATGATAAAACACAAATTTCAAATGGAAAATATTGCATAAATACCCAACAGGCTGAAGAAACCATTCTAGAAGTGTACATAGTCGTGTAGGAATTATGAAAGTGATCAAATCATACTGATAACGGTAGTACGAGAAGAAAACGACAGTTAAAGGGAGGAAAAGAGAGAGGGCGGAAGGAATAAAAACTACTAACAGACACAGCTAAAGAAACCAAGCAAACAAAAATCGCAAGGCCACCCGACACTGCGATAGAAATGTAAAATTAGTCAGGTGGACAAAGGCAAGGATAATTGCAGACAAAACCAACAACCGAAAAGCATAAAACGTCAAAGGATGAGCTAATGAAAGTGGTCAACATGAATCAACACATTTCATCGTGGTGGGAAATGAAAATGGATAAAAAAATCGTACTAAAATCTAAAAATTAAACCAAACAGAAGGAAATCGTTATCGTTTATCGAACAAGCAGAACGAAACCAAACGTTTTACGATTCCCCCATAGAGATGCTCACAGATCAACAATACTATACCCGTAAAGCCGTAGTATGTTCAAACGGGTTTGTATAGTTCAGTGCAAGACCCCCCCCAGTCCCGTTCAAAAACAAATAGAACAGAGATACGAAAAGTTCCAATTCATCCTGCTTCGAAGCATTAAGGAGAAAAGGAGAAACAAAATGACATTATCGAATGAGAATAGAAATTTCTTGCAATCGAAAGTTACTAACCGCTGTTGAGCTGAGGAGAAAGGAAGGTGTCGTCATTCGAAGGGCGAATGCAATGGCCTCTAGGAAAACAGGAAAAACACAATGTGTTTCCCGTACGCAGCATTCACAAACACACGCGCTACGCATCGCCACACACTCGGTTCTTTGCTCGGATTGGAAAATTGTTAGCAGCATTGTCCAACGAACGGCTACGTTGTTAGATGATCTTTATTTTTTTATATCCTTGTTAAAAAAAAACGTTGGAGCCAGTTTTTAAACACAACACAAAAGAATAAGGCGTTATAAATTACTATCGCATCCAAGGAACCAAACCAATTACGAATGGCTACCTAGCAAAAGAAAAACGCTTAACGTTCGAATCCCAAGCACTGCGTGTTGTTTGCGCTTCGAGTGGGCCATGGGGAAGCAAAACCTAAAAAGCTTTAGTAAAAACCTAAGAAACCAAGAGCACTGGGATTGAAAACTGTTGGCAATGTGGTTTTAAGCACGATCTAGCTGATAAGTATGTTTGCGTACGCGAGGCGAACGAAAGGTGTTTGATTGGGCACGAGTTATGAGATTATCTTTTCTTATTTCGTTTCCCAGCAACTGCCTACGATTTCTTTTGCTTTGTCACTGTTCACTAATCGCAGGTGACACCGGCGTTGGCTCAGACACACTCGCATGCACAATGGCGGGAAGATCCTCGGGTACGAAATCCGTAAGGACGTCCTGCAACCTCCCTACTCTTTGTACCATAGACACAAGGCGCGAACGTGTGAGGAAATCTTACGGCATCGATAACTACAGTCGGTTGAAAGGTAAAAATAAAATTCGAACCCTAATGGATGGTGAATAATTGTCCCTGTAGGATACGACGAATGACGCTGCGTCACTTATGCGACATTGCAGGTCAGAGAAACATTGTAAGACAAACGAACAAAAAAAAAAACGAATATTACACCGAGTTCCGGTAAAAGCAAATTGTTTTTTCTGCACAAATTAACTCTAACCTAAGAAATCGTAAAACCCATAAGGGTTTCTAATAGGACCCCATTGAAGAAAAAGAAATACTTACAATGGGTAGTTACAAAAAGGGGATAAATAAGTATAGATACAGAGAGAAAGAGAAAGAGAGATATATATATATATACATAAATCATAATATAAACCAAACAAGAAAGAAAAAAAGAAGGAAGAAACAAAACTACAAACACACCTTAAATAAGGAACTTGTTTTGATAAATTCTTAAACTATAAGACAACAAGCAAAGACAAAAAGAGAAAAGAAAACAAGTTGAATATTACTGCTACACTAAAGCGCATTATACACCCTCTGCTCCTTGTTCAAAACAAATACAACGGGGTAAGACAACACGGCCAATTGGAAGCAGGAAGAAATCCTACAAGAAATTCTACTATCTACTCGTGGCTCCCACAAACAACATTTGGTTTACAATTTGTTTCCTTCTATTTGTACCATGGCTTAGCACGGGGTAGGCCCCAAAAGCTAACGAATAACCCCGCACCGACGACCTGGAACTCCCTGGACCTTTTGCACACATTTGCCAACAGGTGCTGGAGGAGGGGTGAAATGAAGAAAAAACAAAAACCGTTCACTTTAAAAGTACATCAAAACAAACCCAATCTTGCACCGAATTTTCTATAGTTCTACGAGAAAGCAAACAAAAAAAAAACGAACGAAAGAAAGGAGAAAACAATTACACTCGATATTCTATTTCAAATTGTACGCGCACCGTCTCTTGTACTCTAAAACTCGATCGATTCTTACAATGAACGAACATGCAAACAATATTTACTATACACAACTGAACTAAACACACACAAAATACACCGGAAGGATCAACACCGAACGATGGACGATTTCGATGTTCAAACCACCACACCACAATCAACACTGAAACACGGAGAATACATTAGTAAAGCCAAATTGAATCCACAGAAACGCATGCAAATGGGAATAGTAAGAAGGTAAAGGCAGCAGAATGACGGATGAGGGGAGCACGTGTTTGCAAACGCCAGGAGAAACTAGTTATGTTGTATGGAAAATGTTAGGTACGTAGGCAGTATACCTACTACGAAGGGTTTATAATTTCTTTCTATTGTCTGGAAACGCTTTGTTGGATTACAAACCAAATCGCCAAAGTTCGACGTTTCGATGAACTAAACAGAAATCACATTTATAGTTAATTTCAATGTTGGTGCTGCATTATATATTTTTTTTCTTTAAATCCTTTAAATGCAATGCATAGCATGAATTCTCTGTAATCAAAGAAGAACCATGTAACCACCTACATCCAACACTAGGTTGGAAACACCCAACCATGCGCTATGATACTTAATCGAACGTGTGGGATGAAATCGGCAAGATAGAAAACATATTCACAATAAATAAAAGTGGTAAAACATATCAGTTTTGAATTGATATCATTCGTGCGCACGAAATCTACCATGTTAGGTATCAGACTCGGTAGAAGAAAAGTGTGAGATGATGTGAATGCTGGCACTAATACTATTCAGAACCGAACCCCTAGGCTCATCGTAACCAACTCATTATGATAACTCTACTAACTCATCCACAAACAAGCTACTAAAACCAAACACGAAAAAAGGCAAAGGTACCATTTTTCATCGTACCGTCGTGACGGAACAGTATCGGTTTTTTACTCATCCTTAGATAGGTAGTATCAAATCCTTTGCCCACCCCCTTTGTATCCCTTTTTGGGTGGGGTAAGGTGTGGTCTCGTAAAAGGTTTAAATTAACTCATGCAAGCATATTACCCGTTGCCAGTTTCGTATTTATTAATCCGTTAGGCAGGCCGTTTTCGTTTCCAACAACTACACTATCATTACTCTAGGGCAAAGTATTCACCAACAGAATTAAACATTTAAACACTAGGCACGTTTAGCGTTTATCTTATACAAATTATGCGTTGGATATATGATTGAGAAAGGATTTGACTGACGGACGAAGGAAGAAAGTCGGTGAGGAAACAGATTTGGCAGAATATACCCACGCGGCTCCGCAAACACGGTCAGTATATATGTAGGGACTCGGACACTTTCTTCCCAAACAGTTGATATCCAGCACCCAGCTTTGTTGGCGTTTTGACTTTCTCGATAAGTTCCTTGGTGATCGATTGTACTGGAAGGCGACAGTCCGTTCCGTTTAGTGACAAAAATAACACTCTCCCGGTATCTAACAACAGCAGGCAACAACACAGGAATAGCAAATAAATTGTAGTGTGTGCGGAACCATTCGCATGAGTGCAAATCACAATAATCGTAGTGTTGTCCGAGAAAAAATAAAAACGAAACCGATTGGCGATATCATCTCCTACGAGGAAAAACAAATCATAAAATACTGGAGTGAGCTTACATCAGCAGAACACTGCACAGAATGTGTTGGATAAGTGCATCGTAGGATTGGGTAATGGTTGGGAAACACGAAAGAATTAAATAAATTAACCAACCCGCGCCCGATTGTACGCTGGCCAGTAAGGAGTATGCATTCAAAAAATTAAAAGTGTAAACTAATTGCCACAAAAGAAAAGAAAGATAACTCACAATACCCATTATGGAAATATGTTATATAATTTGTTAAGTTGTAGAATTTGTAAAGAAAGTAGGAATATGGAAAACCGAACGAAGGGAATCGCTGAACCGGGGATGCGGGAGTAGATAACGACACAAACCCAAACTATACCGACGACGGATATCCCGTACATGGACGCGGTAAAGCACTAATCAAGTAAGATAAAGCAGGAATAGGGTATGTTTTAAAAGTAGCACCGAGAAGAAATAAAACAAAGCACGCCTTGTAAATGGAGTGGAGCATCGTTTCCCATCCTGTACTAACAACTGGAAAACAGAGTTCGCCAAGCAAGGCGAACGCGAAGTATCCGAACGATCGTATAGCGAGATGCGCTCATCTTACACGACTCTGACGGCATACAATGTAGCTGTGGGTATATTAGTTAAATGTTACTGCAGTAGCCGGTTATGTTTGGTGTTTTAGTTAACGTTTGACGAGTTGTAAGGAATGCGCCCGAAATTCGGGGAGCATAATATAATTGAACACAAACCATTGGCGATAGAGTTGTTTAGGGTAAGTGATTGTTTTTTCTTTTTAATCTGCTGTTTTAAGTTTCTCCATCGATCGTTTGTGTAGATGAATAAAAGCTAATGAAACAAGTGGACATGATGGCGCAAACTACTAGCTGAGCGATATTATACAACGTGTAGAACGTGTAAGGGTACTGTAGGTGAAAATGGAAAGGATGATGATAAGGAAACGCAAACTCATTCAGGCACACTTAAATCACACGTACATGAAGAAGAAGAAAACGAAGAAAAAGAAATAACACACAAGATACACTTCACACACCGTCTTGAACCACATTCAATACTCACGTATGTAGGTGATGCTGAACACAAAAGAAAGGAAGCAAAATACGAGATTGAGAGCAAGAAAGTGTACATTCATCAGAAAAGTGAAGAGGATGGAAAAATTAAAACAAATAAAAAAAAACAATGAGCCGAAAATGGTTTTGGTTGCTAACAATAAAAGAAATAATTCGGAAATCTGAAACAAAACGACTGCTTATTTTGATAAAGTAGTATTATTATTTAAAAGACTAGTCTTTTTAAGGAAAGGTGTTTGACCTGTTCCATCTCCACGGTTGTTTTCTCTCCTGCACTTATGAACTCGGAGTCTGCTCTGACACACTATGCGTTTGATTCCCTATCCGCTTCCAGATTGATTTCGGATTCCATCCGGATTCATTCCGGGTTGATTCTGGATGCACTTCTGGATTGAATCAGGATTCTTTTTGGATCCTTTTTCATATTGATTATGGATTCGCTCCGGATTCGCTTTCCGTTATAAGACTTCCCGACTCCTGACTCACGACTCTCGACTCCCAGGTCCCGACTCTCGACTCCCAGGTCCCGACTCTCGACTCCCAGGTCTTGACTCCCGACTTCCGACTCTCGACTCTCGACTCCCGGCTCCCTACCTACCTACCATTACTGTTCGCCTCTCAATTCATTGTTCTATCCCTAACTTTTTCTTTCTCTCATTCTCTCACTCTCCCACACATTTACAGCACACAACCAATTTCGCACAACAAGGATTCTTCATTTTCCACTTTCGTCTGTTTTGTTCATTTCCTTATGTTGGTCAATTTCCCTGATTTTCGCTTATTGGCGACAACGAATCAGACTGCGGGGTTTTTTTCGCGCGCGTTTTTGTTGGACCGTGGTCGTCCCTCGGAAGGAAGTTGATTATTTAAAAGAAATCAGTATATTCGGAAACAACAACAGAAGGTAGGTTAAGGGGAGAAGTATGTTTTTTGTGTTAAAAGTTAATTTTAAATATACATTTTATCTAACAGAGTTACACGTTCTACACATGTTTGAGGTACCATAAAAATTATCCTCAATTTATCAATCACCCTCTTCTAGCTCTTCGTCATCGCTAAAGTAGTCACTTTTCTTATATTTCACCTTCTTTACCGGAACCGGCACACTATCTGCATTCCGCACTGGTGCCTCTTCCGGTTCACTCGTACCTCCGAACGATTCCGACTCAGCGGACCGTTGTTTTCGCTTCGCTCGGTTACCACCGGACTTCCGTGGCGGTGTCCTACTCCCAAGTACATTCTTCGGGCAGCTGTAGCTTAGATGTCCTTCATCACCACACTCGAAACACCTGCTCTTATCGGGATAGTGCTTCCGTTGCGCATTGTCTGCCGATTTGCCATTGTCCTTCGCGATGCTTGCCTTCACTGTCCGACCGAACATTTGCGTATTGTTGCTCACATTGCAACATTCCAGTGCTTCTTGTGGTGTGGAGAAGAGGACGAAAGCGACCCCTTTACTTTTCCGGGTAGTTTTGTCGCGTAGTATCGTTACTCTGTTGAATTGGGAAAAAGAAACGTTATTAGCAACCTTGACATTATCCGAGCCGAACGCAATACTTACTTCACAATTTTACCATGTTTGGAAAATATTTTATGCACATCTATGTTGGTCAAATCGAAGGGAAGATTTGAAATATATGCCGTACACCGCACATCGGGAACCGGTGGTTTATTCATACCCGAATTTGCTTATTTCTATGCGTACTGAAATAAAAACTAATCCATTTTGCCTTTGTTTACAAATAAACCAGTTGACAGATCTACCGTACCAAGAAAAGAAAAAATAAAAATTTAAAATCCTTGCCTTGCACATTTTCTTGTCTGTTGCAATTCAAATGTATTACTTCGACTTATTGCTTTCTTTCACTGAAATTACCGAATGCGCTCCATTTACCCAAGCAAACGAAATATATTTTTCCTTCTCCTTCGGGACCCCGGTCCAGTAAACATAATTTCGAAACATTCAACCGAAAATAAATATATAAAGAGTATCAGTTTCCAGTAGTCCAATCAGTCGAAAAACAAGTTCATTTCTAGCAACCCTTACAAGGACCGGTAGGCTCGAGTTGGTTCCCATTTTCACCGATCGCTGCCAGTTTTCCACGCAGGAAAAACGGCGGAAGTGAGGTCCCTTCTCGAGCACACCTTTCACAATTGGAATCCATCTATGAAAATTCACAATGTATAGAATGTATGCATACGAAGAAAGAATGTTTCTAAATCACCTAACTTTCACTGAGACGATAATGAGAAAATTAAATCTGAAAAACATAAAAGTATAAAACACACATCACTCATGGAATGAATTTAACAAGAATGTTTCACATAAGCTGCACTGATATCTCTATCTTAAATGGGCTTTCCATCTCCCTGATGGAACCCTATCGCTTCGTTCGATCGCGCCACAGCAGCCTTCCAAAGCTTATGGTCTAATTGTTGCGCGATACTAAGAGGAATTCGTACGCTAAATTTTTTGTTTTGCTGTTGAAGTGATATTTCTACCCGTGTTGTGCATGTTTTCTATGATCCGGTCATTGGATGGACCCGGTGCTACTGCTTACAGCTCGCCATGCTCACCACCCTTCTTAATCACTTTTAATTTTTCCTCCTTCGGTTTCGGAGTGTCATTGGGAATCTTTTCGTGAATCGGTGCCGGATCCACCGGCTTCTCGGTGGCTGGTTTTTCCGTGGATGGCTTCGTAGATTGTGCGGAGGGTTTAGTCTCTTTCTTTTTCTCTACTGCCGGAACCTCAGTTGATGGCTTGGGAGTTTCCGTGGGTTTTTGAGCCTTTGGTGTGGCAGTGGTTTTCGGCTTCGGAGTGGTGGTCGTAGTTGGCTTAGGTGTTGTAGTAGTAGACGTTGCCGGTTTCGGGGTCGTAGTAGTCGTTGCTGGTTTCGGGGTGGTAGTTGTCGTTGTCGTTGCCGGTTTCGGGGTGGTGGTCGTCGTTGTCGTCGCCGGTTTTGGGGTAGTAGTCGTTGTTGTTGGTTTAGGCGTAGTAGTGGTTGGCTTTGGCGTGGTGGTCGTCGTCGTCACTGGTTTAGGGGTCGTGGTAGTAGTAGTCGTTGTTGCCTTCGGCGGAACTGTTGTTTCAGTGGCCGGCTTGTACTTAACGTCGCGTACTTCAACCTTGGGAATCTTTGGCAGTGGAACGCGCGCCAGGAACTTGTTGTACGGAGAACCCAGATACAGATAATCGCCCATTTCAGCCACGTGTGACACGCTACCAACAGTTCCATCAAAACCGTGCAACGAACCAAGGATTCGACCAGTCCAACCAATTTTGACCAAAGTCTGACGACTCGGCGTTAGGAAGCTCATCGACTCGAAGTGTCCGATGGCGTGAATAAGGCGCTGCGTGTGTACATTTGGCACCACTTGATGGATCAATCGCATCGGCAGCTCGGCCAAGGCAAGCATACGAATGATAAACTTACGGATCAGCGGAACCGACGACATCATTTGGGTGATCGATGGATTCTCGTTGTCGGCCGCTTGGATTAGTGGTGCCCAAATACCTTCGGCGTCCGAGATCAGATTATCGATCATACCCGGCAAGCCATCGATAAAGATATCATCCGTACCAGCTTTCGGACCCTTCAGATAGTAACGACGAATCTGGGAGGCCATGGTTTCGGCAACCAGCACAAATTCTTCATCGGGACTTAAGGCGACACCGTTCGCAAAGTACAGTCGATCGAGTAGCACCTTGTTTTTGCCGGTAGCACGATCGTACTTAAATAAGCGCCCAGATGGATTCGCAAATACGGCAAACACGCCGTCTTGGAGCGTGAAATCTGAAGAAGAGTCCGTCCAGAAAATATCTCCATTGCGTGCCACCACCACACTGTTAAAGAATTTGGCCTTTCGGTTCACTCCTTTGCCCTCTAGCATCGTATCCGGCGAAACGAGAAGTTCTTTGTTGCCGTTTGTCAGGTCGACCAACCAAATGCCATAGTACGCATCACCTACAATGAGGTTTGAGCCTTTCGTATCGAAAGCAAGACCCAACGGACGGCCACATGTTTCTTCCTCAAACGATAGTTCTAAAAAAAAATAAACAAGTGAATTGTAATAAAAAACAAAAGCATATTAAAAATAAAACTGATCTTACCACACGGCTTTCCAAACTTGGCAATGTGCGTAATGTGGTCACCGTTAATACGAATTACTTCACCGCCATGAATCGTTGTAAAGAGATCTTTTCCCCTGACGAGCAATGCTTCGGGGCCGTAGATTTTGCCTTCGAACAATCTTTCTGCATTGTCAAGATGATTCGTCGGTTCTAGCGCTCCCTTGAGTTCGCGTGGCTTAGCAAAACTGATGGGAAATAGAAGGCCGGTAAAAAAAATACTTACATAACGATCAAAATATAAGCCCGGTAATCTCACCTAAATCCTTCGAAAGGAAAGGTCGTCTTAGGCGGAAGGCCTGGCAATAGCACGATCAGAAAAAAGAACCCTAGGAAGTTGATTATTCTCGTACGGGTTACGCGTAGGAGACCCATCACGGATAGATGGTTTGAAGACTACTTTCACTACAAAATAGAAGAGCTGCCACCCGAATGCCGATGCAGGGGTACGTGACGATTTCAGATTCGGCTACGATCTACCACAAACTTGCATCGATTATTGAACAAGCGCTTATCAGAGAACTGCACTTATCTCATTAATGACTAGACGTGAACCGAACACCGACGTTAACACAATCCAAATCCCAATCCCGACGAGGAAATCGGACACTTTTATTATTCGGTTCCACCGCAGTCTGCGGCTTTGTTGGCACCTGCAATTCGACTGTCTGATGACACGGCACTCGGCCAGTTTAACAGTCGTGTCAATGATGTCAAACCACTAATGTCAAAAGTTATTTACAAATTTCATTGCACCTAGTTTGGTCGGCTCAGTTTGCAGAAAAGGTGGCCATACCACGCACTCCGAATATCATCATGTCTTCGTATCATTTAAGCACCCGGGAGCGATTACTTGCCATCGTAAATGATATCGAAATCGTTGCGAAGTAAGTGTTTATCCGTGGCTACTGCCACAAGCGTAGTGTCGTTCTAAAACCTCCTGTTGGCTTCTTTGCTTTACTGTGGTTACAGGGAACTGATTGAAAACACCATCGCTCCGAAAGCGCAGAAAATGTCCAGCACCGATCATGCACAATTGGTGGAGCTACTCGTTCTAAAAGATAAAGAGTTGAAAGCCACTCTGCAGCTGGCTGCCGAGCAGGCAGGCATCGAAAAGAAAATGGACGCTTTACGGGAGCAGGTGCGCAAACAGGACGAGGAGATCAACCAGCTACAAAAGCAACTGAAGGAAGCGGAACAAATCCTAGCGACGTCAATATTCCAAGCCCGACAAAAGCTGGCCAGCATTACGAAGGCTAACAAGAGACCCGTATCCTCGGAGGAACTGATCAAATTTGCGCACCGCATCAGCGCGTCTCATGCTATCTGTGCACCGCTCACCTGGCAGCAGGGGGATCTGCGTCGACCATATCCAACCGATATTGAAATGCGCCTAGGGTTCCTTGGAAAATCGGACCTCAATATCAACGGGCATAATATGCAGCATCCCAACAGCCTAAACGAGATGCACCGGAATACATCCGCCGTGGCGGCTGGTAGTGGTGCCGGTGCCGGAGGTGAGATACCAGCATCCGCACAGAACCAATTTGCCTGGCATCCGTCGGGCGAACTGCACATGTCCATGGGTGCTGGAGGAGGGTCGGTTTCGCTGGACACAAGGGCACATAAAGATGCGTCCCAGGATGATGTCGAAGTTATGTCCACTGAAAGTTCCAGCTCCAGCTCAAGCGACTCGCAATGAGTCCGTGGATGGTGGTGATTACCTAGCATTAAGCGTAAACTATCTTAAGTGGCATGAAATGAATCGATACACAGTCCTGTCCATTTGCAAGAGGAAGTCATTATTTATTGCGAAGCAATTCTACAACAGCCTGCCTTCTCATTACATGCAAGTGTGGGATCAACTGATGTTCCAAATTCTGTTGAATATTTGAGAGCGTATTGCCAAGTTGATGCTTCCAACTGCATCTTCCTCTATGTTCGAAGCCATCAGAGCTGTTTTAAGGATGAATTAGCTAAATCACGGATAATTTCTCCCAGAACAGAATTAAAAGAGGATTAATTTAATAAACACCGATTTATGAAATAACAACTGCTCTTCAGCAAACATTTCATAGAAAAATGATTAAAGATGTCCGAAATAAAATGACCACAATAGTTCCAATACATTTGAATTAATCAATGTGTCTAGTACATACAATTTTACCTGCATAATATTCTTTTTTATTAATTTACTTTTTTATTTCGTAAACTGCAGTTTTGAGTTGTCAACAACACGGTGACAACAGTGGGTGAGTTTGGGATTCAGATTCACAATTGTGTTTATCGTGCGTAAAAAATCTTGTAAACATTACTTCGAGGAAATGGCATGAGAAAATCAGTTTGTAGCTGCCGGAAAACTAAATCCAATCAATTCAATAAAGAATGCATTAAACAACGACCGACGCCGGTAAGTTGAGATCTGCGCCCAACGATGTAAACAACTTTGTGTACGAAACATATTCGGCTGCTGCGAATCCCAGAAACGATGTTTGCCAGCCGAAGCAGCAAGCGACGTTTGATAGTTTGACAATCCGTCCAAGCTATGCTAGGGGCAGTAGAAGCAACAGTACTGCTGTATCGCCTGGCAGAACTTGTGAAAAAGGACTGAAGAAAAATCCTTCGTTTGTGCTAGGCGATTGAAGAAGATAAATCGATTCATTCCATAATAGTTGTGCGAGGTTCGTTAGTGCACGGAAATGTATCAGCGCAAGTAAATGGGGAAGGCATAGATTCTTCCGTCGATAAAGTACACCGCCTACCCTGTTGGTGATCGGTGTTTGTTGTACTGGGCAGTGGACAGAATAGCAAAGCAAGCAGCGGAGTGAAAACGACGTAAAGAAGCGCTTCGAAGGACACGCATAAACTTTACCGAGGTTCGCTTGTCTAGACGCGAGCGCAATGAAGACGCTGGTGATAGGACGTAACAAATGAGAAGAATAACGATGGAAACGAATCGATCGATCGGTGGGGCAATGGATCGTTCTGGCCCCACCAAAGGAAGTTATGCGGTGCAGCAACATAGTTTCTTCACCAGATCCAACAGCGACAATCGAACGCAGAACGTTGCACTGAAAGTGTTGAACCGGGAGCATTCCGGGTTTTTGGCGACCGGATTAAACAGACGGTCTCATCAGGAAGCGTTCCAGGAAGTGCCCGAGCATTTGCAGTTTTGCCTGAAGGATATTGTGCCGTACTGCTATTTACACGGGTAATAAGCTATTGCTGGCACAAGTTGTAATAGGTTTTGTAAAGCTCTGTCGATATGTATTGTCCCTCTTTGCAGACATGTTTTCATGGGCCTTACAAGCTGCGGCCAGTTTCTGCTCAGTTACAAAGTATATTGCGATCCCGAGGAAGGATTTGCGAATGGGTTTAACTTCAGTGCCACCAACAAATATGAGTACGAATCGAGAACCCACAACCGCCATCGCACGGTCAAACTGGAACGCAAATAATGCATCGGTCTTGTATTTTATCTTTGTAGGCTTTACTTTTGGATCTACCGACCGCACGTGCCACTGAGTAAATATTTTCATGTTTGCCTTTTTGATGACCACCGGGTGGACGAGATCCGTTCGGTTTCGTTCACGCAGTGGAAAACGGAGAGCCAACTGCTGATCGCTCACGGTAGCTGCATAAACGATGAGTCCGATTCCTACGTTACGATGGTGCGCGTTCCGAAGCTCGGCTGTCTGGACTGCAAGCAGGTCCGGGATGGGCACGATGGCGACGAAGAACGACAGGATATACTGTGCATTGGCTGCAACATGACGATTCACATGAAATACCGTAGCACCGATTCGGGGCCGAGTTTCAATCCAAACTTCAACCTCAACTGCCCCGGGTACGTTATCATGAATGAGAACAGTTTCATTCATACGATTCAAGTCGAATTGGACACTAAGCGATGTCAACAGAAGGGAATGTCCGAATCCAGGGTCGTTCTTAGCTCAAAGTATTTGGGAAACTTAAGTAACGCAAAACAACAGCATCTGGAAAACGACCGGAAAGATAACCAAGGGAAGGAAATAGAATCGATAGTTCTTAGCACAAAGCAGGCGTCGGAAGATGAGACAGTTGTAAGTGCAAGAAAATGTACCGACGCTGATGGTTCGAGCATATCTCAGCAAGCGTTGCTCAACGCAGAGCTGAGCATTGCGGAGCAAATCATAGCCGATTTTGCAGAATACGAGACTGATATTTTTGAAGCGAAATGCTCCATGCGAAGTTATCCGGATAATTTTGACGAGCTAATCATAACCTCGCCAAGAACGCAGGAGTCTTCCTCCGAGTTGGTCGGAGCGGCCAAGGTGCGACTGATAAACCATCGAAATAACACAAACATAGAGCTAAGACTTGCGGGAGCCGTTGGTCCGTTGGCAGCGTCGAGTTCTTCGTCGTTACCCAGTGCGGCCCACGCCGGGCCATCATCATTATCGACTAAATCATACGTGACGCGTGTCGATCTTCAATCTGGTGACAGTAGTAGCAGCAGTCCCCAGACATATCTGGATTCCGTGAACGCTAATTATTCTGCAACTGGCGCACAATTGACGGCAAGTTCCTCCACGACATCACCAGCACCGCCGCTGGTGTCGAGGGTGCCCTTAAGAAGGCGCTTTGTGCTTTCCGAATCATCTTATGTTCCTAACGTTAGCCTTGGGCCGCTACAGCACTGTACGGTAAGCAGCTCCGAGAGCACTAACTTCCACGTAGGCGCCGGATCGAGCATCGAAGAGCCGGAGCCCGATCCCGCGGCTAAAGCGTACGAGTTCTCGGAGGATAACGAGCGATGCGAAAAGATCAGTGCATTCCGAAAGCGCCGACTAGCGGACAAGAAGTACGAATTTTCCGAAGAACATACTAGCGAGGAATACATCGAACCGTTCAATCGTTTGCGGAATCAAATCCGTGGCCGAGTGGCAGCCCCCGGGTACAGTCCATCCCACCACCATACGAGCTATACGGACCACATTCCGACGGCTCACCATTTACACCGAGCCTCACCAAACCATGGATTCCGGTCACCGTGTGGTTCTCCTGTCGGCAATCGATACCTGCGTTCGCCTCCAGGCATCCGTTCGCCCTCGTACTACCGGCATCGGTCGCCCTCTTCGCAAAGTTCCAATTCTGTTGGTAGCGCCGTCACTATCTTTGGTAGTGGTGGTGGCGGCGGTGGTTCAGGTGGAATGGGTAGTGTTCCGGGAAAGCAGCATACACAACAGCAGCAGATTCTCAAAAGACCCGCAGTACCGTTGGATCCGCGCGACTACATCCAAAGATCGAGCGAAGGAAGTTCAGACATTCCAAAGTTCTTTTTGGATGCCATTCAGAAGATTAATGAAAAGAAGCAACAACTTCACAGCGATGCGGTGAATAATGAAAATAACATCAATTGTGATAACCAGCTCCCGGCAAAGCGATCCAACGGTAGCATCGAGCCATCGACAAAACCGGCCTCCGAGCTTCCCACGTGCACGAAGAAAATTGTGAAGATTTACGTCGAAGAGGACGATGCGAACTCGGTTGTCACGACGGAAGAGGGTAGGTTGTGAATATATCCTTTAAATTGTAACCCCTTCAAATGCATCCCAAGAACTTCTTTTTACCTTTATTTTGCTAGATGATTGCATCTCACCCGGATACCACGCCTCTCTGCCGATGGAGGTGCATGGATCGTGCTACTCGAATATGCAAATTATCTCACAGGCCTCATACAACAAGCTTCACTGCCCAGCGGTCATTGTCACGCAGAACTCGTTCGACATGGAAATGTTTTCCTTTCACGTGGCCAATCACGTTTGCACGAAGGAAGGCAAGAAGTATGGCATTCTGTTGGACTCCGCGTACGAACTGACACACGTAAGTCCAAACCTTTCCTCTAAACTAGATTGTAGAAACCGGCTAATATCATCTTTTGACAGGTATGCCCACTAACGGAAACGATTACTTGCACTATGGTGCTCCAGTTCACCGTGAACAACATGGAGACCGGGGTATCGAAGGTAGTGTGCAAGAACTGCTCCACCATGACCGAGTGCCAGAAGCACCGTATGATTTACCAGTGCCGTTCGCTCTTCACTTGGAGCATCACGACGGGCGAGTGGCGTGTGCTGGACTACGGGGCGCTCGTTGCCGGGCCTTTCCTGGAGATGAAGAACCTTTGCTCGAACTACTCCAACCTGCTGAAGCAGTTGCGTAAGTTCACCAAGAAACTGTTTGCGAAGGGCAGTGGCGTCAACGAGGCGAACCGGACGTACGAATTTTTGCACCATCTGCGGGTACATGATTCGGACGTGAGCAAAACGAAGCAACGTTTGACTGATCTGGAGAACATGATTGAATTTTATCGTCGCCATCCGGGAGGAAGTGATACCGGTTCCGATTCGGACAGCTACGGTGAAGACGAGGAGGAGGAGGAGGAGGCAGAGGAGGACGATGATGATGATGACGATGACGATGACGACGATGATGAGGATGGAAACGATGGTGGTTCCAGTGCTACTGATGAGAGTATCGCTGTGAATGGTAGCGTATCCATCGCATCCGATACTGTCAGTGATGAGGACGATCCGTAGTTGTCGGAACATTGATCTCTTGTGTCCCTTCACGCATATATGCCCACCACTTTGAAGCCCTATGTAGACGAACTACGAGTCATCGGGTTATTATTATTTCTTTGCGTTTCATATCATAAGGCCCCCTCCAGTTTCTTGCTCTTATAGGTTCATTTTCTTCTCACTATCCCTAATACTACTACTGTTTTTTTTTTATTTCATCAGCCATGTAGATAGAATCATAGGAATTCATTAAAAAACTACTTTTTCATATTACCATCGATATAGCGACTCCTCTAAGGCACGCTAAGCATCGTGCCGCACTTTCGATCTATTCGTCATTTCTTAAATAACGGAATGCCATTGAACGAACAAGAGCTACACGTGTGTTGAATATAGGAATTAGAAAGACAAAACATTGCTAGAACGAAAAACGAAACCCATACTCGCTGGGACGGAAACAATAGAAGTTTGCGCCGTTTTGGAGGTTGTGATTGAGCTACTTTCATTTAACTCTTTTTATCTAAATGGAAAGCATCAGAATAAAAAAAAACTAAAAGAACTTAGTTGGAATAGTTGTGATATGTTGATGGATGACGATGAGCCCGAAAACGATGCATTTGGGAAATATTTTCTTTCGCTTTGAAGGTCACTCTGTTTGTCCAAGCGTTGATTGTTCAAATAGAAGATTGAATTTTGGTTGGGTATTTGTTTATCATTTGAACACATTATTCTATTTCGAACTACTCACACGAAAAGACAAATACAGTCAAATCTGAAGAAAACACAGAATCTAATGTACATGAATTAGGTTCGAAATTATTGTTGGAGATTGTGCCGGTTTCTGTATGAAGACTCTCGATTGTAAATTTTTTTAAAAATCAGCAATTGAAAAAAAAAGTATTTTTCACTGTTTTTTTTTTACAATAAGAGAGGAAACTAAGGTTGCAATAGAAAAATTGTTGGAATCGTATTCATGATGTCTCCGGTGTCCGAGTACATCTTAAATACATTCGACTGTATTTGCCTATGCATTCAGTATTGAAAGCAGCACTTTTCCTAATATAAACTAGATACTCACACAAACGGGTCCAAACATTACGCCATTACGGTGTGGCGGTCGGAATGCGTGTGTTCCGTGGTACCGTACGGCTGAAAGTAGTACTTTCCGAAGCAGTGCGACACCGAAACGCCAATCTTGCATCCCTGCCACCGGTGCCGGACACAGCGCCAAAGCCAGTCGCCGTTGTTTTTCGCCTTATAGAAATAGTACCGATGGGTGTCGATGCTTAGCGAGAGATTGCCGTTACTCGGAAGCAGTTCATACTCGGACACGGTCTGAAGTTGGGGCATTAGCGTCATCTGTCCCCGCTGTTCGATAATGCCGCGGCCAATCAGCGTCTTCAGCATGCTAAACCGATCGTTCGTGCGGACAGCCGCAAACCGGTCATGGTTGTGTACCGGAAGCTCAGCCAAACCGGCGCAACAGCCAAGCGTCCAGTGAAACGCACAGATCCATTCGGGCTTTTCAGCTACAGCCTGATTGTCGGAGTGTCGCACATACAACTGCCCGTTGTGGAAGCAGGTCCTGGCATTCGCTTCATTCACCGGATCCTCGTATAGTTCCCGCTTCACGGTGAACAACCGAGGATACTGTATCAAGGGAATATTTGTCAGTGTCGTTTCGGTAGACATTTCATTCTCGGAAGGTTCTTCTACTTTAACCTCGACACGGCACAACTCCTGACTAATGGCAGTATCGTCGCTATCCAGTTGGCCGCTCCCAGCCATTATGGAGTGGTCATGGGGATGGCCATTCGTTGAAGCCGGTTTCGTGTGCGACAATGGCACAGTCAGGTAAGCCTTGCAACCAGCCTCACCCTGAATGCAGCGCCACCGGGAGGATTGCATCGGTTCAAGCAGTTTGTACACCCGGAATGTGTACCCCTCGTGCATAATAAGACAGTTACGGCCCGTCATCGAGTAGATGAGTTTATAGTTAGGTCCGTCGATGGTAACTTGTGAGGAACGATCCGGTTGGGCGATCCTTCGGATATCGCGTGATGAATGGTTGTGCGGTACGATAAGCTCGGCGCAGAGAGCATTATTCGTCAGCACAATCTTACCCGGACAACCTTCCGGTTCGTCGCGCATAATGCAGTGGTAGGTATGGGGGGCATCGTCGACGAGATACTTATGCGCACAGTACACTATGATCTCGACGTTGAGCTGTACGTTCATCATTCGACGATAGTTGAAGCCTCCGGCTACTAGATGTACCGGTCCAGGACTGTCGAAAATGGCACCGGAGGGTGGTTTTCCATCGATGGCTCTTTTTTGTGACGGCACGATTTTCTTCCCCGCTGGTTTACGCAAACGCTGATGGTCGTGAACCAAGGATTCGTTTGTTATCCTACCATCCTTATCCATCGTAATGAAGGCATCACAGTACGTTCTAACGCTGCTGGTGCACTTCCACCGTATTGTTCCATTCGTTAACGTATTTCGTGCGTAAAAGCGATAATTTTCTCGTCGTACGATCGGTTTATTGTTCCTGTTCCACAGTAAATCGTAATCCTGGCATGACCATAGAACTGTTCCTTCGGTTGATAAGGGGGACGGAAGTATCTCCGTTTGATAATATTTTTCCAGTGCGTTCCCTATTCGATGGCAATGATCTTTATCGTCACAACCGTAAACTACCTGCTCGTCGGGCACCATTAACAGTGTCGCTTTGCAGCCCTGTTGCCGCCAGGTACAGGTCCATTCTGTCGTTCCATTTTTGCGCAAACTCTCCAGCGTGAAGCGATGTTTCCTGTGAAGCAATTTTATGTGACCCGATTCGTCCAACATCAACCGATAGTTTACACCCCGATGCAAAGTTTCCGGCACTGTGGGGTTTTGATTTCTCGTCACTACCTGCGGATGTTCATGGTCGAGATTGACTAGCGTGGCAATTTTTCTCCTTACCCTCGCCTTTACAGTACAACCCTCTTGGGTACAGTTCCACACAACGCTCGACTTGTTAGAACTCGGCTTGCCGGGCTTGAAATGGTTTCCCCGGTATAGCAAACAGTCATCGGTGATTTTAAAGTTATACCCGTGCGGGTACTGTGTCACTTCTGTCTGCTTTTTCTGTGCCATCAGCGCACTGTTAACGGTGGTGGGAACCGGTACGTTCTCTTCCACATCATGATTGTGTTTTTCACCTTCCATGAATGCCTTTTCATCCTGGTACGAAAGCATTACGCTGCCCGGGCAACGGTCCGATGCGGAACGTTCGCAAACCCACAGACTCATCCCATCGGCAAACAAGGTCTGGCGCATGCGGTAGCGATACCCACCGGCGAGAAGGCGTAGCCGTTGCTGATTATCGACAGCTAGAGTATACTTTTGGAGCATTTTGACTATTTCTTCACTATATGGTTGGATCGTTCCAACTGTTTGGACAATCGCTTCCGAATGATTATGCTTCACACGACGATTACAAATTGCCAGCGGAAAGCTGACGGTGGATGAGATCTTAAGAGCCGCAGGACAGCCAGTGGCATTTTTCGCAATGCACTCCCAGTTGTTGCAGTCAGAATTTGCCTCCGGTCGACAGTATCTGTGCTTTCGAAAAACAAGCACATCCTTTTCATCATTCACCCGAACGACACGGTAGTTGTAGCCTACCCGAGTAAGCTTGACCTCGCCAAGAAATGAGTCCGGAAATCGGTCAGCCGGCTGGAGCAAGGTTTTTGGCTCCATCAGCTGCACCTCCGGCGCTACGATGGGATCGAACTCGTCCTCCTCGTCCTCCAACGATGGTGGACAATTGTCTTGGCGCATTTGCTGGAAGAGTAGATCGTTTTGAATGCAGCGCTCCTTGAAGCGGTAGAACTCCTCCACATCCACGATGCACTTGATGCAGATCACGGAGTTTTGATCGTCCTCGTACACGATGCTCACTGTGGCGCACTCCCGGATTTTGCGAAGCAGCTCATCGTTCACTGGTTCGTTGGCAGGAAACATCGGGAGGAGCTGAAACCTTTTCTGAAAACACAACCGGCATCGGGCAGAGCTGACAAGGAAAACGGGAAACGATCGGTGAGCCACGAAGCATACATGGTTGATAACTTTTTATCTCATAAATTCAACTTGTTTTACCTTAGTTCCTCCATGGTAGGACGAGTTTTTCCTTCATCAAGCGGCCAGCGGCGAGGAAAGTTTGTTGTTTTCTACTTTTTGTGAAAAGCGTCACTATTTTTAAGCGCAGCTGTCATTTGTTTTGTTGCTATTTGAGATGGCAGTTTGTAGCAAGGTTGTTATAGATTGTGCTAACCTTAGGCGATGTTTTTATGCGATGTTTTCAATTGTTTGTTTATTGTCATTTGTTTACAAAAATTATTTGGTGGTTCTCTTGTGGATGTGCCAGGTTTAAGGATAAATTGTAGTAAAATTTTCCAATCTCTTGGTAGAATATTGATGTTCACATCCAGAAATGGATGCCTCGCAGCAGGCAAGTGAATTATAGTACTGGTTTTCATGACAAAATGTTTACTAACGTGGTTTTTAACATTTCAGGAACTAAACAGTGAAGAGTATAATATCGACAACATTATCGAGTCGGCAGTAGATGAACTGCTGCAGCAAAAGGTTACATCTCACAGTGATTACGATGATATCGACGTACTTCTTCTTTCGCTGTGTCGCCTTTGTGCCCGAGAAGCTCCTCAGCTGGTCAAAACATCCGACGTTGACTGGATGCTGATTTGTTGTCTGAAAATAACTGGCATCGACGGGTCAACCTCTGGCACCAGTATTTGTCACAGTTGTATGAAGTCTTTGGAGGACATTCAACAGTTTCGGGGCCTGTGTGAGGAAGGCCAAAAGCGTATCATAGCGATGCTGACGCAGCAAAACATGCTACCGGATTTTCTCAACCTAGACTTTACGGATGCAAAGAAAGAAGCGACCATGGGTTTGAATTCCCCCGAGATTAAGCCACAGTATCAGGATGAGCCAACGTTAGACACGATAAAAGAAGAACAGAAGAAGCTACCGGCTACTGAGGAGAAACACAAAAACCCTGAAGAATACAAAGTACCTACCGGTGCTTCTTCCACTCGTGGCCATAAAAATAACCTGCCAAGGAAAGCAGCATTAAAAGTACAAGAGTTGGTAAAAACATTAGCATCGGCCGATAGTGATTTGGAGACTTCGGATTCGGACGAATTCAGGCCTGAGAGGGAACAGGAGCGCCATAGCACTGATGAATCCGATCAGGAAATTGATCAACAAAATTTTACTAAAAATCGGAAAAAGAAATCAAAACCAACCACAGATGGTAGCGGGAAGAAAAGCACATCCCAGAAGCTGGAATCTCGCCGACGAATGGTGGACGGACGTTTGGAATGGGTCTGTCTCGACTGCGAGCTGGTATTCGAAAGCTGTTTCAAGTTGAAAAAGCACCGTCAAAACTGTGAACTGGTTGGAAGCGAACGATCGAAACGATACGGAACGTTCCCATGTGAAACGTGTGGCGATGTGTTGAACACATTCGCGGCCTTATGTTTGCACCGGTACAAGCATGAGACGGCGTTGGCAGCTGGAAAGGATAAAAAGGAAAAGGTAGAGAAGATCTGTCACGTGTGCGGGAAGATCTTCAAATCCGCCCGTTCGTTGAACAAACATCTCGCCATACACTCGGACGAGAAAAAATACGTCTGCCAAATCTGTGATAAAAGTTTCGCGGGAAAGCGGTACCTTCGGAACCACCTGGATGTACATTCCGACTCGAAGCGGCACGAGTGCGTCACCTGTGGTAAAAAGTTCATGACCAGTATTTCGCTGCGGAACCATCGGGAAACCCACAAACCCAACTATCTTCGGCAGCAGTGCATGATTTGTCCGAAGCGGTTCGCCCATCCTTACCGGTTACGGAAACACATGATGGTACATACAGACGAGTTTCCCTATAGCTGCGAAATATGCCTTTCCGTTTTTCGTAAGGCGTGTCAATTGAATCGCCACATGGAAAAGGGCCATGGGCCACCACAGTGCACTACGGTTCAACCCGAACGACTCGACGAAATGGTTGACTTTGATGACATGATCGTATACCAACCGGAGGATGATCTAGCAGCCATGTTCGATACGATGAAGGACGATCTCCCGCAGTTAACACAAACCGGTGTGATCGATACGTTGCCTGAGGAACAACCGTTCGCAACCGATCACTTGCTGGCTGAGGCCACGCGGGAATTTACGGTGCAGTGTTTTCCGGAGGTGCACGAAGCCGATAATGAGATCTATTGTTTTATGGAATTTTAATAATTAAATCTTCCGCTACGGTACGCTTTGCTGTATATGAATATAGGTAAAATGAATCCAGAGTGATATATTTATTCTATCTTTGTGTGATATGTGAATTATAAACCGATAAAAAGAAAAATTGTGTAACTTGTTCTTTCAATGCTTTTTACACGAAATGGGTTTAAAATGCGCAAAATTTAAAATTATACTTTCATCAGTTTTTATTTGTTAATTTAAAAAAAAAACAACTTCTAGTGCTTATGTACAAAATAAAATTACATTCATAAAATATTCGAAAACAATCATTTGCGACTTACATCTGTGAGGGGAGGGGAAAAATACACTTCCGATTCAACTTAAGTCTAATGAGATTTCTTCAAACTGCTTTTCTGTGGCTTAATGTTGTGTTGTCGCTCCTTTCGGGAGTAAAGTTAACCCTACCATCTCGTTTCATGTGTGTCAAAGTGTCAGCGTTAGACTCCAGGATGTAAAACTGAACAGTGGTACATTCATATATATGTCGTTAGATTCTGTTTTCTATAGATTCGTTAAAGTTTAACATTTGTTCGATTAGTTTCTTTTATTTGTTAGAGGGCTTGGTTGTTTTTTGTTTCATTTAAATAGTTGCTACGTCGCACATTTGTGCGGCGGTTACAGTTTACATCTTTTTAACTCTGTCCTTGCTGGTATCCACTTATGAAACATACACACACACACGCACACTGAGAGAACAGGTTCATTTACTTAAGATTAGCCGCGATCCGTTCGATACGCGCTTAGGTCTAGTAGTATTCTTTCTCTTAGTTGCAAAATCAATCAATGTACAGCATGCCGGAACTAAATGTCTACCATTCCCTGGAAAACCTCCCCATATGTACACACAGTCACAGCGCGCACCCGGTTCGCGTTTTGCTCTCCTTTTTTTGGGCTTAGAAATCTTTTCTCCTAAAATATCTTGCTCGCAAACAATCGAAAGAACAATGTCGATGTCCTATTCCTGTGTTCTTATGTATGTGTGTGTGTGAGGAAAACAAATGTAAAAACTGGCCACTCGGTCCTGGTTTCGTAACACACATGCAAACACGCACACTCATCGTTCAGACTTAAGATTTCGATTCTCATTGTAATGCCACTATAATTCTTGCCTTACGTTGGGCGTGTAAAGCTACCACCGAACGTGGATCCCCCGTAAATGCTCATCTTCGCTAAATTCCTCCGATTTGCTGCTGGCCATTTGTATATCTACTAAAGTACATGTGTACATGTGTACTTTAGAAGGTGTTTTGATTGGTTTATTTGGTGCAACCGTTAAGCTACGTGTTTAATCCGTTCTTTGATATTTCGTTCTTTTTCGTTCTATTAATGCCACGTGATTGATTTATCTACAATTCGCGGGAACTTCTTTTACCGCCAGTATTCTCTGTCAACACCTCTAGTAAGTGTATCCTTTTACTCTTTCCCGCTACACTTTTCTTAACCATAAGCTCCAGATGATTTACTTCTTATCACTTTATACTTTGCAGCCTTACGACCTTGGGCAACCCCGGAGTCAAAGGGGAGTTGAGTTTAAAGAAACGTAAAAAAAGCTACTGGCGCCAAATCCTCTTGTCGCTTGCTTAAAGTAAAAGTCCAGAAAGCGTTCGCCCTGGTTGGCACTGGCCATTCCGAAACAAAATGGTGAAATGAGAAAAAGCTGTGTATAACGAAATCCTCCATGGCGTTGACTAGTTCGCACTTTACACGACGAATACGCGACCGTATTCTTTGGAACACAAGTGAACCGGCTTAGACCATCGTCACATTGCGTCGCTTCTTTGTGTCGGTATTGCCGATGGTGGCCCCACCGTTTTGCAGCGAGCCTCCGAGCCCACTGTTGACCGAGCTGACCGACGATCCGTGGTGGCTTTGGCCGTACACGTACGAGGTCGTGTTACCGACGGGGACGCCTCCGCTCGGGCTGGTCGTGTAGATCGGAAGTGGTGGCACCGGTGGCGAACCGTTCTCGTTCAGGTGGTTGTTGTTGAGCAGCGACATCTGGTCGGGCTGACCGGACTGACCGAGCATGTGCTGGGGGTGCAGCGGTTGACCGCCACCGATCAGCGGCTGTTGCTGTTGCTGACCGTAGAACGATGGCTGCTGAACCACATTGTTGTCGATGAGATCGTCGATCAGGGGTGGACTATGGCGGCGGGGAGCGTGTTGATGCTGCTGCTGATGTTGTTCGTGCTCCTGGAGGAGTTGTGACGCAGACCAGGACTCGTACGGGCTGAGGGTGCGACCTCCAACCATGATCGTGCCGGGTGCCGCATTCGGGTTGTACGTTCGCGTCAGCGTGGTGTTGTTGGAAGTGGTTGAGATGATGCTGACACTGCAATTGTTATTATTCTGACTGTTGCCATTCCCATTGACCACCCCGGGGATCCCCCCCGAGCCATGGTGGTTCGGTAGGATGAACGATTGCGTGTCGATGATGTGTTGCTGTTGCTTCAGTTCCTCGATCAGCTGCTGTTCCATTGGGTGCGTCGGTGGACCCATGTTTATGACGGCACTGTAACGCTTCTTGGCCAGCAGAACATCGTCGTCGATGTTGTAGATGGTCGGAATGCCAACCGTCTGATGATCGCCAAGGTGTCCGAGATCGTAGGAGTTCGACTGAGGCAGTGTCGTCTGACCTGGTTGGTGTCCGTGGTGGTTCGGCGAGGAGGAAGACGACGTGGTAGAATTAGACGACGGTGACGAACCATTACCCGCTCCTCCGTTGGTGGCGGCCGTTACGATCACACTATGGCTTGACGTTAGTTTGGTGTCGCTCTTGAACGACTTGATGGGTTTCTTCTGCTCGTCGTCGTGTGTGTCGTGCCGTTTCTTCACCACACAGAACCAACAGTAGATAAGGATAAGTGCTAGCAACAGAATGATACCGGCAATAATGGGGAGAATCAACTCTGGCCCGAGATCCATCGTTTTAGCGATCCTCGGAATGATATCCATACTGTCATCGCCATTCTTCGCTATGCCATCATACGACGACCAGATCGAATCGTAACTCTCCGTACCCCCGGTGCTCGACGGTGGGTAAAGGGTCGTTGGTTTAGGTTTCGTTACAAACGCACGCACATAGTTGGAGATCGGACCCGGCTCAGCGTCCTTCGTGAGGGTAGCGTAGGGGCGTACCGCGAAGTAGAGAATCTGGCCGAACAGATGCGGCTCGTGGGTGATGTTCATCGTAAACTCACTTCCTTCTCCGATCGAGAAAGTAAACGGAGTGTCGTGATGCCACAGGACGGCCGCCGTATCGAAGTTGTCCACGATGTCCTTGATCGTGGTGGCGTACTTCACCTCGTACCGGGCCACGTTCTTGCCGCCCATGTCGGGTGAGGTCCAGCTGAGCCGTACCTTCATGCCTTCGACGTCCGCACTGAGATCGCTGATGCGACCGACGGGAACCTTAGCCGCATTGACGAGATCCGCCTGGCTGACGAACACCGTCATCGGAGGAAGGATGCGTTCGAACGAGTCCAGCGATTGCTTTTGCGGGATGGGCACGGAACTACCACAGCAACGTCCCGGCTGAACACTGGACGATGTGGCTAAAGAGGAAAAGAAGAAGGTTTGTTAGAAACATTTCCACGGGGAGTTTTCTCGTAATGGCGTGAATGAAAAAGATACTTACTGTAACTAGCACCATCCGCTAGAGTATAGGCCGTGTTTCCTCGATCGCTGACCGTCACCTCCAGCTGGTAGGTTCCCGGGCCACCGAATTCGTCCGCGTTGAAATACCGCGAGTACACACCATCCCCCTTCGTAATGTCCGGATCTCCAGCACCTGTGTCCAGCAAGACAAACCGCTCGCTTCCCTGGGCCGCCGCTGCAGGCTCTCGGAAACGCTCACAGATGCGCTCCAGCTTCGTAACCGCCACCTCCACCTGCGCCGACACTACTGGCAGGTCACCCTTCTTGACCTCGGCAAACACCACCATCGGACCTCCGGCCTTTCCTCGGTGAACCCAGGCGCGTGCCGTTATGACCGGAGCATACTTCGAGCGTGGTGTTGCGATCACCTGCACGTAGTGGGGCTGAGGATTACCCTGGAAGCGCTCGATCGAGTAGTTCCAGATGCCGGTCTCGTTGATGGTGGCCAGCAGGGATAGCTGCCGGACCGAGGCCCGCGCATCGCTCATCGATGCGTATACGATGCCATTGGGGTTGGTGAGACGCACGTTGGAGACGAGCGGATTCTCGGAGTTGTGCACGTAGATGAAGAATTCGGCCGGTGGACCCATGAAGGGATCGAGCATGAAGTTTCCGGTGACCGTACGGCTGCTTCGCTGGGAGTTCGTCTCGCCCACCGAGTCGACCAGTACCCGCCGGAAGATCTCAACCGGGAACTCGTTTCGATTACCCTCGTAGTACTGCTTGCCGATGTTGTACAGTGCGCTCGACATCTCGAAGTAGGTGCTTACCAGAGACTTTTCCGAGTTGTCGCGACACTCGAACACCGAGTAGGCACTGCCACCCGTCTCGTGTGCCAGCGCATCCAGGGGTCGGCGTGGTTCCACGATCGGGTAGTTGATGGTAGCGATGCGGATCTTGGAAGCACGCGCCGATCGTGCCAACGACTCATGCTCGATATCCATACCGGGTGCGATCACCAGTATGACCGAACTTGCTGGTCCGTGGTGGCGTGTCTGCTCATTAAGCATGTGAATCGCATCGGAGATGCCACAGCTGAGACACGTTGGGCGGTTCAGGTCACTCGAGGTGTACGGGATAAACGATGCGATCCGGTCCTTGTTCTTCTCGATCTGCAGTGAAGTGATCGGTAGCATGTCGTACGTGGCCGTGTCGTTCGCTAGCGCGATTCCGATCTCAGTCTTCGTCGCCGGTAGGTCATAGACGATCCACTTCCGAATAGCTCGGCGTAGGAAGCTCCAAGTTTCCCGCTCGCGCATCACAAACGTCTGACCGATCACGATCACGTAGCGAGTGAGCTTGCGCGATTTGTAGCTAAACTTTGGCACCGTGTTGATGATCACCGACGGGTTGAACTCCATCTGGTTCTGAGGCGCAAAGTCGGAATGCTTGAGGATGACATCGTACGTGCTACGGCGGTCGCAAAGCTGGTTGTGCTTGGTCGGTGCGTACCGATTGTGAGTGCCTTCGTCGCAGAACATGGTAACACTCTTCGATTCCGCCGCGAACATGATACTGGTGCGTGCATTTGGGTCCAAGATGCGACTGATGTTGTACGGAACGGGCACTGGAGACGAAGGACTGCCGCAGAGTCCCTCATCGTTCACCGGTGCGTCGGAACAGCCGGTCAGCTTCACCTTGTGCTCGTCGTTGATGTAACACCGCGGATACACCGGATCCCGATCGTACCCGATCTCATCGAACACTCCGTAGCGGTACTTGGCCCACTCGCGGATAAACTCCCGCCAGATCGTTTCCCGCCCCAGAATGTCCGGGTCGATGTAGATCTGCTCGCCCGCCTCCCCGCAGCCGGCGTACTGCTGCGTCCAGATCGATGGTTCCGCCTTCGTTTGCGGCCGGATCGTTACGTCGGCCGTTTCGCCGCTCGCCGACGTTCGCGTCTGATTGTACGGGATGCAGGACTGCGGCCAGTGGTTCGGCAGTATCACCGACACCTCGCCGAAGTACACGCGGCTATCGAGCGCATTGAACAGGTACTGCGAAGCCGACGTTAGCATGATCTGGAAGAGAAAAGGCAGAAGAGAAAAGGGCATCGTTAGGCTCGTTAGGCTTGTGGCAGCGAGATTATATGGCCGGGATGAACATTTCAACATCATCTGCGCGGTCGACGGAAAGGTTAAACAGCTTTACACAACCCCCGCAAGGGAGGATTACCGATGAGAAAGAGGGAGAAAATAAAACCGCGTCATCTCAGCCACAAACGCCTCGTCGCAATAATTGAATGGCGGACCTGCGCGCCAAGACGATCGTCCGACGTTGGTGGACAGAAAGTGAGAGCGTCTTCTCAAGGTGAGATGGCAAGAAATCCCTTCCAATTCTAAAGCGCCATCCAAATGAAGTCGGTGCCTTCGCACCCGACCGGTGACCGACATTTGGAACCGTGGGTCGGTGGGTTGTTTTTTCTTCTACCTCGATCGAAACACGTTGGGCAATCGTAATTGTGCGAAAATTTCATAATGACCTTCTGCACACCGGTGCCAACATGAAGAGGCGAAGAAGAAGAGCGACTCATCAGACTCTTTTCCATTTCTTTTCGGTCGACGAATATCATCATCATCATCACAATTTTTTGGCCCGTCTGTCTTTGAGCATACGAGGAGGGAATAAAACCATAAAAAAATCCAGTGATCGATCGGTTTGGAAAGATCGATTTCCACACCCCGCCTGACCCCCACTGATCACATATGCGCATATGTTTCTCTAATGGGTATCCATTAGCGGACGCGCGCGCATATTCGAACCCAAACGGATGACAACCGATCGATCCGCACGCCGACGCCGACGCCGGTGCGACCGGAATGGAAAGTGAGGTCGCACATTTTTTCGTGTTGTTTCTTGAGGCTTTTCTGCATGCATCTCGACCGTTTTCTTCTGGTTGTCAATCTGCGTCCACCTTCTTCGTTAATGTGCGTGGGGTCAAATCGGTTTTCAAACTCAAACTCGCTTGCGCAAGACTCGAGTTTGTGTGCCACGGTCTATCGTTTCTTCGATCTTAATTATTCATGCTCGCCCGGCGGCGGAAGATTCGGGATGCGCGCACCATTTACCGACCGACAGGTGGCCCCGTTTTTCGGGCTCTTTCTTTTCCACCTTGCGTTTCGCGTGTGTCACGGCATTATCGGATACTTTGTTTCGGTGCGTCCTCCAGATTCTTTTATGCTGTATGTTTTGGATCTCTGGATTCGTTTGGTTTGTGTTTTGGTTCGGTTCTTCGCACTTTCGCTTCGAAAGCATGTGCGCGATCTTCAGCCTCCGGAGTAAGAAGATGCAACATCCGACAGCAGCGAACGATCTAGACCAGCTTCTTCCGGACGGGCTCCAAATCGGGAACTTCGGGGCTCACTTCCACCTGGTCGTACAAATGCACGGGTTGAATTTTAATATGCATTAAATTTACTTTTGTTTCTCTCTCCGTGCGCCAATGGCTTTGCCGTGTGCCAATCGTTCCACGCCGGTCGTGATTATAGAGCAATCATCTGCCAGCGGACGGATGCAGCTGCTTCGCGGCACCAAGCCAGAAAAAAGGAAGGATCCCAATCACAATTGTCAGTTGGCGGTTGGTTTTATAATTCGGCAAATAAAGTCAAATCGACTGCAGCTGTTAGCTGGTCCGGTAACGTGGTTGGCGTGCGACCTTTCCTAAGTCCCGCGATCGTCGTTCCCAGAGCAGCGAAACTCCTCGCGAGAAGTCGCAGTCACCCACCGAGCCGATCATCATCCATCTAGCCCGGAGTTGCTGATGCTGTTAAATTGAAAAGGGCATTCATCATTCGATGCTTGGGGGAGACTTTGCTCCTGCCTCAATCCTCGGGATGGGGAGAAGACGGGAAGGCCGTCGTCGAAGAAGCGCAAAACTTGTTTCGCCTGCAAAGCCCGCACTCACGATGTCGCTGTCAAGGCGAGGGGGAGAAGATAAATTCAACTGCTTCGTCGGGCGCGCAAACGAGACAGTTTCCCAGCGCGCGTCTTAGCTGAGCTTAGCTATAAGTGTGTCTGTGTGGTGGTAAGGGCTTTAAAGTTCCTCGATCGAGCCCTCCTTCGGTTGCGCAAAAACGTGCATCGCCCGAAGGGGGGAGAGCAAAATTTATTGTGTTTGACCCGATTTGGAATAGGCTAAACTGCGCGCAAAGGAGACGACGGTAGCAACGAAAAAGGCAATCCTTTGACATTCACCATCGGGATGCGAGCGGCGGGTGTAAGGAGGAAGAGTGGAGAGGACGAGTGAATCTGCCTTATTATGCGCGTTGCGCATAATGGGAAAGCAACCGAGAGACGACAACGTCAACACCGACCGGTCGCCACTTTGCCAGTCGCATTGTCGAGTGTATCTCAAGCATCAAGGGACCGACTTATGCTTTCTAATTTCCCTTTACCCATTCCCCTGGGTCGGCGAAGGTAACGACAAAAGATGGATTGAACGAAGCGAGCGAGAGAGGGAAATAAATAAATAAAATAAAATAAATTCAAAACGCAGGTTCCTCTCTTGACCACCTGTTGAAGTCTTGTGTGTGCGCAAGCGTGGTTTTGTTTTTCGGACCGTTCTGTTTGACTACTTGAAAACAAAACATTAAGGAACCTCCAAATTCTAAATCACACGTGAAACCGTGCCAGAACAACCCGCCGCGGTTGCTTGAACTTTCGAGTGGCCGAGGGTAAACACACACACACACAAAATGGTGAAGAAAACAAAAACAACAATTAATAAAAAAAAACTAAAGGCAGCAGCCAGCGTGAAATAAACAAACGGTAGGAACAAACCGAACTCGAACCCTCCGCGGGGTTTTAGGGATGGCGAGGACAGGTGAAGGGAACCGGCGTGTTGCGGTGATGCTGCGTTTATGTGGTTTATGATGTTTTTTGTTTTCTCCGTTGTATGGTTTGTCTTTGCGTTTTCCCTTGTGCCTTACGGTTCGAGGACAAGTGCTACGGCGATGACGAAGGTTTGGGCCTTGCGTTGGAAAATCAAATCAAAAATCGTATTGAAATGGATTTTGTGGTCCCTCTCTCCCTTTTTATCTTGCTTGAGGTTGTACCTTCGCTTAAATGCACGTTCGTTGTGGAAGGCATGGAGCCACCGTTCAAATAAATGCCAACAAACGGCCGGACGATGAGACGACCCGATGCAAATTGAGAGTAGAAAAAGGAATCAATCAACCACATCGGTCGTTCGTCTTGTAAATGGCGCTGTACAGGTTTGATTACAAAATCCATACTCGCTCAACCACTGTGGTCCCTGCCATTGGCCCGACGCACCGATGCACAGATGCTGAGGCTGAAGTGAACGAACCGAGATTCGATCAATGAATGATTAGGCAGAGATGGCAGCAGAGAGCAGCCTTCTGATTATGGTAGTGCGCAATCGCGGAATTCCGAACGCGGCCGCCAGATGGTCATCGATGGGAGCGAAGAAATAATAACCCTAGGGAAAGGCAAGAGATGAGGCAGCCCATCAACAACTTTACACCGAAACGGTAGGGAAGGTCGAGTGGGTTGGTGGGGAGGTTTTTAAAAATAATTCCAAGCAGACCAGCAGCTCGCGCAGGTTCTCCTGGCGTTAAATAAAATATGAAATAAAAGGTAGGAAAAAGTGATCACCAGGCGCGATCGCGAGTATGGATCTCCTCGTTCCCTCGTTCGGTATTGAATGAGAAACCAATGCTGCAAACAGCTTCGCGGGTAGGAAAATACCTTCCACGCGGTTTGCCGTTTACTACGAGTCGTTTTTTCCCTCAACAAGAGGGCCCCACCAACCATTCCATTCGTTCGGCCTCCTGCCTCAAGCGTTCGAAGTGGAATAGAATGTATGCCAAATGGATGTTGGATGCCCGGCTCTGATGAGGAGGTGGAAGATGCCCATCGTACGCCGTGGAGGAAACGATTTTCTCACGCTTCGACTGTTGGCTGCGCGGATTCGATTCCGAGCCAGCGTTCACGGAACGACCACCTTCTTGCCTTTACACGGTGACATTTCTGGTTAAATGGTAATGCTACACGGGTATTATCGGGTTTCGTCTTCGGCTTTCGTCGGCGTTGAATGGTGAGTTTGAAATACCTTTCAGGCTTGGTGATTCTTCCTTCTTTCTATTAGCTAACAGAGCAACAACAACAACAAACGGAAAGATTTATATCAAACACAACGAAAGTGAAAAGTTGTGCCTGTTTCTTCCCTCGATTGATTGTTCCGACGGGGTTCGGATCGCAAACCATTTCCATTTACGCACAGTATTTCGGCGATCGTGTTTTATGCTTTTCGTTGATCGATCGATCGGATTTTACGGACGTTTGGATGTGGCATAAAAGGTCCTGTCCCCTCCGTTCTGGCCAAGAAAAGTATTGCCTCAGGTGGCAGCAGGTAGAAAGGACACGCATCGCATGAACTTTCGTCAGGAAATTGATTTTTCTTTTTTTTAGTTAAACATCGTTCAGTGAGAAAAGGGAGAAACCGACAAAAGTTTATGGCCTTTTCGGTTTTGGGTTGCGTAGGAAAAAAGTCTTTGACCGGCTGTTTACAAATATTTACCTTTTCCCTCGAGGCTGGTGACACAACACTCCGATGGGAAAGTTATTCAATTCGGGTCTGCATCTTTGCAACTTTTTTTCAATGAAAAATGATCAGTTCCGAATAGCCAACTTTTTCTAATTACATGAATTGCAGCTCAATATGCTTCGAGTTTGTCGTGACGAAGATTTTATTTCAAAACATTGGGTTGAGAAAGATAATCGTATCTGGAGTTTGCCTTTGGTTGCCATCCGACGAATCGTTTTGAGAATTTCACTGCGTGTCTGTGGCATTAGGATAAGGTTTTGATTTTCCCAGAATGGCCGCGAGCGAAAGAGCAAAAAGTATCATTTTATGTTGCATCTTTCCAGTTGGTTTGAAATTAGCATGATCTAATTGGCACGATAGAACAAATCTCGTCCGTTCCCGATGGGAATCTTTATTCTGTGCTGTGGCATAATTGTGTGGCATTTTGGTTTGGTGTTTTTGGTTTAGTATGGTTTACCCTCCAGCCATCGCCAGTACGAAGCGAACCACGAACGATCCATCGTTGGCGGCATTGGTTCGATGGGTTTTCCTTCTGGACCGCTTCCGAGAATGCATTCGCATCGCATTGCATTCGCGCGCCACCGACAACTGGAAGCATGTGCGAAAGCGAAACTCCAGTCAATTAGTGCAATCTTGCACACGCTCGATGCTCGAGTTGAGGGAGAGGAATGTCGGGAGGGTTGATCCCGAAAAACGTTCCCGGTTTTGCTGCATTCCGGGCCGATGATACAAAATAATGATTGGCCTGGTTGAGCAATGTGTTGTGTTATTGGCATGACGATTGTTTTTGGGCTCATGCATCCTTTCTTTCGATTGTGTTTCGGGAAATCCCATTCGATTAGCAACAGAGCACGTCGGCACGAGGTGATATAAATGTTTTTGCATCGCCTCAAACGTCTTCCTAGAGCCTGATTTCGGTCGAACTTAAGGGCAAAGCCATACAAATTCAGTAGCTTTTCGGTGGTCATCGATTGGTCACCAATCAGCCGCTAATTGGAAACCAAATTGTAACCAAACGGTTCTTTTTGTTTCACTTTTGGGAGGGACGGATTTCCCCGGAACTATTTGTTATTGATGCGAAACGATTCTAATTAGGAGGAATTTGTGAAGAGATGTTTCGATCGATCAGGAATCAAATCGACAAAAAACAAAGGAAAAGGATTCTTCCGGTTAAGGGTCTGATTCATCCGTCGAATGCGGTTTCGACGATTGGTCATGAATTCCTCGCGTTGTTTTTTGAACCTCCAATGAACTGGGTTATGTTTTTCGTAATATTCCGCAGCCCAAAAACCTAACCGTGAACGTTTTTGGAATAGAATCCGCTTGTCACAAAATAGGAGAAATGTTTCGGTCCTTTGCGGTTGTGAAGTTTTGCCAGGATTAGCCATTTATGCACACTAAGCACGGAAGCATGAGTTAGGCCTCCATGTTAGAGATAGATCGAATAGAAAAGTTTGCAGAAACATTCTTCCCCTCTGCCAAAAAACTAAATAAAGACAAACCACCATCACCTCTAGAAAGCAGCTCGATTCCCTGAAATCTCCTCCACTCGAACCGCTTGAGAAACGCGACGATGGTTGCGCACGAAAATGAGTGGCTCTTAAAAACTCGTTAAAAACTTCACACAGTAAATTATACGGCACCGGGCGCCACCTTTTGCTCGTGCAAACACACCCATATACAAGTTCGCTGCCAGACCAGAATTTCGCGGAACTGAACAAACTTTCCTCTCGTCGACGAAAAGTCCTCGACGCTCCGTTCACTCGCGGTTGTGTTTTCGGCGAGGTCGCGTGTCTTATCTTGCGAGAACTCATCTTTCGTAGCTTTCGTTTGTTCGTTCGGTGAAGGAAGCGACGATGAAGGAGAGAGTCATTAGAAAAACATGCACATTTCGATAGAATCTCTACCCTCGAAGATGTTCTATACGCCGACATAAGCTCATCGAAATCATGCAGTCTCGTGTCTCATAGATCGTGTTTTCCCTTCAAAAGTTGGCTAGAAAATGGCGTAAAAGCACGACCCCTTTCCAAGTACCCTCCTCCGGCACGGCCTGGTTCGGAACGCCAACGAAGGCAGGTGCACGTTTCGAAATCGCTTAAGGCTTATGGCTTAATTTTACAACGCAATCAACGTGAACTTTTTCTCCGGAACTGAAACCAGCGAAACCAAAAGCAAACGCACGTGGCCCCGCTAATGAACATTAATTTATGTTGTCCTTGCGTGTCTACAATGGCGGCGTTACGTTGTCAAGTTTCCCAAGGTGGGAGAAGAGGTGGAGATGGATTGTCTTATTCCGGAAAATCGAATACCCTCTAATTTGACCGAACGGTCGTTAAAATCCGATTCGTCGCCGACATTTGCCGAAAGAGATCTATCCTCTTTGTGGATGGATGGATAAATCGACGTGTGATGTTCTTCCTCGGGGTTAGTCCAGCCTCCTCGGGCGGGGATCATAAAAATCGGATGAAACACCACCGCGACCCCACCCGGAATCTTCGATCGGAAAGACAAAAGTCTCCGGGCGATGGTCGTTACCTTTTTCGAGGCCGGTCATATAAAAGCGCCACGCGAGTAATTGACAGTTTTATCGCTTCGGTCCGCCCGGACAAGGTGACAAGATGTTTCGTGATTCCGTGAGGTGGTTTTTGCGATTGGACGGATTGATACATTATTCGGTTCCGGCGTTGTTTTTCGTGAGAAAGGCACGTGTTTTTTTCGAGAAGAAATTTGCAAGAAAAAGAAGTCCGAGATGTGAAGTGATGACGTGGCCCGTCAAGAATGGAGATGAGTCCAACGGCGACTTTTGGAGGGTCAGACATAGTCGGAATGGAATTCAATCTTTCCTCGGTTCCGTCTTCAGCCATACCTCGCCTAGTACCTTAGTACGTACGTAGTCAGCATTTAAAGTTAGATTACCAAAACCATTAAAGCGCAATATTGCGGGTAATCTCAGAGAACAGGTCGTGCTCTCCTGCGGGTATCGAGGAATCCAAGTCGCTACACATTTCAGTTCCCGACTCCCAACCCGGGGGAGCATCCCGAGCGGCGGTCGTTAATACAGTTCACGCCGGCCCAACCCTCATCGTGGGCTTTTGGGCTTGGAGTTGGCGCTGGGTTATCGCAGGTAAAGGCCACACCGCCCGCGGGAACGGAGCAGATCACGCACAATATATCTTTTTAGGGGGTTTTTATTTTCTCCCTTCGCTTCCCCGTGGTTCAGCTTTAAAGTTCTCGGCTTCGCCCCTATCATTTCGGGTCGCTCCCCGGGCCGCGCATTGCGGACACGTCCATTAGCGTCTCCCGGGAAGACGTGGACCATTTGATAGGCGTTTCGAATAGTTTCAACGAACGTGCGGCGGAGGATGCGAGAAAGGAAATAAATCCAAAAACGCATAGATTAGGGTGAGTTCGGCGTCGTGGCGCGTTACTGGCCCGAGGTCCGACGCCTCAAACCACGCACCCCGTCGACACTCGTCGTGCGAGTTTGCAGCTTCTTTTTGCTTCTTCCACTCCGTTGCTATTTCTTCTTTCCTTCGAAAGGAGCACTGTCGGTTGTACATGTGCGTTTAAGTGCCGGGGTCGATTCGTTTAGTTTTCTTTTAAATTTAATTAAAAGTGCCCTACTAACACCCCCCTCTTTCCTGGGGCTTTTTGGGGTGTCACGGGATGAGTATCGCATGATGGTGGTGAAAGGTCTCGTGAAAGACGATGCCCGCACCGTTTGGAAGACGGGTGTAGCATTAAAGCAGAAGAGTGCTGACCGAGAATTCCGCGCCGGACCAAGAAAGAGAAGCAACCGGAAGGTGAGGAATGGGGATGGAAGGGCGATGAAACGAAACATGCTAATGTACTGCAGAACGTGACTTCAAATCACGACAATTATTATTATTTCAGTTGTTTATTGCGCCCGAAGAGGTCTTCCTTCTCGCGGGAGGAATCTGGGAAGAACATCTCAGCAGCATCACGACCGACCGAGACGTGTCTTTCAGCTATCACCATCAACCCTCGCTCCAGCGTCTTCTTATTGTCTTGCCTTGCGGGAAGCAAAGGCAAACTTTCGGGATGTCGAAACTCGCGAACCCGCGCCTCAGGAAGCGACAAGAAGTTACCTTCCGCGAGGTTCTTCCTTTGAGGATTGTGCGTCCCTGGATCATGGCCGAGAAGCGCTTTGACGTTGCCATTTGTAATTAGGAGGAGTGCAACGACGAGTACGGCGTTTGGATGGACGTCTTCTGCGTGATCAGCTTAAGAAAGTATGCAGTGGCGAAACGATGTACAAAAGTTGGAAAAAGGAATCTCTTAAGGATCGCTAGTGATGGGGAGTCAAAGTTGCCCGCCGGTTTTGAACGCGCAGTAAACCGCAAGCATCCGAATGTCTTCTGCACGTCGCAATCCTCCATCAGCAAACTTCCTAACTGCAACGGTCTTTGCAATGGAAAAAAATTGCCTTTATATTGGCAATAAAGTTCTCCGAATGAATGCCGCAACCCACCACCACCAGGATCCTCCTGATAACCTTCCGAGTCTCATCGAAGAGTTGGTGGAATATGGCGAATAATGTCGCCATTTGTGATGCGTTCGTACTGCGCGACTGGAGGAGTTTTATTTATTTTGGCCTTTGGCCATGAGCGAAGCACCATTCTGCAACGGGAGGAGGAGGTCCAGCACCCAGCCCGGAAACGGCAGAAGCTGGTCAAAGGAGTGCCAGGCGCTCGCAGCTTTTTCCGCTGTGGATTATGAGTTATAATCTTTCTGCAGGGACATTAGTGCGAACTTTTTCGAGAGCGTTCCGTTCCTGGGGATAATGTTTTGTTTGGTTCGGTTTTAGTATGTTTCTTCTTAATGTAGTTCTTTTTTCTCCTCTTTCGAACTCCGAAATTCATACACAAATAACGAAGCCACAACGGCACCCGAAGCTCGTTAAATTAGGTCGTATGTTAGCTTTTATGTTATTGCTGCCGGAAAGTGGACATTTGGCCAAAAATATGTACAGATCGAGTCGAGTGGGGGTCTTCGGGCGAGCCAAGATAATAAACTCCATGTGGCCATTTCGGGTGGGCTAATGTTTTCTCGTGTCGCACACACACACGAAAAGGGATCGTTTCGATCGGTTCAATTGCGGTCCGGGCGAGCAGTTGGCGTCATCTTGCTGTCAATAAATTGAGCCCATGGCATAAATACCCTTCGACGTCCACGGAACCTCCCTCTCCATTAAAACGGATGTACTCGGTTCTTATCACAATCGTCACTCTGTTTTCCCGGTTCCTGTCAAACCTGTTGCATTGCCTCCATCATCCATTCACTCACCTGCGTTGGAAAAAGAAGAAAAGACAGAAAAAAACGTCGGTTAAATTCTATTAATACAGCTCACCGCTCACGAGTCAACCCACAACACACATGTAAATAAACGAACTCAATCTAGAAAAAGTCAGAACCTTCGTAACCTGCGGGTGACGAGCGGAAAAAAGGCCACTCCGGGTGGAATTGGACTTGTAAAAAACAAAACAAAAAGTAAATACAAATACCCCAAAACCACAACCGGCCTTACGTCGGGGCATATTTTGTGCTGCAGTCTTGCGGGACCTAGCCATTTTTCCGACCAACCTTGCGGAATGGAAAACTTTCCGTCCCCGCGGTAAGGAGGAAAAGCAAAAGGCATCCAACTCACAAACACACACGTACACCATGGCCAACTTGAAACAAAATTGAACGGGGAGACGGGAAAAACTTCCCCAAGGATAAACAAACAGTTTTTCTTTTGGTGCAGCTTTTCCACCGGCCGCGTTTTCCATACTGCCGACGTAAGGTGGGCTGTACATTTCTCGGCTCGGCTTGACGATGTGCGCTCTCTTAACCTTTTCTCGGTGAGAGATGTGTTCTCGGGGACTGGAGGAAATGTACCGGCTCGAGGAGCGAAAAGGTTGATGATATTGAAATAAGCCTGCAGTATTGAAACAAGTGAGTGTGTGTCAGGGGACGGAGTAGGAGGGCGGGTAGCGAGGAAAAATTGCAATCTCGATTTGGCCCCGGGTTAAACATGCTTTCTGAATTTTAAAAGATATCCCACCGTGATTTGGCACTGTCGTCGTCGTCGTTGGTCGTTTGCTCGTGTGATGCGTGGTTTCTGTCTCCTTCTGCCGCGGACACACGACTTACGGGAACCGGTGGAGCGTCTTCGCGAGCTAAAACCTTTCTAACTCTTCACGACCTCTCGGAGTGGAACGTCGCCAACGGTGGAGGCCACTCAACCCGAGCCGATGTGGCACAGTTCGCCGGGCCAGCGTTTTCTTCGTCCGTACGGGAAAAACCTCCTCGACTGATTGGTTTACCGTTTTTTTCCTTCCTCTTCACTTCACACCGATTTGGCGAGCGTTTGCAAAAGGTCAGTTGCAAGTCAGACCCATTCTAGAAGGAACGCGATGGAACCGTTACCGTTTAAAAACAGGCCCGAAGGTTCACTACCCCGTACTGCACACCCGATTTATCCGATACCGGTGCATCTCCCCGTGGAAACGGTGGGGGTTTATTTCCCTTTGCTACCTCCACGATTCCGAATCACACGATTTGGCTCCGGGCGACCATGCACTGCTGGCATGCGATAGTGCATCTCGCCGGTTGAAGGTTGCCAACCGTGTCCTTCCTACGCCACTTTCAAGGTGCTTGCAAGTGAAGCAGTAATCCTAGGCCAATGCAACTTCGCTTCCCGATAATCATCCCGCGTTGGTTTCTATTTCCCTCCGGTGACACGATGCCCGGTTGAAACGGCCAATCTTCGGCTTGGGAGAGTAATCTACGATCGAGTTGAAGAGTTTCTGCTCGTCCAAGTGCTTCCGCTTGGAGGCGACCGTGCGGGAAAATCAATTTCCCAAGGAACAACACACAACCGAAAATCATTACCAGGGTTCGGCTTGGAAGCATTAGAGCTTGCCGATGGGAAGCTGTCCTGGGTCCGTGATAATGTAAAATGCAAAATCCGAAAGCAAGAAACAAACACGCCGTTTCCCCAGATTTGCTTTACGAGGAAAGACGGGGGAAAAATACGGTAAAAGAGAGTGGAGCAAATTTGCATCATAATTTCCCATTTGCCACACGGAGCGCGTCGTTTGCTGCGAACAAAGTCCATCCGATCCGCGGGGAGGATCCGCAAGTGCAGCGTCGCATTTTGCAGTTGTTGCAGTCTGACGCTGCAGTCAGTTTGCAGTGAGCGGAGAAAAGTGGAACCAACGAGAAACCGGGTGGGGGTTCGGTATCGCAATGCAGCCAGAGAACGGACGATGCAGCTCAAAAACAGTCACCAAAGAAGGGCTTAGTGGAGGAAACGAAAAAGCAACGGCAAAAATGTCATCAACTTTCGCGAGCACCGGTTTTTTCCCTCGTGGGTTCTGTCCGCCACTCCGCGATGGGTTTCTTTTCAGCCGATTGGTTTTCCCAGCCGCGCGTTTGTGCCATTATCGATACTGTAATGTACCGCAAACTAGTTGTTAGGTGCCGAGTGTCACTTTCCACCGTTTCGTTTTCCCCATGCACCGTGAAAATGCATATCCTCTGGGTCTGGTACTGGGAATGCTGGTGCAGGCTGAGTTTCCAATTTATTGTTTTCCCACACCCCATCGACCGAATGCTTCCATACCTTCCTCAACCCTTCCCCCGATTGTGTGATTGACACTCTGTGGCTTCGAGGTGCAGGATGGCTTTTATCGAAATTGATCCACTAAAATAAATGCCAGCAATTCTTGTGCTATTCGCAACTACTGCTCGATAAATCTGCCACCGATCGGTGACAGCTGTGAGTAAAAATGAGAAATAAAGGAAAAACCAACAAACGAACGAACGAACGATTCGCCCCGGCTCGCGAAACTCCAAGGCAGACTCCAAGACAAATAGCGTAACCCTCAATCAATCGGTGATTTATGCTCGTCGGTGCAATCGAATCAATGTGAGCAAATATTTCCCTCCACCGTCTGCGGTGACGATGGTGACGATGATGATGAGGATAATGATGATGATGATGGTATTATAATCCAATCGGGGAAAAAAGGGTTGACACCGAACCTGGCATGACGGTTTTATTCATTTTCTAGCGCCTTCCCGGCCTTCGACTATTATTGACAGCTCGTTTGCTTTTCTGGCGGCGCAAAGAATTGAATTCCATCAGAGGATCCATTTTTCCGCTACATTCCAATGTGGAGAGTATGTTTATACATGCATGTGAGTGTGTGCTTTAAGAGAAAATTGGTCCATTTTTTTTAACTTTCAAAATGTTGGACTGAACTCAAAATCAAAGGTCGCCGGTGTTGGTGTGTACCTTTCGCGGTTCTTCTCGATTTCGCCTGCTAATGGAGTGTGCAAATTGATCACTTCAAAGGCCACGATCCGGTGATCCGGCCTGGGTGTGTGCGCATCTCATTTTCACGCGATCTTTTATCTTTTTGATCTTTCCCGATTGTCGGTGAAATTGGCGTGCGGAAGTGCTCTCGCGAAGAAGCGGTTTTTACTTTTGATCTTAAACTCAGTTTTGAGTGTGTTTTTTTCTAAAAGGGGGACCAACAGTGTCAACGTTAACAGGTCGATTAAGACACACCGGCTGTTTAAGACACTCGAGGGAGAAAGTTTTCCTAGAGTTCGATCGGTTTTGGGATGCAGTTCCCGGCAAATTGTTTTCTGTTCTAGCTCCGAACTTACGTGCAACGTTTGTTGCTATTTAGAACACTCCCGAAAACTGCAATAAAGTTGCTCCGTTCGATGGTAGAACTGACCTCCAAGGAGTTCCCGGGACGTTTCCGATGAGCTCCGGTTGCGTTAGTCAAGTCTGGTCACGTCGGAGAGCGCCAGTTTTCGACCATTTTCCTACGGACCCTGAGGCCAAAGTAAGCGGAGCATGACCGAAACGATCCGTTGTGCAAGTTGTGCATTAGAAGTGGGCATTCTGAGTGCGGCGGGAGGGGCCCCAAGCATATGGCCCGGTCGGGAGGGAATGTTGGCAGCGTGAGGTGTTTTAAAATTCCACCATCGTGCCATATCCGACTTGCGATGAGTGCAATCGGCAAGTGTCGGCAAGGTTCCCCCCGGAGCTTCGGAGGGAATTGATTGGTATTCCTCTCGGGGAGAGAGAGGGGACGGGGTACAATGATTGCGGGTCCATTTGAACCCGTTGGGAAAGCGGACGAGCTTCTATTCCTAGTCCGCTCCACTCGTCGGCTGTCGTTTAAAGGTGACAGTGTGGAAAACTTTTCCATTTGAGTGCACCGTCTCGAAAGGAGTGTTCGTGTTCGTTGCAATAGTTTCTGGAGGTACGAAATGCCACACTGTTCCAGCTGGGAAAACAATTGCCATTCGATTAGATGAACCGTTTCCAACACGCTCTGAATAGAATAAAAATCAACAACTTGGTTTCTCGGAAATAAGAAAACAGCGTCTTCGCGAAAGGGTGGTTTGGAGTACCTTAACCTGGAACTGTCAAAGGCTTAAATGAAGCATTTGAACGTTAATTAATTCAATTAAAATGTTTCCATGAACTTTTTTAACACCGCGGCTTTTCGGGGAAAACGCATACTTTGCCCTTTACCTGTTCGAAGGAGGACGATAAGAGACACAAAATAAAGTCAAATACCCCTCGGGGTGCCAGAATCTCTTTCGAGAAAGATTTGCTCAAACACATCCGTTGTGTAATTGTAGGGAAATGTTTGGTATTCCTGTTCGTTAACCCCGGCTCTTTTTTTTCAAACACCAGCTTTATGATGTTTTATGGCCATGTTGTCTTTGCTGTTCGCTGTCACCACATTCGGGGTGGTTATCGCCCGTTGGGAGAACCTAGGACCCGTGAATATGTTTTTATTATGAACGCGTTCGGGATATGTGAACTTGTACGAGTGGTTGTGTTTGAGTTCACATAGCACCGGGATCGTTAAGTGAGGTTTTTTATTCACCCATTAGCACATTGGACATCTGATTCTGCTGGAGTTGGTTAAAGCATTCTTTTTCTGTTGTCGGATCCGGATTTATTTTATTTTCCGTTTCTTTTCGTTTTTATTTTTTGTTTTGAAAACCAGAAAGTAACTCCCCTTCCCGACGCGAGATCATAAAAAGTAAAGTCTAATCATAAAAGTAAACATTCTCATCTTCTCACCGCTGGGACATGCACTCTAATTAGGGTCACAAAGAGGAACTGACTCAAGCTCACAAGTGGATTCTCAAAAAACTCATGTTTGGCTCGTGTGCTGAGCGAACAGAGGAGTAGGAGGGAAAGGAAGATCGCGTGGCTCGATTACGCCATCGGGACCAAGTGCTATGATTGCTTGCGGTAACAGTTGGCCGATATGTTGGCAGCACTCGAGATGAAAATCGGCTGGCTCGAGATTCTGTGAAAGACTATTTTCCGACAGGTTTGTCGTTTTTGTTTCAAATTTCAACCTTGTTGGTACGCACCAGAGGAAAGAAAAGGCAAAAGAAAAAAGTGCCAGCTATCTCGAATTTCAAGATTGCACACGAGAGAGCAGACTTTAACTTGATTTCTTCGCCCGAAAGCTGTCGCTGGAGCATACTGGCTGAGCGATGGTTAAACAGTTTAACCTCAAGAAATTTTAGCCCTCGGGGAGACATATCAAACCTGCATGGCCCGAAGATGACCAACTGTCGATGCCGATGGACGTTAAGGGTGATAGAACGAACCGAGGAACCGAAAAGGGACCGAGCGAAATGGAAGAGTCTAATTCCAGCCCAATGGCTTTCCTGTTCTCATATTCATAAACTCGACACCTTACCCGGGACCTCTTGCCGGGCTGGCAAGTGTGCGGGAACCATATGACGTCCCGGGTGAAGCCGGACAACAAAAAAGAAGGAATGTAAGGAAAAGATCGCGTTTCTTGAAGAACAAACCAGGGAAAAACGAAATGAAAAAACTCGATCAAAACCCCGTGCAGAGGCAGCTCGCAACAATCCAGAATCGAGCGGATGGCGCACGGAGCAAACAAAACGATCAGGTTCCAGCGACCTGGGAGCTAACGCGAGGAAGCTTTCCCTTCGGTAAGGTTTGATCCATTTTCCGTTCCATTCTTCATGAGCTGGAGGTATATTCGTCGGAGTCGGACGGAATTACCCCCGGGGAATCGTTTCCCCATCCCATCCCGTCGCGAAGACGATGCAACCAGCGTCAGGTAGCATAGCCACCAGGCAGACTCTTCCTCCCGAGGCCAGACTTTCAACTCCTCGCGTGCAAGCGGAAGAAAGCGTTGCACACTGCCTCGAGGGAAGAAAAATCTCATATTACAAGCGCAGGACGTTTAATGAATTATCGTTTTTAATAAAGAGCGAGGCACAAAAAATGTATCCCGAACGCTAAACGTCCCTTCCGGCCCGGGGGCAAGAAAACCGATGCCAGCTAATAAGATCCTGTGAATTATGCGCCACTGCGGAAGCAGCCTCCAAGCTGGAGCCCCTTTTTCGATCGCGTGGGAAAATGCGAGCGCAGCGAAGGAAACAATTGGACAGGCTCTGCACGACTCGTTCGTGGCTGCTGTCAGGTTGGACGTTTCAAACGAACAGGAAATGGTTTTGAAGGAAAACTTTCCAGGAGAAATAGCTGTCAAAAATTTAACCTGCAATTTCAGCACACTTGAAGCGGGTTTAAGTCCTTCCAACCGACACCCTAACCTAGATAAAGCTCATCTTTACCAAAGGAAGGCGAACCAAGACACACGTGCGTCATGAAACCGAAGTTCGCAAAGAAAACGGCCAACGGAGCTATTTGTAGCCATCTTGTAGTGACAGATAGTCCCTGGACACTCCGTGCCCGTCGGCTGATTTATGTCAACACATCCCCGCACCCAAAGGGGCGGCAGCTGGGTCATCGTTTGCTCGAGTCTCGGCGAAAAAGCGCTCCGTAATTAAAATGTTACACCAGAGCGTGTTGACTCCCCGGGCGGACGTTCCGGGATGTGGGTGAAGCGGGGGGCTGTTTGCGTATTTTGCGCTTTTCCGCTCGAACGCTTCGCCGGGTTCGCAATCCACCAATCGGCAAAGCTGCGCCCGAAAAAGGTTAAATGGGTTGTCCGCAGTACAGCGAAAGGCATAGCGTTGAAGTTTAATGCCTTCAAGGTGTGTGTGTGTGTGTGTTTTTGCATCCCCTCTTGGGTGGGTTTGTTTCCTCTTCGGGGTTTTTTTCGGCCATTGAAGGGCTTCGTCTTTTACTAAAGCGTCTTTTAAAAGCAAGCAGGCTAAGCTGGCTATTTACCCAGCGTCGGTTCCTTTCGGCTAATCTTGCATCGAACTTTTCCAGCGGAAAGGTGTTGCCAAGGCACGCGCAGTTGGCACATGACGCCTTTGGGAAAGGCCCCGGCTGGGCTCGGAGTTGAGCTGACCGCGGGTTCGCCTCACACAGGAAATTCAATTTAATTTCTCATATTTACACGCGGCTAATCTAATATTTATGTTGCTAGTGCCTCGCGCCTAAGTTCGCTGCCGTGTTCCGGGGGGTGAAGAAACCTGAAAGGTAAACCTGGTCAGGTTAAATTAAGGCACGGCTCACGGTCATAAAGAACTTCCTTCGCCTCGAGGAGGTTGGGGATAGTTTGTTGATTTTCTTTTCCCGCCGAAGAACATTACCTTTTTCGGCTTCCTTTCTTCTTCCGCAGGTATCGTCTTGCGCCCTTGTTCGCCCGATAAGCTTTCGATATCCATCCATCTAACCGTCAAGGTAGCCCATTATTGTTTTCTCGCCCTGGTTTTCTTTCCCCGGACCCGTGTGATGGTCCTCCGTTAATTCAATCATGACGACGATCATCGTCAACCGAAAAAGCTTCACCCATCGGGAAGATTATCGTAAAGAACGAATAGAAAACGTAGTTCTCGGACAACCTTTTACATCGGCGTCTATCTTTCTAAAAATGCCACCGGCGATAAGAAAGGATTTTTCCGACGTTGCATCATGTCTTCGAGGTTGAGCCCTGGGAAATTTATAACAGGCAACAATACACCCGATGCCGATCCAAATGAATGAACCGGTTTGAGATTCGGTTTTTTCTTCCTCCTGAGTTTCGGGAAGGAGAAAATCCCTTTTTCGGTTGCCGATGTCACGGACAGCGGATACCTTCGACCTGTAAAAGGCTGTATGATTGATGGATTAGGTGTGCAGTTTGAGCCGTTTTGCAAGGTTTGCCAGAAAACCATCATCCCGGGAGAGGATTAGCTCCGTTTTCTTTCGTGCAGATTAAATGGACTATTCTTTTTGGGGGTAAAATGGGAAAATTGAAAGCATCATTTGGCAACGCCAAGAGCTGTTACACAAAATTGGAAAGGAGTTCCATTGATAAAAAAGGAGGACCCAAGATATTGTCGGGCATTTTAAATGTTCAACACCCAATTCTAGATAACATTCCACGCTATTAGTTAAAAAATAAGCCTACAGTCCTGCATAATGTTGGTGGGAATTTTCTCGCTCGAAACCAAGACAACCCTCTGCCAGTTGCGTAGGAGAAAGGCCAACATTCTTTTCGTTAGAGCTCGGCTCTTAATTATTTTGCGTCGTGCTTATTAATTTCTGAACGCGTTAGGACAAGAGAGACTCGGTGAAGCCAAAAAGGACACACCCTGGCGAGGCTGATGTTATTTTCATTGCATTTAAAACGAACTTTTCCAAATCAGACCGAGCGACAGGAATGTGCTCCAGCGTGGTATCTTGTCTCTCTTCCTCTCTTAACAATGGGGCCAAATCGAAAAGGGCAACTTCATTTATGCTTTCCCTGGTCTTTGGAGAAGACCAAGAATTCGTCATCGCTTACTTGTTCACGGTGTGTGTGTGTGTGTGTGTTGTCGCTGGATGATTGACTTTGAAGTGGAAAAGAAGTATTCGAAGTGAAAAGGATACGAGTCAGCGGTAAAGTTTCCGCGCGCGTGCACACTGCTTGGCGGCTCCGAAAAATTTCCCAAGAGTGAATCCAATCTCAGCCCGGTTGGCAAATTTATGATCTTCCGAGGGCGAGACGTCCTGCTGGGAAAATTGACACCCAACGTCACGTTTCGCAGTGAAAACGAGACTGACGCGGTCTCGAGAGAAAGAAAGGAGCCTTGGGCTCAAGGGCTTCTGGAAAATATAAAACCGAAGCGAATATATAAATTCCGGGGACCAAACAAATTTTCGATGAAGAAGTGCTTTTCCCTTGGCCTTGTCGTGTGCTTGTGTATGCTCTTTTGTGTGTTTATTCACACACGTAAGCGTAATTTATTACACCTGCGCCAGCAAGCCGTCCGTCGGAAAAGTGTTCTTTTTTCCAGCCTTCTTTCATGTTTGTGCTCACATTGTTTATTGGTTTTCCTTGATCCATTCTTGGGGCGCCTGCTTGAGGAGAACTGGTTCGTCTTCACGGGGATCGTCATTTCTTGTCCGTAAAGAAGCCTAAAAAAATCAATATGAATGTTTCGATTACAGTAGCCCATCGGGTACCCCGAAGCCGGAAGGTGCAGGACGGTAGAACTCCTTCGAATCCTCAAGACGTCGGCAAAAGAGTTCAATCGAGTGTGTGTGTGTGTTTGAGTTTGTGGGGTTACAAGCTCAACGAAGGAACCCGGCTGGGAAGTTAGTTTTGGTGTATTAAAAAAAGGAAATAAACCAACCAGCAGTAAGTAGTTTCGCAACGAAAGGCGGCACAGCTGGCTGACGGGGTGACTGTCGAAGCCAGGACGGTTCCCGGCAAGGAGGTGTCCAGGCGGGGAGATAGTGTTTCCGAAAGGAAAACTGCTTTTGCTTTTCTATGGATTCCCGGCTCTACCTTCCCGGCCACGTACCGCACGCAAGACGCCAGTGGAAGCGAACTCGAGCAGCATAAATATTCATATCTACAACCATTTTCCATTTCTTCGGCAGGAAAACCATGTCCATGGGAAAGGGCCAGCCCAGTGTATTAGTCTCTTAATGTTATAACTCTTTCGCTTGTCGAACGCAGCAGAGTCTTACGAGTCGCAAGTGGCTTCCACAACCAACAACGGTGAACAACAACCTCCATGCTGGCAACCTCTTAAAGGTCCTCTTCTTCCTGGGAAACGCTTGCTTGGATGCCTTTAACCGGTAGTCCGTAACTTTCGCCTGTCAGGAGCATAGATTTTTCGGCATTCGATTATTTATTTTTTTCATATTTCGGGCCCATTGGGTTCTTCCGGATGGCATGGTTGAGTTTTCAGGTTCGAGCTCATCCATTCTACTTCCAAAAGCGAAAAGGGACGCACCACGTTGGTCAGTGCGTTAAACGATATTCTTCGAGGGACTCGACCTTTCCACCGCCGGAGAAGAGTCTCTTCTCCTTCTCGGCTCAGAAAAGTTGGCGGAAGCGAAACACTGTGGATAATATTGTTTCATGCATGCCATGGAAAGGAAATGGACTCGCTTTCCACCCTCTCTCCTACTGCCCATTCCAAGGGCTGAGAAGAGTTTCGAGGGATTTATGATTCGTGATTTTGCACGCTCGACCCGAGTTCGTTTGCTCGGTCAGTGTTTTGCTTGAACGTTTCCTATTCTTTTTGCCAGTCCCGAAACGAGTACGAGTGGTCTAACTTGTGCTCAGAACGAAAGAGCCCAACGTTTGGTGGCCATGGAAATCCTCACCACGGAGTCCGGATCACGGTTGGTTCATTTTTCAGCTAGATTCATCACGACGACGACGACGATGGGTGAGGGGGCTGGTTGTGGCAATTATCGACAACATATGTTCTACGACGGATGATCTGCGTTGCCTCCTTCCCCCTTGGTTGGCCTCCCTGGAGAGCTCCTCGATGCTGGTTGCGTAAAGCGCGTGTTAAATTATCGCCATTACGTGTGGGCCTCTATTCGGTGCTCCGAAGACTAAGCCTCCGAAAAAGATCTACGATCTCGTCTGGCAAACAAGGTGGTGGAGCCAAAGCAACGAGCCAGGAAGGGTGGCTGGAGCCCAATTTCGTTTGGACGTTAAAATAAATCGAAAATATAAATTAGTTTCTACGCTTCTTACTCGCCTCATCGCGGGCCACGAGTCCGTTCGTTCCGGGGTCCACCGTCGTTCTGTTCCGTATGAAACTATCCATCCATCCATGCAGGCATTTTTTTTCTCTCCTCTCATCCCGTCGTTCTCCCGGAGGTTTTTTTTCTGGCATGAAGGTAAAGTAACCAAGCGTTTGGATCCACGCGGATCGATTGATTGGATTGGTGCCGGAAAGGGCTGCCGGAGAAAATCAGGTGTTGCGATGATGTATGTGTTGCGAACGAAAGTGATGTAATCGCACATCTATTTTCTTGTATTTCCCCCGCACGTCGAGCCAGATGAGTTCCATGCGGGACGGTTTGGGGAGAGATTTTCTGATGTGCATTTATGCGGATGTTCAAATTGGAGCAATTTTACAGCAACGAAAGAACGTGGATAGTGCGTGGTGGAATATGAAAACTCGTTGAACTCGTCATCATCCACGTAGCCCCAAACAGTTTTCTTTTCGGAGATGTGAGGAGGAAAAAGGGGGCGAGTTAAGCATCTCTCGCAGCTTCTCGATCATCGCTCGAGCGGACAGGAAACTATTTAGACATGATGGTCGTAACATTAGCAGCAGATTATGGAATATGAATTATGTAGTTTTCCGGTTTTCCCCAAATCTTCATCTCTCGTCATCATTTTTTGAATCGCGAAGAAAACCCATTGAAAATCTAAAGCTTCACTCACGATCAACGCTTGCTCTATGAACCATTATGAAGGTGTTCTAACCTTTCCCGGTTGGTTCAAGCATTAGGGAGTTTGAACAAGCATAACACTTGTTGTTCTCATAATAAAGAGGGCTTTGAAGTGATGAAGTTGCATAATGAAATATTCGGGATGTTCTCTCTTGCCCGAAATTTAATTTCACCAAAACACAAACTGGAATGTATGGCTTATTTTTTTTTTGTTACGTTTCTTTGTAGTTGCAATTTAGTCTTCCATTTTCCCATTAGTCTCCCGTTGAAAGAAAACCACTTCATTATACGAGGAAGTTTCGCTCACCAGGGTGCGTATCTGGAGCGCGACAAGAAGTAGAACGCAACTAGAACGGCGAGCACTTGTTCCGGCCGGCGTGCAGTTGCATCACGTCACAGCAGCTGCATACTGGATTCGGGGCGGAAAAGCCGCTTCTGGCAACGGCGTACGGCACACCCTCGGTCACATCGAATGCACTTCAGGTGTGCCATCTAGATGAAACCGTTTGCTGTTTCAAGCCGGGTGGAAATAGATAGGAATCGCTCTGGCGGTCTGGTCGGAAAAGCACCTGGTGGGAGTGCCGTGCATTTGGTGGCATGAACACACAAAGGCATCGTATCGGGATTCGTATCACAAAATGCACCGAGGCACAAACACTTTGGTTTCATTCTCTCTCTCTCCTTTGGCAAACACATCACTCATTCGCACCACTTTCCATATAGGAACAGGGACGCCGCCGCATTTGCATTGGACCGAGGTTGTGCATGTCGGCACGAGATAAATAGGTCGTCGCGGTGCACTGATTGATTGGCTAATTGTTGAAATAGGTCCGACGACGTGCGGCCACCGACGTGGAAGATTAGACTGCGGTTTCCGACGCTGAGGAGGGCAAGGCCATCAGAGATGAGTTTCAGGCATGCTTGATAGGTTTACCAACGAAGCAAATCTCGGACACCTCTAGTTGACCCCAAACGAAGCCGCAAAGAGCCACAACTCGGTGTGCACGCTAAACAACCCCTCTCGGTTGTTGTCGATTCGCTCGAGCAAGTGAACCGAGTGCGGTCAATGTCAACCCCGAGTGGGTGGTGGCTGATGGCTTGTGGGAGGAGGTTTAAGGCTACCTCTTTAAATTATAATAACAATATCCAACCGCAAGCCATCAAACAGCAACGCCTCCACAAGGGCGCTCGGAACCTGAACCGCCCGAACCGTGTTCGAAACGCAACACAAAGCGAAGAAAAACCTCCCTCAGAGCGTGAGAGCGATACGTTTGATACATAAATTTTCGCCACGTGGAAATACGCGGGCTTGCTTGCCACGACTCCGGGCCCGGGCGATAACGAGCCTCCGAGCGATGGAGGTATAAACGGTGCAAAATTGGCTGCAAATGGTCGGTCACGGTATCATCCCTTTGGGGATGGGGAGCAAGGAAGGAGAAGGAGAGTCACGTTATATTCGGGATCCCCATCGTTTGTCGCCCCGCATCGTCTGTTCAGTATTGCTCAAAGGTTTGGTGGTAGGTCGTTTGTTGATAAACTCCCATAAAAGCATCCTCGATACGACGAGCAGCCCGTTCGATCTCTGTGCTTTCGCGTCGTCAAATCTATTGCAAACCTGCCCATGCTCCCTCTGGCTTCCTCCCGGAGCCCCATTCACGACGATTTTATGCTGCTAGCTCACGGTGAGGTGAGTCAGACCGTAATTTTTATGATGATTGTACCGTTCTGCAATAAAACAAATGTCATTCAATTGTTCTGACTGACTTCGGCGCAGAAGGTCTCTGGGGAGGGTTGTTTTTGAAAGCTTTGCTAGAGGTAGGGCTACAGGAGGGGTTTCTGCGAAATGTAATTGGGTGCAAATGGGTGTTGTTTTGGCTTTGAACTGTAAATTAAAGTGAGATGTTCAAATTTTAAAGTGTATCGTTTGAATTGTTTTGATTTTGACGCAAGGTTGAAACGTTTGAAGGATACACTAATTAGACTTGTGTGTTTTTCGAGGGAAGGTTAAATCGACACATTGTATGAAGGCGATCAGCTTAAATTTTTCACCTACAAATTCGTGAACATTTTATAATATTTTGGTTTGCTGAATTACGAATTCTTTCTACGATTTGACTGTTTTTATGTAACGTTTATAGTATCCAGTCAATTATTATATTACGGTAATTATTCTGAATGTTGTTCCTTAAAACAACCTTCTGAAAACGGAACTCCTGTCCTTCAAACGACAGATTTATGTGTTACAAATTAAAGATTTATATCCTAATGTTCGCACTTTCTTTACCACCCAATAAAAGCTGCGGTCTGTCGAAAGTTTGTGTGAAGCTGGTTCGGCCTCGACCATTCCGATCCGTTCGACTTGATTCCGTGGTCCCAACGGTAGTCTAAACCTGCATGTTTCCCTTGTCCACCTCACCCTGGGGGTGGGGTATGAGGCAGCATAGCAACGGTGTGACGAGTGTTTGTTTATTGTGATGCTAATAAAACGACAAACTACATCCATTCGGAATCGATTCGGCTTCGGACGGCTACCAGCATGATGTGTGTGGGTGCGTTCCTCTGTCGGTGGGGGTTGCTTGCGTTGGGTGTGGAAAACTCCCCCTTTGTTGGGGTGGGAAACATGCAGGCATGGACAGTGCTGTCTGCTAGCAACGACCGGACAGATGCAACTGAACACAAACACGCATAGACGCGAAGGTAGTGAAGCGATAGAATAATACAAAACGCACCAACCGGAAATATGTCGTCGATGTCGATGTGGGAGGGTGCGGAAAAAGCATGGCAACTCCGCGCACTCAATCGATTACATTGGGCGGATAAATAAAAGACAAATAAAAAAACGACGAAACAAACTCTGTAAATCATACACTCTTTGCGTTCCACAAATGGATCGTTCGACGGGTTTGTCGCGAACGGGGGGTTACGAACCGTTTTGGGACCCATTAGACTGGAGGATGGGGTGAGGTTGGGCAGTCGAGAGGAAGGGATTTTGATTGGTTTGCTTAACCGAGCAGCAGTAGCTGATAAAGTTGGTTGGAGTCGGAAGCACACGGGAGCGTTCCCTTTTGGGATCTCGTTAGGGGTCGCTCCCTGGAGTATCGTTTTCGAGCAGATGTACAACGACTAGTCGTATGCAAAAAAGGCAAACACGTGGTATTTCCGAGCTCTCGGTGGAACTCTTTTCATGACGTTGTTGTGCAGTGTGGCATGGTTTGAATCGATCCACTTGCCGAATGGGTGAGCAATTTATAAAAACAAAACAAGCAAAAAACGGTACAGCAACAGATGGTGATCCGCGGTACGACTGATAAACGGGGCATGTTCGATGCCCTGGTCAGAGAAATGGTGCGATGGGAGCGTGCTTCCGAAAGCTCTCGAACTAGCCGAGGACAACACACCGTTTAATAACGTCAATATTGAATCCTCCCACAACGCAGGGTAGCAATGAATTGATCGAATTAAAAAACGATTGATCATAATTTGATCCATTTGTCGAAAAACGGTTACAGCTCTAATCCGGTCCTTCTCGAAACCGATGAATTTTCACCGCGGGAAGTGGGAGCAATTAAAAATATCAATTCCCATCCCAATAAAAAAGGGAAAATAATTTTATTCACCCGGTTTGCACAGGAAACAAATAAAAAAGGAAGAAGATAAAAACTAACTGACATTCCCCTGATCCCAAGCGTTGCACTTGGTCATGCATGGGAAATTCAGTTACTTTGACATTCTCCCCTCTGCAAGCATTGCAACGTGCGGAGAATATTCAAAAACTCTACAACCGAACAAGTCCCCGGAAGTTCCGCCGCAATATGCAACAGAGTGCAGAGTGCAACAAAAACGTACTCACAGTGCAACAGCTATGTGGGGGAAAAGGGGCATGTTCTCGGCCGGATTTTGGAAAAGTTTTGCCCCCACATTTTCCCGTGGAAGAAATCAGTGCGGGGAAAAGGGCACACGACCCAGCAATTTGACAATTGGAAACTTTTACGCCTTGATGGGCCTACATTCGAGTCAGTCCTGGTTGTTTTCGGTGTCCGGATATGACCCCCGGAGGGAAAGTCTCCAAATTGTTCAAACTCGGGTGACAGAAAAATATGTAAATGAACAAACACTTCACTCGTCGTGATTCTCAAAACAAGGGAGGATGTGTGTGAGAGTGCATGTTTGCGCTTGATAAGGATGATAATGCTCTCGACTTCTCGAAGGGAAAAACAACAGCCCGCTGAGGAGGAAAAAGGAGAAAATAAAATCTCCAGAAAATGTAGTCCGTCTCCTCGTCGCCCGTCGTCTTGCTACAGCCTCTTCATGGTAGATTTATTTTACTCACTCTCACACACCGAGCCTCGAAGGAGGACTCCTCGGCTGTCGTGCGCTGTTCAAATAGTGAACATAAGATGATGTTTTTCGGCTTGGTTGTCGTTGCTGTTGTTGTTTTTCTGGTTCCACTTGAACGTAAGGCACCGAAACCCCACGACGAGTGGGCTAATGGTACTCGGAGGGCAGACAAAAAAGGAAAAGCCGCAAGAAGGGACGACGGTGCTCGGTCGGTGCTCTATGCGATCGGGGTGTCCGCCCAGTGCTACAACAGAGGGAACTGTTGTTTCAAGAATCTCCGAGGCACTGGATCCCAGCCGCGTGGCTTTTGCCGCTCGCTGCAGGCTGCAGTGTACAAAGAGTGGTTGTTTTTCGTGCCTATATTGCGGCGTTGCGTATGGCTTTTTAAGTGCTCATAAACACCGGGTAGCCCAGGAGAAGGACAGACTACGGCGAGTGTGCGAGGGTCGTACCATCCCAAGCTTCGAGCTCCCGAAAAGGAAGGAAGTGAAGTTTCGTGGGTGAAGACGAGCACGTGAGGGAAAAGAAAAGAGCGTACGAAGCGAGCGACGGCAGTGAAGGTGCATCGCAGTTCGGCCATATGCTGCATTGCGACGCCGGTCCGAGAGGAAGCTTGATGGATGTCATGAGCAATCTTCCGGTGCAAAAGCCGGTGGAAGTACAGCCGAAAGCCACAGTGCCAGGGATGGGACACGAGGAGGATAAAGAAGTATTAGATTACCATCATCCTGCCAGAAAGATTGCTCGCTTTTGCCAACTGCCAAGCCTCTCTCTGTGTGCCGGTGTCAGTTGGTTGCGTACGATTTCGGACTGCAGAAACTTGTACGAAGGATTTTAGTTCCCACAGTCTTTAGTCAAAACCGTTTCCGGACTTGTGAGTGCGAGTCCTTGACTTGCCGGGGGTAATCTTGGGGTGTAAACTTTTAAATCTGGTTAAATGAGTGTCTATGGTTATGCGGCAATCTCGGAATGATAAATGATGATAATAACCTACCGAGGTTGACATTTTGTGAAGATGATTGTATGATGAAGCTTACCTGCAAATAGAGAAAGAAGGGTGATGTTAATGATAGGAAAAGATTATAAAATCGTACATAAAAGTTTCACTGTTAAGTTACAAATGTAATGAACACGACGATTTGCAAGAAAATGTCTGATCCTTTTATGATACAATGATGACGAAAGTCATAATGAAAGGTGGATGGACGAAAGACCAACAAAATCTTCTTTCAACTTTTGCACAAACGTTTAAACAAAAGGAATGTCAGCCATGTTTGCCAGTGGAAATTGTCATGTAATCCAATCCATGAGCCTCAAGGGCACAACATGTGCCGTAAACGGAGAACGAAACTCTCGAAAACGTGACATATGTTGTAGCGTGGATCCAGTTTTTTGTTCGTCCATCTTTCAAGGAACTTTCTAACCAAAGGTCCAGTCTATCCCATCTCATCGAGTATCACTTCGAATGGATAGACCCGTTTTACAACCGCATTGTTGGACGACGCCAAACCCAAGTTCCCGGTAGAGCATGCTCTTGTGTTGCAGCAAATTGCATCGGTTCGACTTTGGTTCCTTCCAGTTCTGTCTCCTTCCTTGGCAAAACGATAATCATCGCTTGTAATCTATTTGGAATTTTGGGCTGCCGTAAAATTTTACTGCTCGCTCCTAGCGGCACTTCACGGACCGGTCTGGGCTAATCCGAACGTCAGGCCAGGATGCTGATGATGCCGATGATGTCCATGATGCAGCGATGACCGAAAAACGGCACCTGTCGGAGCCCCGAGAAACAGCATCGTCCAATCGGTCAGATTCCGTTCTGGAGTGGCATCTTTGGGGTGATTGCGGTTTAATTTCCCCGGACCGACGCCAATCATTTAATTTTCGAACAACCTTTTCCGAACGTCCGAAGTGGAAAAGTTTTCGTTTTAAAAGCTTTACAGGCTTGGATCATGTCCTATCTGACCGAGGGGAGCTACGGGATGGAGGGAGGTTATGTAAGGATCTCCTCCCGGCTTAACAAAATGGTACCAAATTTGTGTCAATTTCGCCTGACGATGCCACGGCATCAGCTGATCGACAAAGTGCAGCCGAAGTGCCCGGCTATCGTCAGAATCTTTAATTATCTTTTATTGACTTGTAATCAAATTTGAATATCGAATGCGAACGGATCGACCAAAGTTAGTTCCGACACAGATTGCATAGTTTCGGGCGCTTTTCCTAGGACTTCTCTTTGCGTAGGAAGAACTGGAGAACTCGAACGGATATTCCATTGATTAACAAGCAGCCCGTGCCTCCTTCCGGCTGGCTTCAGTCAGTTGAAATGTTCGGAAGTGCCGGTTTAGGTTGGGTGTACCGAGTCGAAGATAATACGCTCCACGCATAACCTCAAAAGCGGGGCGTGTTGGAGTGGTCTCGAAAAAACAACGGCGGGCTGGAACCGTTTTCAATCCTTCGGGCAGGTTCTATTTTACGATTCATGAAATATCCGGCAAGCGTTCGTCAGTGTATTGGTGATGCTATTACAAAGACTTTCCATTCCATTGGTAGTATTTCGAGCGACCGGGATCATCACGGCAGGCACTATGGGAAAACTCGACCATATCCTGCGGCTAAGAAAACTACATTAAATATTTATCCTGCGTGCCAGGAAAAATTACGGTTGGTGTAATGAGGTTTTCTCTTACCGTTTATTTTTCCTTTTCTTCAGTAATACATGTTATTCTTCGTTAACGTAACGTCGCAGGTACAAGGAACTAATATATTTCGTTGATAATGGCAAACCTGGCTCCAATTGGAGTTCTCCAGCATATGCCTTCCGGCAGGTCGGGAATGTTGTGCCATCGGTGAGAAAATTGTTTCCAACATAGGGATCAAATATCAAACAGCAAAACCCTGGCCAACCTTTCGGCCAACCGGCCGTAAACGGAACGAACGAGCCGAACGCCTGGAACGATAAGGTAACTTTTACGGGATGTACGTGTGCGGTTACAAGGATTTTACCCAAACCAGCCAACCAGCCAGCCAGCTCGCCGGAGTTGCAGGTCGTTGGTGGAAAAGTTGGAAAATAGTTTCCCACCGCCATCGGGAGGATGTATGGGGATGTGTATGTGAAATTGTGCTACGTGGTTATCGTTTTTCTTTTCTGGTTTGGCATGAGATTCATTCTTTTTTATTTTTCCCACCCAGCTCACGCAGAGAACCCTTTTCTTTTAGGAGCCGTGAGGCGAAAACTTGGCGAAAAACTTATAAGCACCCGACCTGGAATGATCCGCAACGAACTGCGGCGCCTTTTTCGGCCAACAGGAATGTACCTGCTCGCTCGATCGTGGTTTTGTGCGGCGAGCAAATCTCCGAAACGGGCCGTTCTTTTTCTATTCCGGGTTTGTCTTACTGACTGAAACATGACGAGCCGGAGCATGCCGAAGGCGACCATATGGACTGGATAGATGGATTACAACTGCGTGGTGGAAAGAAAGGGCTCCAACTTTTCTTCAGTAGTAAATCGGGCCCTCAAAGTTTGAGCAAAACGTTTGCCGAGAGGAAGACTGGGGAAAAGCTTTTCCGAAATGGCATTAAGCACGAAAATGATGCGTCGGTTCAACAACTTCTGGAACTCGCTAAGAGCGTATCCGCCGCAGCACAATGACGCTTAGTCCGTTTCTGCAAGGGGAAAATTGAGCTGCACCAATTCGCACTCGAGTTCTGGGGGAAGAACATTGCTGAGGTTCTAGCAGACGATCCGGGTCGGCAGCAGTTCGTTCGCAATGGCCACAAACGGCGGCAGAGTACATAATCACCGAGGAAAACTGTGTGTGTGTGTGCAAACCAAACAACTTTACACCGACCAACCGGGCCGGGTTTGTGCCATCGAATAGTTCTGCCTCAAACCGAGCGCGCTCTCCCAGGGGAGGACTTCAATTTTCACTCAATTATCCCACCCACTGCACCATCCTGCCTTCCCGCTTCGATTCGGGGGAGTTGCTCGACAGCTTTCTCGGATTTGCGCTCGTCCGCTTGCAGACCGCATTGTTCGGTCTCCATGGATCGCGAGTTTCCCTATCCCTTAGTCCCAAGGTCTAGCTCGCGAGACGCGGCTTCTCCCTTAGCATACAATTAAAGAATTTGTTCAACTATTTGCGCACTCGTTTTTCTACCACCCTCTGCTCCATCACAGGCCCCCTTCCGCTAGCGTAAACATTTTGCTTTACATTTAATGAGTCCCGCCGTCGTCGCTGGTAAGTGCCCAACGGTTTTTCGGGCCACCGAGCAGCATCAAGTTGGATTGCTTTCCGCGTTGCTTTTTTTCACACCGATGTTGAACCTATCCGTCGCGAATGAGGAAAGGTCGGGTCGAATCGCAAATCGTAGTACGTCATGTCGTCCCTCTGGTCCCGCTATCGGTGACTGTCGAAATGGACATGGACGGCTTTCGGATTAAAGCGATCGGACCGGAGCCTAATTGAAGGTAAACTCCGGCACTCGTAATACTAAGTAAATAGCATGGCGTCCCCGCTTTATAATAGCAAACCTGAGCCCAAGGTTGCACTGTTTCGCTAGCGCCCTTTACCTACCAAGTCGGCACGGAATAGTCATATTTATGCCGAGAGAAAATGAGGCAAGAATAACTCAAAATTATATTTTTATTGTATTGTGCAGGTAATTGAAATATGACTCGGCATCGGCCTTGCTTTAGCTTCGGTTGAGGTTGCACACTCTGCATGCTGATCGCTATTGTAGGTACCTCGAGCTGAGAAATGTAATTACACTAACGACACTAGAACGTGAAATGCGCAAACCTTGGTGGTGATGGTGGTGGTTGTGATGCTGATTGGATGTGAGATTCTGCTTTCCGTGAAAGCATGCAGCAAAAAACAACATCGAGCGCAGAGTGTTAAGCCCTCAGTCCTCGGGGAGGAATCTGTATAGAAGGTAAAGTTTGCATACAACTTTGCCCAGCATTCAGGTGCACCGCCCTCATCATCATCATAATAATAACCAGCCGTCACCAATGGTGATGACGACGCCGGGTTGATGCAATGGAGTCCCGCGAGTGAATAATAATACCCATTCGTGCCGCTGCGCCATCGCCGAGTGTAAATGGTTTATGATAGGGTAGGTTGGCAAGGTGATCGTGAAGTTCTGAGGTTCCAAGGGGGAAATTGGACGGTGTGATTTATGCAAGCCGAAGAATTGGATGAACAGGTGCAAATACATGCATGAGTTTCACTCCAATAGATGGGATTATGTAGAGCCCCGAAGGCATACAACCTGCGTGCTCACGGGCTAAGAAGATTAACTCAAAATTGACCCAAATATGAAAGTTGGACAGGTGCTTATCCCACTCACCGAAAGAGAATTCCTACGCAACTCTTCGAACACATGTGCTGAAGGGTTGAACGATAGTTCCTGTCTACCCATAATCACCTTTATGGATGCTATATACGGAAGTTGAATTATACAATATTTTTAAAATATCGCGAGGACAGGTTTTCCGAGAAAGAACCATTTCCTACGTGGTCTGTTAGATGGGAAAGAAAAACGAAATGATTTTTTCCAAACAGTAAATTATTCCCAACAACCAAAACCGAACTGACCTACTTTTTACTCAGAATTTGTTTATCATCTCGCGCGAAGCAGGTTTGTGGATAAAGCGGGAAACATTGACGCAACCGCTAACGGTCGCATCCGACTGCTACTGTTTCGGCGTGTCATCTTCGCACATAAATATTCATACGCAATCAATTCATCATCAATTAATGTAGAGAAGCCACATGATAAGTAGAATTACGAAAACTTCCACGCAGTAGAAAAACACAGAAAATGATAACGAACGGATAACGGATGAGAGTATGGGAAACAAACAAATGAACGGGAAGAATAACGACTTCAGTGACTTGCAGAATAGATTGTTGCCGTCCATCAATCCGAGTCCAGAACCGTTTGCTAAGCAGTAGGAAGCTCCGGAAGCCCGGGAAGCGTCGGATCAGCTGACTTTGAAGCTGCTCCAAAGTGACAGCGCAACTCTTTCGTTCCCGACCGGGTCTTTCGCGTGACCGAGCGCTGTCCAGAATAAGCTGGACAAATGACCATTTTTCCCCCTGTTTGTCGTAGTTCGTTTTTCCCCAATCCGTGCTCGGTGTTCGGCGCTTTGTGTCACTTGTTCTCGTGACTTTGCTTGCGGCAATTGTTTTCCAAAGGGCATTTTGTTTGTCTTGTGCCATTTTTGTCTTGTTTATCATGTTGTGTGCATATTTTCAAACAGAAGTGCTAGCGTACCGAACTCCACAACCGTCCAATGCTGATGCTTTGGCTTTAGATACAAAAACGAAAATGTTTCGGGTTAAACGAACGGCAAAAAAGAGCGCCATGATGAACAATATTGTCACGACGTAAAGCCTGTCTCATAGTAAATTGAGCCAAAGAAAGTGCGCTACTGTGGCGCCTCTAGTGGCGTCAGCCGGAAACTAATATTTTTAGTAGTATAAGTGAATAGTAACAATCAAGTTGTGCAACTTTCAGATCTGTACTATTGTTTTTCGCTAAATGCCGTATAATGGAAATTGATCGACCAAAAATAAATCCGCACAAATAACTGGAGCGCCGGTGGAGAGATTGGCAAGGCCTGGAATCCATAATAAAAGCAAAGAAAAATTTACAAGTATTTTTCTTTTGTACAGTTATACATAAGGTTTGTTATAAAAATAGGTTTTTACTTTTTGCGTGTTCATTGTTCTTATAAATTCACGTACTTTTTTTAGCCGATTTTTCGACCTGCCATTATTCCAAGGTTGTCTTGGAGTGGTACTGGGCCAATAAGATCACTTGGTACCAAAACCAAATTTCCCAGAGTTTCACCCCATCGAAAAAATCTGGGCAATCACAAAACTTCGTCTTAGACAAAGTGGTGAAACAGTTACAGATGTTCTTGGCAAAAGGAAGTTAACGGAGGTTGCGAAAACGGTGTCCTATTCCACGACATGGGCGTTAATGCAGGAAAAAAAAACAAAATACGTGAATTTAAAAGAACAGGGAACACGTAAATAGTAAAAACATAGTTTTAAAACAAACCTTACGTAAAACTGTACAAAAGAAAAATACTTGCCATTTTTTTGTTTTTTATTTTAATGGGTTCCTGGTATATTCAATTTGCTCAGTTGCCTTGGTGCTATAGTATTTCGTGCGGATTTATTTTAGGTCGTTCAATTTCCATTATACGGCATTTAGCGAAAAACAATAGTACAGGTCTGAAACTTTAACAACTTCATTGTTACTATTCACTAAAACTACTAAAAATATTAGTTTCAGGCTGATGCTACTAGAGGCGCCACAGTAGCGCGCTTTCTTTGGCTCAATTTACTATGAGACAGGCTTTATAATAACTAAATTGAAGAACAAAAAACATAAATAGCACTCAACTTCCCAAATCCTGGACATGCAAAAAGTAGCAAAGAGAAGCAAAAATACGGGATGAAAAGAGGAAAGAGTAAACCACGTGCAGGAAGTTATTACGGACGAGTTTGGAAGCTGCACTTTATTCCTGACTCAACAACATCCGTAATGCCATCCACTGACATTTGAGGACCCATTGCTCGCTGGTGTAATGTTGTCTGTGTGTCTTGTTTCGTTTTTTGTGAATTTGGTGAAAGTACCGTCCTTCTCTATCTTCCCAACCATCGTTGGGGCTAAGGGTGACAGGGAGGTCTCTTTTATAGCGGTTAGATCTTAAAAGTGCGCGCAAACTTTTTCATTTAAACGTTTTCGTGTCTTCTTCACTTGCCACGCGATGTTCGCGTCCGCTCGCGCCACTTCCTTTCGCCACTGTTCGCCACCCCCTTGGTCCATCCATACAACTTGTTGGCATTTAAACGAAACAAGAAAACCCTTCCGTCACCTTCCCCACGGTATGAACCAACGACCTACGGCTGGAGAAGGGCTCAGTTCCTACAATGGTGGTATTGTACTGAACGACCGAATGCTGCAGATGAGAAGATGTAGCTGCGTTTCATTGCTTCTTCCCAAACGAACGCCGAGTTTGGCGTCTCAGAGATGGTAGGTTCACTCAGGGTCCACACTAACATATATTTCCGTATGACCGGAATCGTGTGCGCGGGTGTGGTAATAAAATGGAAAACTTTTTCCTATCCAAAGATCGATGAGAGTTTAAAAGTTGTAGCACATTGCAGTTAAATAAACTCAACCCGAAGGGAAAGGGTTTTTGTGGGAAGAGTACGGACTTAGGAATCGTAAAAAATTTACATCCAACTCGTTTTCCCGAGCCGCACAAGTGGAACGGTCATCCCTGTTGGATGGGTCGAAGCGCAGTTGCAGTTTAGTTTTAAACATCATCGCGAGGTGCGGGAAAGATAAACCGACCCTCTCTTGGAAAATCGCGTTCGAAGTTCTCGCCTGAGAATCATTATTTCGAACGGCCGCTAACGAGCGGTAGGTCATCCTTTCTGGAGTGCATTCGTGGAGAGCTAGCAACATGCTAATGCCGGGATCGAAGCTTGTCGGTCTTAATTCTCGCGCTTTGCTTCTCTCGGCCGCGAACATAATGAGATTGGGGGCCGGAAGAGTGCATAAAATGAAACTCGATTTACATTGTCATTAGGGGGTTTTGCATTAACGCTTTACAAGAACGGTTTACGAAGCTTTCGTTGGGAAAACCTTGTTTATATTAAACGTACAGAGGAATGAAGGGAGGAAAAATAAATATACTCACTCTGGCCCGTTTTTTGGACGCCCTGGGTTTGTGGCTTAATCCAAAATCCGTGCTGCTTCCTTTGGTTAATTGAAAAACCATCGGAAGGTTTTTTTTCTTGCCGCCTTCTTCACGTAATCTCCCCAGCCTGATGGCTTCGTCATCGTTTGCGCGTATCATCGATACGATTAACATCTTCTTTCCCGTTCACCCTCGCCGAAAGGAAGATCCGATCGAGGCTGATCAGTTTTCCAGCTAAACAAACGTCCAGCATGTAAGGCATGGGAGAATGATTTTGCTGCTCGGACTCGGATACCTTCCCTTGGGTCGGTTCAATCAAAAATCGATTGCCTTTGCGAGGAAAGGGAAGAAGGGCGGTGGAGGGGTAATATCGAAGATGGGTGCCCCAGTGTCTAAGCCATCCGAGATAGAGCTCCCTAAGACTCGTTGAAAGGGGGAGGTAGAAAAAACGATGACCAAACCGGGAAACGAGTGGTGTGCATACACCAGAACGCACGTCTCGTTCGAAGGCAAGATTCCATCAACCGGGTTGTGTGGACGTGATCTAATTTTCCTCTCGCTGATGATGCTGTTTCAGGTGCATCCAAAGCCAACGTAGCACGCCGTCCCCGGCCTGGTTAATCATCGCCAGCCATCAAAGGAAAACAAGCGATGAAGAGCAGCCGAATCGGAGGAAAAATCGATTTCAAAATCATAATTAATACGAATTAAACAGCGATTGGTTAAATGATCAGCATGCTGATGCTGATGATGATGATGATGATGATGACGTTGGTTACGTTGCACGCGAGGTGTGTTGGCGATGATAATTTTCCACTTACCGAAATGTAAAACAAATTTCCACCATTTTCGCAAGCGTGTAGCCCATTCGGGCCCAAACCTCGTTGGGTAAGCTTTGCCGATGCCGGAAAATTAGCCTCTAAATTGGTCCATTTTTCCAACGTGCGGTACGCAATCAAAACGAAACACGCACACAATCGTACTGCTTGAAGATGAAGAAACCGGAGGCTGGAAAGCCTCTATTATTAGTAAATTCCTCCTCTTGGGGAAGCGCTTTAAAATGCAGATTGGCAGATGGTTAGAAGCAGGTTCGGGGTTGTTCAGTAATGAAATTGATAAAATATCGTACTTGGCGAACATCCCACGAGCGACGTATAATCACTTCTGTCCGGAAGTTTAGCTGAAATAGCAGTTTTCCTCAACTCGCTGGAGTTGGCCGCCTTTTGCTCGGTAACATTTTCTCAATTATGGACCATATATAATCATGAATTATCATCCACTCACGGATGAGCAGCGTTGAGACGAGGTTTTCCCTAGCTTGAACAAAACGTATGAAATTTGTATGTTATTTCTGGCCTCCCACCAAACGAGCCATGTCCTCCCATCGTTCCATGGATGTTACGGGTGTTTATGAATCCATCAAATACCAGTAACAGCCTCCTCCAAACAGAGAAGCGTGTGTCGCGTTGGGAAGCTTCTCCACTTCCACTTTCAATTCTCGCCGGTCCAATCGTTCACCGATCGAGACTGACGGGACGTCCCAGCTCAGTCGTTAATCATCCCGCCCGGATCATTGGAGTGGTATTTTTGAGAAAAATAAACGAAATACTATAAAACAAAATGTAGCCAACGAAAAACAATCGAAACCATTCTCAAGGCAGCATCGAAAAAAGAGCTGAATTTATGGGTTCGTTTACCGTCGAGTTTCAAATTTCCCAGAGAGGACCAGGGTGAAGGGTGGCACGAACGGTCCCCATGTTCAGTTGGTTGTGGTGGTAGTGATGTAAAGTGAGCACTTTGCTACGCTTTGCTCAACAAAATGCAAGATGCAACTGTAGCTGCACTGGGCGTGGGTAAACCTTCTCGGCGCAGAAGGGATTGTCTTCGAAGCACGTCTTTCCGGAGGCAAACACAGACGAACGAAGCGTACACCTTCTCAACCGACGACGACGAAGCGACAGTAATTGGAGCATGTAAACGCAATAATTCAGGTATGTGACTTATTGTTTTACCAAACGTGGTATTTACCTTACCGGGCGGGCGTATCCGGAGGGGAGTTTATGCTCCAGAAGACGTCAACTACAATTTCCCGTGGCGGACGATAACGATCTCGGAAAAAGGACGGTATCGCGCGCGCAATCTGATCATCGCCGCACGAAGAAGCTCACGTTTCCGGTGACACGTTATTCGGATGGTCGATTACCGATTTACCTTTTCATGTGTGCGGCTTTGGAGGTTTGAATTTGGAAGTCCGTTAGAATGTGGCATTACGTGAAACTGGTAAAGATGGTTGTTAATAAAAGCGAACAAAGTACGTATTCGGGGGAAATGCGAAAGCCGTTTTAAGAGACGTAAATTGAATCTACTTGAAGATGGTTTGCAATGCGAGCTCACGCGACACAATGAGGTTGGTAGAACTTCCAAAATGGAATGCTAAGGAAAAGGGTGGCGCGGGTTTTCCGGAAAAGGTATTTATCCAGCAGGAACCGAATCGCACGCTCTGTCAAACATCGTCGGTAACCGCCTTCAGAGCGATCGATCGTGATGTCGGATGGAAAGTAACGGAACTTCTGCGCCACAACGCGTGACACATGCTGACATCGCTTAGCTCGGGAGCCAAGCCAGACATCGTGACTTCGGCTTGATGCAATCTTTGGATGCACAGTTTCCCCCTTTCTTTCCCAACCGAGCTCATCTACGATATCGAAGATGATAGATAATTAAACTCTTCGGGCGAAGATGAACGAGGAGGAATGGGCAGTCGTTTCCATTTTTCCACGTGACAGATTGATTCGCCTATGATTGGGCCACGCTGCAGTTCCATCCCAATGGGCACATGAAGAAATCATCTTCTTTGGGGATACATTCCTTCTACGGCCGAGAGGGAAAAAGGAAATCATGTGGATTCAAGATTTTCTCCTATTTTAAGCTCACCTTATCCGAAGGGAAGCGTTTGCCTAGTCTACCTTCCATATCGGGATCCATCGGTTTTGTTCAGAGCTTTACCTTCCCGATCAATCGGTTGTGACTGATAGTGCAATTGGAAAATCGGTGGCGAAGAAAAGAACCGCTCGCGGCTGAAGATGAAGCAAAGCGTACCGGTTTATTTCTTGGCTTCTCTGTCGGTTGGTTTTATCATTTGCCTTTTGTTGATGTTGTTCAACCCTTAAAGGGTTCGAAACCAAAACCCGAAGAACCGGGAAAGGGGCTTACTCGTTTGGGTGGAAAACCTAACCTGCAAATACGTATATTCCCTTTTGGGTATTTGATGTTGAAAGGATTGCTTTTCGTACCTTTGTCCATCCGCTGAAGCGCAACAAATGTGGATTGTAGGATTTTTTCTCGGTCTCTCTCTCTCTATCTCTCTCTCTATCTCTCTCTCTCTCTCTCTCTCTTACTCGCGTACCGTATGGAAAGATTACGTTATATATTTTTTGTACCTTCATTGATGTTTGCCTTGCAGCGCCTGTGTGAGATGATGATTTTCCTGCTACTCCCACATGTGGTAAAGAAAATAGATTCATACACACACCCACTCGTAAAAGGGAAGCTGGTCGAAATTGGAGCGCATGAGGTGGAAAATAGGAAAAGAGGAAATTCAAGCAGCATCCAAAGTCAATTCGCCGAATCGATGTACGCCCACCACTACGGAGCTTTTCGGTTTTCATCCCCAGCTGTGCTGGAAAAGCACTCGAAAAAACATCGGTGTGTTCATGTTTGATTAAATTACGGTGGGTTTTTCCTTCCTTCTTCCTCTCGAGCTTGTTCGATCGGATATATTACCTGAGTTTTCTTTTTTCTATGTGTTTTTTTCTTCTGCCTCTTCTTTTTATGAAACGGTATCGACAACGAAAGCAAAGGATATCGTTCGCCAATGTTAGGATGAGATTTCTTGAGGTAGCATGTGACTCGGGTTGGAGGTGGGATTTCGTGAGCGGGAGAGGGTAGATTGGAGCTTGTTTCGAACAGTTACCCCCACAGACCGCAACCAGATACCTAAAGCACAGATTTGAATAGCACCAGGAAAAGTGATAGGAATCAAGCATTGAAAAAAGTGGAAAAAACACGAGACTTTCCACAACGCCAGACATGACAACAATCTTCCGCAAGAGTGCAACTGTTACTGCTGAGAGGGAAGGAAAAATTAATCAAATATCACAATATGCTTCCAGCTCCCTAGGGGTGGTATCCGACCTCTCCCTTCCCTCCGTTCAGGGTGGTATCATTGGGGCTATCATCATCACCGGAGCTGGCGTGCCTCGTGCTTTTTTTGCTCTCTCCTTTGCACCTTCCCGCCGTGGACGATTGATTTCGCATACTTTCTACCCCGATCGCGCAAGCTTTGGAGCTGCCAAAGACGCCCGAGGACACCAAAGTCGCCCCGACGGAGTGATGGTGTCGAAGAACCGTGCGGAAGAAATCGGATAAATGAAATTCAATCTATGTTTATGCGCGGCACAGTTGTTCGGGCTCCCGGTCTCTTGGGAATGACGATTTTTATTTTTTCTTTGCTCACTTCAGTCGATCCTCTTCCTTTCCTCACCTTTTCCATAATCCATCCATCGAGAGGTGGAGTGTTTTTCCTGTCAAATCATGCCACGGAATGATTGGCTATTTTTCCACCCGAACGGGAATAAAAGTAAAATCAAACGAGATAACATGCCCGGCGAAAGGACCACTCGGCCGGTGTTCGGTGACACGACGGGGATGGCAATAAAAACCAGAAAAAGAAGCGACGTACACCGATCAATTTGATCCATTGCTGTCTTTCATAGTCGACGACGACAACGACAACTTCGGCACAACTCGCGGAGATGAAGAAAGCGAGTCCGATCGGAGGAAAGGAGGTCGTAAAGCCTTAACGCAATTATTATTTTATTTGGCAAGCGATTTCCCGATATCGATAAGTTTATGCTCACGTGGGTGGGTGTTGAGGACAGGCGAACAAAAAGGAAAGAAAGATAGCATAATATCAATAAATCCGGTACTTTCACCCTCAGAAACCATCGTAAGCATTTCGCTACTGGCGTTACGAGTAGCCCCCGCCTCTTGAACCCCTTCCAAATCGGATAGAATATGTGGGCAGATATTCATTTTATGACAGTTTTATGAGTTGCCAAGAGATTCAAGATATTGCTCGCCAACGCGCCAACCCCTTTTAGCTCGGATCCTCTCCTCTTATCCTTTGGACGAGGGAATGGGTTTCGGATGAGGTTAACTTTGCTGTGATAATTTGTTTACTTTGCCAACTAATTAGGTCAAATCCAGCACTGCCTCAAGGACGTAGGCGTTCTTGCTATTCAGCCTAGAATTTGGCGCTGAAACTTCCTGGCACCGAAAATTGGCGAATTTTCTTCCAACGCCAAATTGAAGCTAGCTTTGGGCGGTCCTTCCCCGAAAAGCTCGCCTTTCTCGGAAGGCTTGTGGGATAGGAGGAAGTGGGTGGGAAGTCAGGAGGCACATAATTTCTCACGCTAAATTACACCCCATTGCCCATTAGTCAACAGCTCCACGAGTTAAAACATGGCCCGCGGTGAAAAGCTAGAGCCGTCGTTAAAGTGATTCTTGCAAGTCTGATTTATGGCCACGTCCTGCCGTTACTTTCCGACGCTGAATTTACTTTTGCCTGCCAACTATTTGGTGTGTGTGTATGTGTGGCTTTGTGTGACCGTTTCCGCGCATAAGTTCCACCCCGCGAAACCTTTGAAAATGGGACGGAAAGCACTGCCCAAACATCACACGAATGTCGATTAATTTTCTTGACAGCGTTCCAAAACCACTGCTGGCCTAGACTGAGGAAAAAAGGAGGTCCGTACATAAAACCCATCATTTCAGACAAGTGTGCACCTTACGATTCCAAGTGTGAACTGCGGGCCAAAGGAAAAAAGCTGAAAAAGCGCTCACTAGGAAAAGCATCCTTGAACAGCAAGGACTACAAGAACTTACCAAGAAACCCTTGCTGGCTGGCGTATCCTGAAGCTTACTCATAAATTACAGCTCTAGAACATTGGGGGGCATAAAAAAAACAAACTCTTTGCCTTGAAGTTCTCACAGATCGCTTAGGTGCCTGCCGGTACGAAGTAGAATACCCAAGAAAAAAGGTTCAGATGAAAAAGCTGAATTTAAGACGACATTGCACAACCAATTATCACCGAAAACGAGCACACGCCTCGGGACCGGCATCGTCCCGGCTATACAATGTATGTCTGCGTCGCGTAACCGATCCAGATTCATCGGTTGCACTTAGTGAGGTTCCTTTAGTTTGGAAGACTCCGGTTGGTTTGGATAACGGTTCTGGAAGATTCCACACGCCAGCATCGCAGGAAAGGACAAAAGTGGCCTAGTCAGCGCCAACCAACGCTTTGGAGACGGATGTGCACTGGCGGAGGCAAAACCGGAAGCCGAGAGTCGGTGATTTATTGTGGCACACTCACACACATACTAGGAAGCGGCTTGGAAACCTAGGCCAAGCCACAAAACTCCAAGCCACTCCTGCTAATGGACAGTTCGGGCTTTCTGGTGCACCATTTTCGTGTTCCTTTGTCATCCGTGTGCTCCGTTTCGTTCCATTTGCTTCCGTTCTCCACTGGTGCCACACTTTCACCACCTCCCTTCTCGCCGGCAAAGGTGGTAATTGCCAAAAGAAACATTTAAAGTGTAAGTAAAGTCCATAAAACCCGATGCCGATGATGTCCCGAATGCTGCTGGTGGTGATAATTGTTTCTGCTCCCGTGACTTTTTTCACCTTCAACGACAAAAGCCACAGCGTCCCTCGGTTCGGAAGCACACGAAAGGCAACCTACACTTGCCCTTATGTTTGCCCAATTTTTTCGAAGATCTGGGTGAATCTTCCCGTGTGCCTTTCGTGTGCCGAAAGGAAAAATACGCCCGGTGGTTAGCGGGTCCGCCGGTTCATCGATTTCCCTTGCGATTAACCGTGTAAAATTACAAATCTCGGTTTGGGCGGGGGAGAGGAGAGGGATGGAGAAGAAATGAAGATGAACCTTTTGGTCGCTCGCCCGCCGGGACTGATGGAGCCTCGCTCGTCATTAACCTCGAAAATGTGTTTTCATTATGTTCTGCGAGGCGATGTTTGAGCGTGGCCCCCTTCGGCGGGACGTACCGTAAGCTAATCGGTTTTAATATACGTGCTACGTATGTACGTATGCACATTTGGTCTTCGGTGGGTCCGGAGATTCCAGGGCTCCCAACTCGGCGATGCCAGCTGCGCCACTGATGAGATGATGCTACCGGATGAGCCATTGGGGAAAGGGGCGGAGGGACCATATGGGTCCATAATCGCGGATCGTGTACAGCGTGTGTTCTCACATGGACAGTACTTAAAAATCTGGCCAAAACCCTGAGAACGGTGGTTTTTAGTGCGACTCCTCTTCGAAGCCGTTTTCCTCTTCGACCGGCTTTGGTTCGAGTGTTTAGCCGAAATCTTTTGACTATACTTACTCTAACGATCGGTCGGGAAAATAGGGCAACCTAAAGCTGTACTAGTCCAGCACCTTTTCACCATCACCCGTGTTGCTAAATTGCCGTATGTTTCGGATGAACCACGACGACACCTCGAACCGAGCGAGGGAGTGTGAGGAGAGAGGCGCAAATGGAAATTCCACCCACGGAGTAATCCAAGCGCTTCCAATGGTGATCTATCTTCGACGGTTCTAGCGCACACATCCCGGACCACGGACGAGAAAAGGTTGACCGAAAAAAGGGCGTACAAATCAATTACACATGTGATACTTCAAAGCCGAAATCAATCAGGCCGGGGGTGGGCTTGTGGCAGATTTTTTGGATTTTCTCCAGCCTCTCCTCTTTTTCTACTGCTCCACCACCTTCGCTGGTTTTCAATTTCGAGCAGCCCTTTTTACAAGACCGCCACGATGATGGAATGGCCGCGTGACACGATATTGGGTGAGCTTTTTTGGGATGGGAAGCTTTTTCCCTCTGTTGCGAGGTGATGGATGGCACGTTGATTGGAGGATGAAGTTTAGAATGTAATGGAATCTGGGCACGGACGGCAGGTTGGAAAGGATTCTGGTGGGTGTTTTTTGTTGTCGGCATTATTATTTTGACCAGCCTCGTCACAGGGCCTGAAGCATCGGTTGTTTGAAGTTTAATTTTGATGTAGTTCCGATAAATCATGCCATCATGCGATGCGGCTCGATGATCCATTAAAACTCTTTTCCATGCCAATGGTGGAGGGAGAGGAATCTAAAAAATAAATCGACCAACAGATGCCCAACGCACCACGTGCTGCTCTGTTGACGATGAGTGAGGCGGAAAAACACACACCCAAAAATTGGCGCGCTTTGGAATGTCATCTGGACGCGCTTGTTCGGACATGGTTGAGCAATTACCAATGTTGGTGCAGCGAACCGTGACTTTGATGCGGGATGCATTCAGACAGATCTAAACAAATTAGAAAATCACCTCCACTTACGCGTATTTTGTAGAATTGTTCTCGATCCTAATGTTTTGTAATGCTCGGGCTTAGGCTTTTCACTTTATTTTTAATAATGGAGAAATTTTATGTTTGAACTCGTAGTTCAAACAAACTCGTAGAATTGGTTTTGACAGTGACATTAATAAAACATTTGGATGGCAAAGTCAATCGAATCCGCACTTTGTTCACCAGAGAATCGAAACGTTGGAAAATGTAAACCATTTTCCAATGTTTGCATATCACAGAAAACCCATCTCATCCATAATGAAACGCAGATGCTCGATCGTAAAATGGTTGCGATTAATTTATAAAGCGTTTCTAAAAAATTGAAAACCCTTTTGCTACATCGGCACTCAAAATCAAACAGTCGTAACGGAAAACCAAACGGAAAAAGGGAATATAAAAGGAGTCCAATGGAGCACGGCTTGGCGATATTGGAACGATATACACGAACAACGGCACTACCACTATCGTTAAATATTAAATTGGGTCGTAAAACAAAAGGTCAGATATGGCGAAGGTCCTGCACGGTGGAAGGATTGGGACTCCGTTGGCGCAGAAAAAAAAGCAACCAAACCAAACACTACCAGGAATCAAAGCACCGGAAAGCCTGATGCTGCCATGGTATAGCGCTTCCGGGCGTGTTCCAGTGCCATACACGTGCTTTTCACCTTGCCTTGGGCTTAGCGTCACACCGAAAGTGGGCCTCGTGCCGGTCCCAGACTCCAATGATGGCCACCTGCCCGCGGTTCGTTGGTATCACATTTCCGTTCGACCGAGCAACGCATTCACTCGTGTCACGCGCCCATCCCACACGGAAGGTTGGGTGGAATGTGTGACGAACTGGGACGGAAGGGACACTCATTCCTCCGAAAGGTGGCCGGATCACGCTCGCGGCACCATATGCGACGAGTCGGACCCCGGGACATAAATCTACGTTGTAAGATAAATGACTGTTTACATTTTTAGTGCAGTCCGTCTAGCAGAAGTGCCGGAAAACGCCGGGTCTCCACGTGAGATGTCCCGGTGGAATGGGTGGCGCCTCCACGGGGTGGGATTTTTAATGTACAAAAAAACTGGAAAACTGCAGCTTTTCTTATTGTTCTCAACGACTTTATGGTGCTTAAATCCACCTAAAAGAAAGACATAGTCTCTCTGTTGACTTACCTCTAGATTCTGCAGTATCGTTTGGCAGTTGTCCACCGGCACGTTATCCCTGATCTCGATGACAACGTTTTTGTACGCCGACTTTTCCACCGTGATCGATGATGCACCGTTGGCAAGCGGCACACCGAGGCCCAACATGGCCGCCACGAGCAGCAGCGGAAGCGGAAAAGCTAATGTTCTAACCATCATTTTGGTTTTTATGTATTCGTTTTTCATTTTGTTGCGGAATTTGTTTTCCCCAGCAAGCGAACCGTCGCTAGGAGCAACTAGGGGGTTCGGGGGGGTTCGGGTTTTTCGACGAAGAAAATTTCACTTATACTCCAGACGTTCAGAAGGAAAACTCACGTGGCGTAGGAGTTACGCGACCAGACACCACCCTCTGCTATTGTTGGGTTTTGGTTGCGTGTACTTTGAACTTTGAACTCCACACATACACATCGACACAGAACGGGGTAGAAAACAGGATAACGAAGGCTAGCGTTGGTTACCCATCGTCTTCGCGAAAATACAAACGGTAGGGGTTTATTTTTTCCACAGCGCGTTTTAAAGAGGTAAAACTCGATTAGCACTTGCACTCTCTCACACCCGTTTAAGACTTTTAGCCACCCAGCACACTGACCCCTTGCACACCCCCACTGGGTAAAAGCACCTGACTCTCACTTATATAACTCGACTCGGGACAGGGAACCTTCCTCAAACGGGGGTCACCCTACGTTTTCACGACGTCTAAATCGATCAGCTCCGGCTCGGCGCGGCCTCGGGAAGGAGGCTCCGTAGTCATGGAAACAATGGTACACTTGCACCGGCCAAACAAACCGATCCGACACACTTCATCGAGTCGCGTGTTGATCGATTTCGTCGACGGTTTTTCCTTGGCTCGGTTCGACCTAAGAGCGACCTAGTCGTCTTTGCACGTCTTCGACCTTTTTAGGAAGTGGAAACTAAAAAAACACAACACAACACAAAACCACGGATTCTTACGTGGTCGCGGTACGCACTGGACTGGAGACTCTTGTTGGCAGGTGAATTCGCGGTTTTTTTTCTTCTGGGGTTTCGTACTGAATTTCAACAACCGCTTAATAAAAACGCTGCAAAACACACACGCGGAAGTTATAAGTGTTTCAACGCACCTGTTCGGCCAAACACAGGCCAACGTACACACACCGGTTCGTGGCCGGAAAATGGACAATTTTTCACATGCACGGCGTACAATACTGCCGGCGTAGAATATGATACACCACCACTTAGAAGCTTTCGATTCGTATGTTCGACCGGGTGATGGGCGAGGTTATCTTCACCAGCATTGGGGCGGTTCTGCGCGCCGCATTGTAGTCAGAACTAGGGTTGGTAGGGTTGCACAACACGAGGGCGTCACGGAATGGCAACAGAACCGGGGAGCATCACTTGCCAGCCAGCGACGAACCTTTATTTATGTTTTACTTTACTTTTTTCCACCGCATACAGGTTGTTCGGTCGGCGCCGTTTGTCTACGTTGCGGTGGGCTCGGGGTAACGCTTGAACGATCAAACTTCCGCCCGTTACGAGGCGAGGTCGGGCGTTCAGAACACTATGGTATTCGTTGTTTGGGTCGCTTCAGAACATACACGTCGCTCACGCAAGCTCTTCAGTATACTGATATCTACGTACTTTCGTTTTACTTTGTAATTGGCTTAGAACACTTCCACTAAATCTGGACAATTTTTCGCACAGTACGACAAAGTTTCACGTTCCACACTTGACTTGAGTTTACGTTTCCTCGAGCACGTTGTTTGCGCGTCCTCCAAACAAGATCGTTTTGTGTGCCAACGCGACGCACATGCACCCTCGCCAACGGTTCGAAACAAACTGACATTCAGCATCGCATCTCGTGCCTTCGGAGCAACGACGGCGGCTGCCGCGAACCGGTAGGTTCACCAGTCGTCGTTTGACGGTCTTCGAACCGGTAATTCATCCTGCTTCGGATTTGTTCGGGAAAACGGGTGTGATTCATCCGAACCCTCCGGCAGAAGGGATCATTTTAAATGAACTGAAATTCAAATTATTTTTTTTAGTTATTAGAAATTGGGGTCGTTTCAGTTTCAGTCTAAAATTTTCATTTAAAACATAAAAATGAATTAATTTTTACATACATAATTCAGATTTGTCAACAATTTATCAACTAAATAACCCAACTGATCCATTGTGCAAAGTTCGAGCCAAGGCTGATTAAAGTAAAAATTTGTCACCGCTTTTAAAGTCATACAAACAATTGCGTCGATCAGAATCAGGCACTAGTTGCGCTGGGGTGTAAAACGAGGAAATTGTTCATAAAATAAACAAACCTCCAGACGCACCCAGATGCGCACAAACACATGGAGAAAACAATAAAGACACTCTCATCCCTCCCGAGAGGCGCCGATAAGGAAACTGTTTTATGGTGTCATTTCGAACAGCTCAGCATTAATGCTCGAGCTTGCTAGCGTTTGCAATAAAAAACGCCATCGCGCTTAAGTCGACAGCGTCCAACCTCTTCCTGTCCTTCCCTTTAGCGGGCGAAAGTCACTGGTTGGCCGAACGCCACACCTTACGCGGGTGGCGGCTTAAATATTTCATGCTGGACCGGTAAAAAGCGAAAAAAACATGAAGAATGCGGCTGGCTTCGATGAGTTTTTTATGATCGGCATTCTTAGACAGATTCCCGGCCACTTGCCAAGATTGTTTCGCCTAATCCTACGCCGGGGTTTACTTCATTAACCGGAATGGAGTGCGCGGAGGAGGGCATTAGCTTCAGCGAGCATAAGCATCATTATGCACGAGAACGAAATCTGGCCTCCATCTCTCCGAAACCCCGGGCGGATGCAGTGAAACGTAAACCATTCTTTAAGAACCTTTAGCTCGACGATTAACACCTACACAAATGGAGGAGCCCGTTTCGGAAAATGATTACAATGGCTTTTAAACACCGATTTCCTTTTGCTTAGTTGTCTTGTTTTGAAACACAATGTGTCGATCGTTCCGACGACACACAAATGTTGTACTTCTTTACCTTCCTCGTTGAACAAAAACTTCAATGAACGTCTTAACATTACCTTGCCCGTGCTTGTTATGATTTTCCATAGCGTTGCCTATTTGTAGTGACACCAATTAATGTACCACCAATTGTTAACACACGTTCTTGGGGAATTTCAAACATGGCAGCATTAATGCATGATTGCCGCAACGTACAACGACGTGTCGTTGTTTAATGAAGCCACTTGTAGATTTATTTTCTCTAATCGCTTAAGAAAATGTTGATTTATTGAAAATGCTGTTCCGTTGCTCCACTTGCGAACCCGGGCTCAGGTTTCCGTTCGGAATCAAAACAGCCAAAGGATGTTTCCGTCCGATGTTTGGAGTGCGTTTCGCTCGAGTGAACGTTTTCAAACAAGCAATAGTAGAACAGTCAACAACAACTCCGCTAGCACCAGGTCCATCTTCCTGCCAGACAGGGGACGGATGGCTCCAATTCCTTCGTATGTATGTATGCAGATGCGGTTTGCGTTCTCAAAACATCGACTACCGGAAGGTAAATGCGGGGTTTTCGGAGTGGAAAGGAAAGTCGACGATCGGCCAAACCACCGTGACCGAGCAGAAGCGGTTAGCGAATTTTTGCATCAATTGCCGACGTAGAGATGGAACCGAGGCAGCGTTTCATAAATGGTTCAACACAGTTGAACCACGGGCATTACTTTTCGTCTAGCTCAATGCATTTTTCCTTTGCCCACGCGGAGAGTGGGGGTTTTCCGTTCTTCTCGTGTTGGGTGTGTTTGGAAAATAAAATGCTACACCGTCGCCGCTGCTTACATGCACCACATTTTCATCACCCCGTTGCGGTTCGGGGTACGGTTGCATCCGTTTGCATTCATACAAACAAACCCGCCCGGCATCCAACCGGGGACCACGTGGTGAAGCCGGTCGAGATGCAACCGGATGCCGGAATGGTCAGCATCCATCCATCCTCTTTCCCTTGGACTCTCTCTTTCGTGCAATTTGTGGCACTTGCTTGGCCGCGACTGTATCGGATGCGAAGAATGTTGCCCACGCTTAGTGTTTTGTCTGGAGGGTGTGTGTGTGTGTGTGAGGGGACTTACGACAAATGAGAGGGTGAAACGATTCTTCTCGGTGGCGGAATCCGGCCTTCGCCATGGAGAAGGGTGGCTTCCTTGTGGGAGAGCAGCACCCATAAACATCGGGCCCGTCAGCACATGAAATAGAATATTGCACCAGAACACCGACTCGAAATGGAAGTGGTTGCCTCGAGATGCATTTCTGTAAGGGTTTTGAAAGGCACTACCTCGCTCCTGTCCCTCTTCGGGCTTAACACATCTGGTCACCCGGCTTCTCCGTCGTCCGGGAAGGTTTTTGCAGCGCTTTGGTTGTACATAAGAGCAGCATACATCACATTCAATTGCATCCATTCACTTGATGTTTGCTAATTGTAATGCGGTCTTCAGCATCCGTTCCTCTTTCGCCCCGTTTGACACTCGCTTTGTCTCTCGCCCGTCGTTTTAAGTCGTCTTGTACGCGCAAGTTTGAGGCACCATGGTAACGGAACATCGCCCCTCATAGCCTACATGGTGCAGAAAGCGAAAGCATGACAACAAAACACTTGCATTCGCTCGAATGTTATGGCTAGAAGCCGGCTTTCCGAGGCATTCCGCCGGTTGGAAGTGTTGATGCTGCTTCTGCTGCTCCATATGATGATAGTGATTACGATATTATTTTACCAACCAACCGGCAGCAATGGCCGAAGTCTAGTGTATCGGCCAGGGGTTGGCAAGCTTTTGATAAACTGCACAAAAACAAATTACGTCGAACGAAATTTTTATTTATTTATTTGAAATGGTTCTATTAGGAAAAGAATTAAAAATAATGTCTTATAAAGTCATCTTAAAAAATTATTAAAAATGTAAACCCCTGAAATAGAAGGCGACCATTCTTATACATTGCTCTCCTCGGTATCCATCGAGTGTGGCCTCGAGTGTTCCGACGCCAAGGTGCGAGCTGACCGGATCGTGATATATTTAACTCTAATTGGGCTTTCATTAGCCATGCATACATTTCAATTACGAGCGCATATTGTTGACCCAGACAGGGTACGGCACCTAAAGAGGTTGAATAAATGAATCAAAAGCATATAAGAAGGGACCACAAGGAATGTTTCCTGAAAGAGTGAAGTTTTGCGTGCAAGGGTAACGCCGTGTTTGAAATCGATGGAATAGTACACTTAATGTGCTTTAATAAATCTAATAAATCTCTTTACGCAATTAGAAACACTCAGTGATGGACGTTGGATGAAGAAGAAAGGGATACAATTTACTCGTCGATAATTGCGTACAAGAATCAACAAAATCGTTCCGTTCTGAGGTTGGTTTTCAAAACAGTCCTTGTGCTGTGCGTTTGCTTGTAAAAAACTCCATTTTACAATTCCATCTTTTCCAACTTAGTCGAAACATTAAAAAAAAATCATATTTCAAACACTTCCAAAAAAGAAGTCATTTTGTTGACATTTCGAATGTAAAACGATGTGTTTGATGCTCGTTAATTGGTCGATTAGTGAAACTCATCCCAAAAGCCTAATGGCTTATCATCAGCTTAACTTGGAAGCCCCTTGGGACTAGTTCGCTTGAAGTTGGACTTGCATAATTTTTCCATTTCGAAAAGGTAATCGAGCTCTTTAAGCATGCTACCTACGCATGGTGATACATAACCACATGTGTCAATAAGACACCCACTCGAGCCGAGGTGGGGCTAGATCACACAGACAGAGCTGATGGACACCTGGAAGCATCCAACGTCTGTCGTAATCGGAAATCCGTTTGCATTAAAAATTAAAATCGAATTTCCCGGACCCTCAACGACCTTCCAAAGGGAGGAGGCTCTTGTGGAAACACGCGCGCGGGTGGTAATGGTCCTCATCGGGTCCTCATCAGCTTCATCCCATTGCTCGAGCGTCCTCAGCACTTTCGAAGTCAACCAACACACACGCAGAGCCGGTGCAACGTACCTCCCCGGAAAGTACTTGATCAATAATGATCCGAATGGCGAGAAGGAAGAAGGACACTCCAGTGCCCTGGCAAGTGTTCATAAATTTCGGGAACCCGTCAAGTTCGGCGGACCTCGGTGCCGGTGCACTTTACAACGCCATTTTGCCCAGCTGTCATTTAAATGCGGAGGTAAACACCACCGCACAACGCGCTCGCGTCTCGCGTGTCGGACATTATGCGACGATGCGGTTCCCGGTGGCGATGATGTGTGTGTATTTATGTGTGCGCATTTACCACGACTCGCACTTTATCGCATGTGTGAGCCCTCGGTTCAACCCCTATGCGATAAAGTTTTTCCGATCTGTTCAGTTTTACGTGCTTGCGTTTTTTGTGTGTGTCTCTCCTCCCAACAAAAGACCCCTAACGACGCAGCTTTATCGCAGTGTTGTGTTTATATGCTGTAACTATGCTCAACCACCACCACGGATCGCAAGGGGTGATGACATTGGTAGCGCCCCTCGCTTGTGCGCTTTTCACTTGTAACTTACAGCACGGTAACAAATTACAATCGGAACGGCAAACCCCTGACTTTCCCGGGAAGGGATAACTCTCCCCTCGCTGGGATGCTAATGGTGACGCGATCAGCGAGAACGATTTTCGAGCTGCTCAAAAACGTTTAGGAATCTTGTTTCTTTTTTTTGTACTGCTTTCCAACCACCACGAGGGGAGAACGGAAGGGATTTGTTGTAACAACACAGAGGAAGGAAGAGGGGCCTGCAGGTGGGCCGGATGGACGGACGATAATCGAAAACATATTTTATCGATGGCCCGCGGAATTATAATAAAGTATCGATTCCCGCGGTGGGTAGCGTTTAGCGTTGCCTTTGTGTGTGTGTGCATATTTTTGTGCCCGTTGTGGTTGTTGTAGGTAGATGATGTAGTGGGTAAAGGTTTTGATTTTTGTTTTTTGATGTTATTTTCTCAGTAAGGTTACAGCATCCCTGGGAAATCACGTGGCTCGAAATGAAAACGAACCAAAAAACAAAAACCCCTTCCATGTAATTTTAAATTTCGTTTAGCTTATCAATGAACAGCATACGTATAAAGAACCAACTTCACATCGTGTTGAGTGGAATTTGGTATGGAAAATTATTTCGATGCTCATTTGTTTTGTTGGTTATATAGTTTTTCGTTTATCCTAATTCAATTTCGCAGAAAATACTGTCATATCGAGATTTATAATCATTTGAGGTGATAATTTAGAACTAACACAGCCCAATAATTTTGACAGTTATTCTTGAATCTGGGAGAGGTAATAAATTTTCCGAGTATTTAAAAGCACATGAACCGTTATCACCATCATGCATCAAGCTGATGTAACGCTGACAACACATGCTACGAGGAACGTAAGCCACCTGACGCACGAACACATCGGCATTCCCTACGAAGCGGCCAATATTAATGACCAATATTTCCCCCGGCTTGATTCGTATCGTTGGCATTTCATTTTTCTTTCTATTCAACCTGTTTTCCCCCAGGGGAAGATTTTTTCGGTTTTCCCTCCTTATTACTCTGGGTCCCTCTACTGTCTATGCAAGACTGGAAAATCGGCGCATATTACGAGTTTCCCCTCGCTTGGAAAAAAGGTATCATTCATTTTTCATCGTTCACCTTGGACTGGATCGGGAAAGTGTATCGTTTTCTCAAATCCTGAAGGATTTTCGTTCATCTTCTAGACATCTCCACGTATGCATTTTCGCGCCATGTGTGACATTGCTCGGAGGCTTGTTTCCTCCTCAGGATCCGGTTTGTGAGAAAAATCCATGCATGGTATGGTAAACGCGAAGAAAATGAACGATCACAAACCCTTCAATGCCGTTCCTAGGGGTTCTTCTCCTGTACCGGGATTCAGCGAGCGATAGTTTTCCTCCCTTTGCTGTAAAGTTTTCCCGAGGCACAAGACGGAAGCGATATTGAAAACTGTCACTTTGGTAGAACGACGAAGAACGTCCTGAGATGTACGATGGCAATGGTGGCCAGCAGATCAGGACTAATTTTTCACTCTCAAGCTCTCTGTTCATCGCTCGGTCGATGACAGTGCACGAGATTAAATGAAACTAGTCAGACTTGGTTAGCTTGGAAAATGATGTGCGAAGTGTGTGGGAAAACGCGGGCACACACTCAGTGGTACAAAAGGGGGTCGGGGAGGACTGTCGTTGAAGCAAGTCAGCCAGTTATGTCACGGTGAGTGAATGCTGGGAAATGGTGTGCCGGTACTGATCTTTGGCATGAAGAAACTCGAGCGTACGAAACTCCCGGGAACTGTTCCGAGAGATGAGATGTTGAATTAACATATCGCATCGGGGGGCTTGTTGGGAAGCGAGACGTGTCGCGGGTTTCCTCTGACTCGGCGGGAGAAGGATGAACATTTCGCTTATGCCCGCGGCTTCGGTCTTTGACGGATGGCAGCTTTTTTGTGTTTGCACAAATCACGAGTAAATCTGACGTGTTCTTTTCCCGGACACGCCATCACGAAGCATCCGCCGGGATGTGTTGTATTTGTTTCAGTGTTGTCGCGGGTGGAAGAGCAATTGCGAACGGAAGCCAAACCCACTGAAGCGGAACCGAGCTGACTGGCAGTTAAAGATGAATGTTTAACGAATAATATGTACCGCGTTGTCTTGACGGGGCGGATGTGATTGTTAGGAAATTAAGGCACGGGATCGATCCGGGCGGGGTGAGTATTATTTTGGCTTCGAAATTGTAGAACTTATGCTAGAATAGAAATTTAATTGATGCATGGATGAGCAGAGGGACACTGTTCCACCAGGGAAGCATTAAAAGTTATAAATCGCCATCGCTAAGCCGTTCTGTTAAGCTGATAAAATACAACAAATAATATGGTTAAATAGAGCTTAGTTGTGAACCAAGCATTTCAGGAGATAATTATGCCGACTCAAAAAAGAAATGTTTTAAATTAGCTTTCAATGGGTTTATTAGCTGGAATAGAAAAATTGCATGGAAATGCACACATAATTTAAATGAACCAATAAGCCACCGCGTTTAATATGCATTCCATCGCAATGACAAAACGAAAACCAAATTATAGTAATCTCATTAGTGCATTGAAAAAGTTGAGGTACAAAAACAATAAAATCGTTAACTCAACGCCCACCGCAACAAGCCTCACCTGATGTTTCAAAAATGATGGAGACAGAAACAGAAAAACCTTCAGTCGTCGGTTTGATATTTGCACCAATTTTTGTCGTAGGCGTTGGCCGTAACTGAGTAAAAGCGAAACTAATTCCATAAATAGTGGAGCAAACGCCAGAAAAAGTGACCAAAATGGGTCTTCTAATCTCACCTATCAACAGTTTCTGCGCCTGCCAGAGGAAAATGCGTGTTGCTACGAAATCGAAAGCAATCGAATCGCGTTGAGTTGGCGGAAAATTGGTCACAATCCGTTGAATCACAACCATCAATTAATGGCTACGCTGGGTTGGGATTTTCTCCGGCTATGGGGTAGTTTCATTTTCCTTTCTTCACTCCATGCCCAAAATCAATTCGAATGGGAAAATCAGATTCGCCCCGACAAGCCGAAAACAAAACGGAACACGGAGGAGAACAAAAAGAGATGTAGAAAAAAACATGTAGAACAACGGGTTGTAATGTGATGGGAATTAATTTACATTAACCGATTAAAATCTAATTAACGCAATCATTTATGCCCAACCGGTTCGGAACGCGTGAGAGGGAGGATTTTCCCTACGTCGGGGAGAAAGAACACGATACGGTGTTGGAGGAAGGTGTACTAACGATGGATAATCGCGGATCGAGGATTACATTCTTTACGGACAAGCGCCTGTGAACGCCTCTTCATTACGATCACATTATCGTCCGGAGATTTTCTAGCTGAACGACCGAACTACCGAGTCTTAATATGGTTGGACGGGAAATGTGTGAAGATTTTCCATCGAACAGCAGCGGTGAGAGTAAATTGATTTCCCTTGAGTTCACAGCACTCGTTCCATAGTAAGTCCTCACAGTGTCCAACTCAGAAGTTGAGGAAGAAAAAACCTTTTCTATCGCTTCTTCCGAACATGGCTTTCCTCGAGCAAACGACGGAACGTGTGAGGTTTTTTTTCTGTGGTAGGAGAAAGGTTCTCGAGTCAAAATCGGAATCCGATCAGGTCGCGAGTGGTCGAATCCGTGTTTTCTTTCTATTCGCCCGAAGACAATTTTCTACGCTAGTTCACTTCCTGACGGACATGTTGCGTTCGATGTTGGAAATCTTTCTTTACATTTTTTGTCATCTTTCGCAGGCTTATTTTCCGTGATTTTGGCACCATTTGGTTCGGTGCCGGTACTTTGATCCACATAGAAAATTTGGCATACGACGACAGGTGCAACCGGCTCGCAATGGTCGGCTCTTTTGCTGCTTTGCACGGACGGCTGTGAAAAGTTTTTCCCGCTTTCGATTACCTGGCTTACCAATTTTCCCCATATTTTGGGCGAGGGGGTGGCATACGATTTTTCTAGCTCTTGGGAATCCATACTTCGTAATGAAAACTTTTCTGCTTTAAACAAACGATGGATCGTTGCTTCGGACATTGAACGGGAAAATAAGAAGAAGCAGTGGGTATGGAGTTCGATTCGTTCATTTTCCACAGTTTGGAGTTTTTCTCTCTTTCCAAAACAACTTACCATCATTTATCATCGGCTAACTGAATCGGTTTTCGTTCTAGCCAAGCAGTTGCACGAAACAAAAATTAAAAGGAAACTTTTGCTCTCCCTCCGGTCGAACCGCGCTTTCTTTTCCCTTCACCATCGGAGTTTCTAGGCTGAACGATGAAAAAGTTAAGAAGCCGCCGAAGGTTGGCTATAGGCAAAGGTTTTATGGTCGCAACTGAAGTCGATTCCTGGCGCGTTGGCTTCGAATCGCGACTTGGTGTCGGGAAACATATGCTCCGTAATCGGTCGGCCCATCGAAGAAACAATAAATCATTCGCTAATTAACTTTTCCTAGGAAAACAATCATGGGATTGAGCAGAAAAATTACGATTCTACTGTTGTGAGTCGATGACCATCACGAAATGGCTTCAGAAACTGGTAGCAGCCTTTTCGTCGACCATGACAGCCGCTTCAGTTTCAAACCGTGATTAACAATCGATCAAATCGAGAAACGGATGGAAACCATTTTGCTTGATCCTTTTTACACACCTTGATCCATATCCATGGAATTTTGGAAAGCAAAGTGAATTTACAATTATTTATTAAAAAGTAAAAGACAAGTTTATTGTCAGTTGATAGTAAATACAATCATATTTAAAAGTAGTATTTAATGAACAATTAAATTGTGATCTTACGTCCAGGAATAATATCATTGAAAAGAAAACCTTCCCTAGAAGGATTTGTTCAAACCCGACATTCGGTTGACGATAATTATTTACAATCACTTCGATCGATTAAGTACGTCGATCGTTACGCCACACTTGAAGTGATCGTACTTTTCTCGCCTGTTGCTACCGGTTTCGGTGCGGCATCAAAGGATTCCGATCATCAACCTTGGCGTCAGAGAAAAAGCAAAAACAAAGGGGAATCGAAACAAAAACATGAACCCCTCGCCACGAGAACCGGTTGATTCAATAAGGCGGCAACATAATATAACCGATAAACCCAATAGTGCGGGGCGGGATGAGCATAAACCGGGACCAACAAATACCTCCCGAATGAAGTCAACATTTCTTGCAAGTTTTCTTCGACGTCGCCGCCGCCGTCTCTGCTTTCGAAAATGATTAAGTGAGTTCAGCGTCGCGGGTCCAGTTCACTTTGCTGGTGGTTTTTCTGAAACAAATAACCAATAACGTCTCTTCCTCCGCTAGCCTCCTTGATCGGTGGCGTTTCCCGCTCATTTCCACGCTCTTAACGGCAGCATGCGACGGCCATGATCTTCTCGATCATATACAAGAACACAGGAATGAAAGAGGACAGAAAGAGAGAAACTATTTAGATGAAGGCCCCGGGGAAGGGTCGGTGGGAAAAACCAATAGCATAAATGGGAAAAAAGTGGTCATTTTTCATTCCCATTAAATCGGCCCACAACGGTTCACGAATAACTCCAAGGAGGCGATCGAACGGACGGAGGCCTGGTCTTTGTAGTGTAAGTGTGTGTGATTGTGTTTGTTTCTCTCAATCTCTCTCTCTTAGGTGTGTAAGGATGTGAAGGGAAAATATCTGGACCGTCCCTGGGCCGCATCTCGCCAGATGGTGCCCACGTTGCTACCGGATTCTTTTGGAGTCCCTTCTCATCTTCGCCTTCAGCTCCCCGGCCTCCTTGGGGGTTCCTGCCTTTTCCACTTCCCAGTTTCTGGAGTTACTTTGGCCTTTGCTGGATGGCTACCGTTCGACGCTCGCACATTTATCGTTTATCGGTCCACATACGCCCGGACCGCACTGCGCCTAATAAAGATACTGCTAATCGGCTAACATTTCTTGATTGGTTTTTAACGATATTTTCTTCCCTCCTTCGCTTCCGTGCCTTGGCCGCGGGAAGTTCTTTTATTCTTATGGCGGCAATTGTCCAGATTTCTGTCGACGGTGAAGGCGAGTAGTTTCTTCTTCCCCAAGTATCCAGATCCATCGGGACCAGACGGTGCAAGGTGTGAAAGAAAAAGTCAGACGTCGATGACGATGACGACTAACTGTGTTTGCCAACTCCGATTGACTCCACTGTTTCGCAACTCGCCCGAGGCTGGTGGTCGTGGGATTTTCGGGGAGAGATGATTTAAATGGCCCATCTGGCAAAGGCTACGCTGATCAATCGCTAGGTTTGTGTAGTCGGAAGTCGCCCGAGGATGATGGATGAATAATGAATTATAGAGTAGCCGTTAGGTGAAGTGTTAAATGAAACACTGTTTCTCGCGAAGTAATGATTACTATGGACAATCAAACTATCCAAGGTTACCCATTCCGCTTATGATGGTCCGTTACTTAGAAGGTATTTAACATAGATTAGCAGACAAGGTACAGGTGTTTCATTAGGTGAGAGGAATGAGCAGGGTTGGCTATTAATCATTGCAATGATCAAGATATTTCTGTAAGAAGAATAGTTTTAATGATACTTTTAATGCTTTAATTGTAAGATTTCAAGGAAATATCATATGTATGAATTTATAAAAGGTAAAAGGTATGCAAACAAAATATGTTTTTCATTTATGTGAGTTAGTAAAAATATGTGAAACACGTTTTATAACAGGGCTTTACACATTCGATTTAAGAAAATAAATTTCATGATAATCCTGGTTAAAAAGAGTCATATCAAGTAAAATTTAAGAAATCATCATCTAACTATTCCAACTATCAAAATACCCCTGTAAAATGTAAATTGACGGTACTTCTATAAAACAAGCAAGGTATGAATTTCAACCCTTCAAAATCAACCCAAACGAAGGAAAACATTCCACAAAAATTTCGATTTATATTTGTAACATGTTTACTGACTCGACATTGGCTCAATCCACACAAACTAACCCTCGTTGGCATCGTGTTGTTACATTTGCAACAACCGCTTATCTCTTCATGAGCGTTAGCCCACAATATCGCCGGAAACGTTGCGTTCTATGCACGTTCGTCGCAAATCGCACTCGCAAACGACAACAACAAATACGCAAAAGAACCGACGCAATGATGAGTCGCCGGATGTTGGCGAGGTTGTCGGAGGAAAAACACTCTCTGAAAGCATTCCGACAAAATATGTTTTTCACGCAAATAGTTCCAACGGCAAAATGTTTGCCATTACCGTAGCGAAATCAATTTCCCCATTCCCCAACCGAATACGCACGGGAATGCGCAACCCGTTGCAGATTTTTGCACTTCAAATCGTGGAATGGCTCGAGAATGCTTTTTTGGGAGCTGGTCGACTGTTTGTGGTGCATTCTTGCCTAGTAATGGCGTACACCCGTGGGAAGCGTGACGGCCTTGGTTAACAAATCGCAAAAACCCCCCGGCGTTCGGGTGTGAATACGTTCAAAGGAAATGCAAACGATTGCCAGATTGTGTTTGATCTGGGAGTGCTCGGGGGCGTTGCGTTCGATTTGGCTCGGAGGAAAAGCGCTTGGGAAAAGCTAGCCAGGTTGCGGCAATGAGATGGAAGCTTTTACAACGCTTTTTCTGCTGCCTGTCCTGTTCATCCTTCTCTCTCACTTTCTGTATCTAGCTTCGAGAGCATTATTATTCATAATGTAATCTGAATAGAGATAGCACGGATAAACTAACGTCCATTGCTGTCGATTCGCTGCGCCAGGATTCGGATGTCCGGACGAACTCAATGGATGCCTCCGGGCATTTTTGCGGAACGCAACAATGGATAGAGAAGGAGGTGGTGAAGGAGGGCAGGCCAGTGCATTCAATTCGATGAATGATGCTTGTTTCCATCCCAAAACCAAAAAAACCCGGTTCCCGGCCAATCGGATGATCAACCTGATGCGATCGTGGTTTACTTCGACGTCGGATTCGAGTGGCCTCTGCAAATCGTTCCGTATGATTCTATTGGTCCTTTTTTCATTTGCCACCCGCTGCGTACCAGTTGCGTGTCGGATAAAGAACATCAAAGATGCACTTCGATGTAGTTCTGTTTTGTTCACTAGATTTTTTTCGTTTCGAACCGATTTCGTTGGGTTAGGGTTACGGTTCACTTCAGCTTCATGCGAATCACGAATCCAGCTAATACGATGCTCTTTCCGACTGAGTGTGGGAAATTTACCACCTCTTTTTGATCCTCGGAAGGCTTTTTGAGGATCAGCACACTGTGTGACAGCTGTGTTGTAAATGCCTTGTCGTAATATTGTCCACATTCATTTGGGGATTTCTATGCTAGTGATTTGAAAGATATGACTTGTTGGCGAACAGTACTGTCAGATTCAAATGAAAATTAATAATACACCACTAATGGCTTACGCATATACTGTGAGGATGAACTAAGAAGTAAAGCATAAAAAAATCTACTCAAACACAAAACAACATACCCGATTTGTACCGCGAGCGCAATATTAATCGTGAATAATTGAACATCTTGCGACCGGCGCAACCAAAACTGATTGTTGCATTGCCATTCGCTGGAGCTCGGAACATAACGAATGCACCTTCACGATCCATATTCAAATGGAATTTTTGATGTTGATTGCGCGAGCGCGGTTTTATGGAACGTTGTGCCGAGAATAACGTTGCTTTTAAGCACATCTCTGGGAAAAGCCCCCCGGGTAATAGTGTGCAGTTCATGACAATGCATTTTTGGAGGTTTTTAGCGGAAGGATTTTCTTTCGGTATTATTAATCAGTTGTAGGAATGATTGAAATATGCTGGTGGGCAATGCATATGATGAATGTCGATTTAATTAATATTCTGTATCATGTTTGAGTGGTTTGCGCTGGAAAAATGATGCTTACGTTGCTATACTGTATTATTTATCATTCAAAATTTTCAAGTATGTTTGATAGTTTCAGATATAATGGTGTTTTAAATAGGATTATGCAAAATATGTAGATTGAGGTCGTCCATGCAAAATTCACTTTGCTTCAGTTTTGAAGTTTACGGCCCCATTCATCGAATTCGAACGGCATTCAACGAAAAAACTCCCTTCACCCTATTCCCACCTCAAAACTCAGTGCTCGACAAAAAACAGAACCCACAATTCACACAACCGATGCGAATTATGATACTCAACGTGCAGGAAAGAAGCGAAAAACGATTTTCCCTTCATCCGCACGACCAAACGTTCATTTCCCGTCGCCGAAAAGGTCAACTCGTTTTACAAAATCGTTGCAATTTAGCACATCTACTGCTTAATTTCCCACCGCGAAGCCGTTCCGAGCGACGATCAGCAGAAAATTACGACCGTTGGCCAGAGTCGTGTGACAACGACTCGCTCGGTGCCTTACCCGAAACGGAAAGCTCTTTAACCTGCCATGATTCCATCCGGGCGCGCGAGGGTTTCCAATTTCGACTCCAAACACTCCACATGGTCGTCAATTGTGTGCGAACGATGAAGACACCGGCCACTGATTTGGGCTAATGTTGCATAATCGTGCGGCCGGTGCATAAAACATGCTTTCCGTTGGCAGTTGAATCTTTTTTCATGCGGGTTTTTGGTTTTCCTCTGCGACTCTTGAGCTGTTATTCAATTGGCCTCCAATTCAGAGCTTGGAAAATGGGGAAAATGAAGAGATTTTTGAGGAACAGGTAGGTGTTGTTGTGATGCACGTGTCTACCAGTTTAATTGAGAGTATTAACAGAAGAATAGGGAACATTTTTAAAAAAAGGAAAAGTTAGCACATCGAACGTTCATACCTTTTGACCTGTCGATAAATCTGCCATCATACTTCTCCGCTTGAAGTGTGTCGGTGTGAAGTTCAACAACATGCGGGACACCATTTGTTTCGATGTGTTTGATTGATCGCTGAAACAAGTGTCGTTCTGTAGTGGCATTCGGACGAGCTTGACCGGTTGTATAAAATCCCGCAAATTAAACTGATATTAGCAAAGGAAACTACGAACCCACCGCCCACACAACACATATGCATGTAAATCGAATATCAATTTGAAATAATCGTACTTCTATGCAATATGATTGAATCGTAAATGATGCTAAAATAATGCCTATACGTACAAAAGTGGAGGCGCTAACCGTACATTGTTCAAAATGTATATGTTTAGACGTATATTTTCTAAGTCGGCATCATATACGACTTACGATATACATCAGCCGGACATTGCTCGTTTATCTATACGTATGCATAAAGAAAATCGTATTACATTCTTAATCGGCATCATATGGAACAAAGAATATACATTGCTCGTACATTGTCTATGCTTACTGCGATTCCGATTCGAAAAATGCTAATATGTGATTCAATTTCTTCAACTTAATACGACTTCGTGTTGTGTGGGCGGGTATATATATAACAGCCCGACGCTTCTTTTTTTTGCATGTTTCGCCAGCAGTGCATCAGATGTTTTGATTTTAATGTTTCTTCCGCCGAGCGGCGAAATTGGTTTGAAGTGCTTTGTGTTTGCGCTTTTGGCTCGCGCGCTTCGACGGATGGATGCGCGATGCGATAAATTAATTTAGTACATAAAGCGATAATTGCGTATTGATTTCAGGCACCGGACCAGACAGCCCCGCCGTGTGGTGGTGTTTGTCCGTTGTATCAATTCCTCCCATCCAATGGCAAAGTGCATCGCGATAATCGAGTCGGGTAGGCCAGATTTCGATGCAAATGGTCGTTACGGCACGCGATGGGTGCAGGCTAGGAGGGGCAAACGGTTTGGTTATGTGCTGTCAATCGAGGTCGGAACATTTTCCGACCTATAAATTCTGCTCGGACGTAACAGAGAGGAAGGAAAAGCTCCGAATATTCCAGTGGGTAACTGGAGCATTGCGGAGTAACTTTGGCTGGCCGGACAAGGTTGAGGGGATCCCCAATGGGAAAATGATCGTATGTTTGATGAATTGGTTGACTGTGCCTGCGAATTGGCGAGTGATGTGCCTGGGTTTTTCGCGACCGGCTTTGTTTTATCAGTAAAGCATAGTGAGGGGCAAAATTTGTCGGAAAAAATAGTGAAACAAAAATCAATGCGAGTATTTATTGAAAGTCTCTGCTCTAATGATTAATTTTTATTTGATTTGCTATATGGACATAGCATGGTTCCCTTGAATTTATGTTTTTGAAACAGAATTCAAAATCAATTACAATCCGCAAAAAATACAAAGCGGTGTGGATGTCGATATGAATAAAAAGCGACTAAATCAAACTCATGTTTATTCATTACTACACAATAATACTAACTTGTGACAGATGTCACAGAAAAGTGTTGATGAAGAAGAACTCAGTAGAAGCAGAATAAAACATTGTCTCTGTTACAAATGCAAATATCATGTAAATATCATGACACTTGTTTCCATTTTAATCACAATATCAGTTATAAATGATCATCTGTTGTCCACCGCAAAAAGTACAATTAGACAGGTCTAAAACAGATTACATCCTTAAAACGTATTTTACCTATATGCTCTTTTCCGTAATTTCAATCGTCTTCTGGGTATGGTTTTTAGGGTTAAGACGTTTTTTTTTTTAATTTTGGTCATTACCGATTTCTTTTTTATATTTTAATCTGAAAACTTAACGATAAATTAAATATATTCGAATTGTTAGCATCAGAAAAGGGAAAATTTGATCTTGTTAATGGATTTTGTTTCGACTGCTGCATAAGAATAACTACTCAAAACCACATCTAAAAGTAGAAATCTGTTTGGTTCTGTTCCGTCGAATGCCTTAAGTACGATTCAATGTTTGGTTTTACTTGATTCTACCCAAAAGTGCTTGCAATTAACAACATAATGCAAGTGCAGCGAGGGACTCCAATGGATTACGAGTTGTCTACTAATTTTGCTATAGAAAATTTGACCTTGCCTCAGCAGCAGTTCGTTTGATTCCATCTTCATCTGCTGGACAGAGAGCCCAAAAAGTTCCTCCCCCAACAATCGTTCCGGGTTCCGCAGTGCGCTAAATTATGTTTGCCAGACGCGAGTCGACCACATGGAAGGAGACGCACTTTCGGTTTGCTCCACCCAGGGCATAAAAGAAACCCGGGAAGCGAGCGAAGGATACGAGGGCCATGTTCTGCCAAACGGCAAATTCAATTAACCGGTTGTCATTACCGATGTACCGAGGTTCTCCCCTGCTGCGACGGTGGCTGTATGAGCAGACGGTGTGTGCCCATCAAGTCCAGAGGCAGACACAATCCGGACTCACTCCAGGGAATCGCCCCGGGATAGATCGCCGCGACACAGGACTTGATTTTGCCTGATCGCTGTCGATTCGATGCCAAAAACGTCCACCGTTCGTAAGTTTGCCCAGTCAACGACTCCACATGGAATGGGTAATCGTTCTATCGCTCGAATCCTGCGTGCAATACGCAGAGCACTGTAAAGAGGTGAAGGCCGAAACCGACCCGACAGGTTAGGCTCCCGATGCGGTCTCTTTTTGAAACTATCCAACGTATCGAGCGTATTACTGATATCGAGCCCCCGCTCCGTGGAACGATGTTCAATCCGGCCTGGTAGGTGAGTGAGAGTGCGCGAGTGGTTTGTGGTACATTTCGGGACGCCAGTGAACTCCACACAGGGGGCGTGCGTGTCCTGTCGCTTTTCAAATGGAACCGATCGGAACGTGCACCAATCGGGCATCGATTATTCAGTGGTTCCGAATGGCCGCCGGCTAAACGTGTGCCTGCCAAAATATCTCCCCACTCTCTCCCAAGGACATCCTTCGAGATAGGGGGCTTTTTTGGGGAAGGGCGGCCCGGCGGCTAACCACCGAGGGAATTGAAAATTGACATAAAATCAAACATTTTTCCGAACGATATCTTGTTTACATTTGCATACACTTCGATGCGGACGAAACGGTTTCGACCAAAGCGGGAGCAGGTTGGCTTCGAAACGCGAAACACAAAATATTCCACGAAACAAACACAATATTTGATGCCTCTTACCACTCCACTGCCTCTCACATCATAGCTTTATTTTTCCCTGCCAAATCGAAAGTCAACCACGGAATGTGGAAAATCCCTCCCGGAGGGTTTAAGTCCGTGTCGGAACCGTATTTCCGGTCGCATATTCCGCCAACGTTCTGCGGCCCGGTTCGCGAATCCAAGCTAGCACTGAAAACCACAAAATATTTGTCGGGGATACTTTTGCATGCGGGCGTGCGTGAGGAAGCAAGAACGACAGAAAACAACGAGTTTTCAATTGGGGGATCGTTCGTAGCCTAAGCCTACTGTGCTGGCTGGCTAACATTTTGGGGAGGTTATGCTAAAATTATGAACCGAAACAGTACGGAGCACAGCTTTGTACCCCAAAAACTCGCGTGTTCGTTTAGCGATTGGATGTTGGAGCAATTGGTTTTGGCCGTTTTCATGCATAAGTTGGAAAAGTCGCTTTCGATCGAGGTTTTCGGCGCGTGTGTTTAATTGATATGATTGAGTGTAGCTGGTCCGACCACTTCGTGAAGTTCACTTTAGTCTCGAACGTGCGAGAGTACATAGTGGTGTTTGAGTAAATAGTTTAAAAACATGTTTCGAACATTTTGTTCAATATTTAAAATTGAAGGATACAGTGAAGTATACATTTTCAACGCTATTCTATTTACTATCAGCTAAAATGTTTTATATCAGTAAAAATGTGTCACTTAAAATGTTTACAATAGGTCGTGGGAATTTCGATCATGTTTAATACTTTGTCACAGTATGCATAAGGATTTTAAACATTCGGTTTTTATGTTACTAGTGGGCAAAATTCCTTCCTTTCCTATTTTTGATCTTCGAACCATAGGTAAACTAAGTGAAGCAGCTACTTGCTTGCCATCGAAGATACTGCTGTCAATTTGAATTTCAAACAACTGTATGTAAATTGGGTTCCTTGGGTAAAGCGTTCCCACACCCAACCCCGCGGTGCCTGAGGGGTCATAAACGTGGCATTGAAGCAGAACTCGCATACTCTCCCACGCCTGTTTCTTTTCTTCGCCGATCGCAACTACCTTATGGCGTGTCTGTTGAAAATGGTAAGAATTTCATTTTTCAGAATTTTCCGCATCCTTGAAATTATCAATTACACCGTCGAAATACTTTCCCAAGAATGGGCCGCTTTTCATGCGCCGTAATATCTCAAGTACAGCGCAGGTACACTGGGGTATTCGAACCTTGCGCTTCCGGCATACCTGCGATTTATGATACCGTAAAGGTAAGGTGATAATAAAGGGAGATAGTTTAAAAAAACGGACCAGGTAAATGTCTAGGGATGGGCAAAAATGGCAACTTTCCCATACCGTATCATACCGACGGAAGACGGAGTGAATGCCACGTTACTCACCTGTTGGATAATACGCTCTTGTTCGCAACCGGCGGAAGCCGGATGCCGTTTCGAATATGCATCCACGTCGACGTGAACCAGGTCTCGACAGGTTCTAAACATGGACGATGGATGGGTACAGGGCACATCTTTCTATATTAAATTTAGCATCCAAGGCAGAGCGGAAAGTGCATCATTCAGCGCAACTCCAGGCCGGCAGTAATCCCGTCTCAAAGATTCACGGCTCCACTGCGTCACGCTAAACAGCGAGAATCCAGGGGCACTGTGTGTTTGGTTGTCGAGTGCAGTAATAAATCTTACCACATGCTTGCAGTGAAGCGTATCATCCTGGGTGTGTGTGGAGGTTGCTGACGGTGGTGATGATGTTGCTGCTGATTATTTGGCTAGAGGGCAAAGGAAGGAAGCAGCAGCTCACGGAAACGAGATGTTCCCAGAAGCAGATGAGCTCCAGTTGCAAAGGGAAGGGAATTTTCTACCCATGATGGTAGATACTGGAAGTTAGAGCTATATCACGGGACCGTGTCCAACAAACAGAGGACCCATCGCTGCTTACTTCCCTCTTTGATTTAATAATATTTTCGTGGAGCATAATTATGTCGCCACCGGTTCATGCGCGCCTCTCTCTCGGCCGGGAACTAAGCGCGAGGTGTATTTAGAACTGAAAAACCACGCCTCGCAAATGCGACCGCCTGTATGACACTTTCCCTCCCGATGGAATTGAAGCCGACGTTGGTGGAGCCATCTATTTATGGAATTTTTCAATGCGATTTGATTTATTGACTAGAAAGAAAGGGCCGACTCGACAGTCGTTGGAAATTCGTCGCATGGCGGTTCATGCAGAACATGTCGCGATAAGCAACATTCAGAACATTGCAAGAACCGTGGCAGGGAGAGGAACATATCCATGGGCATCGGAATGAAACATAAACAACGTACAAAGAGGAACGCATCAAACGGGCGTAGATCCGGTTGCGGTACGAGTGCCAGACGATGAGGCCTTCCATCCATGGATAACGGAACACCTCTCTGGAATTACCGCTGACCACTGGAAAAGCCCCGGAAATGGTTATGGACGTGCGTGCGTCCACATGGAATGACCTTTTACATTGCAAAGCGGACCAACTGTCGCTATTTGGGCGACATTTTGGAAAAACAGCAAACGTGTCTGGAACGGTTGCATCCGCTTAAACATAATGAGGGAAATATGAATGAAAACTGGCCGAAGCCGCTGAAATGTAACGCTCGTTGCACTAATGTGTGCCATAATAAATGCACGTATTCGAGAATAAAAGCGGCACACTGGAACGGTTGTAATATTTCCGTTTTCCGATCGGTGAAACAATGTCTCCAGTTCTGTAGAATGAAAACGAAAACATATCAAACGAATTTCGTAAAATTTATCCTATCGGGACCTTTGTGCGCTCGAAAAGGTATTCAATGGTGCCTCATTTTGTTGAAATGTCTCATTTTACTATGAGCCCCAAATGATTCGATGAGCCAACGATGTAGTCACTTTGTAGACCAATGGAAATTCTCGACACCCAAAATGACGTCTCCCTGGTGATTCCAACTCCCACGAGACTTTAAAGGCCAACGCACTTCATTACTCAATCTCACCCTTTGGCGCATTCGGCCACTGTTTATGTAGAACCGTGTTTATCCTACCATCCCGACGGGGAGAAAATTCGATCTACCGTTGCATAAAATTAATTGAATCAATGGAAATTGAAAGCAAACATCGCTGCCTGATCCGGCAGATGCCAGGGACCGAAGAAGCGTAACGCAGGGTGCTAAAAGTCACCCGCGAAGATTGGCACTATTATTTCATCACTGCTTTGAAGGCACTATCCACGGGAGGCTGGGAAAACGGATGGCAAACATGGTCTAATGCCGTCGGAAAACACGTCTCGGGTCCCTCAAAGGGGTGCATAAAATTTATGCTCAAACAATGCGTCCGTTAAATGGGTGTTTCCATTAAAATCTTATCCGTATTGCTGACGGAAGAGCCGCCGGCGTTCGGGAAATCTCTTTCCCCGGCTGGGGGACAGAGAGAGAGTAAAGACAGTCTTAACACGTGCGCGTGTCTGTATGTGTGGCGTACTGCTCAAATAAGACCTAAGAAATGACATTCTTCTGTCAACAAAAGATTAATTTTAAATTTAATCAAATCTTATTTATCTTCGGTCAACAGTTTAGGGAGACAGGGCGCTCCGAACTGCGTCTGATCCGATTGACTTCCGTGTCGGAGCAAACAATCTTACCGCGTGTAGCCGTAGTAACACAACTTGCCTGCCTCGAAGCAGTCCGAAAAGGATTACTCGTTCCTTCAGGTCCAGAGAAAAGAAAGCGACAATGTCAAAAGACTATAGTTTTGATTGAAAAGAAACATCGTCGGTGGACGGTGGAAATGTTTTGTGTTTTGTTTTTCCAGGCAAAAGAAATAAAATCCGGAAAATTATACATCGCCCCAAGGCTAGCGAACGTTCGCTTCTCCCTATAACGCTATTATTTCACTTGTAGCCCTGCGGGCTTTTCCTTAGACTCGTTCAGGTTGAAGGTTACCGAAAATTATTGGATTGTCGTGTTTGGTCTCGACCTTTTGCAGCAGCGTGTTGTTTTCCATGACTTTTGATTGCTACCGGAGCGCTTTCGTGTGTTTTTCCGTATGTTTGCCCCTAAGGGTTTTGGTGCTACGAATAAGGTCCAGTGTATGTTAGGTTTAGGTTGGTGCTACGAATAAGGTTTTTATTGAAGATGAAATCCGCGCTAGGGTGCTGGCAGCCAACCGGTCATATTACAGTCTGAGAAATCTCTTCCACTCACGATACCTGTCAAGACAGTCGAAGCTGGGACTATACCGAACATTCATAGTACCAGTGCTCACATACGCCTCCGAGACATGGACTCTGTCCAAATCTGACGAAACCCTCTTAGCCGTGTTCGAGAGGAAGATGCTCAGGAGGATTTTTGGCCCCGTATGTGAGGAGGGACAATGGAGGAGCCGCTATAACGACGAGCTCTACGAGCTGTACGGTGACCTTACTGTCGTACAGCGAATTAGACTCGCCAGGCTCCGGTGGGCTAGTCATGTCATGAGAATGGCACCGGACGACCCAGCCCGTAAAGTCCTTTTAGGCTGTCCCCAAGGACAGAGGAGGCGTGGTAGGCCTAAATTGAGATGGAAGGATGGCGTAGACGAAGCCGCCAATAAAGCCGGGATACGGAATTGGACCAGCGTGGCGAGCGACCGTGAGCGGTTTCGGATGGAGCTTCGTCAGGCCAAGACCGCTCAGCGGTTGTAGCGCCACATAAGTAAGTAAGTAAGTATGTTAGGTTTTCCAACGTTCCATCTTGGTCAGCGCAAATGAAGTTAGGCAATGGGCAAGAAAAACACCACGGTCGCTTCTTCAATGAAGCACAACTTTGATAGATTCCAGAATTCGTTTTCTAATAAGTTAAATTATTATTTTCCCAGAAACCGTCTCCGGTCGGTGGAGAAAACCCCGGCAGAGAGTATTCTGGTCAGTCGAGATGATAAAATTAAATAGGAAGTCAAATGGCTGCTTCCCTAACTCACTTGCCTCGGAAATGTATTTTCGTTTTGTTTGTCGTGTTTCGAAAGCTTCTTCTTTTGCATCATGAGTTTTCCGTGCGTTTCGCAAGTCAATTTGGAGAACGACCTCTGATCTTCAGCCCACGTTCTCAGCTACCAATGTAATGATATTAGCTTCAATTCTTTGCGATGTTTTACTCATTTTCTGTTTGTTGAAACAATTCTAACTTCTATCGGCTCGAACGAGAGTGAAACTGAGAAACATTCCGGACCGCCACGATCTGAAAATGAACAGTTTAGCACCCTTTCGGCTTGGGTCGACCAATATTTTGGTCGATTACAATTCTGGTACGAGTCCTGGGCTGCCAACGGCCATCCGGCATCCAGTTATTGCGTTCACCATGGAGTAGTTTGAACCACTTTTTGAAAACAAACAGTCACGGAGTGCCTTCAATGTTCGCCTCGTTCGTTCATTCCAGAACCATCTTCGGGGCTGATGGGCTGATAATAATTGTGCGGAGTGCCATCATGGTGATGGTGACCTTGGAGAACGATTTCCATGTAGCTTACGTAACAAATAACCACCTCTCGAGGCTACGCTGATTTTATGTGGAGTTCAAAATCGATCTTTATTAATACTCTTTTGTTTAATCTAATATCCCTTCCGGATGGGTGCAATCCTCTAGAGTCGAAGATGAATGTAGAAGCGCCAGCTTATGGTTTTAGCTCGTAATCGCAATCGAATTCCACCGAGGGCACATACATGTCGGGAAGGGATCAGAAATAATCCCCCATAAGTATCAACGCTAATTGCTGATAGTTGTAGGAATTATAAAATTAATTCGACTCAATCCTTCCATGTACTACAAGGTCTTACAAGATTTAGCAAACTATCAACCCGAGCCCCTCGAGGCACGGTTGCACAGAAACCGGGTCGCAAAGACAAGCTTTTCCGACTTGTTCGGCTGTTAGTCCGGGCCGTCCGGATGCTTTCGAGGCGTGCTAACTCCACAAAGAGCTGCCCGTGAGTCGGTGTGTGCGTGGGAGTGTGCTTTTATGCGGAAGTGAAAATATTATTATTATTCAAATCTGATATAAAATTCCATTATGGACAAATGACCAGACAACATGGTATGTTAGTTTGGTGGCCGACTTTCGCCACTGGTCTTTCTGGTTGAACCGGAGCACACACGCACTCCGGAATTCAATGACCCGTTTTGGTCATTGTCCTTGCCTCTCCTCCCAACATGAAAAGGACACCATAATACACCAGCGTGGAAGATAACACACACCCTTTGGGGAACTTTTCGGTGTGACCTTGTTTTCCACCCTCGAGCGCTGGTTCGGTGGGGAACTATGTGTGTTTGTGGAATATTTTTGCCGCAATGAACACGTCAGAGGATTATTCTTCGTGTTTCCTCTACCCCAAACATGGACCTAGTTTTTCAGGTTTCGTTTTATCTCTTTTGACTCTTTCGTTTGTTAAACCGAGTACAGGAACTGACCGTAACAAAACACAGTTATTGGCAATGTTTGCAGCACTGAATGGAAAAAGTGTACATCAAGCGCTCTTGCACCTCGGCAGAATTCATTTAAATTTCCCGAAGAGCAGAACCTAATTGGATTGACTCGCTAACCGGCCAATACAGATTCTTGTTCGGTTTAAACAAAATACTGTAAAGGCATATGTGTGTCTGTTTGTTTATTTGACGTTTATTTGTCCATCACATAGAACAGACACCTCAACTCGCGAATCATGTCACGGTTGATGTCATCTTTCATTCGGAGCCCCAATGATGTTGATTTCCGTTCGCATCGACAAATTAAACAGCTCTCCGTAATTGGTCGACTATTTGGAACACCGGTATAGAGATCGACTCGACGGTGTAATGCAAATGCGTGCCATGATTGCATGTAAATGAGTCGCTAGATGATAACCACGATTTGATTTCATATGCCGTCGATCATTTTGGATCCGTTTCCACCTTTTCGGAAGGTCGCTCTCGCAAATTGCCCAATTTGATAGATTTTGCGGCCGGATGTTGATGGAACTAGAGCTCGTTCCGGTGTCACTCGGCTGTCATTTGGGGTCACCCCTTTTTCAGTGTGTCAGTGTGTGTTAGCACCCGTTATCGAGGGCGCTCATGCATGCAAACCACCCCCGGCTTCGACTGCACTTGTTGAGGTAAACAAAAATCAATCTAGGGTAATCTGCGTCGGTTGATGGATTGCTTCAATGCAGCTGTCGGCATAATGTTGGCAATGAACTATTGATCGACCTTTTAGAGTGGGATAGGATTCCACTGGGGGCATTCGGAATTTAATTTATCCGGTTAGTGCCTCTTCAAACATCCGGAATGAGTGGTAAGCGGTGAATGCTGGGTGGTAAAATTTCATTTTCAAACCGGTTGAGCATGAATCCGCAGTGCTGAAGCAATCAAATTCTGATGTTACCGTCGCTGGAAATGACTTTTACGAAATAGTTTTGGCTGCGTTTGGAGTTGGGCTTTGGTACGATAGCGACGCGTTTCGGATATTTTTAGGCACTGCGAACAGGTTGACAGGGAGCCCGTAATAAGCTGAAATTGAATAAACTAATGCCATCATTATACTGCAATAAAACTTAGAAAAGAGTCTCTTGCGCGACATGCGATGGTGAACAAATTCAAGGAACCATCAGAAGAACGTTAGACCGGTGCGTTGGGATGTGTTTCGCTCCGTCGAGCGTCGGTATTCAGGTATTCAGATTTTCAGACTCCGCGGCGGACTTCCATTCTACGAAAGATGCCACTTAAAAGTACATACACCAGGCGAACAATTACAGTTAATGTGATTACTTGAAAAGCACATCACCGCCACTCTATTCCTGCATACGATTACATCGGATGGGTTCCGTTCGCGCTTCGAATTCCCTACGTCCGCGAGGCAAGTGGAGAATTATATTTTATTCTTTTTCTATCCCCCCTCATCGTGACATGGACGCTCGGAAAAAGGCTTCCACTTGGTGACTAAGGTTGAAATTAGAAAAGGGCCCTTCCGCGGGTCCGGAGGCGATGAAGGAGAAAAAACCGTTTTGTGAGAAATCATAAATGTTCTCGGTTGGTCGGTCGTTCGGACGTGCGGTCGCCAACGTTGTCAAAGATTCCCGAAAAAGGGCCACTTTTGGAGCGACCGGAAGAGTGAACATGTCTGCAATAAAATTTAGATAACTGTGTATGCTCAGGGTGAGTCGTCGCGGGAAAGAATGTTCGTATGAGACATTTGGCATTCAACGCCCAGTTCGAATGGAATAACTAACGTCTGTGGTTTAATGTAACCTTCATGATGATACCACCATGATGGTGGTGATGTTGATATGCAAAGTAGGCTAAAAGTCGGACGCAGCGAACGACGCAAACTGAATCAAATCAAAAGAACCATAATTGTATTAAACTTCGCATAACAGGCCGTAAATCAAGCTTTTTATCAGGAAAATTTAAATAATAACAAAATTAGACATAATCGGGCAGTTAGCTGGAGTGGAATCGCAGAGTGCGGGGGAAGTTAAAGGATGTACTATTCTGTGTGGCAACGAAAAGACTTGAAATGTTCTATCGGACTGCGAGTAAAGTGCCTCAACGGTGCTATGTTTCAATGAAATTCCTGCTTCAGAATTCGCTTCTAATATTCTCGCCACGCACCGTTGACTTAGTCGTCGGGGAAATTTTCTCGAAATAGTTCATGTTGAATTTAAGTGCTAGACAAAAACGATACTCTCCCACTCCATTCCTTCCCGTGATAAAACATCTTTACTTTTGCCAACAGGTTCGACATTTTATCGTTACATCTTTCATTAATTTTTTTACACACCCACTCTTCACCACATTCATCTTCTTATCATCCAGCCTCCTTTAGCCCACTGTGGATACCATCAGTCGACCGATTTCACTTTCGTTTTCTTCTAATTTAATTAGGAAATTCCATCCTTGCCATGGCTCGCGCTTTCCGGTCACGGACGTTCATCGAACGAAGCGTCCAGAAGGCAATAATCTCCAAACTGTAACTCAGGTTGTCTGGACGGCCACTTGTTGGCAGCCGGCATGCTTCCAGACGCCGGCACGGACAGATCAATGGCTGCTTGAATTATTGAGATATTTTCGATTGAGGAGAGCCATAAGTTTGATTGAGTGGGCTTTGTGTTGAATTTCTTTTTCTTTCTTCGCAAGCGGCGAATGATTGCAGACGTCCAATTAGGAGGTTGTTAGCGTAAGTCAATTAGCAGGATACTTTATTAGCGCTAGTGGAAGATATGTGCTGATAACAATGCTTCAATGAGCTATTTTGTTCTTGGTTCAGATCAATTAACGCCAATGATTGGAGTTTTATTTTGCGATGTGACTAATGTAAAATAAAAATAATTTGCACCTTCGAGGAATTGTTTCCTGTCGTAATCAGTAGTACCATTAGATCATCAAGGCGTATTGCAATGGCGATGGCCTTGCTGAGGATAATGGGCAGAAAGAAGTAAAATACCGTTGCAATTTCGGACGAACGGTGCTTGTCACTTAAAACGTCTCTGATAGTTACACAGTATATACCTTTTCTTATAAAAAGTTCCTTACACGGCTGGGTAAGGTTTTCACCTTTTTTCCATCCTGTAATAAAACAATGTAGAAACCTTCGTTCACCTTTTTCACGGGGTCTTCGTTGGTCCAATCTTCCTCGTACCCTCCCGAAAACCCAGTATTGGTGCTTAAATTTACACCGTTGAACAAGTATTTTTCCGGCTCACTTAACAAATTGTTTCGCTGACGGACGTGTCGGGAAAATTGCTTCGAAGGTGCAAAAACTATCCACTTGCCTTGCCAGCTTGGTCTCATGCAAGAGCAGGTGGTGTGATAGCATAATTTAGCTGCAGATACTGGCTTGCTAATGAAGTTTGCCTCACGCCTTTTCCTTGCGATGCATTTAATTCAATTTTCCATTATTTATGTGTCTTTTTTAGCGAACATTTGAAATAGCTCCCATATAACATTCTAGTGCTTCAATCGGTACGTTCTTTCCCGCTTGGATGATGGTGATAGGACGAAAGTACGACGGTGAACAACAAATGCTCACTTTGAACAACCGTTTAACGGCACGCTGACATTCATCGGAAACCGTTGGGACACGGGAGGCCTGTGACAATTTTCCTTGTCACACCATAAACTTTTCCATTCCGAGCACAAAGAGCGGGAATGTTACTTTAAAAATAATTTAATTTCGGAAAATCAATTGCTTTCCACCCGAGTGTTTAGATTGTTACCCGAGTGAAGAATGAATTGCCTTTTAAGTCCTGACTTATTTGTTCTCTATCTCTCTCGTCTCTTTCATTTCCTATTCCGGTCGGAAAAACTTTGTCCCGGTCCATGCAGGTTAAAGTCCTACGGGGAAGGTCAGGTAAAATATTCCCCTCGTCATGCAATTTCCGGATCCATAGGAAGTGCTGGAGAAGTACAAAGCTGGCGGGAAAGCGAGAAAAATAGTACAAGGGATTTTGTTTTTCCCGGTAGCGCTCGGTAGTGTAAAACGAAAGAAAGAATCCAATACAAAGGCAATCCGCTGCTGGGCTACAATAGAAAAAGAAAATGAACCAAAACATGCTTCCGATCACGTGTGTGAATGCGGTAGGGGTGGGTGGATGTCCTTTTCAAACGAACGAGTTTCCGATGTGCATAAGCAGGTTCTGGTTCGACTCGTCCAGCCAAGGGCCAACCGGGGGCAGGATGCTGTCGTCGTCGTCGTCGTCCTTCCTTCCGTGTTTTTCGTATAGCTGTGTGTATTAAACGATCACTTCGAACAGGTAGCGCTCGACACTACTTTTATGTGAGACGTTGTTTTCCGGCGGTTTTTCTCGTCTAGTTTTTTTTTTCAACGCGTTGATGAAATCAATACGAACGTAGGGCAAGGCGTTGGTTTGTGGGAGGGTTTTTTGCTAGTTGGTTTTTTTTCTCCACTAGTGGCGCATCAACCCCCCCGCCAGAGTTGCCTGCGATTTTTTTGAGAATCTAAACGCAACTCGCATCGACGGTAAATCCTCCTAAAGTTTGTGAAAATACAAAGGAGATTTGATTCAAAATGAATTTTGTGAATGAAATACTTATTTGAGAGGAAAAGATACAACAAAGACATTCAAAGCAAGGTATAGGACAATTTATTGATGAACATGATTAAGTAAAGCAACTAAAAAACCATGCAACTCTGGAGAAGATTATTCGTGGACGATAATTCTTTGAGCAATTTTCTAAATGGTCCTTAAATTTATATCGCTTTGTTCCCCAAACTGTTACGAATTGCAATGGTTTGCATCGTCGCAGCGTAAGAACAGCAGCCGCAAGCCACGGGCCAAAAAATGAAGCGAAGCGACTGCAACTGCATCGCGGGGAATGATCTCTGGCGCTTCAATGCGACGCAGTCAAGTTCCATTTTTCATAATGCAGCACCGACATGCAGCGGAGCATGATACATGATTAAGCTTGTGCTAGGGTATGTGGTGCATCGTCGTGCGTGTGTGTGTTTATATGAGGCTGCATTGTTTCTGCGTGCCTTCCGGGTGTCACATGTTTGTTTATCCTCATTGTATGTATATTATGTTTTTGTCCGGGGACGGGAAAATTTGCCATTTTGAAGGTTGTTTTAGCTAATATGAACTAGAAAATCGTGCGTTTAGCGAGGCCCAAAAGTAGCCTGCAGGCACATCAAAGGCAATTTTTTTCTTCTAAGGCCGCTAATGTTTGCCACCATGTTAGGCGTATATTAGCCGAGCTCAAGGAGATGCGAGTTTTAACAGGGACACATTCTTTCCAGCGTGGGTTATGATTTATAAGCAGAATATCAATAAAGTTCGCAAACGACAGTATGAGTTAGATTTTTTTTATTTTTACCGCGTGATAAAAACCCCGGGGTGGGAATCTTCGTAAGAAATTGATTTAAATTTTATTGATTTTCTTGCCGGCAAATTTGTTAACGTTCAGCGCACCGTCAGCCGATGCCGGCTCGGATGTTCGGTTGTTGGCGTTGCGGGCGGACGAAGGGTGAAGTATGCGTAATTTAGATAATAATGAAAATTTGTGTTGGAACGGGCTTAAGGGAGCAAGAACACCAGCGCTTCGACTTTTCCCGGGCGAGCGTTTTACTTCAATTACGCGCGAACAGCTGAAGTTGTTCCATCGTAGAAAGGTCCCCGTTTGTTCCGCTTGCTCACCTTCCGGAGTTTGGTGTTAACGAGGAGTAATTTTCCATCTCGCTACCTTTTACACGGAGCAGCCCAAAATACCCTCCTTTTACACGCCCGGCGCTGCGGTTACCATAGGAGTTAACAAATTGTTCCATTAAAGCGTCACCGTTCGAGGTTCGAGAACACTGGATATGCAAAAAATGGACAAAGCCCTTCATTCGTAGGGTCAAAAATGTCACACACCACCGATGATTTGCATCTTGCAATCTTGCAATTAGGTGAATTGGTGCAGATTTCGCTCCAAACGTCTTCGACACACAGAGTAATTGAGCCGGGCGAGGTGGCTTCTGTTTCCAATTACGCTTCTGTTGCAAGCGTTCCGTAAATCTGGTAGCACATTTTTCATTTCATCTGTTATGCACCTCTTTCTAACGCGGTGGTCGGCTGCAATGCTTCCATGGACCTTTTCCGCTCGTCCGAACCTTTCAGTGAACATCGCTACCGATGGCGCCATGTAGCACAAAACGGTAAGAATAGAGAAAACAAACGATGTTTCTTAAAGTCGTTCCCTCTCGCTGAAGTTGGTTCGCTAACGCACAAAACCATAAAATACTGAAAACCTTCAGACCAGCCTTCCTCTTTTCCCGCGTTTAAGAATGCAGGATAGTCTAGGGAATGGTTCCGCTATGGTGCAGCATATGTTTTTAATTTCGTACCAGTTTCACCAAAATGGCTTTGGCATCAGTTTACCATCTTTTATGAAGGGTCTATAGACATCATGTGTGGAAAAATAGAGAACCAGAAGATTTCCTGACTGGGACCGACCAAACATAAGCGACAACACAAACACAAACACCAAACATAAGCGATAACACAAAATTTAACGTAAACCAAACACCAGTCAAGAAGATTACGTGAAGGGGTTAATGAATCACTGACACAAAAAATTGATAACATAACGTTTTATTTTGTTAGCAAAATATGTTTCCTCTACGACAATTTACGTAGATATCTCAGTATTTGTGTAATTCTCCGAACTTATTGTGCAAATATTTGTATAATGCTAGCATATTTCAACGAAACATGTAGAGAATTTTTCATTTTAAAAATTGTGTTCGAGTGACATTCCACAGGATCTGTAGCAATTCCAAACTAGAGTCGAGCATTCCAACGATTCGTAAAATAGCGCAAAAAAGGTTATCTTTGATTAACTGTGCCAAACGAATGGAAAACCTACCCCAGGCAACCCCGCTTGACCCTTCGGCCCGGAAAGGTTGCGTTCGTTTTGCCAACATTCTGAAACACCGTTTCATTAGCAGTTTCCCATTCAATGGAACAGCAAAAACGGTTAGCAATTCAATTAATAGAATAAAACAACAACGAATACAGGGACAGGTAACGGCAGCCGAAGTAGCAACCGGAACTACTGGATGGACGCAGACACACGAAACAGTGGCCAATCAACTTCCGGCACCGTGTTCGAAACGAGGAATCCGAAGGCTACGGACCGGACATGGAGGAACTTTTTCCATTTTACGAACTTTTAGAAATTGTTTGTTGCGGGATAAAAAAAAAGGGAACGAAAAGAAATATCTGAACACCGCAAGCGGCAGCATCGGCGTGATAAAACGTTCCGCTTCCCGTACGTGTGCAACATCGCTTCAATTTGGCCATTCCCAGAACCGGTCACTCCAAACGACCTGCAATTTGGACGCCAGCGGGCATCGGAGTGCAACTATCGATCATAGGTTACGCCTGCTTGCTCTATTTGGGCGTTCGTTTCTCTTTTTCCAGATGGAATACCGTTTCGATACGACACCGTAGTCTTTTGCGTGCACTCCACATCCACGGATGCCAGAGACACGGTTGGCAAAACGGGGTCCGTAATTCATGGTTGCAAGGTTCCACGCAATCGCTCCGATTCACCGAGAATGCAACGAGAGTGCATCGTGCATGGTGCACCGGGCTGACGGCTTGCGATACGAGATGACGAATACGTACATCACCCGTCATCGTCAGTGGTCGCACTATCGCGTCCGCCTCAATGGACGCTGCCTTGGACGCACACTCAATCAAACAACATTTTATTTTACATTTGTGACCACCCGGTTACGGTGACGTTGGCATGTTCCGGTTGAGAGGCTTTTCGAGATATGAGTGGCGGGTGTCCTTGTGCAGAATTTGCTTTGCAATGATGAGAATTAAATTCCAACGTATCGATCCAATTGGAATGACTCTCGAGAGTGATATCAGAGGCTCGCTCTGAGTCGCAATTGATTGCACGGAATACTTTTGCCCGAGGCTTTATAAAGGACACCTCTGTAACTATGAAACCTCGGTGCAGTTAATCAAACAAATTGATGGCAAAAAAGTACTCTAGTGTATCGTTACGAGTGTTGATGGAAAAATGAGTCACTTAATCGAATAAGTCCGATGGTGTCATGGAATGGAATTCAAATAATGAATGTACACCAAAGTATTATTTACAAGTTGCTCGAAATATATCATTAAACCATGGAAACTCCTTCAAATATGTCGATTGCTTCGGTGATTGTTTAAAAGATAGGAACAAATCAAATATCCAAGTAAAATTCAAATTCCCAAGGAGCAAAAATCAGACGTAATGAAATGAGTTTATTATGCAAGGAAACAAGAGACGCATTTTCCCAGAAAAAATACTCAAACCATATCAGCATGTCGTTGTGATGCAGAAATAAATCAACATATTTTCCAAACACATCGAATACATATAACACACATATCGTCTCTATATTTTCTGCCTAATAAAAAACCTAAATTTCCGTCGAGTGGGCTCAAACGACCTCACGGCCACTTCGGGCCACCATTTTTATCAAAGGACGTTTATTTAAATTGGATGATGCCATTCCATCAGAGAAACAGTTGTATGCATCATGGAAAAGCACACAAACACCCGAAACGGAAGTGTAACCGAAAAGCGGGTGAAGGAAAAAAGAAGCTCGATCCGGAACTTGGAAAAACCACTGGCTCATTCCACCATTCCGGACCGGTGGCCAATATGACACCACACGCCTGTCATTGGGTCACTGTGATGTAGTCGAGAGCAAGCAGATAGTCTGAGTAAGGCAAAAAAAAAGCAGAACACATGAAGCACGGCAGAGATTCGTGTAATCAGTGCAGCGTGAAAATCACGCACCCATGCGCTGAACCCGGGGGTGCCCATGGCGCAGCGGTAGCGCGAGAAACACCACACCACAGGTGTGGGATCGAATCTCGAGTCTGGCACCCTCCGGTATTACGAACGGCTGACCACCGATCTATAATATACCGTCTTTCGGTCACACAAACTCTCTTCGGAGAGAGGCCTTGTCCCACTAGGGGATGTCGTGCCACGTAAAAAAAAAAAATGCGCTGAACCATATGCGCTGCTAGGCATTGGCTTTTTGGGATCGTACGGAGGAACATGGGTTGGACGAGGTAAATGTGGAAAACAACGTGGAAACATTAACGCACAATTATCTACCGGCTTTCGGCTTCCGGCGATCTGTCTACCGGATTCCCCCCACCGCACCATTTTCATACTTCCACTGTGCGCAACTCCAACTGACCGCGAAGCACGTTTCGTTTATTTTTCATTGCCCGCCATTTTCCACATCCTGAATATTTCCCGCAACCGTAACGACATCAACTCTCGCTGTATTCAGGCAGGAATTTTGGGGGGAGATATCATAAAGAAATATGAACATTTGGCGTGTCGGCGTGTACCGATTCTCAGTTTTCGCCCGGAAAATGGGGTAAACTTTCGATCTTGAATATAATTAGAGGAACACAAACATTATCGTTTTCGTTGGTGTGCATCGGTTCTCAGATGGTGCAGTTTAATAGTGAGTAATAAAAACAGAACGGGTAGTTTTAATGTACTCCTCGGCAGGAACTATGTTGGCGCATCGCACAAAGGGGAGATAAATCCGGAAACATCACTTCCGGAGCAATTACCTTCCGATGTACTGAGGATGAAACGAAACATGAAAGCGAATGGGTAGCTGAAGTGCTGTTGAACCGGTCGAACGCCCGGGAGTCAAATTAACGAATATTGGAAAACCAATAATATGATCGAATGTAAATATGCGTTTCTGTGGTGCGGTTTTTATTCATTTTATATCAATTAATACTACATATTTTATCGAATGGCGAAACAATTTCTTCGTTAACGTTCTATTTGAATTGATTTATTGAATTTGCTTTCCAGTTAATGTTTATTTTACTTACCCTTTCGTTGAAGTTGGAAGCATCGCAACACCTTATAGACAAGAAAATAAAACTGGGCATCTTTCATGAGTTGCACTAATTGAAAAGAATAACACAACACGTTCACGCCTGAGCCAAACGCAACAAGTGACAAGCGTTCGCACTTTCTCAAACGCTTCCGATGACAGGAAGTTTACTGACATAAGAGATTTCCTTTGGCTCGAGAACCACCGAGAAGAAAAACCCAAAAAAATATGGATAAACGAAACTGCGTCCGAACGGGAAACGGATGAAATAACAAAGGAAATCGCTGAGCTGAAAGACGAAACTAAGCGGACCACTTTGGGATGGGAATGCCGCCGTCGCCAACCGGTGGACGACGTTCGCTGGAAGGCTCTTTTGGCCTGACCGAAGGGATCTATTTGAATCGCGCAAGAGACATAAAAGTAAACAAACGCACCCTCGCAGCATAAGGTTCGGGCGCGTGGACAAGTGTCCGGATGTGCCTAATACTCGACTTCTTACGCTAGCATGCTCGCGGGGCTTTGACTTGTGGCCGCCTTGAATAGTCCCTCCCGTCCAAATGGCGCACGACGAATCGCAGCGATGGGCAAAGACATGGACCCATTTGTGGGGTCGGTAGAAACAAATGAGAAGAAAGCAGCGGAAAAGATAAATCAAAACAATCTTCATCTGATGGTTGATTTTGGAGCCGCTTCATTCGGCGGGAGCTACATCTTCCGGTAGCGTCACTTTTCCATTTGTACTGGCCAACGAGAGACAAGAGCTGTTCCCTTTTCATCGCCAACAACGGTTGCGCTTTTGTGGTTTAATTACACTCTTCCTGTTCGGAGTGGCGCAAAGCGATCTTTGCCGTCGATGGCGTTGGACCGTGCGTTCCGTGGATGAGTAGACGGGAGATGGTTGACTTGGCTCTGGTCTAACCGCACCGTTAGGGACATTCAATTACTGAGATTTAGGATTTCGGTTCACGCCACCAACGTGACCAAGCGTTTTAATGCGTTTGTTTATCGGCGGGGAATGAGGGCGACGTTATCAGGTTGACGCTTGTAAAGGTTAGTAATCAAAATATTTTCCTTCTCAAGCTTGCAATGCAAATTAATGTATTTCATCAGTGATTGCAAACGTACCGATAAGTCGAAGTTAATTCCAATTTCATAAACTTAAAAAGACATCAGTTTACTATCGAATGGTTTCATAAGTTCTTAATCGTTTTGCGAAATTTATGTGACGACTTCAAATTTGTTTTCCATTGCCATAAGTTGGACATCACTGTCTGAAGAACCAGAATCCCCGAAACATTACTCCTCGAAGTGCGACAACATCCAACGCACTTTCGTACCATATCTACCGCCCGACCGTGACAGACAGAAACACGAACTTCCAGCGGAAGTGTATTTTGGTGACTGTCACAACTACTACACGTCTTTCGCAAAATGCACCAAACTGCCAGAGGCAGTGAAAGAACCACAGCTTGAGGAACTGTGGAAAAGTTTGGCGTTGCTATGTTTTCCGGAGAAGGTGTTTCGTATTTTCCTTCCAACGAACAAACTACCGCAAATGTGTGGAACAGGAATGCGTAGCGACAAGTCGAGCCCACCGTTGGTAAATATCAGTTTACAATTTGAAAATGTGTGAGTCCGGCGGTTCCGCAAGGTTTAGTCACAAGGCGATCTGACGGACTCTGATGGTAGAGGCAAAGTGTTGAACACGTTGAATGCACGAAACGAGACATTAATTTACCAGCTGAATAACACTTCAGGGCACCAACCATCATCCGATTCGTCTTCACTTCTTGGCCAAAGACGAGGCACCACCGAACCGATGCAGATCTCCTGCGGGACTTGGATGCAGGAGGTGCATATAAATTCATAATTAAAACCCCTTCCCCCACGCTTCACTTCGCTTTCCCGTAGCGATCTTGGAGTACACTGTAAGGTTGAAAAGGACATCGTAGCCCCGAACCAGTGGCGTTCACAGCGTAATTTGGTACCGAACCACCACCGAAAACAACGGTTGCACACAATGTTATTGTGCTTACAATTTGCACGTGAAGCTAGATCCAGTGCCAATGCAACGACGGGCGATAATTGAAGTGATTTACGTGATTGTCCCACCGCTTCCGTGTGGAGAAACGCTTCGCAACACCATTGCACTGGGGTTTTCCGGCCGGTAGTAGGGCCCGGCTCACTGTCTGCTCGGAATGCACCGTTTGATGTTGACAGTCCTGGATTTGGCCGTCCGTTGCAGTTTAGGGAGAAGTTGCAGCGAATCTACCATTGACAGCAGATTCGACTCCCGTACGTCGTCTCAACTCCCACCGGAACATCGTACCGATCCTCTAGTCTCGAGACTTGTGGACACCAACGGCTGTACGAATGGGCAATAGTTCCGGTTTTCATTACCAGACGATTATGAGATGTTTACGGCTGTGGGCTCTTCGCTCTTGAGGCCTTGTGCGTCAAATAGGACTTCATTGGTCCTTTTATCGGTGATGGTAATGCTTGACGGTGCCATTACTTCCGTCATCCTATTGGCAAAGCGAGCAAGCCTGGCCAGTCGCTAGAAGGAGGCGGGCTATTTGTTACAATTACTCCCGGAAGCTGGAACAATGGAGCCGCTTTTCTCAATGGCTTTCCCTCGACTATAGGTTGATTGTGCGTGGATTTGTGCGTCGTAAGGCGATTATACAATTAATAGAATGCTAATTGGCAGCACGAGCACGAGCAGGAGACTGAACAACCAAGTCTTTCGACGTGTTGTCGGAACTCGGTTGGTGATTAAGCTGTGACTGGATTGTCCTGCAGGTACGAAACGATTCTGGAAGGCGTTTGAGCTGACAATTGTGCCCGGCAGTGTGGAGTAGCCGGACGTGGTGTCGGAGTTCTACGTTTTCCATACTAATCAGCCTCCATGTAAATTTAATTCCGTACTGATATTTATGCAGCTCTCACATCAAGTATGCATTGGATATCGTCATCAAACTGGCAAATATAAAACAATTGATAGTGCTCTACGTCAAACAGAAACCCACCGAACCTAATCCTCAAATACTTTACAATAAAACGTAATTGTTAGTGTTTCTTTCGTAGGGATCCTTATGTGTGAAACGATTGGAAAACTCCGCAACACGTTTACCCGCCTTGTAAATAATGTAGCGTTTTCATCATAATCTTTGGGAAATATTGTACGCACCTGCTCTCTCACTTCTCCCCATTTGGTATGATTAGTTGATACAACAACAGCTGTAGGAAAGGCAAACACCGACCCCCAAAAAGTAATGGCTTCACTTCATCTTCGCTCTTAAATAAATTATGTCTGCAAGCGAAAGGATTCTCTTATCATCGGTCAATACCAACGAACGTTTGCCATTCTCTCATGCTGAAGCTGGAGCCATGCGAACATCTGGGAGCATCGAAACGACGAATAATAAATCTTACCCTACAAAACGGAGACCGGGAGGGGACGCCTAACATGGCATCGGTGGCGAATCTGCTGACCACTTCGAATCGTAGTAATCCTTCTGCTGGAGGCAGAACCAAATCGATGGAATCCATGGTTCTTACCACGAGGCATTAGAAATGCAATTAGAAAACCCCTTCTGCGTACCACAAACGGGTAGTTGCGTCTGATGCCTTCCAGGCTCATGGTCGATGCCTTTCTTTCTTTTTTCTTATCGAACGCATCAAAACCAATCCATGTAAGGGTGGAACAAACGTTTTTTAAGGAAAATATTGAGTGGAACAGGCGGGATCCTTTTTGATTCCGGTACTTCGAGCCACAGATGCCACGGATGAACCGTAGCCCAACATTCGAGACGCCGAAAATCGACTTACGCGTGGACAGCATCACGTTCTTGCAAGTATCTTTCCACCATTTCCCTTTTATTGTCGGAGTGTTGCCCTTGTTACCCATCGTTTACTTCGAAAATGACCGTTTTAATAAATTACATCCTTTTTAGTACAACGCTTTAGTTCCTCCAATGTTTGGTATGTGGGTTTTTGCGTTTGATTTCGTTTTGTTTGTGTCTTTTTCGTACGCCTTTCCAATGGCGACCGAAGTTTAACCGGATGCCAGCAATATCAACCCTAACGCTATGACCAATTCCTTTCGCAGCCTCAGCAGTTTCCGTACGGATGCTTTATCAGATATAGCTCGAGCAAAGAGCGAATGCAGGCTGACCGCTGCTGCCGCCCATAAGCCCGTCCATCCCATTCCCGATTACGGAGAAGCGCAGAATGGCGCTGTCCTGCATGAATTCCAGGGTATTCTAGTTTGATAGGCTTTGGTGCCCTCGAAATGCTTACACACGAGGGTTCTTATGCAACTGTTGGAACGCCAGTGAAACATCCGCTTATTGCGGGAGAGTGTCCTTTATCTGCAACCCGGTCGGACAGGGCGAGTCCCTTTTAACTCGTATTTGTCGAGTGCCACCTGCTGGACCAGCCAGGACGTATGAAGCTGGTGTCACGTGTGTTTTTCTTTTTTAAATCCACATCCTTCTGCTGACCAAAGCCGCACGTGGCGCCCTTGGGCTTAAAGCGTGTGATGGTAACAATCCGGAGGTTTTTTGTTTGTTTGTTCCATTTGGTGTTCTGAAGTGATCCAACACTATTATCCATGTGACGGGTTTGCATCTGCGGAATTCAAACTAAAACTGGGAAGCTTGACAGCCCGGAGAAAAAACATTGTAAAAGCACAAAGTAATGTCGAAGCTTAAGAACCATTCCACGTGAAGGTGGAACTTGCTGTAACTGTTTAAACTTCACTCAAAAAGATTAGTTCACCGTCGAGTGACTAAGCAGAAAGAATGGAAGTCATATTTTTTTGTAAGTTTTCCATTCCCATTCTCTCCGTCACGTGCTGGTCCTGCAAGAAGCCGTACTTCCGCTTGAAGCCGGGGTAGGAAATATCCGTCAGCAGGACCCCATGTTGCTTTTCGTACGGTTGAACCAAACGGGTCCTAACGCTCCGTGGATTGTCGTAAAACTCCCAGACAACCTCGCCATGGATTTGCCGTCCGGAAACCTACGGAAGTAAGGGAACCGAAACCGGCTCAGCAGTAAACGAAACGTGTACGTACGTGATCCGACATATTAATCTGACTGAGAATGACCCTCCCCATGTGCCACTTTCCGACCTCCGGTCACGGGTTGAAATGGATGGGCACTTGGACACCGCATACTGCCGAAGATGATTTGAGTCTCGTTCAATCTTACACCTTCTGGCTTATTCTTCGTTTTGACAAGCGGAACAAAACCCGTCGAAAGCATCCTTCTTTATCTCGGTCTGAGTCCTGCACCGTTGGGCCGTCCTTCGCTTTATGGCCTGGCGCGCTGCTGAACATCTTCGATGCAGCCCGTCACATGCAACCAGCTCGCACCACAGTCTGGTCACATACACCAAACGCCCAAACGAGCAAGATTGCTTTCCGTGTCCCTTTTCCCATTCCTTGGCCATTCAGTCGATGGCATCTCTACTGCCCATTTCCGGTTGTTTTCGTTAGTTAAGGATGCTTCCGCATCGCATTCTTTCTCGTCCATTCATAGCGGAACTAGGTTGCAAGACAAAAATGTTAAGTGCCATAAAAATTTAAATTTCCAGCCTTCCTTTTTCTAGCACCATCCGGCGATGGGCTGTAGGGCTTCAAGGAAACGACGCCGCCACCGGTCGCAAGTGTAGCCAAACACAAACATAGCAGAGCACAGACACATACAAAGGAAAAAGAAACAAAGTCGCCGAAAAACATTTTTCAGTAGCAATTGTGTGGTTGTGGGTTTTCCGCCGCTTTTCACGACCGGCAACAGACCGCCACTCGCCGGAGCAGAGGGCTGACTTTTGCTGACGAGCGGAAAATGGGCTTTTTTGTCAGTCTGTTTCGTGGCAGGAAAAGTTTACCACACGTGTGTTTATGTGTGCTTATGTTTCTTTGTGTGTTCTTATTGCTAACTTCCACTCATTCGCTCGAGGGAAATTGATAAGATTGTGCAAATGTTATTAAAATGTGATACTTGAACCGAAAATAAACTAAATTAGCTACTTGGAGTTACAGACATCCTTTCTCACGCACTGCAAGACACATGAATACCAAACCAAACCAAAAGTAATGTTTCTCACATGAAGTAAATGCTCGTTTTAATTACTTTGGTGGTTCCAAACGAGACTCCGTTAATCATAGAAGAAGCGATATTTTTCGCTGAAACGTTACAAACCCTCCTGTCCGTTCAAAAAAACGTGGAAATATTTCGATGATCCATCGCTGCGGCTTCTAATGAAACACACATTAACGTATGCTAATCGAGTTATTACAAGTCAGCGTGGAACATAAAGGCAATGCAAAGTGCGAAGAACGACCAGCTCAATAAAAGTATCGTTTCACCGCCTTTAACTTCCGATTACATCCACCACGCGTTCGGTCGCATTGTTCTTAATTGCCATTTTCTTCACCTTGAACCAAATCCGGCGCGGGCTCGAGTCCGAAGTTCGGGAACTCTGGCCGAAGGAACACCAACACTGAAACAACGAAGCCGTTGGAAAACATTGAGGCAAGGGGCCCAAAGGCCCGATTCGACACGATGCCGTTATGCTTGACGGATCTCCGCAGTTCCTGGCCAGAAGAGAGGGACGCACATGTTGGGACGGGGAAAATTGTGGATGAAGGTATTTAGAACCGCGATTACACGCCGCATTACGGCGCAGAAGTTGAGAAGAACTTTTTGGACCCACCGGTTTCGTCCGTCTCCACCACCTTTATTTTTGTCGGTAATTGAAAAATTATGCATGGAAATTAATTTCGGCTCGTTTTGTTCCTCCATTTTGCGGCAGAGAGTCGTGGCAAAGAGGCAACGTTATGGGGCACAGGTTGACTCGGATTTTGGGCGAGCCTTGTCAACCCCTGTGTAATGAATTCCCATCCCGCGTTCCATCGGAAGGATGGATGTTCCTCGACCCGCGAACGGAAATGTCCGGAGCAGGCACAATCACTCAAATGCGTGTGATTTTAGATGTAACCCATTTACGGACGCCCATTAAGAGAAGACGGGAATGGTAGAGGCGTCCTCGTGGAATCGATACCTTCAATGAAGGTTCGTCACAGGAAACTTTCGGGAGGAATCACGGCCGCCTTCGTTTGAAGATCTCGATCTTTTCCGCCAGCAAAGGTCTCGGAACGAAAGATGATTTCTCCAGAAGTATATGATCCACCCGGCATGGTGTGAGCGATTGTGCCATGATCGTGAATGTAGATCGACTCGCTGGATGACACAACACAAATTTCCAACATGATCTCGATTCCTGGGCGTTCGTAGGCTTGAGCCTCGATGCTCCAACCGATAGATCCAACCATTCATCTTGACGTTTTGGGCACGGAAAAGTTTGACGGAAACCGATCCACACGCCTCAATTTCTCCCCTCGAATGCGTAGGGTTAAGCGATCGCGTTAGTCCTGTTATCCATTAGCGCCGTACACGAAATTCAATTTAGTGAAACTCTGACCCCGGACGGGGCACGCTCTTGGATCATCATCGCATCCCTTTGGAGCGCACGATCTCTCGGAGGAAACACCGAAAATAGATTAAACGAAATGCACGGCCCGATGATGGCGATGATCTTTCCAGGTTCCGTTGTTGAAGCCGATGCGCATTCGATACTTCCTGCTTGCTTTGATATGGCAATGGGAGGACACGCGCCCTGGACGCGCCGTGGAAGATGAAGTGATACATTTGGTTCAATTTATTAAAATCCCCATTGCTCCACCCATACCGGTCTAGTCTAGCATTCCAGGTTCATGGTTTCCCGGCGGGGAGACGATGTAATAAAAAAGGTAAAACGGGGGAAAAGTAAATTGCCCGCATTCGAATGATTTGAGTCCGCCGTCCATCTTCTCCATCATCTCGTTCGTTTCTCTTCTAAAATACCGTTTTCTTCTATGCGGGATGTTCGCGAAAATAGAATGGTCCGTCAGTGGACCGATTCCGTGGACTCATCATCGGCGCGAGTGCATATGATTTTGCCGGAGAAAATGAGACATCGTTCACTCGGTCGCGTTGATAGATGGAGCGTCATTTATTTTCCTCCGGGCAGAAGGAAGTCACACTTTCACACCGTCGCGTTCACTCGGTCGTTGGAAAACCTGATAGGAAAAAAACAATTCGGCTGGGAATGGCGCACTATGGGTACGATGGAGGTACTTGATCGTGTTGGTATGAGAACAATGGTGAACAATTTTTAAAACATTTCAATGAACGAAATTAAAACTGCTGCATACAAAAAATCGTAAATTTGACAGTACTTTTAATTTTAAGCTATTTAAATATGCTAAGGATTCAGGATTGTATCCCCATTTTGATTAATTTTGATATTGAAATCACCTAAGCCCTTTTAGCGGAAATAAATTCTTCTCAAAACTCAAACTAAAGTGCCCCATCGAGCTCGTCCCATCATCCCGTCAAATTAGAGAAAGTGAGTAATGGCAGTTTAGAAGCTGATTTGCTTTCTTCCTCCCGCCCTATTCCAGCTAGCGAAGGAAGGAAGGAAACTTTTACCCATTAGCATTTGTCTTTCTGGCTCACCGCAACGACATAGGGTGCGACGCGATGCGTGTCACTAATGAAAAATAAACTCTTCCAAAGTGAGCCACCTCGTAATGGGAACAGTTTTCTATCCAAGCGAGGAATATCGCAAGCAAGCTCCCAACTTTTCCATGCTGAACCTTCATCGTTCCGTTCGAGAAGCCATTCTTGCAAACCATACTTGCCAGCTCCCAAAAGGAGAGGCGGAATTGATTGATTGCGATCAGAATGTTGTTAGCGAAGCAGTACAACTCTTTTTCGCTCGATGCACGATTATGCTGTCAGTAACAAGTACGTACATTTTACCCGCCACAAACGAGCATTAGAACATGAAAAATGATATTAGTATGTACGAACATTGCGCGACTATGTATGACTTTTTCACCACAACAACATCCGTGCCCAGCAGGGTTCATACATAACGCATTGCAAGATGGGATATTTCGCCTTCAGAGCCATTCAATTGCGATTCGTGGTCAGAATCAAAAAGCTGAAGCCAAGATTGATAGCATTTGTCAACAATTGAACTCTTTCTGCTCCAAACGACTTTTTCTCGTTTGGTTTACCACTCCGTCCGCTTCCTCGCTCTCCCCGGAGGCAACTTTTCTGCCACACTTTAGCAAATTTAATGTCATAACTTCACCACAAATATCGCTCAAAGCACGGCGGCACGAAGGAAGGAAGGAAGAATTTACTTTTATCATGCCCCGCATGGATGAGATCGACGGTGAAGCATAAATGTATCCGAGGGTGGGTGCCATTAATCACGCAAAAAAGGGAATACGCAAAAAAGCGGGCGGAATCGTACGGTTCTGCTTCAAACTCGTCCCACCAACACCTCGAGTAAGTCTTTTATGAGACTTGCTCGGGGTGGGCCTTATTACCATCAAAATTGTCCGATGATACTCTATCGGTTCCTTCCTGGAGATATTCTGTGGAGCCATTTTTATTTGCTTTTCTGTGGGACTGTTCAAAATATTCGGCTTTCCAATGCTCGTCCGTGTTGACATTTATCGAGAGCGTGTATGAATAAATAAATTCATGATAAACCGTCCCACATTGGCCTTCTCCGTGGACACCGATCCCCAGCGAGGACATCTTTCACGGTGTAATGGCGTGTGAAGTTTCCGTGGATACCACAAAGTTTCCGCCCCAACGCATTGGTTTGGGTCCCGTTTCGCGTTTGAGAAATATTTTCTAATGAGTTTGGGTGGGTTTGCATATTAGATTAGTGGTGATAATCGTACCGCGAAGGTACGGGCCACGGACGCAGGTAGCTCTCCGCCGCTGGGATTTCCAAGTCGCCCCCGAGTTCTTGAGCGGGAGAGACTAATGTCGACGAATCGGTAATGAGCTTTGGGGCTTCTTGGCGGGCGTATGGCTCGAGCATGCTCACCGAAAACCCGCGGGATCGACGCCGCCATCGTGGACTTAATGAGTGTAATTTTTCATGTTGCCGTAGTCACCAGGTAACCGCGCCAAAATCTTCGTAACATCTTCCCAGGCGTTTGTTGAGAACGCGGGCGGCTCACTTTGCATTCGGAACGGGATCGAAGCGTTTGGAGAGAGGTGGAAAGCGAGCGGAGGTTTACAGAATTCGACACACTCGTCGAACGCGCGGTAGAATGAAGGTTTAAGACCGCCGCCTTCATTCCGGTTCCGTTCCGGTCAACCGTTCTCTTAATTCGAGCAAACGCTAAGGTGTTGTAAGTCCTGCCAGGAAGACACAACACTTCTGCGGGAAGATCATTTCACGTGGTGGCCGCCCGGTTGAGTTTGTCCTTTCGTTTCGCGGCCCTCATTCTGTTCGGTAGGGTTATTCCCAGGGGGCATCACAAGATTTCAATATCGTTTCTGGCCGACCGACGAAGATACAGAGATGATAAATCGCTCCTCGTCTAACGAAGGTTTGGTACGGTCGATATTTCGGAAATTCTTCCTGTCTCCGGCAAACATATGCCCAACGGGCCACATAAGTTATCATTTAGTACCAAGTCCGTAGGCGAAAAGATGGACATTTATGAGGTCTCAAATTTTCCATTCCTCAAACATCGTTTTCACGGATAAACCATTTCCCAATTTCGCCCGTACCGAGGAAATGCGAACGATCGTCCAGGAAATGGCCCTGCAATTAGATGGAATAATTACAGAATACAACGTAGGGCTAGTCAATTGCTCCACGTCGAGGAACAAATCGTCGAAACTGGCCGAAACTGATCGAAGAAAGTCCGAGCTAAATCAGAAAACCGATGCGTTTCCTCGATTCCATGTTTTGTTTGGAAACGAATTTTGTTGTTGGACTGAGAAAAGTGATCTCTTTTAAGGGTGCGAGGTGAAGGCCAGCAGACGTTTGGCTTAGTTCACCGAACTCGTGCCCAATCGTAATGGGAAAGATTAATTGTTCACCCGCTTGAACAAGATGGCCATTAGGAGGGAGTTGTGGAGCGCATCAAGAGGCCGTACCGGCGGATGTTGGCGCTGTCGACAAACAAATTGGAGTAAATTTTGACGAGCGACCATTAGAGAGGGTGGGGAGAAGATGATTGAATTTTCCGTGGCCTTTCGTCTGACCGTTCACTATCATCGCCTAGGGATCATAGTTGAGAGACGTGTATGAGAAATGTGATTTACTTTCTAATGCTCGTCGGGCAGGCGAAGTTAACATTAGGCTTCTATTACCCGGAAAAAGCTAATCTATTTCTTTTGAGTAGAGTTTGATTGCGCGTTAAATGTAAACCAGAAAACAGAACAAATTATTCATGATCCGAGCGTTTAAAGAGGTTACGAATTGATTCTCGGGTAAAAAATGGTCTTCGATTGAAGAGAATTGTGAAATAGATCAACATTTTGACATTCAAAAAATGTCTGACCTTTTCAAGGGATTGATAGTGGAATGCTGTTCACATTCTGCATGCTTCCGGTCAAACTCGAGAACAGGAAAGCGCAAAAATATAATCCTGACAGGAAATAGAAAATTCAAAGATTGTATCACTGACCTAGGGGTTTCCTACCATTCTTTTCGTGTTTCTCCACACCGTATCTGATGTTGTTAGGTCGCAGTCCGAACCGAATGATTTTTGTCACACCGTGGAAAATGACCTCTGAAAGGCTCGAAGGACAGGTAGCCATCGATTACCAACCGAACGCTTTTAGTAAGGCAGGTTTTGGTTTGGAAGCACCAAAAAGAAAAGGAAAATCGGTCGAATCGGAAAAAGGCACCCATCCGATTCGATCGTACTCAATGGTTCCATTAGAGACCCGTTTATCCTAATCGCGTCTTCTTCCTCTTCCTCAACCAGGGTTCCTTTCGCTACCAAAACCGTGAATCAAGTAAACATCATCTGAACGCGCCGATCATGAGCACATCAGCACCCGCAGGCCGATAACGGAGCGGAGAACATTCAATAAAACATCGGCTTATTTGATTTTGATTTCCGTTTCCGACGAACCGGGAACAGGGAGCACCCCAAGGGAAACGTTTTATTGGGAACAAATTGTTGTCACTCTATATGCATAAATTTGTCGTAAATTATCACCTGGTTTGCTTTCGTGGAACGATACTCCCGGGAGGAATCTTTCGTGGTGTGTTCTAGCGGACAGCATTGGCTAGTTGGAGAAGGTTTCAGTTTTCGTGTTTTGTTTTTGACCCAAAGCCGTCCAGCAAGAAACCAGTTCCCGAACAACACTCCGGTGATAAACAAACGGTCGTCGACTAAACGGTGTGTGTGCCACAGTGATTATGGCCATTGGCATTCCGAGCCGGGACTTTCCTCCTATGCATTGAGCTGAGAGGAATTCATTCGGACTTCATTCATTGTATGGAATAGGCAAAACAGTCAACCATATACCATCTCCCCCATTACCACCATGGGTTGAGGTGAATCTGTGACTGTAGCATAAAATATACGATTATGGTTCTTAAATATATGCGAGAAGGCCCTCGCCCCATCATCACCCCACAGGGAGCTCATCTTTTGCCGCTGAAAGCAGAAAGCCTAAGTCCACTGGCTGCCTGCTGACACGACGAAACGATTTCCCCGCTGCTATTCTATGTGCTTTAGCAAGACGGCACGTCTGAGGGAGAAGGTATTTTCCACCTTTTTATTTATATATTTTTTGAGACAAATTCATGAACGTCGACGGGGGTCGGTGACAGCAACACAATTTAGCAGACTATCAAGGGTCTCGGCTCGAGGGGAAGATAATGAAGCATAATTTATGCTCGGAGCAAAACGTCACCAGCAATCATATTTAAGGGACGTCATAAGGTTATGAAGCAGGCGGACGAAGGTGAGCTACTTTTGTCGGATCCAAGTGGCCACTGTGTGAGAGAATTTAACGTATACATCGTCCTGGTGTCAACGAGTTGTTGGAGGAAGGATTCTGATTCCGTACGACGGACATCAGATGGAGTAAAATGGATTAAACACCGAGCTTTAAGGCGTCACAATCGGGCTTTTAATCAAGTTTTTCTTCTCTGTTGTCTGCAACATATTTCGCAGCATAGTTTTACCCCAAATGAGGCATTCCTGTTCCACGGTAGCTGCGGTAGGAAAACTTTGTCCTGCAGCCCGCAATACCCACACAAACGCACACACGCACATGTTCCACAATAAAGTTGACAAAACAATCTGCCCGAGGCGAGGAAGCGAGCATGTGTCGAAGTTCTCCAGCACTTCCCTCGTTAGAACGACGGCTAGAAGTTGAGCTGCTCGTGCTAACGGACTTAAATGGTTCCGAAAAACGACTTTAAAACCAGCACGGCCACTCCGAGGACTCGACAGGACGTCCTGTTGGGTCGAAGTTTTCAAGTCCGCTTGGCAAGTGTCCGAAGCCAGCGTTTGGGAGAGCGCTAAGCGAGAATCAACGACCGGTCGATCCCGGCAACCGAAGAGACTTGGATAAAGCTATTTGCATACCATTTTGGACAGGATGTGAGTAGATTCCAACGCGTACGAACGATAGTCTCCGGCAGCAAAGAGAGTGGTGAAACTACTTGTCTCGATCGGAAAAACACCCCAACACAAAAAGGTAATTGTTATCAAGGCAAAGGGGGTTTTGTCGGTGTGTGCCCTTTCTCTTCCAAGAGGTCCCTTAAGCTTCGGCCAAAGGAAGAGCAATAGCAAACCCGTCCGGAGACTCCAAGTACCTTGTAGAGTTTGTGTACCGCAATCAGATAACCGAACGATGACGGGCCAGCATTAGTCTGGTCACAAATCTGATTCCCGCCAGAGTCGGCCGGTTGCCGATGTACCAGGCCCAATCGGGAGCTACTTGAAGCTTGATTTTACAAATCGAAACTCGAACTCCAAACCGCCTTCACCACGGACACGGTGGAATATTAAACAATGGTGTAGTGGAACCGTGCAGCCATTGCATACTGATTAGCAGCTGGATCGCTGCATCGACGATGCCGATGTCATTACTCATGCTGGCACGACACTTTGTTTGAGTGACAATCGATCGCAAGCGGAAAAGAGCGCATCGATTCTCTCATTCTATCCATGTCTCTGTTTTCCCCCGAAGCCGGTTGGATGGCATCGAATTCCGTTTAAAAACCGACTAATCATAATATTCCGTTTGCTTTGCGGCAAAGATCTCCCAAGCTTGTGTGTGTATGCTCGGCTGGTTCCGCGGGGCTTGCGCTAACGTCAGCAGATAAACGAAATTTAAAGCCTATTATGTTTTGCCTTCTACCAGTCGCAAATTGAATCCGCTTCACGCGTGTCCTCGACGGTAGCAAGTTCTTTCGCTTGGTGGTTGAATTTCCTTTTTGTGCTTCCCTGGGCCAACGGGTGTGTAGAAGAAGTGGAGGCCTCCCGGTGCGTTGCTAATCTTCCACTTACAATTCCGCTCACGTGCCCTTGCTTTACGGCAAATAATATATTCATAGGCCTCTTTCATATCGCGGCGAAAGCCGGTGGCGGTTGAAAATGTGTGCCACCGGGAGTCACTGGCCTCAACGCATTGCCGGGTTTGCATGTTGCCACAGAACGTCCCCTCGGCCGTGGGGATTTGTCTTTCGCTCGCTTTGAATATCAATTTGGCTAGATTTTTTAATTGTAACAGTTGAGCCTTCCTCCGAGCTCCGGGGAGAGCTGGCCGTACGAGAAAGTGGCGATAAAAATCATGGTTTTATGTGCCCTTAAGTGATGGAGTTTGTTTGAGCAAGTGTGAACCTGCGGCCTACGAAGATTAGCTTCAGCCGCTTGGATCTGCATAGCTAGTAACAGGACGGTTGTGGATTGTTAATACAGAAAAAAAATGAAATACGTGGTGACGGCTGATGTGTCGGTTACTGCAGTTTAATTACTTTTAGGGCCAGTGTGGTTCTAGCACTTTGTATATTGCGATCAGATTGTCACTTACACAAAAAAACAATGCATGGAATACGTGCCCACATTAAATGGTGCGTTTGAGAACAGTTTTTCTTCTCTTGTTCGGAAAAAGCAAGGATTAGCGAACAACCAACGTGTCAGAAGCCGGTTAAAACCCGACAACCATGCTCAAAATGTTTCTATCGCTCATGAATGTTTTTGAAACGAAAAAACTACACAATTTTGTTTCTATTTCCTAAGGTCCATTCTGAAAGTGAATCATCACAGCCAGTTTAGCCAATCCAGAACAACGCAGCTCACATGAGAAGCAAGAAACAACCATTGGCACAATTAAGTGTATAGGTTTCACGCGGAGAAACGAGATCGTTGGACGATTTTTTTGTTCCAGAACAAAGCAACTTCAATTTCTTGATGCCACGATAGGGAATTCCCCCACGAAGCGGAGAGGATCTTTTATGAGCGTCGTAAAGAAACCGACCATCCCAATCTGTCAAATCCATATCACCATGATCCGGATTTCGGAATTCCAGCCAAACCGACCAAGAAGTGCTTTGCCTTTTCTTGTCTCTTTCACTTCTCGCTGGCGTTTATTGTTGCAGGGAGAACGGACGAACGATTGCGCGAACATGATTTTATGAAAGACACAAAACTACAACCACCCTTTAACGTTCAGGGCTGATTTGGGGCACTAGCTTTAATAGAACCCTAAATCCGACGACGTTATCTCTCGATTAGTTCTATCCATCGAACTGAGCGTATGGACCGGGCGCGTCAAACGGTGCTTACAATTAAGAAACCAAATCAAATCTACACTACCCTACCTCCGGCCGCCATTCAGCCCGACCCACCCTCGGACCGGCAGTGTTGAGTGACAGAAAAGGTTCTAGCATCGTAACCGCGTCGTGCCGCCGATAAAAAGAGGAGAAGTGAGAAAAGAACCCAGAGCTACACAAGCCGGATAAGCGGTTTCTTTAAGAACCTTTTCCGATTTCAAACAAGTCGGTCGAAGAAACTAACGGACGGATATGAGGGCGGTGGAAAATTAGATTAAAAAACGTAACAAGAGCAAAGGACAACAAACATGCGAAAAAGCAAAGAAGGGCCAACGGATGTAAGAATCAACGGCAAAAGAAATGGAAAAATATATAAAAGATTTTATCATATTTTTTGTCACGTTTTTCTCCTCACGCTTCGCATTGATTCGTTCTGAGTCGTCCGTGAGGTTATATTTTCCCAATGTTTAGCGACCTCACGGTTCTGCTTCAATTCGGCAGACATAAGGCCATCCCTGTTGACCTTTTCATTCATCACCAATTGTGCACTGTACCTGATGTACCATCTTCATTTTTTCGCGTTTGTTAGTTTCAGTTCAGAAGTCAAACTGTCAACGGACGATGAATTCGCGGGACTTTCGAATACTTTGCGATCATCTTCCGAATGTCGTTTCGGCCGGTGGGAAACGAGTTCCTATTCCATATCTTCCCTCTGTGGAAGACTGGGACTCTTCTGTAAGTCACAAAGGAACTTATCTTCCGGTGGTCTGGCATCACCGAAACTCTTAGGCTTTCTTCCGCGCAATGACTCCGTTGGATTGCGTCGACGCTTTATCTAACTCACGACTCTTCGATGAGTCGTTTATTTATTTCGTGCTGTTTGGTTTTTTGCCGTCAACTCGAGTGTTTCTGTTTCTTCCCGCACAATTCTTATTGCTACAAATTTATAGCTTTGCTGACGTTCTTAGCCCTTCACCATCCGCTTTGTCTCCTCCATGGTCCCAGCGTTTGGGTGAAAGAAATTAAATTAAATGCTAAAATCTGCTTTTCCCGCCGTTTCATTATCTTCAACGAAACCATTTCTGGCTATGGGACTTTATTCTCTCATTCTGTTCCATCATTCACGCTTTATGGCACACTTTTCTCTTCTCTTTCGGTCGCTCGTTTCCAGTGCGTAAATGACATTTTGGATGGATTTTCTTAAGTGATACAAATTGGTCTAATTTTTCCTTTTTCCGTCTTTCCGTGTCTTTTAACGAAGTTCTTCGAGGTAAAGTCGGGCTCTGAAGGGTAGATAACACAACAATCCAAGCGGATATTTAAAGCAAGTGGAAACACTTTGCCGGAAAAGCAGAAGTACTTCCAAGCACGACTTTCCAATCTGCTGAAGTGGTGTTTACATGATTTCCAGGGCCGTGCAATATTCATTTACGCCGTCAAATGATACGACGTTGGTGCTTGCTGGTGAATGAGTGAGTTTTGGCTTTTATCTATTTGAACACATCCTAAGGCGATTACACGCGATTTGATTGCGATTTTGATTTGGAATTGAAATAAACGCAAGTCCAATTTCTGATTCTCAATCAGATTTTAATTATCAATATTCATTTAAGGGCATATAAACTCTATTTCCATTATTTTATTAAATATCATTCTAAAGAGTAAGAAGAAAAACTTTAGTTTCATAAGATGTCCATGTTTTATAAAGCCATTTAATGGGGTTAAAGTATCTTGTTTTGAATATCGTAGCAGCGTTTGTCGATCAAAAGATTGATTTAATAACTCAACTGTCTTCATCTTCCAAAGGTTTTCCTTCCGGTGGATGGTAGCCTTACTTCCCGAGAAGCACTTCAAAGCGAGTTCTTACCTCTTACCTAAGACCGTCCGTGCACCCTTACAAGTGATCTCCTCCTCCCACGGGCTGCACAATGTCGCTTTGATGTTATCAAGTATCATTTACATCCAACACCTTGCAGAGTCGTCGCTGTTGCGGAGGCGAAGATTTCCCTCGAAAAGACGACCAACTTTGTGCGTTAGACGAAAAAGTTTAATTAAAAAACGGCAGGCAACTAACCGACCAAGGCTTACCATTCCCTCGTGCCAAGCGGGCAAATTTTGATTACACCACATACCTTGTAAATGTGTTATTTGAGATGTTGTTTTTGTCTTTTAGTTCGGTGTATTCTTTCCGGTTAGTTGCTAGTGATTTGCGTTGCCTATTGCTCGAGTTTGGGTTCTCTCGGCGGCCTATGTGTGTCACGCCGGGTGTAACATTTACAAACTTCGAAGGAGAAAATCGTTAAACAAACAACTTTGGCAGCATGTTAACAATGGCCTGGGGAAAGGGCACAGTTTCACCCCGTCTTGGGTTGCCATGTTGACAAACAGTGCACGAAACCTGCCGACGCTCGCATTCTAGCTCCGTTGTAGCCGTACATTTCTTGTCTGTTCTTGGGAACTTTGCAGACGAACTGGTCCGCGTGCACTACCGTTTCCTTTTATTATGTTTAATGCATCTTTACTTTACTTTGTAGGTGTTGAATGTTGCGCCAAAGTCGAAGCCGGCTTCCCAATTCGTACGTGTTGCTGACGATGGATGCCACGGAAATCCCTCGTTTGTTAGTCCGTTGGAAATGCTTTTGGCTAGGTTTGACGTGAATGTACATACACAAACCCATATGGTCTGATAAGTTCTTGGTTCAAGGATGTTTGTTTGTTTCGGTTCGCCAGAACGCGAAACACCAACGCGTGCCGCCCAAACTCTAGCGCATCTTCACGAAAACGACGCTTTTCCACGTTGAGTTAGGAGGTTACGGGGTTTTCGGTAAGTTGGCGTGTTTTCGTGGGTAGGAAAAACTTCGTACACATTAGGGCACGCAAAACTTTCCACCAACGGTTGGAAACGGTGGCGCATTCGCCACGTTGTTGTGAATAATTTAGCAGGCAGCACAACACAGGGCTTCTTGCCCCGAAACGACAGCTGACCTCCGCGGCAAACCCGGTAAGTCGAGGTGAGCGAAGGTCTTCTGGGAGGAACCATCACCTTGGGCGATGGCCACAAAACCGCGATTGGGGGGTAATCTGCTCCGAAAGTCATTTCCACCCGTGAAGAAGAAGATGATGTGAGGGAGGACAGGGGCGACCAAATAAAAACTCCTTTCAGATAGCAAAGTGAAATAAATTACAAAACTTTGACAGGCGCTTAATCTTCCCTCCCCGTTCGGTAGCGTTCGCGGTCGGGCCGGTTCGCGTTTTGCGAGCAAATGTCGAAGATTAACACCCCACCAAGGTGGACCCCACAAAGGGTTCGGGCTGGTCAGCTTCGGAGCTGGCAGAAGTTGGCAAAGCTTCTTAACTGCGTGCAAACCGCGATGACCGCAACCGAACGGGAAAGAATGCACGCGATTTCAGCGCCGATGAGAGCACTCGATGATCTTCGTTGGGCTTTGCGGTTGGCCGGGAGGGTTTTTCCACGCATTTGAATGCGTCCCTAAAGCCCGAGCGTAGCTAAAAGAAACTTTGTTCCAGCTTAGCGTTACAAGATGCGGTTCTTCATGGAGCCGCCACAGTATTGAGAGCGGATCGTGTTAATATGTTCTTCAGGCGAAAAGAAGCAAACACTTTTGCGATGACCATCCGCCCTTTCAATGGTGATCCTTTCATTAGAGGAGAATGTTGTTACGCATTAGTGCCAAGCGGGCTGATAACCGTCATAAATGCGAAACATGATTTACGGTTCGAAAGATGGAATGAAGCGATGACTGTTGAGCCTCGAAGGGAAATGTTGCACAAAATCGAACATAACTTTCAAGATCGTCATATTTTAAAATGACACAATCCTTTAAACAAAGCTCAAAATGATCTTGATCATGGCAATATAATATTTTATTTTTAAAAACTCTTTTGTCTCTGGTATCTTAACTGTGAAATAAAACAACAACTATTTTAGATGCTTTTTATCCCAGGAGAAAACCATTAAAATACATTTCCCCCAGTCCTTCTACCGTCCTACCATTAGCTCCTAATTATAAAAAAGTAACTTCAAGCTCAATGAGGCGCTCCAATCTGTCAAAGATTAATGTGAGCTGTTTGATACACCATCGCCCTGATGAGGTGCATGTTTCACTTCATCTCGATAATGGACGTATCATTATCCCAAGCATCACCCTCGCTAAGCTGACCTTCGGAAATGTAGGATGTGCCTTCGCGTAACGGCAGCCGTCACATGCACATGTTCCTTAATGTCGTGACATCTGTCGGCCTACATTAACATTAACTTTGCCGGTCGCCGCTCCGGTCGTGCGAAATCCACGACGAGCCAGCTTTTCTCACCTCATTATGTGCCATATGACTCATTTCACCCCCAACGTCGCAGCTGTCCGGAGGGAAACCGGGCCAGGACGAAAGGTTAACCACAAAATCACACGGCCAAAGCCTCCTTCCGGTGGTCGACTCGAGCGACGTCGCGCCGGGCAGCATCCAACACCGGTAGCATCCGAGGGCTATTGATTACATTAAAAGTTTAATAACTATTTTCCCCCTGTCAGGCAGGGGTTAGGCGAGGCGAACGAGGTAAAGGGAAGGGTCGGACACACGGATTGCTTTCGCCCCATCACCCACATCAGAACCGTTCTGGCCCCTCCCGAGCCCGGACATCGAGGGCGTCCGACGATGCCGTGATTGCAGTAATCAAATTGACTTTTCTGGATATCCGATGTGTGTTCTTCGCCCAAAGTGGTCTCCGCGAACACACACTCCCGCGTCGATCTAATGGCCCGGTTCGACGTCGACCACCCCGCACGAAAATCCCCGCCCCGGGAGCGCCTTCCGACCGCCTGTACATTATTGATGAAGTCTTCTCGAAGCGCCGTTTCGGTGAACGATCGATTGATTCCACGGTTTCGAAACGCCGGCTTCCAGCGCGCGGTAATGCCAGACTATCGAGAACCCGCGCGGACCTGAAGCGTATAATTTTCAGCTATCATCATCTTCATTTTCCCCACTCACGCCCGCCTCCCTCCACCGAGCGTACGAAATGCGAGAAGGTGATCGGAACATCAGCATGAAGTAACGATCAAGGAGGTGGAAAAGAATAGAAGCATGCCAACGAACAGACATACGAAGCGCACCTATCTGAGGGCGCTCGAAATGTTAAGTAGGTGTGTAAATGCGCCCCTTCGGGAACCTCGGGTCGAGCCCTTTTTCCCATTCACTCGAGGCCCGGGCCGAGAACATTAGCGAACCGGCGGATGGATGATCTGAAGGCAGGCGAGAAACGGAATGTAATTCAATACCGCGCTATCGTGGTGGCATATTGGTTTGCGTAGCATTAAATTCAATTGTTGCTATCAAAAAGGAAGCTCCTCCCGGGGACGCACAAGCTGGTTACTTCAAACGAGCATTTTGTTCACTTGGCAATGAAAGAAAACGAAAAGTTCGTTACGAGAGGAAAAAATAAAACACAGAACATAAAATTTCATAGGCATCGCGCCAGGAAGCGGCAGTGAAAGGAAAATTAATAATTCCGGATGCTGGTAATTCACAAACGCATTCATTCAACAACATTGCGCCTGCCCGCCCCCAATATCTATTCGCGGGAATCTCAGTTGGAGCGAGAGAAAAGGGGATGCTTTTATGGGATTTAATAATGTGAACATGCTTTCGGTTTTTCCCGTGCGGATGTTGCGGGCGTTCCCCGGGATGCGGTTTCCAGGCATCATTGGAAGAATAAATTAGTTGTGCAATTTATAAACCAAGCACACATACAAAAGAAATTAAAACAGGAAGACCCTCTTCTTCGCCCGTTTGTTAAACGCAGCATTGATTATGTTATGCTGCAAGCGTGTCGTTCGATTAGATTATGGTGTTGGATAATGTTAACCACAATTATATACGCTGGGTGCAGAAATCAATGCTCACGTTGTCAATTTACCACCAGCTTGTTACATTGCATGCATATTATACATCGGATGGTACTTCTTTTTTGTCCAACAACACATTTAAGGATAAACCCGCCCCGGATCAGCACATCGTTCCGTTTGATAGCTCATGAAAAATGCATCAAGCATAACGATGTCATTCGGGACGCCTCCAAAAGGTGGCCACTAATGACTATATCATCAGCGGTAGATTACTCCCGGAGGAATCGAGCCGAAGGAAGGCAAAAACATGCCTTCAAATAATTTACTCGAAACATCTAATCAACTTCTACCAAAGCGTACGACCTTTAATTACTTCCCAAACCCAGACTCAAGCAAAAAAGAACCAACATGCAAGATAATACCATTCCCGGGAGTATTTTTCGGTTTCGCTTCACCTTCAACCATCACGTCTCTGGGCACACGTCCTTGACCGCACCGGCGAAGAACAGTTTAAGTTTCAAATATCGTGCCACGAAATCGTTGCCTTTTTGGTTGTTTGGTCTTTTCTTGCGTTGACTCGTCGTTTGGACTTTCAATGATTCTTTTAACTTTCCCATCTCCGAGCCCGAGCGGAAGAAATTAGGTGCAGAGGGATCCAATTTGTAGCCGAAGATGAACATCGGAGGGCACGATCTGTCCGCCCTCTGGTCGCGGACTCTCGCTAGTGCAACATAATTTGCTTCCCAAAAGAAACCCAAAACAAAAAGCTAACTTAGAAAACAGGTAGAACTGGGCGAGCCCGAACTCGTCAAATCCGACCGGATAAGATATCTATCGCTAATACCTACAAATTATCTTTCATAAATCTTACACCATCGGCGAAGGTAGGCCGGCTTGTCCGGTCGATGTTTTGGGTGCTGAAGCGTGAGTAGAGCCAGGGAGACCGACCCCAGTATCGTCCGTTTCTAGCCTGGAGCCTTCGAGGGCACGCCGGGAAAAGGAGCAGCTTTTACTAATTACATTCGGCACGGCCTATCTTTTCGCGGTCCTAGGAGCGAGAATATTTTACAGGAATTTTTGGTTCCTTTCCGGAGCTACAGCAAGTTTGTTTCAGCCAATGAAAAACGCAAACCAAGTGTTTCACGCGGACGAAATCCAATTTTGAGCAAGTCGAAAAACATGTTCCATAAGCGATATCGTTCGTATATTCCCATAAAAAAAGGCGGGCGGGTTTCTTCTGGGAAATTAAGTTGATTTAGAGGAGAAGAACGAGAAGAGAAGCTTAACGAGCAAAAGTGCCTCCGGTCCTCCCCATGTGTCTACCTGCCCCAACAAGAAGCGCGCCAGACGCCGAACTGCTCATCTTGTCTCGCAAGACAAAACTGAATTTTTGCAACAAACGAACCGTGCGGTTTTCGTCGGGACATGACTGAAAATTAATTATCAAACACATTCCAAACCCGGGTTTCCGGTCGCCACCAGCCCCAGGTTCAGAGATCCCCAAGAGTGATGCTGGAGGAATTCGGGAATCTCCGGGATATAGGGTTTTCGTGCGTTGCGAGCAAAAATGTCGGCGTGCCACTTGTTTACTAAGCGGATTTTGGTGAAGTAGATTACTTTGGCGTGCTGCGGTTCCGCGGAACGTGCCGCATTCGGTGACGAGAGATGAAAGCGACGATTTCGGAGGTAATAAGCTTAATTTACTTGCTTTTTATGTGTCATGGATGAGTTTCGCGGTTTTGAGGAAGCAGAGCCCTCGAGCAAACAGTGACGAATCGCTCGATGTGTGAATCAATTTTTGAAAGATATGAACATTCGGTATGTGTGTATGGTCTGCGAGGTTCGGATGGTCTAAGATAAAATTAATTGTGATTCAGGTAAACAATAATTTTACGCTGTTCGCCTTTTAAACAAGCATTTCTCCTTTCCTTTTGCTCATCTAATCTGTCCTAGAAGCTTCTAGGCACCAGGCATCCAACGATTGTTGCACACCTGGATCGGCTTCGACAGATTCGAGCCAAAAAAAAATTGGCAAACAGGATTACCCAATTGTCTCCTGTAATGCTGTCTCTTCCCCTAACCTGAAGAATTCCAAAACAAGGATTATAAACAATCGAGCGATCTGTCACGGTGATGGCGACAACGCAGTAACCAATAGCCCGTGCAATCAATGTTGTTGCCGAAAAAGTCTTAAGCTGATTTCGCGTGAAAATGAAAGCCATGACGCACTGGAATAATCCTGGTTGTTTGGGTTTTATGACGAAAATTAATTTCCCATCCATCCATAACGGAAACAGCGACAAAAACATCGAAGTCCCAGAAATTGACAAAATAAAGGAAAGACTCGAGCTGGTTCCGGATCGGTGGGATGAGGAAGCTTTATCTTTTCTTTTCGTAAACTTCTACCTTCGCCTTTCGTTTTAAAATTTTAAACAATTGACGATCTGGGTATATCGGAGCACCTTCAAGACGTTGCGTATTAATTTTCCTTATTGCTGTGCCCTCATAAGAGAAAATAAACAAATGTTTTAATCCCAAGCGAACAAGAGCTGGGTCGGATCGCAAAAAAGGGACGCTAGTGGGATGTTAGCATCCTTTCTTAACGTTTGTTTGTATATTGTGTAGAAGGACGACAGTAGGAACGAGAAAATACGAGACGTTTTCTACCATTTCCTGCTTGGTATTCGTCGTCTGGGACCGCCGGTGTAAAAGGAAAAAGGCGGCTATTACTTACCGATTCACAGAACCTGAAAACTCCCAGCAGCTTCCTCCAAGTTCCATTACCATCCTAAACAGGAAGAACAACTGTTTGCAATTCGCACACATATTATTTATGAATCTCCGTAAACCCTGGGACGTGGCTTTCTTCCATTGAAAGCTTTCGCATTTGGCTCCATTTGTTTTATCATAACTGAATTTAGAAGCGAGAGCAACATCTCCTGCGATCATCACTTGATTATGCTTTAAGAATATAAGGAAAGTCACGAGAAACATTACAGAGAACCGAAGGAAGCGATGTTGTTCATCTCGTCGTCTTTTAGGATGCTTCTTATGAAACAATGAATTTTAATCCCATTTCGGTGCAGTTCCTTTTTCCCATCCATTTCCAGCTGGAACGCATCGCCGCAGTAGAATCGAAGGTATGTTTTCGACGTACAGATAATCCGATCTGCTTCGCTTCCAAACATTCCTTCTGACATAACGCAGCAGCAGGACACGGACGACATTCCCGATCTTCCGAACCAGACATCGGCTTTAAGGCTTTTGTTAGTCTTAAATCGTCGTGGTTACGGATGGAAGCTTCGAGGAATCCGTCCCGAATCGGGCATCAATGGTTGTGTTGTTCACAGGACGTATTGTCTGCTGTCCTGGATTAACATAGGTGAAGGCTATTAGTCATTAAAACCCTACCTCAAGGAACCGCACTTTCGTCCCGTCGAAACGCATCCTGTGAGCGGCGGGGCGTGATTTGATTCGATTCGGTGCCATTCGAAGACGTGGCGTTTTTAAGCTGGTTCCTTGGGAGTGTTTTTCCTGTTCTAGTGCCATCGGAAAAGTGCATTCTCTCGTAATGCATTCAATAGAATTGAAAACCCTTGCAGTCGCACAGATCGAACCGAGAGCTGTCGATGGCAGTTGGGGCTATGCGGGCAACCTTATTGTATGTAACCGTACGTGTCTAATGCTGAAACGATTGCGTACGAAGTATGACTTTTCCACCATTTCGCCGTGTTCTCAAGTCAGAAGATTTTTTCCTTTCTTGCTAAGAATGCCAATGTCGCCCAAGAATGTCCCCCATTTACGAACCACTCTCGAGGGCGCCAGGTATCCCCGTCCTCGAAACCGACACATTTTGCTTTTCTAGTAAATGCGCTTATTGTCCGTTTGTCTGCACTCCTTCTTGAGAAAAGCTGGCACATTTGCTTCTTTGCCGATTCGGTAAAAGAAAACCTTGCCTCACCTTTCGCTCCTACCTAATCCCAAATGTCGTGTACACAGAGCAATGCAATAATGCAACGAAATTGGATGGCAAATGCATCCTGGCTTGCACTGGGGTTCTTCAAATTCTGTGGAACGGTTTATTCATCTCGATTCACCTTGCAACTGTGTCTGAACGATTTTTGTGGAAAACGGTGGAAACACAGGCGAAGGGATATCAAGCTACAAAATCTAAACGAAATAGTCGAAAGAAAGTCTTCTTTTTCAATTCTATTAATTTCTTTACTCTGCGCTGAAGAGAGCGGTAGGAGGTAAATATAACTCAAACGAGAAAAGGAATCCAATCGATGATTTCTTTTGAAACTCGGGGATTTGAAAAAGACTATTTTCAAAGATGGGAAAGGTTTGATCCCGTACCAAAACCGAGCGATATTTTGAACAAACTGCACTCTCTTTGTCGGTGGGAAATGAGAAAATGGACAAACAACATGGCCTCGCGGTATCATGTTTTCGCCATTTTACAACTCAATGGTTGCAAATATCGAAATAAATAATTTGATTTAGTGGAATACTGTCACCTGAGACAAACCAAGAAGCGAAGTCATAAAATAGGAGACGCACGCAATTTTCCACTTTTTCATCAGCACAAATGTATGATAAAATATCTGCCACCGAGCTTTCAACACGAGCTGGTTCTTTTCTCTTTAACAGACCATTTTCTTGGCCGAAGACCAACATAAAAAGTGTTGCTGTACAGAATGCGTCCCAATTGAAATATGAGATCCGGAAGGGAATCATATGATTTGCATAATTTAGCAGTATATTTCAACCAAAGCTACGAAACCCATCCATCGTCATTTTGGAGACTACAAAAGAAATGCTCCGAGGTCTACTTTTCCCCACCACAGTAACTCCAACGGATTGTAGCCAAAACCAGTACAACACCAACACTACTGGCGTGACTGTCTGGCTTGCTCCGGCAATTATTTACGACCTTCCAGTCAATAAATAGTTTGGCGAGGAATGATTTGGCTCATTAATTTTGCAATTTATCACCGACCAGCAGCTCCGAAGCCTTGACTGGTTCGTCATCTGTCAGTGAACACGACTCGGTCAGTTGTTTAACTTATCGCCCGAGCTGACGGTTTGCTCAACTTCAATCAATGAAGTATAGTTTGTCGATGTTTTGGGAAACGAAAAGTTTGCAGCCGGAAACAACCATAAATCGACCGGCATGTCCCATACGACCACGTGCTGATGCTGACGCGAACAAAAGCGGAACCACGCCAGGCATCATATCGCACCGGCTGCGAGCTAGCAATTTATGCACTTTTGGCAAATAATCCCCACAAAAGGCGCAGCGAGCGTGGAGAGCGTCGGGTTTGGACTGCAAAGTGACGCGACGGCATTGTGTTGTAGTACCTGAAGACGAGAAGAGTTGAAGAAAACCGTTCCTTCGCCGAAAGCTCCTTACAAAATCCCATCTATTGTAGGGGTTTCCGGGGAGCCGTGAGAATACAAGATCGTTCCCGATTTTCTTGCTCCACCATCAGATCAGATGCTTTGAGTGCATGTGTGTGTAATTTTTACCATCGCATTTCACCAACTTACTTCCTTCGAACGACTTGGGGATACGTCGGAAGGAATATAAGAAAATGGGGGTGGGATATAAGAAAATAAAAAAGAACTCCCGATCCCGATTGTCGATGGTATTGCATCGTGGGAGAAAACATGCTTCCAAGTGCGCACGTACGGCCACAAAATGGTTCACCATATTGCCTTCCTTACCGGAGCGAAGGAATAACCGCAAATACTGTACGAACCCGAGAATCTGTTGTGGAAAAATGTGAAAAACTCAACAAATCCTACCTCGACTTTCGTTGGGCCTTTCTGAGAAAAAGGCATCCAATAAACGAGCAGTTTTGCACGTAGAAGGACGAAGAAAGCGGATCATATCACTTATCCTTCGACGGCATAGAATGTGAATTCTATTTCCCACCCTCAGCCGACTCTTGTTGGTAGGTTCGAGAAGATGTGATGTGTTTGGCCGACCGTCCACTTTTCCACCGTATTTATGATTACTTTCACTCCAAAACCGAAACGAGGCCCGATTTCTCGATCATTTTTCACCTTTCGATTATAGCCGCTCAATTCAACGGTAGTCGGGAAACACGATTTTGAATCACTCCTTATCAAGCCACCCCCATACACCTCCATTTTCACATCATCTACGGACCTGTCCTTGAAGCGAGGTCCTCCTTTAGCGAACCACTTGCTGCGAGTTGTTCCATCCGTTAACAGCGCGATTTCCAGGAAAACTCCCTACGGTAGAACAGGTTATACCGGGATCAGTTTTTCCGTACGATTCGTTGGAGAAAAAAAAAAACACACGAACCTAACGTTTGGACACCGCTGAGCATGGCAGACGGTCTCCCCGACGGTACACAGCATGACCACTCGATGCTTCTGGCGGCGGCAATGTTGTGGTTTTGTTTGAAATTCGATTCAGTTTCCCCATTTCAGGACGGTCCCTTCGAGGTACAGATGCCTTCGGTTCTGGCGCAAGAACGGGAGCATTTTATGGATCGCGCTGTGAGCCGTTGCTACTTGTGCCGCGGCGGGAGCATACTCCATCGAATCGGTGTAACGACGGTTCTTCTTCGCCATTGGCCATCGCGGTACATCGCAAGAGTGGCTCAAAAATGGATCTCTTAAGCCGATGATCTCAAGTGGTATCATCAACATTTCGACATTGTTCCAGAAGCGGGGCTTCATTGAGGAGAACGTGGCGACCGCCAAAGACAGCAACGACGGTCCGCTGCGCTCGACTGAAGTCCACCGATGGCAAGGAACGCGAATTCCGGGCGAAAGGCAACAAAGTGTAAGAATGGTTTCATATTCATAATTCAATTTTCCTTTCAACTGAACCATTAACACAACATTTTTATCTTAATTGAATCATAAAATCGAATGCGATTACGTCAAGGATGGTCGGAGGAACGTTCTCTGTGGCAACGTGGGAGGAAGGAAGAAGAAGATTTAAGATTCAATGCTTTCGTTAAAACTCCATTGGTGGATGCATTTTATGCATTCATTCACTTACGTCAAGGGTGGAGAAAAGTGGGTAGAGGGTTGTACTGGGATGGATGCAAATGGAAATGGTGCATTTACCGACTCCGTTGGGTAACTGAGTTTTCTCTTTCAAGCTGATGCATTTTCCTCCGCCGCACTTGATGAGCTCTTAATCGACGGGAGAACAGTTTTTCGTTTCAACGTTAAAGAAAACCAGCTGCAAACTAGCAGAAAAAGATATTATCGTAGGAAAACAGCAGTTGGGAAACTTTTCCAGTTGGGCTATCGTTTATTATTTTTTAAAATCTTTTGATTTAACACCGATCTTTAAAATTTCTCCTCAAACACATTTGGTAGCCACCGCTTTAAATTGAACTAAAAATTGAATATCGAAGATAATGATGGATATGGTTTTAAAATGATTTATTTTATGCATTGACAGGAAACACTGGATTCACATATTGAAAGTATAATTGTTGTCCGACGACTGCCCAATATTTGTTTGCTGTTCGGGAGTCGCAACAGTCATTACAGTTTTATTTATGCACTCAACATGCACATAAGGATCGTAAAGCTATAAATGAACTATCCTAGCACTTTTTTAGCTTTCAATTAATCATTGGATGCACATAATAATAACTAACAAAGATTTTGCATTGCAAACCAAATACTTTAAAGAAAACAAAATTTATATTTTTGTTTTCCCATTCAATTAAATAAAAAGTGTTTCAAGAAATCGTTCAACAAGTCCATCTTACGGACAATTAATCAAACGGAGTCAGAGATTGCTTTCTTGCAGAGTTTTATAAGATCCTTCGTTGCGGAATCACCTCTCATTAACAAACGGACGATAACGTTCGCGATAACGTTTTCCCTCGGCGTCCAAACGCTTAATTCTTCGTTTGCACAATACTCAAATTCTCGTGAAAGTACTTTTCATCACCTCTTTGAGACGGGCGGAAGCGGGGGAAAAACGCGCGCAACTCTTTCATCAAACTAATGGTTAAACCGTCCATCAGCTGGCCTGAAGGGTTTCACCTTTCTTCCAACCCATACCCACTTTTTGAAACCGCGAACACACACAATCATCCGTGATGATTCTCGGTACGTTGTGTGAGCTTTGAACGGACGTCATCACATTGGGTCCACGCGCAAGATGGTGCGGTGGTAAATGAAAAGAACAACTTTCCTGCGGTTTACAGTGCTTGAAACTCTTAACTTTTCCACTTGTTTTCCTTCAGTTGGTTTTTGTTCCGTTTAATTTTTTGCCAACGCCAATCCAAACCAACCACGAGAGAGTTCTTCTTAGTGTGCACACTTGAGCTCGAGTCCACTCCAGATAGTTTCCGGTCGCTTCCGCTGGGCTCCCACGCTTTCCAATCGCGAGCCAGAGACCTTCGGGGCAAGTGCGAGTGCAAGTGCAACGCTTGGCGCTTGGAGTGAAATGTTTGCTTCGCCTAAACAGCCACCAAAGGGGTTTGTGGCTCTCGACTGTTCTCGGTGGACGTCGGTACTTTGGCTTTTCATGCTGGCACTTTGACGAGTTTTCACTTTATTGGCCCGTTTCAATCGCATCAGTGGATGTGAGGCCCTACACGCCGGGTGGTTTGAGGTGACGGTCGGTTAAATACTGACGAATGAGAGAGTGAGACCCTTGACACAGCGTTTCCGTGGATTTGACGAAAGTCTAAGTGTTTCTTGTTCGGTGGTAAATAATTTGTACCAAAGACGTCACTCTCTTGGATCCGATCATCCAAGGAGACGCCCGACGAATGGCAGTTACGTTATTGAAACCCTTCCAATTCACATATCTTACGGTTATCGTTCCCTACGGTTAGCCCCAAAAACACGGTAGTAATCAATTTAATGCTAAAACTCATTATACATACAGTCGTGGTGCTCGTCATCTTTCAAACCCCGAACCAGATTCGCTGGAACGACCGAAGGATCAACGGATTCACCGCCGCTGAACTCATTACCATGGCCACAAAGTATCGACGACTGAGTCTTGCACGTGACGCTACTTCCTTGGAGGACGGCTCGGAAGAGTACTCCGAATTATCGTCTATCTAGAGCCCTACACATTCTAATCATTTAACGTAGGGTTCAGTGCGAAGCTATATGGAAAGAGAGAGGACCTTCTACTACTTTCCGACGTAACGCAAGCCCCTAATCAAGGACACAAGAACAAGGATCAAGTTCCCTTTCAATCAAGCGGGGAAAGCGCGCCACAACGACCCACCGTCGAGAGGAAAAGCTAAGCGAATAAATCTAAAATTAATTACTATCTACTTCAGGGGCTTAACCAATCTTTGAGTCACAATGGCGGCCAACCAAGATTGAAGTGGATATTCTTTGTCCTGGTCCGAAACCCTGGTTGTAAATCACTCCGACAGTCGTCCTTAGTGCTTGCTGTGTGTTAAATGAAACTTATCGTCTAAGTCGGAAGCAGTTTCGGTGGTGCTGTGCCCTTTTGGACATTCTTCGAAAATAGATGTTCCGCTTCCGTGCCTCGTTCTCCACTACGCACGCAAGCAATAAGTCAACGGTAATTGAAACGACCCGTGAATCGTTGGGGTTGATGATAGTTTGGGTGGATGACAATTTCGGAATGTCTCGGAGATGACCACTGGGGATACCACGTTTTACCCTCGGTCTGAAGCTGGTTCTCGAATTTTCGCCGTAATGTTTCCTAATTTCCCTAACAATAACAACTTCTCTATCAATGAGATAACAAAAACAACTACTACCATTACTAGAATAACAGCATAAATGACAACGAGGGCGACGAATGCCCTTGTGGCAAACGAGAAGGAAATTTCACTTTCGTCATTTCCTCGAAGTGGACTTCCCTACTCAAATCGTCAACGAAGGAAAACTGCGCATTGAAAAGTACAAATTAGCACTTGAGGTAATGAAAAATTACTACGGCAACCTATGATGTAATGTTTTTCTGCTTTTTTCTTGTCTTGCTCGTTCCTTTTGGTTCATATCTTCTTCTAGAGTTTGCCCTACGTCCCTAGCAACTCGCCCGGATCGCAACGTCTCGAATTATTTTCCCTATCGATCGGTTTTGGAAAGCAGGGTAAAATATTACGCTGTGTGGGGATGAGGGCTGAATGATTTACAAGTCATTTGGGGGAAAATGGTACAAATCCTCATCCCAAGAAGATTCTTTTCTGCGCCATTCCAATGTTGCGCTCCACCCGAGAGCTTTGAACTTTTCCGCGTTTAATGGAGGGTGAAATGGTAAGCAAAAGCATTGTGAAACACCCCCGAAGTCCAACCGGAAGTGGTAGGCACGTGAAAAGTGGAGGTGCTAAACATGGCGATGCAAATCGTTGAGATTCTTTTGTGCTATTTTTCGGGACGATAAATCGTGAAGTAGTGTTTGAATGCTTGTTGTTGTTATTTGGAAGTGAGTAATAAGTAGGTTCATGATACTATTGTAAATGAAGAGAAACTGTGATTTGATTCTCGAAAAAAGGTTCAATTTGTAGGACAAAGGCTGAGACTAAACAACTACAATCCATAAACTTGAGAACTATGAGAAAAAATAATTGTGCATTTACACTTGATTTATGAACATTCTTACATATCAGTTATGTGAGAACTTAAAATATCCTTTACGAAGCAAACGATTAGTCCTATCGAACGGAAAAATGAATCCATTTCACTGGATGTAAAATATATCATTGTTCCCAGCTAACAAAATATGCCAGAACCCCATCACACGCATCATCGGATTGTTTCGGATCAATCCGGCACATCGAACACTGTGTTCCGGCTTTCGTCCGCCTCGGCACTGCATCAAGCGATGCTTATATTTTCAATCATAAAGCACATCGAAGCATAAATAATAGCAGAAATATACTTTCTAGCGAATAAAGCGGATTAGTCAAGCTTAGCTGCATTTTATTTCCCCCCGTTTGCCACTCGGGCTTCGACCACCACTTGAACGACCCCGGACGAGTTTTTCCTGACGTTTTTCCAATCAGGCCGTTGACACGGAAGCAGTATGTCGTGAATTCCACCCCGATGTATCGTTTCCATTCGCCTGCTGGTATCTGCGGAGGCCATCATTATTATTTCTTCAAACCCTGTTAGTAGAAAGAACTTCCACTCAGACGAAAAATGCAACATCCAGCGAAACGTTATCTTATTACAAACATTTACGTGTGTGTGTTTGTTGGTTTGTATCCTTTTCCATCCTAGTGCTCGAACACTACTACCATCGCTACTCGAGCGTCCCATGCAGTTGTCATATCATTATTCAGGATTTATCTGCAATTTTTCTTTCCCGTCTCTTCTGCTTCCTGGTTTATGAACGATTTGTGATACCGTTTGACCTCGTTGCGAGTGGTTCTTCTGGGAGGGAAAAATCTTCGTGTGAAAGCATATTCGCCAGTACGAGTCCCCTGCGAGAGGAAGGACAACTACGTGTTGTTTCCGTTCGTTTTGTTTCGTGAAGGAGATTTTGTCGCTCTTCGTAAACCGGGTTAACGGCGTGGACGTTATCAGGATTTTATATCCTTTCATCGGCCCTCCGAGTCTCGTGTGGAAGCTGTTGATGATGCTATTTCGGGGCCACTTTACGATGGGCGTGCACCGTACGACTGGGAGCATCCAGCTCACCCACAGTTGGGGGTTTGACCCTGCAGGCCATTTAATTTATTATTTCCAACGTTTAATGTATAATTTTCGTTATTAGTTTATGGTGGCTCGAGTAGGCCTAGAGTAGGCTAGGCTAGAGAAGATTATGATTGCGAAGGCAAAGCACGTAGGGCTTAGGCCAAGAAACATTTATTTTCCTCCACAGAGCCTCCCTTGTTTCGAGTTGTTTCGAATTCATCCTGCTCGTTTGCCTTCCAGCGTTTCCAGGCCGTTGAAGCAATTTTATGTCGAAAGTGTTCATACCGACTTAATTCTTCACCGCACTGCACGAGAGAATTATGGCTCATAACTGCGATGAATGTTAACTGCCTGCTCATTGCCTTGGAGGCGAATTGTCTTTGGAGGGTTTAGGAAAATCAAGCCAAGAATCGTTAATTGAATGAAAGCGATACCATGTTGCTATCGATTCGGTGATACGAGCCTCAGGAGATTATTGATAGCCTTTTTGTTAATCATACTTATAAATCAAAATAAACATCACACACATTGTTCCTCTGATCGAGGAGGCATTATTCTACCCAAAAGGTACACAAACACAAGCACCATACACCATATTGAATAGGGTCTTGTCTAGGCGCCTAATGTACGTAGACATACCGCAACATGACATCACACACGGAAAGTCAAGGAAAGATTAAATGTTGTTTCGCCCAGGGCTCAAACGCAGCATCAAAAGTCACAAATCTCTCACCGTAAAGTTTTCGACAACAACCTGGTTTCGAAATCCGGTTAGGAAAAATCGAATTTTGTGGAAGTCACCCTTGCGGCTAGGGTGAATTGAGATACGCATTCGATACGTCGTGAGGGAGTTTGTGAACTAGTCTCATTAACACAAAAGATTTAAACCCCAATTTGAAGGAATTAGTTTCACATATGTTGACTCCTTACGGTGTGTTTTGTTGCTTTTCGATGTACCCGAGGCGCGCAAATGGTTTTCCCGCTTTTCCGGGGTGAAGAACCGTAGCCCGAAACTGTGAACCAACTTTCGAGGGAAAGCGATTATCAATGACATCTCGAGGGTTATCGCTGAAGAGAAGGGAAAAAGTTTTTCCCCTTCGCTGGAGGAAAGGGGCAAAAGGAATCGATGGTCCCTGAAATAGCTCACCCCTTCGGTGGGAAAGTCGTTCAAAGGGGGTTCGAGGAAGAACACCGTTGCCAGGAAAAATTGACGGCATATTAGACACCAGTGGTGGTCGTGATGAGGCCGTTCTGTGTACGACTGTTTCTCTCGAAGAAAGTGAATTATGAATGAGCTGAAGGAATGAGAAATCTTCTTACCCCGGTGGGTTGGCCGGAAAATCTTCCCCCTAGGCAACCGATGTTTGTGACATGAAATTTTCACCTCCCACGAATCGCATCTAGGACAATAGAAAACTCGGGAAAAATGGGCTCATACACCACATTTACGAAGGATCCGAAACCAAGATAACAAGCTCAATCCCGAGCTAGCGAGCGCGTCGTAGAAAGGCGTCGAACGATTTTAATTTTCCTTCTCACATCAAGCCTCTCGACACCTTATTTCCCAGAGGAATTTTCTCCCTTCACATTCGCGTCGGATGAAAAGCTGTACGGGGGACGCATTCGTCTGCTGGCGTGTCCTACAAGCAATGCAGAACATACCGAAAGACAGGAAAATTCATTGTTACGGCATGTGCACGGCCCCTTCGGACATTTTGGGAAGGATGTACTTACGGAAATAAAATCGAGCTCGCTGAAGCAACAGGGCACATTTATTAAATTTTCTCATCCGAAACAGGTTTTTCCTGGTTACTTTTGTTCCATTCACTTCACAGCTAGCTCAGAGGTGGAATATTGTGATCGATGAGTTACCGAAAACTTTCGCAAATCATTGAATTTATGTGAATCTTAGTTTTTGCACGAGTAAATGAACTCCACGTCGTTCAACGTGTAGTTTTCTGTGTAGGAAATAAAATATGCATGGAAAGGCAATTACCAATGCATGAACATTATTATACCAAGATAACAATTAACTGTCAGAAGTTTATCTCATACGATACGAGATCATATTAAATGAGCCGAAGCACAATGTCGGAGGTAAGATTTCTGGTATTTAAATATTTCAGCGAGTTTCGTGTACCATCAACATATAGGAATAGTCGATCAAATACTATCCCAAATATTCGTCTTATCTGTGTCTTCTCGTAGAAATTGGATTGAGTTCATCTTTCATTTCTATCGATTTGTGCTTCATACAGCCCTCAGTGCAACATGTAATAGTCACCACAGTAAACACGGACTGAGTCGTTAAACAATATTTCCATGTTACAAAAAAAAACATTTTTTTCCATTTAAAAACGGCTTCAGTTTTGATAAAAACAGAACATCGGTTTCTCGTTTCATCTTAAAAAACGGTAAATTTCATGAATATCTTTGGGGAAATATGAGTGAACGTACAAATTTGATCTTATCTTCGGTACTAAATCACAATCATTTTGGGTGTTTCCGTAGAATTTTCTTTTTTGTAGGTTCTGAAAAATAAAACCTACGTAGTAATGTTTCATGAGGATTGAAAAAATATGAATAGCACGCCATGAAAAAGTACCTCTCGATTCATCACACAACTTAAGTCTTGGACATTTTTTAAGACATTTTCCTCCAATTCCACACCGACAGATGTTTTCTACAAGCACCACCAGCTCTCGTCGCATTTATCGTTTAGTTTAGCGGCAGTGGAAAACTAGCATCTTTCGAGGGTCATCACAGGTCTCGACGGCCTGCCAAACAATCCTGGGACCGATTTCCCAAGGGTCACAACCCCTAGAGTAGGCAGGTCACAGAACAAGACTAAAAGTCAATGGAAGGACCGAAAAAAGTAACATTTTACGAAGACATCGGTTCTCACACTTGCGTATCCCAAGTTTAAGGACTATCCGGGATGGTGGAACAGATGAAACCACTCATATCTCACCCGGTGTCGGGTTGCACCGAATGCATGTTATTAATTTTTGAGGTGCATTTTGTGAGACTTTGCATTTGTCTCCGTCGCGGAAACCGAACAAGAGTCCCTAGATGCAGTATGTTTTCCCGGGAGCGTTATTATCGTACTCATTTGTCTCCGTCTCGTAGCGGAAAGATCGGATAACGGTCGGACGGACGGATTTGTCACAACAGTGTGGGAGAGCATGGTGCACCCGGTCATGCGTGGCGTTGTAATGATCGGAAAATGATTGTCTCGACTCCTTCCGGGACACATGCAAGCGTGTGGGTTTCCATACCAGCCAGAATGCCACGTGAATGGTAAACAGTAAACAATCTCGCAGAAGACAGCATCGCACAGTCGTCGTTAGGGGGATAGTTGTGTGTCAATGTTCATGAAGCTGCAAACTTTTAATTACTCTCTCGATGAGTCCCCTGGTGAGTCAGCGCGAACGTCCGGCAGTGTCTTCTCGAACGTCATTATCACGAACAGCGCACTGAGGGACTATTATGATGCTTTTCCGACATCCGCCAGGAAAAACACCATCGAAAACGGAAAGCAACACGAAAGAACGCTACTCTGCCTCTTTTACGTTTCAAGACGAACCAAAGGAAGCAAGTCATCGACACCGGACTAACAACAATATCCTTAACAACGGGACGCATCCTCATTTTCTCCACACCCGCCCCGGCCTTGAGTATCGGTGGAAACCAAGGCAAGGCTTGCTTAGCTCGGTGTAGGAGGTAATCATGTGTTTGCGATGCTTCTGTATCGTCGGTGGGTCGTTTGGTTGGTTGGGATTTTTGTTCTGCTGCTGTTTGCGGATTTCCTTTTCCTCTCCGCCACCTCGCTGCTACTCGTTCTCTTTCCCTTTTCCCGCGGTCTGTGCGTGGGAGAAAAATCCCGGTAGATAAGGAAAATATAAAACCAGCACTCTCCGGGCGGGCGGGTGAAGCCGCGGCCCCAACGGTAGGACCTTGGTTGGTTGGTTGGCTGTTGCGAGTGGGCGATCATAAATAATTACACTCTACGCTCGTAAGTGAGCGATAAGAAGTGTGCTAAAATGGCGACTTCCACGTGGGTTGCGAATAAGGGGGGACGGCCATCTTGGGGTCTAGGAGGTGGTGGCAGAAATAATTAGAATAGGTAAGACGGTGAGCTTTGGTGCTGGTACTTTTTTTTATTCATCATACTCTTGCAACGCTGAGTCTCGGTTGGTCGAGCATCGTTAACTTCGGCGATTTGTGACTCAGCGAAACAGAAAGAAGCACCTATTTACTTAAGCAACGATGCGGCTTAGCACATTCTCTGCAAGGACATCGGAAATTATGGGCTATTCTTAAACAGGCGAAGAGGATGAGAGAGATCGAGGAAAAAATAGAAGGAAAGAGAGAATGGGGGGAAGAAATTACAATGTCCTTTGAGGAATCCAGTCGACTCAAGGTGGTTTTATCTCGATTGAAGTTAAGCGAAATGGTTCTAGAGCTCCTTTTTCTGCTACACCAACCCTCTTGCGCACTTTATGGTGTTGGCTCTCTGCAAACTATACGTGCAGCATAATCTCGTTTCAAACGGAACAGAATCAGATTCAAGTTCGAGGAAATTAAACGTATAATTTCGCAAGAAAAAAAGAAAACTACTGTGCAAATGTAAAAAGTTCTTTATAAGTGTTCTTAAGCAACATATTTGCTTTTTACCAGACCAATTCGAATAAAAATCGATCTATTCTCAAGGATCACGGATTTCATGATGGATGGTTTTACTACAAATTCAGAACGTGTCTAAAGTGAATACTTCATTCCAAGAATTAAACGCTCACAATTAAATTGTATACTTTGAAAATAGGTTTACGAAGCATTTTTATCCATCTTTGCAACTTTAAACAAGAGAAACTGAAAAACTCCACCATATTCCTCAAAGCTCTGTCAAAAAAATGAAATACAAATCACTACCAAATGCCAGTAAATTGTGCTGCACCTCGCACCTCAAATATAACGGTAATGTTTTCCTAGCAGTTAGGTAAAACGGTTTTGTTTTCTTTCTGCCCTTTTCTACATGAGCTAGATCGTACCTCGGAGGGTTTTCTTGCTGGTGTAGTTCATAAATATTTTCGATATAAAATACAGCGCTTCTCCATGTTTTACAAATTGCATAAATTTATTAGATTAGAATTCAACCATAAGGAAGCTGGCAACTGTTTTCACAGAGGTTCTACGGCTCCCTCGAGAGTAAGGAAAGGGCAAGGGAATAACAAAGGGGGAGTGTGTTTAGGGCTTTCAAGCCCTACGCGGGAGAGCGGAGAAATGTAAGCTCGGTATCGAAATGAAATAGGAAATGTAGCCGCAGTCACAACTCTAGTAGGATCTCCTAGAAATGATAGCATACCGCAGGCAACGCTCGTCCCCGGGTACGAACTGCCCAAGCCGGAGTTGTTGTTGGGTTGGCAATAATTCGGGGTTTCGCGCGCCCCAACAAACTTGCGCACCCTGGGTGAAGATTCACAAGCAAAGAGACACCGGGAAGAGGCTGGTGAACCACAAAACTGAAACTGTGAACAGCATCAAGAGCCTTACGGTAGAGATTTACGATATGTATCCGTCCAAATGCTGTACTGCTCGTCGGGGTTCTCGGTGCTGGGGTCGGTATTCGAGAAGGGATTTAGGGAACTCTATTTTGGTGGCAGAGAACACCGACTGGAGGCCAGACGTTGCTGGTACCGGGCTCTTAGAGTGCCCTCGAGAAGTAACATCGACTGCATGATCGCGGTAGGTGATTTGTGGCCACTTTTTCTTGCTCGATTTGTAACGTTCGAAAAGTACACGTGCTCATATGGACAGGCATAAAGGGGTGGAAAGAGCTTCCCTACTAACCTAATGCTTCCCTACCAACCTACACCTACCAAGTGTCAGTGTTTTGGCAGACAACGCAGAGCAAAAATTCCATTTGCGAGGGAAAACAAAACGAATCCCCCATGAAACAGTATCATTTGCATATTTTTTCTTTGTCCCCTCGAATGGCAAACTTTTGTCGTAAGAGTACACACACCGACAGGAGAAAGAAATTTGGGCATCAAAAAACTTCCGGCGAAGCTCGAAAGATGTTTCAACGGGGTCCAAAGGGCAGGACAAAAATGGAAGTGAATCGTTTTTAAAGTACCGTGTAAAATAGATCAATGGGTTGACTTTCACGTTAAGCTCAACTGATGTACGAAGAGGGTGTTTGGATTTTTACTGATTTTAAAGTATTTTTCACGATGAGTATAAAAATACATTTTTCCGAAGACAGTCAAAAAAAGCATTATACTCAACCAGGAACGAATATTCTGTGACCAATCCACCAATTTACCTGAACATAAACCTATTATTATACACATTCATTCAATCAATCCGATAGCCAGATGAAACCTGTGTACTATCACTAGTGGAAATGAGCTAACAAGGAAAAAAGAAAACAAATCGTCACTTTTTCATTACGTGTGCACACAATATTTGCATGACTTCAGGCAAAAAGGGCTGACGGAGAGTGATATGTGAGCGTGAAAAAACCCTATCGAATCATTCATAATAAAAGGAATGATTATATTCTGTTCAATCAGTAATAACGAAATAACGAAAAGCTGAGAGGAAATGTTCGCAGTTTTTGCAACACGTGTGTCAGTGGCAAAATAAAATCACTTGCACTGGAGGCGATTTTTCACTCGATACTTCAGCCCAACCTTAAAGCCAGTAGCAAATCGTTGGCATGCAGATAAAAGGATTCCGTAAACTGCACTCGTGTAAATTGCACGAAAAAGATCGAAATGAAAATAGCATAAAAGAAAATAACAACAAAGGAAATGCTTTTACAACAATCAATAAACTCAATGATTCGAAAAGTGCGAAATTGATGTTTTATTCGATCACGCATCGCTTACTTCTTTTGATGTTAATACTTATGAAATGTTACTGGATATTTTTTACATTTACTTTTAAGCTTTGAGTTGAGTATGAATTTTGAGTTGCAATAACACAATTTACCCCGTAAGTTATCATTTTGCACAAAAGCGAAGTATCAGTTATTGTTTACCAGGCGAAAAGTGTGAAACTAATCACTAACCCAAACGTTGCCCATGGCCATTATTTCCATTCGCCACAATAGTTTAAATTATGCACATTCCTACTTCCTTGTGCATCCTATTTTTTCATCCCTTTGACGCCATGTGCGCAAACTTTTCCAATATGCTTCCAAAACATGCATATTTTGCTAGTTTTCCTTTTTGTTTCGTTCGACCCTTATCACTTTCCGCGTTGTTGAGGTAGTTTTTCTCATTTTTGTTTTGTCTTTATCTTGCTTCCCCACCTTCGAATCCCACGTTGCTACTGCAGAGTGGTCTCACATGGTTCCGAAATGCTAATTAATCCCCTGCACCCTGCGCGGCACAACTGTGTGTTTGGTTCTGTCCGGTCGTGTATGTGGGTATATGTGTGTACAATGGGACCAACTTGCATTATGGGCTTGTTTGTCCGTACATCCTTGCGTATCCGAGTAACTCCGAAAAAAGGAGCAATTGCGCCAAATTGGCACAGTGTTGCGGTGTTGTGGCCAACGCACCAGCGTAATAAAGTCGCTACAACAATCGGTTCGCGTCGTTCATTGCCCTGTGGTCGTATCCGGGCGCGTTTAAAATGTCCACCGCGAGAGAATGTGTGTATGCGCTTGGAATTTTATCTTTCCCAATTGAGCCTTTGAGTGAAAATTGCCGGTAAGGATTGCGCGCGTTACATCACCGAAGGTCCAGCTGATCCTTCAGAGAACGCGAGCGTGTCTATATGTGCGTAGGTGGTCCGTCGGACAAGAGGCGGCGGTTTTCAGTTGAGTTTAATTCAAAGAAATTATCATGTCACTTCGCCGGAACTCCACAGTGACAGGAAATTTAACCAAACAAGGGGAAAACACAAAAATCGAGTCCCAGGCCGACCTCCCCGAGGAAAGGTGAGCGCTCGGTTTGATCCATGCCGACCGGACAATTGGCCACCTTTTCCGGAATCCCTTCTCTCGTCGGGCTTGCGGCGAGGTGTGAGGTAAAAATAAACACATAACCGCTACGAGTCGGACTGAAAATAGGGTTTCCATTCTGGTAATGAACGACCGAACCACCGTATGACGATGATGACCCCAGAACCCACGTTAACCCATCGTTTCATGGTTTTTGTTGCCTTCTGTTACAAAACCAGGGCCACGAACGGTTCATATTCGTACTATTCGTTCACGCATTACGCACGGGTAAAGGTTCGAGGCGGGTCTGGCTTTCCCGGAGGTGGTGGTCTCTAATGTCCGGAAAAAGGCAGTCCATGTTGACAAAACAGAATTTATAAGCTCGGGCAAATCTGCCGGCTCCGTGTGCTGTTCAACAAGAGCTTTTTCTCGTCCTGTCGGACATCGTCGGAGCCGGAGTTTGCAGTCGGGAAGAGTGTGCCGAGCGGTCCTGTTAGGTTGGTTGTTTTGTCCCTTTGACCGTAACGCCGGCAGGAGGTAAACATATCCTTTGCGGGAGGTAGTGGTGGTCATTAAATGACGCATCCCTTGCTATTCGGTTTCGGCAGGTTTTGTCAGGTTTTGTGTCTAGCTCTTGTTACAGCATCAGAACAACCAACCAAAAATAAAGGAAGAAAAACAAAGCCGACGACGACCGGTTTCGGTCATATGGTTTTGGGTGATACGTGGTGTATGGAAAAACGCTTTAATCCCATCAAAGGCGACATACAAGCGAACTCGGCACCGTTTTTGCATGTAAGCACCTGGAAAAAGGATGAACTCTGGCAGGAATTTGAATGCGAATTAACAACGGCTTAGATGTTTTGGGTTGCGGAAAATTATTCCTTTTTACTCTAAATGATTCGAACTGCAAAGAACAAAAATCGTGTATCGTTAGAAGTGAATTACAAGAAGGTTGTATCTTTTTCCATTTTCCAGAAAACTATGTCACAAATTGGGTGATCTAGCTTGTTTATTTGACAAGTCCTTTTTTCGATAGTTAAACCAAATCTTAAGTCCTGGTTTTTTCTACACAGAAGTTTTTCTGTTTGGTACAATTATTTTGAACACGCTAAAAAACTTCAGTTAAAGCGGCTTCATTAACATAACCTAATCCTGATGAGCAAAACCAATACAACATTCCAATTAATTTGGTAAAACTTATCCTCAAACTTTTTCGCATCCTGAAGAAATGGTGAAACAAATAGAATAATAACACAAGGGGAGAAAAAGCCCCAAAAATAACATTTCAAAAAGACTCGGGTAAAGAACGCTGTGTTCTTTCGCTCCAATGCGCCAGAAAACTGTCACCATACATTCGGGTGTAGCATAGCGTAAAAAAGGGGAACAAGCAAAAGCATGAATCCTTGCCATTTGCTCGCTTTGCTTGAGTTCTTCCGTCGCAAGAACGAGCTCTTTAGCCTTAGCCTAACCGAACGGAGCACCAAACATTCTTGGCTAGGAACCACCCCGAACAGCATGTAGAGAAAAGGAGTATTAAATAATAAATACTTTTTGGATCTTACCCAACTTCTTCCATTAATTACTCCGAAGCTATAGAGTCCTTGAGGCGAAACAAATCGTGAGAGAAGAAGGGGATCTTATTCCGGGATGCTTGTGGGGCAAGAAACTTTTGACCTAAACCTATCGACTTCCGTGCCCTGCAATCAACCCCGTCAGAACCGTACATGTCTCGTATGGATGAATTAAAAAAAACAACCACTAACTTTTTGTCTTTTTATGCGACATTCCAAGGTCAACTCGAGCACGATGATGAATATTTCAGCGGACAGACGTTCGTTCCGTAAGTTCGACTAGTAGAATTTCATCCTAAGCCTATCCTAAGGAGCCTTTCCTTCGTATGGAAGCAGATGGAACTACTTTGGTTGATCGATAAGTTTTATCGCTGGTGGTTTGTGGCTCCGAGAAGAAAACAAAACTGGGGGATCTCGGGTATCAAAGTGGGCAAAACTGTTTGTCCACCGTAATCCGGTAGCGTCTTCATGGCTTCATCTTGAACTGTGCATTCTGTCTCACAATATACTCTAGAAGCACCCAGTTGTGCATGTCGCTAATTTGTTTTTCCACTCCTTCGTTCACCAAACATTATGGTAAGGACACTTCAAGCTGGGGCATAGACTCAAGGATGCGGTCGACGCGCCGTCTGGTAGAGATTCCGGCGAAAACAAATAAACAAACTGGCCAACAAACAAACAAACATTCAATTCAACAGCCGTGTGGCGCACGTCTGACATGAAGCACTCACGCACACTCAAAATAGGTCATACGACCATGACAGTAGATGGGGGAAGAATAAGATTAAACCACTCCTCGGAAAGCAGGCTTAAGAAAGTACATATTCACTCCGAAGTGGATCACATACGGTGAGCCCTGGGATCTCTGTAGGAAGTGTTGGTAGATTGCCAAAATCGGAAGGAAACACTACCCAGAAAATGACCACCATCACTCGTAGTTGCCCAAGATGATGATGATGATGATGACGATGCTGATTATGATTGATGATGCTGATGATATGGACCCAACGAACCTAACATCGAGTGTAGCCCTTGCTGGGCTAAACGGTTCTCAAGCGCCTTTTCCATTAAACGATATCGTCAATAACGAAGGATAAACACAATCCGAACGCACATAAAATCGATGTTTGAAAGAGATCCTATAAATATGGGTCTTTCGAAAAGGCTGCCAGAACGTAAGGCCCCCGAGCACCAGTTAAAAGGGCGACCCTCTGGGAAGGGCTTTTGAGGCAATGAAATGAGCTGCCACTTGGGCTTTACGCACTGAAACTTTGGCCCATTGCTTCTCCTGCGGTCGTGTGCCTAAAATGTTTCGGTTCGGTTTTGTATTCTGGCTTACCCTATCCCCTTCCCAGCGCCACCTCCTTCTTCTAAGGAAGCATTTCCCAAGGAGCTCGTTGTATCGGGAAAAGATTTGCACGTCCTCTTTCATGTAGATTATGGAGGAATGTTTTTCAACCTGCCCATTCCTACAACTCCATCCTTGAATTCTCACAAGGGTCGGTTATATACCGGCCGGAGTCCTGGTTATTGGCCGTGGGCGGATCCCCATCTACTGCTCCGGACAAGCGAAGAAGTCAAGTACCTGCAGCATGGACTTGCACTTGTGCTGGGTAAGTGTGGAAAAATGTGGTCGAAACCCGGCACGGAAGGCGATTATCATAATGAACCCGAAAATACTCGTTTACCGCAAGGATCGATCCCTCCGGAAACTCCACTGACCAACAGGCTCAAAGTGTTGATGCCATGGGGACCTTTCACACCTCACCTAGTCTCCTTACCCTTGGTGTTCTGAAGGATGGGAAACCAAAGTCTTCCCCAAACCCCTGGGGGAAAGGGACGAAAATCAATTTTTGACTTATCTTTTCAAGCTAACATTCAGCGTTATGCCATAATACCGGGTTGAACCGCATCCACTCTAAAATTGCGCTTAAACGTAACGTTGGCATTAGATAGCAATATGCAAGTAAGCGAGCGAAGCGAGTGCGAAAGCGAGATACACTGTTCGGACGCGTCCGAAATTTCCCCATGCACTATGCTGTTGCTAAGGATACTATGGATGCAGGATGGAAGGGGAAATTTCCTTGCGCCTTGACGAACGTTGAACGAGTTTTTGGTAATCGATGATTACATTGATTATCGATGGTTACTTTGCTGGAAAATAAAACAAAGCAAAGCGGAAATCTGCTACACAGTTTCATTCAAAGTTTGTAATAGGAAGCAAATGAAACATTTTCGTGACTTTGGGGACAATTTTTTCGAACATTGCATTTACTCTTGGGAAACGGGCCGTGTTACCGGGCCATGTACACGGGTCCTGTAACCGGGCCATGTAAACGGGCCCTGTAAACGGGCACTGGTACCGGGCACTGTAACCGGGCCCTGTTACCGGGTCCTGTAAAAGGCCAGTGTAACCGGGCCCTGTAAACGGGCACTGTAACCAATCCTGTAAAAGGGTCCTGAAACTGGGACCTGTAAACTGGCCCTGTAAACGGGTCCTGTTACCGGGCACTGTAAACGGGCACTGTAACCGGGCCCTGCAAATTGACCGAGTTGCCTGGCCCTGTAACTGGGTCCTGTAAACGGGCCGTATAAACAAACGGTGTAACCGGGTCCTGTAACTGGGTCTTATAACTGGGTCGTGTAACCGGGCCGTTTTACCTAGTTCATATACAAATTTTCGGATTTCATACTGCCACAAAGGTTCTCCTTACCCCATAAGCCTCACCGAATCGATGATTGGTTTTGATTAATATTTATAGCCAAGCCAGGAGTCGGGTAAGGAACGAAATCCCGTGCGCCCTGAAACACTTTCACTGTTCACGCAACAATCGCTTACCGTTTCGAATTCCGCCTGGAAGGAGTGCGCGGTAACGGGCGGGAAGGCTAAATTGAAAATGTTAATGCATTTAATGATCGCAAGGAAATGTAATAATTTTCCCTACCTTTCCCAAACCAAGCAAAATCAATGCGTGTCGATTATGAAGCGAAAAGGAGAAGTAAAATGATAATCGCCGTGCATACAACGCGTTGGCAAGAGCGTTAGCAAAAGCAGAAAGGATAAATAGACAAAAACCAAGAGTATTTCACAACGAAAGCATGGCATTATTTTCTAGCCAAAGACAGAACACCTTAATGCGGACCTGGGAAAGCGCTGATGGTAATGAGGAAACGAAATTGATTTTTCAACAATCATCTAAACCTCCTAGCGGAAAAATTGTTTCATCGACACACGCCTCACACTAAGCTGATGGAAAAGGCGGATAAATATCTCCGAATTTATGAAATAATAAAGAAATACCGAGGTTTATCGAGGCGTTAGTGCTTAACTCTCGACCGTTTGCTTATAAATTTCACTATTTTCCTTCCTACGACGTAAAAGATGGAGAACATTTTCGGCTCCACTTCATTCGAGCGAGAAAATTTGTGGCATTTCCGGGTTAGTTGATAGAACTGTCAGTATGAATGGATGTGGTGGTAAGCCGTTCCTTGCATGATGAGATTTTCAACGCTATTTTCGAGGTGGACAGATTTTCCGCGTTAAATTGATGCAGGGTTGGTAATAAGTTTCTTCAATATTTCCATAGCATAAACGGAAAAGTTGGTGATGAATTTGGGAAAACAACGGCAGAGCAACTTGCCAGGACGAAAGCCAGCGTCCGTGCCGTAGACTGTTTTGCGAGAGATTGAAGTGGTCGTTCCGGAAAGGGGTTGCAGTGATGGAAATTCAAACACAGCATAAAGATGGATGGATTTGGAGGAAAGTTTTCTAACAAACTACTGGATGGCACGGAAAGAGTGTTCACAACATTGTGAATAGTGCGAATTATGGTCAGACGAAAAGAAAACGAAAACCGAAGGTTAGTCGACGAACGAATAACTTGTACGTATGTTTTCTGTACCGCCTGTTGTACAGCCACTCCATAGCATTTCGGAAAAAACGCACTGCAACGAGCCTTAATTGAATCGGATTTTCCTCATGCTCCACAAAACCACAAGCCCCAGAGTCAGAGTACCGAGATACTAAATGGCTCAATACAATTTCTCGGCGGTTGAGAACCCCATTGAGCGTGGGGTATATAACTTTAAGTCCGATGTTCCGAGTTACCATGTTCCCATACTGGGCTCTTGCCTTGAGTGAGAACAATCGAATAAACTTTATGTTCTCTACAATTACCCGCATGTGCAACCGATGTGCAAACCTGGCAAGGTCAGGCCACTGCACCATCGTTAGGGTAGCGTCAATCAAAGCAATCACTGTTCAGGAAGCACGATAAACATCGATGTTGTGCCCGTTTCCGGAAGCACCGTGCGACGGTCGATGATGGTCGTCTACAAATCTCATGGTATTACATCGGACCTCCAGAAGGCGCTCGTGTCCAACGGTGCGCTGAGGAATTGGTGATCTAAATCCCTTCGAGACATCGACCTATCGGTTACGATAGAGGCAGCCCTCCAATGTTCAGGATGAACCTCTGGATGTAATACCCCGATTTAAAATGCATAAGCTGGGAGTTGGGAGATTTTGATGAAAACGCCGGTTCCCGTACTTCCAAAACCTTGTGCCAGAAGCATGAAGATGCATCCTCCACGCACGGTTAGTGGAAATTTGAGTCGAGTATCCCTTTCCCATTTGGCGGAAGGCAGCGTGAAGAAGAGCCGACGGAAGATACGAGCGGATACGTTCCAGACTAAACTTCCCTACTTCTCCGGTGTAGCATTCAACCTCAAAACCGTTCCGCAGATTAGCCGCGATTCTCACATTCAACAGGGGTCGCAAGCCCTAGGAACTGGGAACATGGAAAACCCTGCCGCCGAGAGGGCTTGAGGAAGTTGGCGAAAATATTAAATATAGAAACACCATAATTCTACTTCAATGCGCGCGTGCGAGTGATGGATGGTCCGGCCTGGTGTTGCAATGCAATCCGGTGCACGTGCCACCGACGTACCCGACGACAGGAGAACTACCAGGGAATTTCCCATTTCACAAACCAACGGTCGGGGCCAACTGCCATAATGTTGATTTGATTCGATTAAACTTTATTGCAAAAGGGGAGCTAGGGAGAGGGGTTGGAACAACGGATCGAAGGTGGGAATGCATAAATCGAACCTAATGTTACAGTCAACACCTGATGCATCATCAAATTAGCATTATGTTTTAAATGTTATTTGCACAGCAAACACCTTTCTCGTCTCTCGTTAAACAGCTGTGTTTGGGTTGATTAGGATGTTGCCATTTGGTGCGCCATTTTCCCGTTTTCACGCCCTAGGGACGAAGCTGGTGCGATAAAAACCCACGGGAAAATTGTTATGTTTACTTAATTTCCCCAAAACCCCAGTCAAGTTACGAAATGTTCGCTTCCAACACGGGGTTTATGCGCTGTAAAATTTATGGCTCAACCGTCCATCTATCGGACGACAACGACCAGGAAATGTGAACGTACCCGTTCTCCATAGAGATCCCTCCCTCTCTGCAGCCATCGTGAAGGTGGCAACGTGACGACGCGGCTCTGCCTTTGGCTTTGCTTCATTTCCCAGCCAGCACCAGCCGCCTGAAAAGCAGCCGAGAGGGATTTCACTTTTCGATGGTAGCTAATTTATGCAAATTAAATTCATAATTTACAATGTCCTCCCGCCCGCAGACACAGTCCCGAGTTGGCACAGAACGCTGTCTAACAAATCCTCAAGAATCGACTTCCGGCAAGTATGAGAGGCACAGGTTCTTAAATATTTTTCCCCCACAGACATGAACGCGTTGGACTAGAATTTCTGGATAAGGAAGATTTCGGTTTCTTCCATCCCATCATCTGTACTTTTTCACCTTCTCCTTTGCCCAGTTCAAAACCCTCTTAACCAACAGGGTATGTTTTGCGTTAAGATTAGAATTTTATAGATGCTATTTTACTTCTTGAAGAATGAGCGAAAGGCACCCCAGTCCCATATATTTTCCACCACCTTTTGTTTGTTTGTTGATTTTCCCCTTCTCGCCCTATTGTGCGATGGAGATTACGACGAGGTGATAACTAAACTAACGGGTGCTTTGGGACACTTGCTGGGGTAAAAGTTTTGCCGGTAGCGAATTGCCTTTTTTTAATTAGATTTTTTTATTTATGCCTCTTTGGGGAAGAAATTTTCCACACCATCATCAAACCGACCAACAGCTGTGCGGAAGCAGCTAATAACCTCATTATATCGCCGGTGACTATCATTTTATTCACAATGGAAGATGTCAACATCGAAGGTGATTGAGTTTGCCATCTGTTTTCGGTTGTTAACAGACTTTGTTGAGACGTTATCAACGATCAATAGACTATTAAAGAGTGAATAAACCATCATGAAGGTGTATTATACTCAAAGATTTAAATGTTTTGTAGGTCTTTTGAAAGTCCTGCTAATTCAAACATCAATCTAAATTTTGAGCTTACCCGAAATACTCTTCTGTTTCTATTGATTAATGTAAATCTTGTTTTGAATTAACTTCTCTTGAAAAATTCGTGGAATAATAGAGAGTTCACTGGAAATTTAAATGAAACAGAATATTCTCATCAAAGTTCTCGACTTAGTCCCTCTCTTCCAAAGCAAACGTTCATTTGATTTTTGCAATGTCTCTTTGGTCAAATGTCAATTAAACTCTACGAACTTGTACAACCATGACTTCGTTTTTCCTCTCACAGTACCAGCGTTCTGCAATTTCAATTCTTTCCAATCGCACTATCCGAAGTTCGATTGGCTGTTCGATGAACGATTGATTGGATTAGCATTTAATTTCCTGGTCACCGAAATGCTCGGACAATGTTCAGCATCATCGTCCATGGTCCACCTGCTAGATCATGATGATAGCTGTTTCCTATCGGTCGCCCTCGTACGTTCAGTTTCCATTTCCTTCCAACCTCGAGTGGAGTCCATCAAATGTCCATACAACCCGGAGGGTAGTCGTTGCTGAAAGAGTAATTACTCCCAGCAAGATGGCTTTAATTGATGTCATGTAAGCCGACCCAGATTAGCTGGCTATCGGTTGGTTTGCTGGCTTCACCGAGCCATGCCTTAGGACCGACAACAACTTGCAGAACTCACTGCACGAGAAGCAAGAGACGCCTCCTGCGAAGCTGCACTATGCGGACCATGCGGTCTTCCATTGTGGTTGGCAGGTGCGGTTTTTAATCGTAACCGAGATTTCATCCGAGTGCTTCTCGGAGCCAGCGGGGCCGGCTGGACCTCCCAATGGAATGCTTATTGCTTACTGCTTGTTGGTCAGGGATATGGAAGAGAATGGAAGTACAACAAAAAAGAAACATAATCACACCAACCAGTAACGCAAGACGAAACAACAATCGTCTCGCCACACCAAAGTGAAACGCAAAATTACATACGTTCGCCGAGAAGAACGCTTTGTACTTCCGAGATCCTTTCATGTTATGATTTGTTTTCTTGTTTTTTCTCATTCCGGCTACTTCATCCGGGTGCAGTAGCTTTCATCCGGTGAGGCGGACGGTACATCAAACTGTGCACCTTATCAGCGTCGGTGTTGTTACAGAAGAAGAACCAGTACGTCTGTGATGGCTGAATCATCCACCAGAGGCTTTACCCGTTTCTCTCCTCGCAAACATGCATAGAAAACAAGACACGAAACATTCTTGATTGTTTCTGTTGTGTAATTTGTGTAGGAATGCTCAACATTGGTTTCGTTGATGAAAATAATCATCCTTCCTTTGCAGGTAAACATGTGCCTAGGATCTTCTTGAAGAATATAGGATAATACTAATTTCATAAAAAAGAGCTATGTGTATCATTTAAATGCAGTGTAGTTATTCTGGCCTTGTTATAGAAAATTTAGATATTCCAGAATACGAAAAAGTAACTTCAAAATGGCAAAAGCTAAGAGTTCGTTTCTTAGTTACATTCTAAATCAGCATTCCTGAATTCCTGAAAAATGTGTTCATAGAAAAATGAATCTCCTTTTTCTTTTGAAACCCCATTTTTAATCGCTTTGCTAAAACTTCAATTATATTCATGTGTCTATGCAGACGATGGAAACATCTGGGAACAATTTGGAAATTTTCGAATAATTCGAAATAACGAAGGCTACTCTAAAATCATATCTCGTGCAACATCGAGTTCCCCTTTGGTTCTTGTTGGCAAATCTAGATTGTCAAGGCCGGCAACTATCGTCGCTGACACGTGACCAACAAAAACGTGACCATAAGATTAGCGCTTCTAATTACATTTTGCAGCGTACAACCGCGTCGTTGCCGTGGAAACGACGGTTAACCCTCTGACGACCATTCCATTCCATTCTTTATCGACTGGTACATGATGGAGGATTTAGAAAGAAAGACATCACGCTTAGGATAGCGGAGCATCCCTCTGCTTGGCCCTTGGGATGGGTAGATTTTGATCATTTTTAATTAGAAATTACGAATTATGAGTGCTGAAGTAGCAACAAAGTAGCATCCGAGGGAACTCGACGCACACGTGCAAGGTATTTAAACCATGTCCAAAGCATGGAATATTCGCATCTCAAGCAAGGTCCTAGATGACATAGAATTAGCATAGAGAAGCGTAAGTTTTGTCAGTCGATGTTCCCTAGTCCCCGTGTGATAGAGTGGAAATTGTTGCCATGCAGATATGTCTCTGGGAAGTTCCGTTTGGGATTTTGAACGACATTGCACTGGGGAGATTTCCGGTTTCATGCCTTTTCGCTTCCGTCAATGCCGTTGGTGAAGATAAATTGTTCAGAAGACCAACACAATCAAGCCGAAGAGACGTCCGAAATGGAAGGGGTCGCTAGGGAAATATCGCTTAACAAAAGGGCATTGCATTAAAAATAGACTTGGAAAATATGGCGAAGGATACTCACACGTGGAAATCCCCACAGAACGCTAAGCCGATGAGTATCGTTGTACTTTGCTGGTGGGCATTAAAAATAAGAAGATAAAATTCGTCCATTGTATAGTTGTAGGGTGGTTTCGTATCCAAAAAACGGAACAGAATGACAACGGCAGGAAAAAAACTGGACACACACGCCATTGGCTGCGTCATCCAAATTACATGGCGTTCTGGAATTGAATGAGTAATATTTAATTGGGTTGTAGTCGCGGGATTCCGGTTCGTGAGGATTTGTCAAAGGATTAAAAGGCCAGTAACGAGCCACTTGTCAGGTCCCTGTTTGATTCGTTCTGGTGGAATTGGTGCTGGATAAGCCAACATACAGCAAGAGATTGTATTATATACGAAAATAAACGGATTGCACTTGATCGGATAACCGCATTAAAAAAGTTTCAAACTTTAAAACATAGATAAGTCTTCATCGTTTCAAAAGTTATGACTCAAAATCTGGAATGTTCTCGAATGCTTTGTAAAACGCCATAAGCTCTGAAAACAACATCCGGTTGCTTAAACTACAAAATTCCACGGTATGCCAAGCAATTCGACTCACTTCTAATCATTCGTACGTTGTTGGTCCCATAAGCGGACGAAACATTTAAGACCGTGGCGAATCTAGGAATGACAAATTCTTCCACATTTATCTCGCAACCTTCGGTGCTTGGATTCGCAAAGGAAACCAACCGAAATCCATGGCCCGACCAGTCCGTCTGTCTGTCTAGTCGGGTGTCGGGGTGTTTTTTGGAGTCTCTCTTTGCCTCTCTGACATTTCCTGAGGATCCTTGGCGTTCGGTTGCCCCTGTAGCCGGAGCCGTTAGACGATCGGCCCCCGAGTCCCGGTGTGTAATCTAACGAAATGCTAATGTATTCCGCCACCATTAACATCGCGGCCCCCAGGGTTGACTCCAGGGTGAAACGAAGAAACTAAGCATCCGGGCATCTCGTGGAGAGCGTAGAGAGGAAGAGGCACAAGTTTGAAGTCCAAGTTTGGCCGCATAGAGCCACAGAAGGCGCGTCTGGGGCGTTATTATTTATTTGACAACAGAACTAATTTATGTAAATTCGATCAATCTGTTAAAGCGATCCGACAGCTGTGATTAAATATTTGATTTCCATAATTTTAATTAAATTTCTGGTGACATAATTACATTGCGCTTGCAACAATTAGCCCCAGGGTAAAATGGCACTACGAGCGACAGGGCTTAGGATGGCCGGGAAATGAGAAAATGAGTTCGACACGATCGATTATAATCGGAAAACTCGCCAAAATAGCGCATGCAGCCCATGAGGCTCCAGGTGTGTCTGAGGAATCCCATTCCGACGATGTACCTTTGACCGCAAGCGCGAGAGGCTGGTTTGGGCCTATTTTATCGGATATTAATAATTCATGTTCGGTAGGGTATGTCCACTCGCTGATGGCAAAACGAGCGGATCGAACCATTTCGACACCCATAAACACCCAGCCTGAAAAATGTAGGTGTCAGCTGCGTTACCAGAGAAAAGTTTGAATTTCATTAACTTTCTGTCATAAACGGAAAACGCTTTTCCCCTCGGGAGGGATGCCGTTTGTCTCCCGCGGTGCGCTGCTGATAAGCGGAGTTTTTACTACCGAGTCTGTAATGGGTTTGCCTCCATCCCTCTAACCGGAGTGCGACACGGAACCAGATGGAATGAGAACTCCCGTTCAAAATAACACTTCGCTATTGAGGCAAATCCTTCCTGCGTAACAGAGTGTCGAACAAGAGCATTCGATTGCGTCTGAGTTTGTCAGTTTCCGTTCGCGTGCCATGATGGCGACACACGGCACAGCCTCAACTTTTGCGTGGTTAGCAATTTGCCAAACAAAGCCCAAAAGCCTGTCAGAACCAGCGAGAGACAGTTGCTTGATTATTTAGGCATGCCGTTCCAGGGAGCAGGAATAGCTTCAGCAAGTTTTGGAAAAGAAAAGGTGCTATCGTTTGCCGTTGAAGCAGAAACGGAAGAATTAGATTGCCCTCGGGTAAACATAATTGGTTGGACGAAAGTTGATACGTCTATGCACGCACTCCAATGCTTGAAGAGACAAAGGAGAAAAATGCAAGTTCGAGTCTACCAACTTTTGTTTTCAACCTGCTGGGTGGGTAATTTTCCCGAAAAATGATTCCTGAAGGAGTAAAATTGCTGGTTTTCCACAAACGCAAATGAAAGCCAAATGTGAATCTCTATTTGTTGTGTTTTTTGGCATTTCGATGGCCCCTTTGGAACCCTTCCCATGCCAAGAATCTGTTCAGAAAAACAAGAGAATGAAAACTCACTCCTTGCCCCCCGGTCGCCGGTTTTCTCCTCAGCATCCTTTCATTGACGTACAGCATCGAGTACGTTCTGGAGGAACAAGGAAATGGAAGCAACTCAGGCCAAGGCGTGAAAAGAAAGAAACACATCCGACGCTTGGAATGTTTAATAAAAAGTCTTGTGGGACGACCGGGACGAAACTTTGCAAACCATGTCACAGCCTCAAACGCCGGCGTCCGAGTCGGCGGAAACTGCAAAAGGAAGCACCAGCAAGTGAGGAGAGTAACAGGCAAACAGTGTAAATATTACAGAACGAATTGAAACGCCGTAGTGCTGCCCAGTTCCGGTAGCCTGGGCAAGGAAAGGAACGGAGAGGGCAATATTTTCCCCATTTTGCTACTAGAATTCTTTAAGGAGTAAATAATTAATCAGCGTTGCGGTTTGCGCTCCATTCAGCTCGAGCTAGCAAGTAGGAACGATGGCTAGCTAACTTTTTCCCCCAGCTGGCCAGAAGGCGGGAACTTTTTCCTCGGCGGAACCGGTAACGCACGTTGTGTGCTTCATTAGAGGCAGCCCGGTTTCATGATTGTTTGATAACTGTTTCCTCCGTTTCCCGGTGCGAGCAAATTAAACAAGGCGCACATTGGGGGAAGAAAAATCTCCTCGAAACAACACGAAACTGGTAACAGGTGCTTGAGAAAACATCCAACCACGCTGGATAGCGATAGTGGAACGAAAATCTTCTGTTACTCTTTATTTTTGTATTTGCTTATTAAAAAGGCAACATAATATTCATTTTTAAAAAATGCACAAATATTTGAAGTGACTGGTGCCATTTTCATTGCAAAACGAATAGTTACTCCCTGAATGGCATGTTTCGGTGCGGTGGAAAACACACCGCACCAGACATAAAACGAAACCCTTGTCACGTCCTTTGAAACAATCCCGTTGTAGAGGGTGGGGGGAAGGAAAGCTTAAAGCGATCAGGGTGTATTCTGTCCTGGGAAGAACATGCCGTCCCCAATTAAGATCGCTCAGCCAGAACACCAACACCTTGACGAACCGAAGCGGAAGGGTCTTTGAACAATTTCACTCGATAATGAGAGACAGTCTCAGAGCTCCCACGCAAACCCTTGTCCTGGGTAATCGGCCTTCCCCAACGATGACTGGCGAAAGTCGGTGGCCCAACTTTTGACAAATTTGAGACGAAAAGTTCCGCCGGTGTCCCTGGTGCGTTAATCGCGTGTATCAATTACGGTCGAGATGTAACGTCGTTGCCGTTAGCGCTCGCTTCCATGTTGGGTTCAATGGAGGTATGAAAGGGTAACAAACCCCCCATGGAGAGTAATACCAAGAACGAGGTAAAAGCATCGAAACGATGTTCTGACGAGTTTCATCAGTCGCTACAACACAGCTTCCCCACCTGTGTGCCTCATGGCCATCGTCCAGATCAAGCAGGAGGAAACAGAACCAGGAAACACAACACGCACATGTGTGTGTGTTTGTGTGAATGTAAGCTCCCAAACATTACTCGATCACCAGCAGTGACAGCATACAATGTGGCCGATTGTCAAAATCCAATTAAATTAATAATGCCCGGGACCGGTCGACTACAGTCCTCCGTTGCCGTCCGCGGTCTCGATTCACCTTTGCGACCTTGGTTGGATCGAGCACGGCAGGAGAGCCAACAACCAGAACACTGCAGTGTTCCGAGTCCGAGCCGTCAATCTACGGCCCCCGCCGGGAACACGTCGCGGTAACGGAGCTCGATCGAACAAAAACCTGGTCGGAAGTTGTTGCCGACATCGCATAGAACTAAAAAGAAGCCAACGAGATGGGAGTCATGCTGTGCAGCCGGGAACACTGATGATGGGAAGCTGACTTTAGCAGCATGCACGATCAGGTGAAACTGGTTCGACATAATCGCGACGAGGATAGGACTTCTTACGTAGCTCCCGAGTACAAGCGAGTGACGGACTCACGGTCTGAATCGTGGGTCATGGTAAAGCTAAGCGAGAGGTACCTGTGTGGCGTCTCAGTGTAACAAATTAGCAAAGATCGTAATCGGAACTCTGAATATTCTTCAGTTTAGATAAAACCACATACAGCACAATTGTAGAGCTTTCAAAATCAAAATCTTTTAACATCAGATGTTTTCGAGAACTGGATATCGCGTTAAGAAGTATTGAGGAATTAAGATTCTCTTGTATGCGCTATAGAATTCTGTCAGGTTACGACAGAATCTCTAGGTCTACACGAACGGCACTGCAGGCGAGTGAGTGATCGGTGAAGAATTTAATCAAGCCCTCATTAGATTCCATGTCGACAATTATGATTGCACCGCGCCATAATCATTGCCCGCGCTCGCACCCACGCCCATACGATGGTAATAAATAATAAAACCATCAAATCCACGCAATCAGAGCCCGCGGTTCACCGTCCCGTACCGACCCGGCGACAGGCGGCCATGCATAGAAAATGTGAGGGAGAAAAAGCAATCGCATTTGGAGTTTGGTAATTAGCACACGTTGCATAAATTATTCCTCCCGAAATCCATGCATTTCACCCCGAAAAAGCATAATGCGACAGCGAGAGCAAAGCGGGATGGCGTCACTCGCCAAACTCTGGTGCAAATTTCCCACGGAATGTAATACCCGAACACTGGTGCCGAGTTGGGTACAACTCATTCTCTGCAGCAATCGACCACATCAAAAACATAACTGTAGCTCCGAACCACCCCCTTCAGTGGGCCGCGGACTTGATTGTCAAATAATTGTATCATTGTTCGTGGTGAGCGGAATTACATATGCTCAACTGTGAGTGATGGTGTGCATATGCACGAACGTAAAAAGCAGGCAAATACGTCATATAGGAATGGGAAATTAGAAACAACATTAAACCCCTGCTGAAGCCCCCGTAAGTCCAATGCACCTGGCCGATTAGGGACAATCGGTACGTGTGTGTATGCATTGAACGTCGCCATCGGTTCCGGATCGCGACCACTGTCAGCGTGTTGATTAATGCTTGGCAGCTAATTTCGGTGAATCGATACTAATATCCCTCAGGTGCATCAGACTGCCCGGAGGTTGGACAGGCGATTTTGGGAAAAATCGAGGGAGCCTTCAAGGGGTTCCATAAATTATCCGGCCACCGCGCACCAGACATCGAACGATGACGGACGAGCACCACCTGAATGTCTCAATTATCCAAGCGCACTAATTACCGTCCCATCCCCGCCATTGTAACCACTTGCATGGTTTCCATAGAAACAAAGGCAACCGGCACAAAACCGGAGACCGCTAGGCGAACGCTTCCGCTTACAACCGGCGGCGTCTTCCAGGAAACCCGAAGGATATTGGGCAGATTTTCGAAGTTAAAGCCTCAACTTCTTTGGATTACCTGGCGAGGGTGTGGCATGGCGTGACCGTGAATGGCCGGAGGATATGGCTGGCAAAGATAACCAAGTTGCCCTTCAGCCACGGGTGGATCGGTGCAAGTTTTCAGATGAAATATGTTGCTCCGGTGAATGAGCTGGCAACCAAGGCTTCCCGCTTCCCACAGGTCGAGAAATTAATTTCGCTCCGTACTTGGACGGCTGCCTCCTGGCTGCTTCTCCGTTGGCTCATCCGGATTAGGTGAGACTAAATAAATAATACCAGCGCATGTTGTCGTAGGTGATGGGCTCTTTTCCTACTCTCGCCTCTAGGTCGACTCTCATCATGGCTCGGAAACACGCAACAAGTTCTAGTAGAGAAACTTTCGAAACTTCAAAAATCAGGCAGCTTTAAACAAGCATGTATATCCCCCTATGAAGCTCACTCTTCTCAGACATCAATGCCTACGAATTGGAGACGGAAATTCAATCAAGAAGTGGTTCATACAACGCATCGTATCATTTTGCCATTTTTGAAATCAATGGTAGCTTCCTTGTGCGTTGAAAGGTAGCAATTTTCCACTTAACACCTTTTAAAAATACACTTTAGCTCTCGTTCGATCCACCAATAGAGAGACCTTTTCCATTCATTTCCCTCTGTTGGGGGCTGTATCGTGCAAGTTTTATAGCCCGTCTAGGGAAGCATTCTGCTGAAAAGATTCTCTTATCGATAAATTGATTGTTACCCGCCACGAGCGTAAAATTGTTTCTTCCATTCGAAGAACGACCCTGTTCGACATCAAATTTCATCTCACCTCTACGAACATTTCAATATAAATATATATCCACCACAGCCAAAAAGCGATTCCCTTCGGCTCACAGCTGAACAGTGAATAAAAATAAAGAATTGTACGTTTTATCATAGCCTAGAACCCTCTTTTCTATAATGATATCAATGGAAGGTGCGATATGGTTAAAGCCAACCCAAGCGAGACAAAAGCGAGTGAGTAAAAAGACACGTCGTAGGGAAAGAATTCGTACACAAAGGCGAAAAGGATACCATACGGATATTTTCACTCCTTTCCTCCAGTGAAAGATTAAGAAGCAAGTGAAATGAAAATTCCATACATCACCGAGACCAGCGTAAAGGCAATTCCACGATCTTATCATTGCCCTTTCTTTCTAACCACGTACTGAATCGTACCGAGGCGGAAGTAAGTGTATGGAGTTACACCAGCCTATCAAGTGATATTTTGAATCACAGCAGCCTCTTTTCTTGGCGAACAGATACCTAGCAACGATAAATGCGTGGTCTAATCCTATCGATATTGAAAAATAAGATGGTTTCTGTCTCACTCCACGGATGCCAGAGAAAATCATCTCCCAAGACGTAACCAGCGGTTACCTTTGATGGGGAAACAAAAGGACACACGATTTACCTGCTTTCTGGTGGATGCGTGGAGAAAGGTATTCAATTTCGGTGACATTAATGTGACGTAGCGGAACCTTCTGGATTGCGATTCGAAGATGTTCCTACCGGAGCATCGGTCGGAATTAATTATGTATGCTTCATCAAATTTCCAATACGGTAAGAGAGTCAAAGCCGATGGCGTGTCACAATGATACTCTTACTGCCGATATTGCAATTCGGTTTTGAAAGTGGGGTAGGATAACTTGTTTCAAGTAGAGATCCTACCCTTTTAATTTTATTGTGGAAGAGACGGGTTCGAGATACGAATGAGAAAAAAAGTTCTTCAAATGACATTGTGTTGTTTGTTTGTTTGTTTGTTTGTTTGTTTGTGTTGTTTATGTTTAATGAAACAAAAGAGTTGGAACTTTTTCAAGCTTATACAAAATATATTACATCAACCAAACAACATTCATGAAGGACACTCTTGTGGATTACCGAACTAATTACAACTATCCTTCCTTTCTGATTCCTTTTCTGACACATTTTTGGCGTTATACATCAGAAAACCTGTTTAATGTACGATATCTATTGCATCTGGCGACATAATGAGATAATTAATCGCCCGAAAAGGCAATGCCCGCCCGTAAAGTATCGCCGGAAACGGCGGTATGCATAAAACCGTTCCCCTTGATGGTCCACCACCGTCCAACGACCGATCTTCGTTCAACCTGTTGTCCCGAGCTGTTGAGAGCCCTCTAAATCATAATCGATGCAACTATCAACCCCGCACCGCATGCCACGATCATTATCGTAAATTCACCATCGACATAATTTCCCTGTGGCTCACTGAGACATCGCCATCGAGCCGTGGCCCACGACCAGCGCATAACTGTGGTCTGTTCAACGAGGAAATAAATTCTTCTCCAATCAAAAAGAAAACAGTACCCACTGGAAGATGTGAGAATCTCGAAGAGTAGGCAGGCGTGTATCGATAATAATCATTTGTTCATATTATAAATTTCATCGTGTTTTCAAAACAAAGCGGGAGGTCGGTGTGGATATCGAAACCGAGTCGCGATCCCGCTGACCACATGCGACCATGTCGAGCACCCAACGGTCGCGAGGAACCGGACGATCGCGTTCGCGCTAGGTGAGAACGGTTTCGTAAGGCCAGCTAATGATCGTTCGCGGACATCGATGGAGCAGAGGGAACGAATAAGTAACAAGTCTCACACAACAGCAGATAAAAGAAACAGATCCGGTTCGGTGTCCCGTGGCGCTACTGCTCCGAATTCTGACAGAAGATAACGAAACCGGTGGTACGAATCTTTCCCTTTTCGCTGTGGGTGCCAGAGGAATTGATGAGGAAGAAGAACCACATCGGTACCAGCAGCAAAACCTGTCAGAGGCGAGTAAGCAAAAGGCTTACAAAACGCTAGTCCCCGCGGAGATCCCGCGGTGTTGCCTTAGAATTCTCCGACATTGACTTCGTAACAGTCGATCAGCCTGAATTGACATCATGAGATTCGTCTCTCGCCACATGTTGTCCGCACGTCAATGTAATGGCGGGAAAGATGTCGTGTTTTTTGTCCATCCATCACGGTACACGGTCGTGACTCGCGGTCCAGAAATTTCATGTTGTTCTTGTGTTTCAGCATATGCATTTGTGGTTCAAGTATTGTATTGATAATGATCGTTTTTAGTTGACACCGAGGTAACGAAGTGATGGTAAGGTGCTTCGAAAAACCAAAAACGTTGGTCAAAATATAGTGAATAAAAGTACTAAACATCCGTTTGTGGAATCAAAATCATTCAAAATTGACGAAAATGTTTCCTTTTGAAAAGAGCGGTCAGATTTTTCAAAAATTTTGTTTGCGATTGCGATGATGTGATGTGAACCTAGATCCTCCTTCTTTTTCGTTGCGTTACAACCGTCTTCGGTCTTGCCTGCCCGTCATGCACTTGCAACGACTTTTTAGATTTTTTCTTTTCTGTACGTACTCAGAACTCTTCGGTGGGTAGTCAAGCCTTTAGAACAAGGAAGAGCTCGTCCTCGGTTGGGATTCGAACCCACGCCGTCGAGGGAACGGCCGAGCATAATCCCTGGAATTTCACGAACTCCCATTCTAGGTTTAATATCCCATTCTTTGCTAATAGAACAGACGTAGTTTTAAAGTTAAAGACATGTTCACTTGTGAAACTATCTTCATCGGTAAGTTCATTACTCCATCAATTTCATATACTAAACACGCAGTCCAGACGAGTCTCTCTTTAGCATGTAAAATTTAATCTCTTGTTGGCACATAGCAATTAATAAAACGCCATAAGTACCTTATAAATAATAAATAATGAAAAATGAAAACGATTGATCAAGATAAAATAAGATAGTTTGACTTGCGCAGTTCGCAACCATCAAACTCCACAAGGAGAAGAATGAATGAATTTGAATCAATTCGTTCCTGTGATGTTTCGTGATAACCTACGCCATACATCACATTTCGATCGGCATGCATTAATGCATGAAACATATACAATTTTCAAGAAGACCTCAAGATCATTCATTGCGTCTTCGGTATCTATCGAACCCAGATGTTTAACAATGCCAGTAGCTGCAACATTATTCTGTTTTCCAATGGTGCATAATCTTTCGGTATTTAAATTCATCCCCGCGTTTTGGGCACATCCTGTCCAGCTGCCTTTCCCCCTTCTCCATTCCCCCGGATTTCCAATTTCCTTCCCCGTTGCAGCACTGGTGGTATTTGAATATTCATCGCATACCAATTTCATCCGAAATCTTCTATCAACAAGCACCCTGGAAGTAACCAACCATCATGTTCATGGACACTTCACACCTTTGTGTGCCTCACACACCCAGGAGCCTTATTCTCGTTGTTCTGGCGCAAAGGTACACTTTTTCGTCTTGCTTTCCCTTGACATAACTTGAACCCTCTTTTCAACGGAACGTTGTAACGATAGAAAAGAACATCAAAAGACCTTTTTCTGGAAGAACAAAACGTAATGGTTAGGAATGGGACCCTAAGAAAATACACAAATTGTTAGCAAAGCAAACAAACTGGCGACGAGTGGACGAGCCAAACGGGATTCTACTGGCCGGAAAGCAATAAAATACCAATTTTCCCTCCGTTTGACACATCTTTATTAATTATTTATGGTCACGGGTTTCCTAGGCCTGATCGAGATAGGTGTTTCCGGAAACTCTGTCCTAACCCGATGATCTTATCCTTCAGTCGTTATTGTAAACGATTTTGGCCTTGCAACAGAAGCCAATTCATTTGTAGCGTCGAAGATGCCTGGACTTGCGGCATACAGTTTAATTTTCTAAAACAACCACGTTCAGTCTCGCAATAGGGCGTAGAAAATTATTATTATTATTAACTTTCGAATTCACCAACTTTTCTGGAACACGTTGTTATTTAAAACTTTGCAATCGGGAAATCAAGCGATCAGTTCTTTAATGTATAAACAGCCCTCCTTCGGTTCAGCAAAACCGGTCCATACTGTGTTGAAGGGAATATTTAGTTTCGCAAGAGTTTCTTATGGTACCATGTTCAACTTAAAAAGAACATAATGTCTGGCAAAGAACTTCTCTACTCGTTGCGTGGCAGGTTCAAACGGGACAGGAAACAATATGGAAAACGTTTAATCCGGACAACCGGTTTCCGTGCAAGTTCACCTTCCAGAACACTGTTACGGGTTGAAGATTGTATGCATTGTTAGTAGAAGCCAAATGGAAAACAAACTAACTGATACACATTTCCACAAAAAAAGCACCGACCTGGTCGTAAAGCGATGATGATTTCATCCTTCGGTTGCAAACCGGAATGGCGTGACTGGACTGACCCACTAAAAACAAGGATACGATCAGGTTCAATGAGTGGCACAAGCAAAAACAGTCCTCCTCCCATGTGCCAGATAAAAATCCAACTGTTCGCTTATCCGAAGATCGGCGCCTATATTTTGGGAGCGCGGTTGACCAGAAAGAGACCCAAAAACATAAAACCGACAGAGTGCATCCGTTCTGGCATTGATGAACATTGAGACCTTTTTCTGTTTTCCATTCGGCAGACCCTTGCCGTCAAGGTAACACAGTTGTAAAACAATAAAGTTGCATTACTCCTCAAAACGCTAAGCATCGCTGTGCATCCACTCCTGTTTCAGATTGCAACTGGGAGTCTCAAGTCTGACAAATGGCAGCATTGTCATGAACTTCTAGCTTTTAGAGGTAAAATTGTCGAACGCTTAAAAGCCCGGTGTCCTTTTCCATTTTGTAAGACCTGTCCTGTTGCGAAAGGAAGATGGGTTTTGATTTTGAGTCCCAAGATTGGCGTCTCGGTTCGAGAATGCAAGAACAAAAAACGTCCATCAAATTTTATGCTAATTTTATTCATAGGTTCTAGACACTGGTCCCGGGGCGCCGCTCCCGGGTCGGACCAAGGACGTGGGACTCTGGGACGTGGGAAGCGAGGTGAGGTTTCTCTGGTCGGATTTAACCAACTCAATGCCCTTTTCTGTGATGTGTACGTTATGTATGTGTGTTTGGTAAAGAAGAAGGACATGCCTTTGAAAATTGGTGCCAAGTTTTGCTGTCGCTAGGAAGAAAATTCCTCGCCCAACGGCACGATACGGAACGATACGGTGTTCTTGATGAGAGGAAGCTATTCGCAGCTATACTCTTGGCTGGGTTGAAAATGTTCCTCTCCGTCTCCGAGGACACCCGATGTCCTCCGGAAGGATGCGACTTTTATGAGTCAGTGGGCCAACGTCCGGAAGAGTAGGGTCGGCGGGAAATGGGTTGTTTGAGGATAATAACTCAATAATACCGACACATGACAGCGACAGCGTTGTTCTAGCAACGAAACAGGCGCACCCTGACTCCACCAGGAAACTGGCCGGTTCTGCGGAGAGGAGCTTTTGGTGATTTGTGTCGCAAAAGGATCATATAATGCGACAAGTCCTTTGCACAAGCATGGCAGGTTTTCTGTCGAGGTGTCATGATTCAAGGGCTGCAATGCATACGGAAATGCGAAGTGCGAACCATGTGCACATACAAGAGAAAGAGAGAGGTCGTCCAGCATTCATAGGACAGGATGTCCAGGAGCTTCGAGCGTGACTAAGGTGACATTTCGAGCAACCGACGAGCTGAGGCGCAAGAGGGACTCGAGGCGAGCTAACATACGACTGGGGATCGCAATGACGGCGTATGTCTCTATACACCCGGAGCGATGGCGATGTGTCCATCAAGATAAGGAAAACGTTCCGGATGGCCGAAACGAGAAGCAAAATAGACAGCATGCGAGCCTTAGTGTCAGGCCAACTTGTGACAATTCTGTTCGATTGCACAATGAGTAAAGTAAACGACAATCATTAAATTGGTTTGTTTAAACTAAAACAATTGTACAATTATTCGTTTATGATGTGTGTTTTGATATGAGGCAAGGGCAATTTTTGCGTTTGTGGAATACCAAGCAATTATATAAAAGACAATAAGGGTAACGTGTATCAAATGTTGAACACCTCAAATTTGACCGAAATTATTTCTTTAAGGAAGTTTATCATTGTTCTTGGTACGTTTTTTATGGTTTATTTTATGGTATTGGATTCTACTTTTAACGAGTTGCTTCAAAAATGTTATAACCACATTCTTTTGTTCATTTAAGCAGGTTTGGGGTACTCAGAGGCATGAAACATAAATTTATTAACGTTTATTAGCTTAAAATTTACCACAACTGTTGTTTTTGTTGTTTGTTTTCCTATATTTCCTCGTTCGCTTCATCCCAATGTGTTGAAATCGATCAAAGGCAAGCTTTATTTTCCATACGGTTGAAATCACTTCTCCCACACTTCAATTGACCGGTCCGGTGTGGTGGGTTTATTACCTTTGCCGTCGACATGTTGGCCAATCGTGCGGTTGCAGTGCACCGGCAGTGGCTGTTTTCCCCCGTACCTTTGGATGTCGGTTAAAATTGCGGTCAAATCATACGCCACGGTGCACGTGATCTCAGTGAATGTTCAGTGACTTGTCGATTATAAGCATCGTTGGTATGTGTCTACCCGGGAGTTACGGGTTAGATACCAACCTTCGTCCAAATCGTTTGGACGAGCTCCAACGAGGTGCCGTTGGGGCTGGCCTCTGAAACGACAGGCTTTACTCATTAAGCGAACCAAAGGACTCAGCAAACACACCGACAACCGGTGAATGGAAGCTTGTACCATTCTTTTGCAACGTCACAGGACAGGGATCCGACGGACGAAGCACTTGGCATTCAATTCTTGAGGCATCAAAAGCTTTGACCCGACACGGACTAACACACATTCACCAGCATTTGGCTTGCCAGGCCGCCTTGACATGCAGGTCCTAGACTGCGTCGGTTTCAATAATTCAAAACTCCCATTTTCCAATTCCGGTACGGTTCGTCACATGTGCTTCCAAGAGAAAACATCCTGCCTCTGCTTGTTCACAGTAAGAGAGTTGTCTGGTACAGTAAAGTTGAGCTCTTCCTCCGTGCATGGTTCCGAGAAAGGTGGGCCAACTCGACAAGTGGCCCGATAACGAAATTGCTCGGGTGAAAGGTTAAAGAGTGTTTATAATAAAAAAGGAAAATTGGGAAAAATGAATCAAAACAACTCCACTCTGTCAAGTTGGATCACACTTTTCGCCGATGGATCTTCTCGGACCTAAAGCGCACGCCACTGGAGCTAATGCTGGGTAAATCAATATCCTTCCTCCATTGTGTTGGCCCACACGTGTGTGTGATCTGCTTGATGTCGAGTGGCACCGATCACAGCGTGTATAGTTTATAGGGAACCATCACAATCCATCGCCACCGACGCCAGCAGCCTGACAGGTCGGTTAGTTCCACTGGTCGAAGGAAACAGAGCACCAGAGCGAACTACACGACAGGATGACATTGAATGGATCCCCTTTGGTCGTGGTCCTCGCGATGATGGCTTGAAGTTCTCATGAGGTTTGGGGAGAAGGTTGAATTTTTGCACCGATTTTTAGTATATCTGGGAAGTGACGGGGGATAAGTTTTCACCTCCAACTAGCACTCGCCGACTTCTCCTCAGTCGGAAGCTAGTTTGGGGAAGGATATAATGATGAATGACGGTAAAGTAGGTAAAGTCATGAATATTTAAACCAGCTTCAACGGGATTGGGGGTGATGGTGGTGGAAAAGCCCGCAGAGAGGATAGAGAAAGTCCATTGGAGCGCCAGGATAAGCAGATCCCAGGGATACTACGGTGGACCACGTCTGTTTAGGTCGGATGAGAAAAGCTGGGGAAACCACACATGTTGAGGGGACGATGGTGGATGCTCGACATGTCGCACATGTCATATGTCACCACTGGGTTCAGAACGGTATGGTGAAAGGGTGGAAGACCAGAGGTTCTCAACCACAACGCCAAAGTATAGGCAACAGAAGGATGATCCAAATTTCGATTTTATAATTCCGTATTCATTCATATTACCATAGTCTAACAAAATATATTTCTCTTGTACTCTAATTTACTCAAACTAGAAAGTTTGAGAACCTCTACAGTAGAGACCGCACTGTCGCACCGGATGCTGCTCTCTCACTCTTTTTTCGAGTCTCCGTTTCACACCATGCCGGGCGTTCAGGCGTGAAGTCCACACGCACCTACACATCGACACACATGGCGCGTTTGTGAAAGCTTCCGGAAGCTGTGCCGGGGCCTTTCTGCTTCGGCTCAACAGTCCGGAAAATATTCATTTTTGCGTTTATTGAGTTGCCAAGCTGCGTCCGGTGGGTTTGGAGGTGCTTCAACATGGCGCGTCGAGGTTTGTGGTTGAGAACGATGCACCGTCCGGAAGAGCGATTTTTCGGGTGGAACATACGCTCCTATCTCAACGAGGTTTGGGTCACCTACCACTATAAGGAAGGAGCCCAACTCCAGCCCGAGCGGCCACCTTCCAGCCAGCTTTAACACCTTCATTTATCGCACCTGACTTTCCACTCACATGTCGGGCTTTTGGTTGTGATTTACATGCTCAAACACACACCTACCCATCTTTTCTCTGTGATGTTGTCATTTCTTTTTCATCGGTGTTTTGTTTTCCGGCGTAGCCCGTTCCTTTCCGAGAAGATAGCCATCGCTATCGGGAAAAGCCATCACATTCGCTGGAAAGTTGAATACGGCGCCCAAACTTTCTGCGGATGGTGGCTAAAGTAGGGCGAGCTTCCTGTCACTATCATAAGGCCATGCCCTTTTCCCCACCGCCAATTGTCGCAGGTAATTAAAGCTTATGAATTATTAACGCAATTCCGTCCCTCCCGTATTCGTCGCTCACCGACCGATGCCTGGTGATGCGTGTGTTAATGGATTCTCGGATGGATGGACTCCTGCTCGTGATATGCAGCTTAACTGTCGTAAATCAGCTTGAAAGCAGCGAGGGCAAGCCGCACAGGCAAGAGTGGAATGGCCAGGAAAAGTGACACTAAAAAAGCATAAAGTACAGTGACAGCATGATACAGAAATGAAATGTAGTTTTTTGACCAGTTTTAGCACGCTCGGTCCTCTGGTTTGCTTTTTCTTTCATCTCGGGTTTGACCTAAAACAAACATACCAGTACGTAATGAATTGTCCTGTCGTGTGGTGTTTGTAATTGCTGGTTTGTTCACTATTCCTACAAAAAAGAAAAAAATAAAATCCCTATTGGACAAATGCATTACTGTGTAGTCTTTCTGGTTTTTTCGTTCCGACAGTCAAATCCTAGAACTAGCGCTTTTCCCATTAGTATGAGCGCCAGAATAATTGGAGCTTAGCAGGATTTGTACGACTTCATGTACGGATGATCGCTATTTACGGTAGGGACAAGTGAAGAAACCCCCTTAGGAAACACAATACAACGACACAATGAGTATGTGTATGCGCTTTCGGTTTCATCGTAAAACAACCCATGTTTTAACAAGCTTTTTTGGGGAGCGCGCATTAATCGACAGCCTTGGGGAGGACAAACGGCCATAAAACATCGCTGCCGCTGAAAATCGAACCGTTAATATCGGGTTTTAGCATATTAGCCTCACTGTAAAACTCCTCCTCCCGCTGTTACTCAAGCCTGGAGAAACACGACTCGCTGGAACTGGATCGCGTGTTTTAATGTTCTGTTCCGCAGCGCCTCGAGTTAGGTCGTGCGTGCGCGCCCCCGATCATAAAGATAAATTAATAGCTCCAATAATCTTTAGTGGCTATAAATTTAACGAATCTGTCCACGGAGTCGTCTGTTTTCATCGTGCTGGGAAGAGTTTTTAGTTTCTCTACTCCTTAGAGGGTTCTTCTTCAGTGGCTTCCGTCCGCTGAACCGTTCCGCAATCTCCAGCGAGGGTAAGGCCAAACTTAAGATAGCTCGTGGTCTGATCGTACAGCGTCAATATGTTGGAAATCGAAAGAAAAGAAACCGACTGTGTTGAGGTCGAATTTTGACAAACCCGTTTGCCGGCGATCGGTAAGAGGTTTCTTAAAGTTTATTTTGATTTGGGAATAGTTTTGTTTTTCGTTAAGCAGTAATCATCGACAACCCATTTTATGTTATGGTCTTGTTGTGGTTTCCTTTGGAACAATGTTGTTTGAGGTAAATTAACTGAGGTCTATTCTTTTAGCACCAAAAGGAAGGAGAACCCCTACTCCACCACGATCAACCGGCCGACCATTTTGGTGGCGCCGTTCAATGGAGATATAAATCCGAAGCAAAATACTTTCCGTAACCGCTCCTTTCTTCCGTACCAAAATATAGTTTCCGCACGGAACCCGAGCGTGTATCGCGAAGGATGAACAAAAAACACGACATCTTTCCCGCCGTTACATTGGCGTGCGGACAACATGTGGCGAGAGACGAATCTCATGATGTCAATTCAGGCTGATCGACTATTACGAAGTCAATGTCGGAGAATTCTAAGGCAACACCGCGGGATCTCCGCGGGAACTTGCGTTTCGTAAGCCTTTTGCTTACTCGCCTCTGACAGGTTTTGCTGCTGGTGCCGATGTGGTTCTTCTTCCTCACCAACCCCTCTGGCACCCACAGCGAAAAGGGAAGGATTCGTACCGTCGGTTTCGTTGTCTTCTGTCGGAATTTGGAGCAGTAGCGCCACGGGACACCGAACCGGGTCTGTTTCTTTTATCTGCTGTTGTGTGAGACTTGTTACTTATTCTCTCTGCTCCATCGATGTCCGCGAACGATCATTAGCTGGCCTTACGAAACCGTTCTCACCTAGCGCGAACGCGATCGTCCGGTTCCTCGCGACCGTTGGGTGCTCGACATGGTCGCATGTGGTCAGCGGGATCGCGACTCGGTTTCGATATCCACACCGACCTCCCGCTTTGTTTTGAAAACACGATGAAATTTATAATATGAACAAATGATTATTATCGATACGCGCCTGCCTACTCTTCGAGATTCTCACATCTTCCAGTGGGTACTGTTTTCTTTTTGATTGGAGAAGAATTTATTTCCTCGATGAACGGACCACAGTTATGCGCTGGTCGTGGGCCACGGCTCGATGGCGATGTCTCAGTGAGCCACAGGGAAATTATGTCGATGGTGAATTTACGATAATGATCGTGGCATGCGGTGCGGGGTTGATAGTTGCGTCGATTATGATTTAGGGGGCTCTCAACAGCTCGGGACAACATGTTGAACGAAGATCGGTCTCTGGACGTTGGCGGACCAACAAGGGAACGGTTTTATGCATACCGCCGTTTCCGGTGATACTTTATGGGCGGGCATTGCCTTTTCGGGCGATTAATTATCTCATTATGTCGCCAGATGCAGTAGATATCGTACATTAAACAGGGTTTGTGATGTATAATGCCAAAATGTGTCAGAAAAGAAATCAGAAAGATAGGATAGTTGTAATTAGTTTGGTAATCCACAGTAGTGTGCTTCATGAATTTTGTTTGGTTGATGTAATATATTTTGAATCAGCTTGAAAAAGTTTCAACTCTTACGATTCTTCAAGCAAAACATTCAATTTCATTTGAAGAACTTTTTTCTCATTCATTTCTCGAACCCGTCTCTTCAACAATCAAATTAAAAGGGTAGGATTTCCACTTGAAACGATTTATCGTACCAGCAAACCTTCTACTTTCAAGACCGAATTGCAACTAGGCAGTAATAGTATCATCATGACACGGCTTTGACTCTCTTACCGTATTGGAAAATTGATGAAGCATACACAATTAATTCCGACCGGTGCTCCGGCAGGAACATCTTCGAATCGCAATCCAGAAGGTTCCGCTACGTCGCATTAATGTCACCGAAATTGAATACCTTTCTCCACGCATCCACCAGAAAGCAGGTAAATCGCGTGTCCTTTTATTTCCCCATCAAAGGTAACCGCTGGTTACGTCTTGGGAGATGATTTTCTCTGGCATCCTTGGAGTGAGACAGTAACCATCTTATTTTTCAATATCGATGGGATTAGACCACGCGATTGTCGTTGCTAGGCATCTGTTCGCCAAGAAAAGAGGCTGCGGTGATTCAAAAAACCACTTGATAGGTTGGTGTAACTCTATACACTTACATCCGCATCGGTACAATTCTACACGTGGTTAGAAAGGAAGGGCAATGATAAGATCGTAGAATTGCCGATACCCTGATCTGAGTGATGTATGGAATTTTCCTTTCATCTGCTCCTTAATCTTTCACTGGAGGAGATGCGTGAAAATATCCGTATGGTATCCTTTTCGCCATTGAGTACGAATTCTTTCTCTGCAACGTGTCCTTTAACTCACTCGCTTTTGTCTCGCTTGGATTGGCTTTAACCATATCGCACCTTCCATTGATATCATTATAGAAAAGAGGGTTCTAGGCTATGATAAAACGTACAATTCTTTATTTTTATTCACTGTTCAGCAGTGAGCCGAAGGGAATCGCTTTTTGGCTATGGTGGATATATATTTATATTGAAATATTCGTGAGGTGAGATAAAATTTGATGTCGAACAGGGTCGTTCTCCGAAAGGAAGAAACAATTTTACGCTCGTGGCGCGTTACAATCAATTTATCGATAAGAGAATCGTTTCAGAAGAATGATTCCCTAGATGGGCTATAAAAATTGCAAGATGAAGCCCTATACGGAAGTAAACGGATGTAAAAGGATTCATTCTCGGTGGATTGAAGGAGAGCTAAAGTGTATTTTAAAAGGTGTTAAGTGGAAAATTGCTACCTTTCAACGCACAAGCAATCTTCCATTGATTTCGAAAATGGCAAAATGATACGATGGGATGTATGGACCACTTCGTGATTGCATTTCCTTTTACAATTCGTAGGCATTGATGTCTGAGAAGAGTTTGCTTCATAGTAGGATAGACATGCTTCTTTAAAGCTGCCTGATTTTGTAAAGTGTTAATGTTTGAAAGTCTACTTGAACTTGTTGCGTGTTTCCGAGCCATGATAAAAGCCGACCTAGAGGCAAGAGTAGGAAAAGGGCCCATCACCTACGACAACATACGCTGGTATTATTTATTTAGTCTCACCTAATCCGGATGAGCCAACGGAGAAGCAGCCAGGAAGCAGCCGTACAAATACGGAGCGAAATTAATTTCTCGACCAGCGGGAAGCGGGAAGCCTTGGTTGCCAGCTCCAATCCAGCGAAGCAACATATTTCATCTGAAAACTTGCACCGATCCACCCGTGGCTGAAGGGCAACTTGGTTATCTTTGCCTGCCATATCCTCCGGCCATTCACGTCACGCCATGCCACACCCTCGCCAGGTAATCCAAAGAAGTTGAGACTTTAATTTCGAAAATCTGCCCAATATCCTTCGGCCGCCGGTTGTAAGCGGAAGCGTTCGGCTAGCGGTCTCCGGTTTTGTGCCGGTTGCCTTTGTTCCGATGGAAACCATGCAAGTGGTTACAAGGGTGGGGATGGGACGGTAATTAGTGCGCTTGGATAATTGAGACATTCAGGTGGTGCTCGTCCGTCATCGTTCGATGTCCGGTGCGCGGTGGCCGGATAATTTATGGAACCCCTTGAAGGCTCCCTCGATTTTTCCCAAAATCGCCTGTCCAACCTCCGGGCAGTCTGATGCACCTGAGGGATATTAGTACCGATTCACCGAAATTAGCTGCCAAGCATTAATCAACACGCTGACAGTGGTCGCGATCCGGAACCGATGGCGACGTTCAATGCATACACACACGTACCGATTGTCCCTAATCGGCCAGGTGCATTGGACTTACGGGGGCTTCAGCAGGGGTTTAATGTTGTTTCTAATTTCCCATTCCTATATGACGTATTTGCCTGCTTTTTACGTTCGTGCATATGCACACCATCACTCACAGTTGAGCATATGTAATTCCGCTCGCCACGAACAATGATACAATTATTTGACAATCAAGTCCGCGGCCCACTGAAGGGGGTGGTTCGGAGCTACAGTTATGTTTTTGATGTGGTCGATTGCTGCAGAGAATGAGTTGTACCCAACTCGGCACCAGTGTTCGGGTATTACATTCCGAGGGAAATTTGCACCAGAGTGTGGCGAGTGACGCCATCCCGCTTTGCACTCGCTGTCGCATTATGCTTTTTCGGGGTGAAATGCATGGATTTCGGGAGAAATAATTTATGCAACGTGTGCTAATTACCAAACTCCAAATGCGATTGCTTTTTCTCCCTCACATTTTCTATGCATGGCCGCCTGTCGCCGGGTCGGTACGGGACGGTGAACCACGGGCTCTGATTGCGTGGATTTGATGGTTTTATTATTTATTACCATCGTATGGGCGTGGGTGCGAGCGCGGGCAATGATTATGGCGCGGTGCAATCATAATTGTCGACATGGAATCTAATGAGGGCTTGATTAAATTCTTCACCGATCACTCACTCGCCTGCAGTGCCGTTCGTGTAGACCTCTTCTATCCTGCCATCATATTATTCTAGGTGTAGGAATAGTACCAGACAGAATTCCTTAGCGCATACAAGACAATCTATTTTGAAAAATGTTTACTTTGGTTCAAGGTTATTAGAAGCTTTAATTCCTCAAGACTTCTTAACGCGATATCCAGTTCTCGAAAATATCTGATGTTAAAAGTTGTTGATTTTGAAAGCTCTACAATTGTGCCTTATGTGGCTTTATCTAAACTGAAGAATGTTCAGATTTCCGATTAAGGTCTTTGCTAATTTGTTACACTGAGACGCCACACAGGTACCTCTCGCTTAGCTTTACCATGACCCACGATTCAGAGCGTTAGTCCGTCACTCGCTCGTTCTAGGGAGCGACGTAAGTAGTCTTGTCCTAGTCGCGATTATGTCGAACCAGTTTCACCTGATCGTGCATGCTGCTAAATTCAGCTTCCCATCATCAGCGTTCCCGGCGGCACAGCATGACTCCCATTTCGTTAACTTCTCTTTAGTTCTATGCGATGTCGGCAACAACTTCCGACCAGGTTTTTATTCGATCGAGCTCCGTTACCGCGGCGTGTTCCCGGCGGGGGCCGTAGATTGACGGCTCGGACTCGGAACACTGCAGTGTTCTGGTTGTTGGCTCTCCTGCCGTGCTCGATCCAACCAAGGTCGCAAAGGTGAATCGAAACCGCGGACGGCAACGGAGGACTGTAGTCGACCGGTCCCGGGCATTATTAATTTAATTGGATTTTGACAATCGGCCACATTGTATGCCGTCACTCCTGGTGATCGTGTAATTTTTGGGAGCTCACATTCACTCAAACATACACACATGTGCTTGTTGTGTTTCCTGGTTCTGTTTCCTCCCGCTTGATCTGGACGATGGCCATGAGGCACACAGGTGGGGAAGCTGTGTTGTAGCGACTGATGAAACTCGTCAGAACATCGTTTCGATGCTTTTACCTCGTTCCCGGTATTACCCTCCATGGGGGGTTTGTTACCCTTTCATACCTCCATTGAACCCAACATAAAAGCGAGCGCTAACGGCAACGACGTTACATCTCGACCGTAATTGATACACGCGATTAACGCACCAGGGACACCGGCGGAACTTTTCGTCTCAAATTTGTCAAAAGTTGGGCCACCGACTTTCGCCAGCCATCGTTGGGGAAGGCCGATTACCCAGGACAAGGGTTTGCGTGGGAGCTCTGCGACTGTCTCTCATTATCGAGTGATATTGCTCAAAGGGTTTTCCGCTTCGGTTCGTCAAGGTGTTGGTGTTCTGGCTGAGCGATCTTAATTGGGGACGGCATGTTCTTCCCAGGACGGGATACACCCTGATCGCTTTAAGCTTCCCTTAGCCACCTAAAGTGACAAGGGTTTCATTTTGTGTCTGGTGCGGTTTATTTGTTTACTCTGAAATATGCCATTCTAAGAGTACCTATTTGTTTTGCAATGAGAATGGTACCAGTAACTTCAAATATTTGTGCATTTTTTAAAAATGAATATTATGTTGCCTTTTTAAGAAGCAAATACAAAAATAAAGATTAACAGAAGATTTTCGTTCCACTATCGCTATCCAGCGTGGTTGGATGTTTTCTCAAGCACTTGTTACCAGTTTCGTGTTGTTTCGAGGAGATTTTTCTTCCCCCAATGTGCGCCTTGTTTAATTTGCTAGCACCGGGAAACGGAGGAAACAGTTATCAAACAATCATGAAATCGGGCTGCCTCTAATGAAGCACACAACGTGCGTTACCGGTTCCGCCGGGGAAAAAGTTCCCGCCTTCTGGCCAGCTGGGGGTAAAAGTTAGCTAGCCAACGTTCCTACTTGCTAGCTCGAGCTGAATGGAGCGCAAACCGCAACGCTGATTAATTATTTACTCCTTAAAGAATTCTAGTAGCAAAATGGGGAAAATATTGCCCTCTCCGTTCCTTTCCTTGCCCAGGCTACCGGAACTGGGCAGCACTACGGCGTTTCAATTCGTTCTGTAATATTTACACTGTTTGCCTGTTACTCTTTCCGCTTGCTGGTGCTTCTTTTTGCAGTTTCCGCCGACTCGGACGCCGGCGTTTGAGGCTGTGACATGGTTTGCAAAGTTTCGTCCCGGTCGTCCCACAAGACTTTTTATTAAACATTCCAAGCGTCGGATGTGTTTCTTTCTTTTCACGCCTTGGCCTAAGTTGCTTCCATTTCCTTGTTCCTCCAGAAGGTACACGATGCTGTACGTCAATGAAAGGATGCTGAGCAAGAAACCGACGACCGGGGGGCAAGGAGTGAGTTTTCATTCTCTGGTCTTTCCGAACAGATTCTTGGCCTGGGAGAGGTTCCAAGGGGACCATCGAAATGCCGAAAACACAAGGTGTTGTCGATTCGCGTTTCGGATTTCGCACAAGGAATAGGCGACACGGTCGATATTTTTTAAGCACTTTAGGAAGGCTAAAAATTTAGTCTGCTTGCCGCAAGTGTCGGTTCGCGAATGACTAATTTTCGTTACTTTATTCTCCTTCGTTACTTTATTCTCCTTCGACATGCCAACGCCCTCTACATTTAGTTGATGCTCGTTTGTCAGCAGATCGTCAGGCATCGACTGCACTCGATCGAACGTCATTAATTTGCTGACCGATAATCTGTCAGCAAATTATTGACACTCCCCTCCGTGCGTTGCCTCCAACGTACTCTCCTCTCGTTCGATCTGTATTTTGGCGAGTTTGACCGCCGGCCGCTCCAGTCTCGTTCCCTTCGCCGTCAGCACTACTGCCTTTCTAACCACACCGTCTCGTGAGATCGTTAACTTCTCTACAATTCCGCGTGGCCAGCAGTTTCGCGGAAGGCTCTCGTCCACGATGAGAACGGCGTCGCCCACCTTCATGGGCTCGACTGGCTCAAACCACTTTGTTCTTCGCGTAAGCGTCGGTAGATAGCTCTTCACCCATCGTTTCCACAGGACATCCGCATAGATTTGTGTAGCCTTCCAATTGTTTTTTAGGGCTATTGGTGAGTCATCCAGCGGAAGGAGGGGCTTTGTCCCGGACGACGAACCCAGAAGGAAGTGATTTGGTGTGAGTGGTGCCTCTTCCTGGCGATCAACGGGTACGTGGGTGAGGGGACGGGCATTGATTATTCCCTCTGCTTCGACCAGCATTCCCTTCAGTATCGGGTCGGTAGGTAGATGATGAAAGGGCATGCCCTCGAGTGTTTTCTTCACTGTTTGTATCATCCTCTCCCAGGCCCCGCCGAAGTGAGGTGCCGACGGCGGGTTGAACGACCATTTCATGTTCGGGATATCAAGTTCTTCCATCAACCTCTCCTTATCCACTTTCTTCATAGCCTCGATCAGCTCCCTATTTGCTCCGACGAAATTAGTACCCTGATCGCTAAATATTTCGATCGGAGTGCCCTTGCGCACAATGAAATTCCTGATCGCGAGAATACAGGCGTCGGTGGAGAGCGAATAGGCTACTTCTATGTGGATAGCGCGTATTGTGAGGCACGTAAAGAGGACAGCCCACCTTTTCTCCGTTCTTCTCCGGCCTACTGACACAGTGAATGGGCCGAAATAATCGATGCCGGTGTATGAGAATGGCCTAGCGAACGCCGCAAGCCTCGCTGGTGGAAGTGTACTCATCATTGGCGTGGATGGGGCCGCGTCACGTACTCGGCAGAAGTAGCAATTATTTTTTGCCCGTTTGCAAGCTCGTCGTAGCGCAGGGATGTCAAATCTCGCCCGAATCTCGTTTATAACAGTTTCAGTATTAGTGTGACGGAAGCGGCGATGATATTCCTGCACTATGAGGTCGGTTACGATGCTGACTTTCGGGAGGATAATTGGTCGCTTCATGTCCGGAGTAGCCATTTCACACGCATCTATTCTGCCCTTTACTCGCAGTATTCCCTCTTCGTCGATGTATGGTGAGCGTTTGTACAGCTTACTTGTTTTGGGTAGACGAATTGTTGTGGATAGACCTGGCGGTTTTAGCAGCATGTTGTACTCCGCCGGATATACTTGCCGTTGCACTTCGCGAAGTATTATCCGCTCGGCTTTTTGCAGCTCCTCTTGAACTAGTGGTCCTGTGTTGCCACTTTGCTTGCTTCGGCAATTCATGATGAAGCGACTGACGTACCCCATGGCGCGCAAGAGCGTTCTCCATCTAGGGAAGCGTTCGAACATGATTAGTGGAGCCGGCGCGATATGATGCGTACCGATGTAGATTCGTGCTTCTTCTTCAGTCTCCGTTGGCGTAGCTTGCAGAGGTGGCCACTCCGTAGCAGGTTTTCCTAAGAACTCCGGTCCTGTGAACCATCGGCTGTTCGTCAGATGGCGTTGCAGATTTCCCCACTTGGTGCATTCGTCTGCCACGTTATGCCGCGTTGGCACCCACCGCCAGTCGTCGATCGTCGATTTTTCCAGAATTTCCGACACTCGGTGGGCTACGAAGATGCTATACCTTCTGTGGTCCGAGTCTAGCCAACACATAACATCACGCGAGTCGGTCCATAGTATGCATTCGCTTATAGGCTGGGTATGCGACCGCTGGATATGAGATGCTAACCGAGCTCCGACTACGGCTGCTTGCAGTTCCATACGAGGCACGGAAACGTACTTAAGTGGAGCTACGTTCGCTTTTCCGCCTACGAGGGACACTTCGGTCGTCCCGTTGTTTTCGAAGCGAAGGTATGCTACTGCCGCATACCCGTCTTTACCCGCGTCCACAAATACGTGCAATTGCACTTTTAACCCATCGATGGTAACGTATTGACGGTAGCACCGCGGAATGCTTATTTTTTCCGTATAGCGCAGACCCGACAACCATTCCTTCCACCAGTTATCAAGATCTTCGTTTATCGGTACGTCCCAACCGGCACGAGTTCGCCATACCTCTTGAAGGATTACTTTCAGGAACCAAAGGTACCCTGCTATGAGGCCCAGGGGATCGTAGATACTCATCAGCATCCGGAGTACCTGTCGCTTCGTTGGCGTTTGCTGACCATCTAGGAGTTCGTGATCTCGTTTTGGAGTAAGTTTGAAGTGGAAGGTGTCCGTATGCCAATTCCACCACATTCCGAGGATTTTTTCTACACTAACTGAAGAATCGAAATTAATTTCTTTTAGGTAGCCGACATCGCAACCGAAGTGGATGTTAACGAGTGTCGAGTTTGAGCGCCAATTATGTAATGCAAAGCCACCTTTCCCGTGAATCAGTTCTACTTCTTGCGCTAGCTTCAGTGCCTCCTCCTCTAGTTCAGTGCTGGCGAGCATATCATCTACGTAGTGCTGCTCTTTGATGCACTGTACAGCACGAGGATAATCTGTGGCAAAACGCTCCGCATTCAGGTTCTTCACGAACAGTGCCGACGCAGGAGAGCACGTCGCCCCGAACGTCATGCGTGTCATAACAAATTCCTCGGGTTTGTTGTCGGCGTTGCCCCATCTCCAAAGAAAACGCTGACTCTGCATGTCCTTTTCGTTGATTTTAACCTGATGATACATTTCCCGGATGTCTGCGGTAATTGCGAATTTGAATTCGCGGAACTTATGTAGCACGGCAGGTAGCTCAGTAAGTAGATCAGGACCGGAAATTAGATTTGCGTTTAGAGAGGTTCCCTGATGAGTAGCTGCGGCGTCCCATACTAGTCGCATCTTACCCGGTTTATTCGGATTCGTGATGGGAAAGATCGGGAGGTACCATTTCCTAGCGTAACATGAGGTCAGTTCCTCTGGCAACAGTTTTCTTACGTACCCTTTGGAGAGATGCTCCGTCAGTTTTTCGTTGACTGCGTTGGCTAGATCCGGTTCTCGCTTCATACGTCTTTCCAGGCACTCGAGTCGTTTTAACGCCATTTTCCGATTATCTGGCAGACTGATATCGTCGGATTTCCAAAGCAGGCTTGTTTCGTAACGTTCGTCGATCAGGCGTGTGGTCGACTCGAGTATGGTCAGGGCTCGTTCATCGCTCCTCGAGAGTATCGTTACCGGGCTGTCGTATGATATATGGTCCGTTAGAAAGTACTTACGCAGGGTATCATCAAGCCGCGAGTCGGCTTCTGTGCAGGTGCACATGTAGACACTGTGAGGCTGTCGTGACGTCGGGGTTCCCTGAGTACCGCAGATGACCCATCCGAGACGCGTCTTGGCTGCTATCGGTTGTCCGGGCGAACCTTCAATCGTCTTAAGCGTGGTCATGAGATGCAGGTTGTCTATACCGATCAATATACGGGGAGTCGCCTTCGTGTAGCCCTTGACGTCCGCTGCACCGAGGTAGTCGTAGGCTGCCGTCAGTTCCTCCACAGCTAAGGTTTGTTGCCGAAGTGCCAGGTCCGCCACCGTATGAGCGTTCCGCATGACGTAAGTTTTCTCGGCATTGTCGGCGGCCGATATCTCCAAGGAAACGGTGCGAGATGCTGGCTCTTCGCGGGTAAGCTCTCCTGTCCAGCTTAGGCATATGGGGTTTGGGTAGCCCTCCACGCCTAGCTCCGCTAGCAGGTCCTGGTCCATTAGAGTTACCGCGGATCCGTCATCCAATAGGGCGTAGGTGTTAATGGACTTCCCCGCCCCGTACACGGTTACCGGAACATACTTAAGTAGCGTTTTGCTTCCTGCTACTACGTGAGAAAGGCTGGACACTACGTTAGACTGGGTTTGCCGGTCCGGTCGCGTAGGGTTGTGTAAGAGCTTGTGGTGGTAGGCGGAGCAGCCCGCTTCTCCACATGGCCGTGTAACGTGGCAGCGGCCGTTATGCTTCCACAAGCAGGTGCGACATAAGCGCCAGCGACGCAGACAGTTCCATCTTTCGTCTACGGTGGCGGCGAGAAACTTCGCACAGTCAGGACCGGCAGGGCAGTCGTCCTTATTGCATACCAGACAGCGTGGTCGATCGTTATCCTCCGTTCCCTCATGGTGGCTGTACACTCGACGGACCTCAGCACGCTTGGGAGCTTCTTGGACTGGTGGTGTCACGAGGATTGCCGCGTCGGTAATGGCATTCATCCATGTCCCGAAACTCTCAAGCGACACTGTCGACGGCATTGCGCGCCTGTGTAGGCCCCAGTCCAGTCGTAGATGGGGGGGGAGGCGGTCAACAAGCTCTTGCAGAAGGGCCGCGTTTACAAGTTGCTCGTGTAGACCACTATTTCTAACGGTGGCGCACAGCTCTTCCACTGCAACACCGTAGTCGACGATGGTCTGCAAGCGCTCCATCTTCGGTGGCGGTGTCTCCCTGATCTGCTGCAAGATGTTGTTAATCAGCACCTCGGGTCGACCGAACAACTTCTCCAGCGTGTCCATCACCTCAATAAGGTTACGAGGTTGATGAAGTCGACATTGCACGGCTCTAAGTGCTCGTCCCGTCAAGCACTCCTGCAGCCTCATCACATTCTCGTCGTCGGTGAAACCGCACATCCGAGTCGACGTGTCGAAGCGGCTTTTAAAGCTGCACCACTCGTCCGGGTTACCGGAGAACGTTGGTAGCTTTCCGGATACTACGTTGCGGGCAGCAAGCTGGCTTTTTGACAGCTCGGGTTCGTTCGCGCTCGCCTCGTTTCTCCAGTAACTGGGCATCGTGGAGCTTGACGCCAGTTTGCTCGCGTACGTTAAGGTCCTTCCGCGTTGCGCAGCAGTCACCCGGCTAAGCCCGACCTCGAGCTGCTCCTGTCCACGAGCACGTTCTCTCCGCTGTCCCTCGAGCAGCTCGCAGTCGCTGGCATGCTCTTTCTCCTGCCGCTCCCTTAGCTGCCGCCGTAGGGAGTTGATTTCCCGGGTGATCTCCCCGGAGGTCAACTCTTCCTTCGATATTCCGGCGCTTCCGCCCTCGCACTTCTTGCACTGCCACTCTTCCGTCACCGTGGCCTCGGTCAGTTCCACGCACTCGAAGTGGAACCACTTTTTACAACCATCGCACTGCGCCACGCGTTCGTGCAGCATGGCGAAACACCAGCCGCACATGTCCTCGATGGCGGTCGACTCCATTGCCATCTTTGGGTTCGACATCTTCCTTCTGGCTTCCCTGGCTTTAGCAGCAAAGCGTGGGATTTTTTCGTGAAAAGTGTAGAAATCCGGATTCAGCGGCGAATGCGGGCGCGATCTCACTTTTCTTGACACAATTAACTACGAAGTTGGTTGGCAGTAAATTTTTAGTGTTGTCGATTCGCGTTTCGGATTTCGCACAAGGAATAGGCGACACGGTCGATATTTTTTAAGCACTTTAGGAAGGCTAAAAATTTAGTCTGCTTGCCGCAAGTGTCGGTTCGCGAATGACTAATTTTCGTTACTTTATTCTCCTTCGTTACTTTATTCTCCTTCGACATGCCAACGCCCTCTACATTTAGTTGATGCTCGTTTGTCAGCAGATCGTCAGGCATCGACTGCACTCGATCGAACGTCATTAATTTGCTGACCGATAATCTGTCAGCAAATTATTGACACAAGGAATACAGATACACATTTGGCTTCCATTTGCGTTTGTGGAAAGCCGGCATTTTACTCCTTCAGGAATCATTTTTCGGGAAAATTACCCACCCAGCAGGTTGAAAACAAAAGTTTGTATTTGTTACCTGTACACGATTTTTTCTCCTTTTTCCAATCAAGCATTGGAGTGCGTGCATAGACGTATCAACTTTCGCCCAACCAATTATGTTTACCCGAGGGCAATCTAGTTTTTCCGTTTCTTCCACAACGGAAAATGACAGCGCCTTTTCTTTTCCAAAACTTGCTGAAGCTATTCCTGCTTCCTGGAACGGCATGCCTAAATAATCTAGAAACTATCTCTCGCTGGTTCTGACAGGCTTTTGGGCTTTGTTTGGCAAATTGCTAACCACGCAAAAGTTGAGGCTGTGCCGTGTGTCGCCATCATGGCACGCGAACGGAAACTGACAAACTCAGACGCAATCGAATGCTCTTGTTCGACACTCTGTTACGCAGGAAGGATTTGCCTCAATAGCGAAGTGTTAATTTGAACGGGAGTTCTCATTCCACCTGACTCCGTGTCGCACTCCGGTGAGAGGGATGGAGGCAAACCCATAACAGACTCGGTAGTAAAAACTCCGCTTATCAGCAGCGCACCGCGGGAGACAAACGGCATCCCTCCCGAGGGGAATAGCGTTTTCCGTTTATGACAGAAAGTTAATGAAATTCAAACTTTTCTCCGGTGACGCAGCTGACACCTACATTTTTCGGGCTAGGTGTTTATGGGTGTCGAAATGGTTCGATCCGCTCGTTTTGCCATCAGCGAGTGGACATACCCAAGCGAACATGAATTATTAATATCCGATAAAATAGACCCAAACCCGCCTCTCGCGCTTGCGGTCAAAGGTACATCGTCGGAATGGGATTCTTCAGACACACCTGGAATCTCATGGGCTGCATGGGCTTTTTTGGTGAATTTTCCGATCATAATCAATCGTGTCGAACTCATTTTCTCATTTCCTGGCCATCCTAAGCCCTGTCGCTCGTGGTGCCATTTTACCCTGGGGCTAATTGTTGCAAGCGCAATGTAATTATGTCACCAGAAATTTAATTAAAATTATGGAAATCAAATATTTAATCGCAGCTGTCGGATCGCTTTAACAGATTGATCGAATTTACATAAATTAGTTCTGTTGTCAAATAAATAATAACGCCCCAGACGCGCCTTCTGTGGCTCTATGCGGCCAAACTTGGACTTCAAACTTGTGCCTCTTCCTCTCTACGCTCTCCACGAGATGCCCGGATGCTTAGTTTCTTCGTTTCACCCTGGAGTCAACCCTGGGGGCCGCGGTATTAATGGTGGCGGAATACATTAACATTTCGTTAGATTACACACCGGGACTCGGGGGCCGACCGCCTAACGTTACCGGCTACAGGGGCAACCGAACGCCAAAGATCCTCAGGAAACGTCAGAGAGGCAAAGAGAGACTCCAAAAAACACCCCGACACCCGACTATACAGACAGACGGACTGGTCGGGCCGTGGATTTAGGCTGATTTCCTTTGCGAATCCAAGCACCGAAGGTTGCGAGATAAATGTGGAAGAATTTGTCATTCCTAGATTCGCCACGGTCTTAAATGTTTCGTCCGCTTATGGGACCAACAACGTACGAATGATTAGAAGTGAGTCGAATTGCTTAGCATACCGTGGAATTTTGTAGTTTAAGCAACCGGATGTTGTCTTTAGAGCTTATGGCGTTTTACAACATTTTATGCATTCGAGAACATTCCAGATTTTGAGTCATAACTTTTGAAACGATGAAGACTTATCTATGTTTTAAAGTTTGAAACTTTTTTAATGCGGTTATCCGATCAAGTGCAATCCGTTTATTTTCGTATAGAATACAATCTCTTGCTGTACGTCGGTTTATCCACCACCAATTCCACCAGAACGAATCAAACAGGGACCTGACAAGTGGCTCGCTACTGGCCTTTTAATCCTTTGACAAATCCTCGCGAACCGGAATCCCGCGACTACAACCCAATTAAATATTACTCATTCAATTCCAGAACGCCATGTAATTTGGATGACGCAGCCAATGGCGTGTGTGTCCAGTTTTTTTCCTGCCGTTGTCATTCTGTTCCATGTTTTGACACGAAACCACCCTACAACTACAATGGACGAATTTTATCTTCTTATTTTTAATGCCCACCAGCAAAATACAACGATACTCATCGGCTTAGCGTTCGGTGGGGATTTCCACGTGTGAGTATCCTTCGCCATATTTTCGAAATTTATTTTTAATGCTAGGAATGTCCTTTTGTTAACCGATGTTTCCCTAGCGACTATTTCCATTTCGGACGTCCCTTCTGCTTGATTGTGTTGGGCTTCTGAACAATTTATCTTCACCAACGGCATTGACGGAAGCGAAAAGGCATGAAACCGGAAATCTCCCCAGTGCAATGTCGTTCGAAATCCCAAACGGAACTTCCCAGAGACATATCTGCATGGTTACAATTTCCACTCTATCACACGGGGACTAGGGAACATCGACTGACAAAACTTACGCTTCTCTATGCTAATTTCATGTCATCCAGGACCTTGTTTGAGATGCGAATATTGCATGCTTTGGTCATGGTTTAAATACCTTGCACGTGTGCATTGCGTCCCCTCGGAGGCCACTCTGTTGCTACTTCAGCACTCATAATTCGTAATTTCTAATTAAAAATGATCAAAATCTACCCATCCCAAGGGCCAAGCAGAGGGATGCTCCGCTATCCTAAGCATGATGTCTTTCTTTCTAAATCCTCCATCATGTACCAGTCGATAAAGAATGGAATGGAATGGTCGTCAGAGGGTTAACCCGCGTTTCCATGGCAACGGCGCGGTTGTACGCTGCGAAATGTAATTAGAAGCGCTAATCTTATGGTCACGTTTTTGTTGGTCACGTGTCAGCGACGATAGTTGCCGGCCTTGACAATCTAGATTTTCTAATACGAACCAAAGGGGAACTCGATGTTGCAGGAGTTATGATTTGATTAGCCTCCTTTACAATTCCGAAATTGTTCTCAGATGTTTTCATCGTCTGCATAGACTATTGTACATGTTTAAAGTTATAGTAAAGCATTTTAGGGTGAGGATGGAAATGAAAAAATAGACTCAATTTGTTATGAACACATTTTTCAGGTACCTTTAAAATCTTGGGTTAGAATTTAACAACTAGGTGATCTCCTTTAGCTTATTTCATTTCGATTCTTTCGCTTCACATTCTATAATTGCTTAATTTTCACATCACAAGCCAGGAATATGCACATTGCATGCCAAAGACACACATAGCTCTATTTTATGAAAACAGTATAATCCCAAATTCTTCAAGTAGATCCTAGGCACATGTGTTTACCTGCAGACACAAAAGGAAGAATGTGTATTTTCATCAACGAAACCAATGTTGAGCATTCCTTCACAAATTACACAACAGAAACAACCAAGTATGTTTCGTGTTTTGTTTTTCTAAGCATGTTTGGGAGGAGAGAAGCGGGTAAACCCTCTGGTAAATGGTTCAGCCATCACCGCCGTACCGGTTCTTCTTCTGTAACAACACCGACGCTGATAAGGTGCACAGTTTGATGTACCGTCCGCCTCACCGGATGAAAGCTACGGCACCCGGATGAAGTAGTCGGAATGAGAAAAAACAAGAAAACAAATCGGAACATGAAAGGATCTCGGAAGTACAAAGCGTTCTTCCCTGCGAACGTATGTAATTTTGCATTTCACTTTGGTGTGGCGAGACGATTGTTGTTTCGTCTTGCGTTACTAGTTGGTGTGATTATGTTTCTTTTTTGTTGTACTTCCATTCCCTTCCATATCCCTGACCTCCAAGCAGTAAGCAATAAGCATTCCATTGGGTGGTCCAGCCACCCCCGCTGGCTTCGAGAAGCACTCGGATGAAATCTCGGTTACGATTAAAAACCGCACCTGCCAACCACAATGGAAGACCGCATGGTCCGCATAGTGCACCTTCGCAGAAGGCGTCTCTTGCTTCTCGTGCAGTGAGTTCTGCAAGTTGTTGTCGGTCCTAAGGCATGGCTCGGTGAAGCCAGCAACCAACCCATAGCAGCTAATCTGGGTCGGCTTACATGACATCAATTAAAGCCATCTTGCTGGGAGTAATTACTCTTTCAGCAACGACTACCCAGCGGGTTAAATGGACATTTGATGGACTCCACTCGAGGTTGGAAGGAAAATGGAAACTGAACGTACGAGGGCGACCGATGGGAAACAGCTATCATCATGATCTAGCAGGTGGACCATGCTGCTGAACATTGTCCGAGCATTTCGGTGACCAGGAAATTAAATGCTAATCCAATCAATCGTTCATCGAACAGCCAATCGAACTTCGCATATAGCGATTGGAAAGAATTGAAATTGCAGAACGCTGGTACTGTGAGTGGAAAAACGAAGTCATGGTTGTACAAGTTCATAGAGTTTAATTGACATTTGACCAAAGAGACATTGCAAAAATGTGATGAACGTTTACTTTGGAAGAGAGGGACTAATTCGATCAATCAGCTTTGATAAAAATAATCTGTTTCACAGAAACGTTCAAAACAAGATTTACATTCATCAAACAGTTTATTCAGAAAAGCATTTCAGGTAAGTTCGAAACTTAGACTCAAACATAAATACATAGATTATTCAAAAGATCTACAAAACATTTAAATCTTTGAGTATAATACACCTCCATGATGGTTTATTCACTCTGAACTAATCTTTTGAGCGTTGATAACGTCACAATAAAGTCGGTTAACAACAGAAAACAGATGGTGAACTCAATCACCTTCGATGTTGACATCTTCCATTGTGCATAAAATGATAGTCACCGTCGATATAATGAGGTTATTAGCCAATTCCTCACAGCTGTTGGTCGGTGTGATGATGGCGCGCAAAATTCCCTCCCCAAAGAGGCATAAATAAAAAATCTAATTAAAAAAAGGCAATTCGCCCAGCAAGTGTCCCAAAGCACCCGTTAGTTTAGTTATCACCTCGTCGTAATCTCCATCGCACAATATAGCAAGAAGCGGAAAATCAACAAACCAATAAAAGGTGGTGGAAAATATATGGGACAGGGTTGCCCTTCGCTCATTCTTCAAGAAGTAAAATCGCATCTATAAAATTCTAATCTTAACGCAAAACATACCCTGTTGGTTGAGGGGTTTTGAACTGAGAAAAGGAGAAGGTGAAAAAGTACAAATGATGAAATAGAAGAAACCGAAATCTTCCTTATCCAAAAATTCTAGTCCAACGCGTTCATGTCTGTGGGGGAAAAATATTAACGAACCTGTGCCTCTCGTTCTTGCCGGAAGTCAATTCTAGAGGATTCGTGTGATTCCTCAGACAGCGTTCTGTGCCAACTCGGGATTGTGTCTGCGGGCGGAAGGACATTGTAAATTATGAATTTAATTTGCATAAATTAGCTACCATCGAAAAGTGAAATCCCTCTCGGCGGCTTTTCAGGCGGCTGGTGCTGGCTGGGAAATGAAGCAAAGCCAAAGGCAGAGCCGCGTAGTTACGTTGCCACCTTCACGATGGCTTCAGAGAGGGAGGGATCTCTATGGAGAACGGGTACGTTCACATTTCCTGGTCGTTGTCGTCCGATAGATGGACGGTTGAGCCATAAATTTTACAGCGCATAAACCCCGTGTTGGAAGCGAACATTTCGTAACTTGACTGGGGTTTTGGGGAAATGAAGTAAACATAACAATTTTCCCGTGGGTTTTTATCGCACCAGCTTCGTCCCTAGGGAGTGAAAACGGGAAAATGGCGCACCAAATGGCAACATCCTAATCAACCCAAACACAGCTGTTTAACGAGAGACGAGAAAGGTGTTTGCTGTGCAAATAACATTTAAAACATAATGATAATTTGATGATGCATCAGGTGTTGACTGTAACATTAGGTTCGATTTATGCATTCCCACCTTCGATCCGTTGTTCCAACCCCTCTCCCTAGGTCCCCTTTTGCAATAAAGTTTAATCGAATCAAATCAACATTATGGGAGCAGTTGGCATCGACCGTTGGTTTGTGAAATTCTCTGGTAGTTCTCCTGTCGTCGGGTACGTCGGTGGCACGTGCACCGGATTGCATTGCAACACCGGGCCGGACCATCCATCACTCGCACGCGCGCATTGAAGTAGAATTACGGTGTTTCTATATTTAATTTTTTCGCCAACTTCCTCAAGCCCTCACGGCGGCGGGGTTTTCCAGTTCCCAGTACCTAGGGCTTGCGACCCCTGTTGAATGTGAAAATCGTGGCTAATCTGCGGAACGGTGTTGAGGTTGAATGCTACACCGGAGAAGTAGGGAAGTTTAGTCTGGAACGTATCCGCTCGTATCTTCCGTCGGCTCTTCTTCTACTTTCCGCCAAATGGAAAAGGGAAACTCGACTCACATTTACACTAACCGTGCGTGGAGGATGCATCTTCATGCTTCTGGCACAAGGTTTTGGAAGTACGGGAACCGGCGTTTTCATCACAATCTCCCAACTCCCAGCTCATGCATTTTAAATCGGGGTATTACATCCAGAGGTTCATCCTGAACACTGCCGGGCTGCCTCTATCGTAGCCGATAGGTCGATGTCTCGAAGGGATTTAGATCACCAATTCTCCAGCTCACGGACACGAGCGCCTTCTGGAGGTTCGATGCAATACCATGAGATTTGTAAACGACCATCATCGACCGTCGCACGGTGCTTCCGGAAGCGGGCACAACATCGATGTTTATCATGCTTCCTGAAGAGTGATTGCTTTGATTGACGCTACCCTGGTCTGGCCTTGCCTGTTTTGCACATCGGTTGCAGATGCGGGTAATTGTAGAGGACATAAAGTTTATTCGATTGTTTTCACTCTAATCAAGAGCCCAGTATGAGAACATGCTCACTCGGAACATCGGACTTAAAGTTATGTACTCTATACTCAATGAGGTTCTCAACCGCAGATACATTGCATTGATCCATTTAGTATCTCGGTACTCTGACTCTGGGGCTTGTGGTCTTGTGGAGCATGAGGAAAATCCGATTCAATTAAGGTTCGTTCCAGTGCGTTTCATCCGAAATGCTATAGAGTGGCTCTACATTCGACGGCACAGAAACCATACGTACAAGTTATTCGTTCGTCGACTAACCTTCGGTTTTCGTTTCCTTTTCGTCTGACCATAATTCGCACTATTCACAATGTTGTGAACACTCTTCCCGCGTCACCCAACAGTTTGTTGGAAAACTTTCCTCCAAATCCATCCATCTTTGTGCTGTGTTTGAATTTCCATCACTGCAACCCCTTTCCGGAACGACCACTTCAATGTGTCGCAAAACATTCTACGGCACGGCTGGCAAGTTTTTCTGCAGTTGTTTTCCCAAATTCATCACCAACTTTTACGTTTATGTTATGGAAATATTGAAGAAACTTATTACCAACTCTGCATCAATTTGACGCGGAAAATCTGTCCACTTCGCTCGAATGAGCTAGAGCCGAAAATGTTCTTCATCTCTTATGTTGTAGCAAGGAAAATACGGAAACTTATAAGCAAGCGGTTGTAAGTAAAACCCTAACGCCTCGATAAACCTCGGTATTTCTTTATTATTTCATAAATTCGAGGATATTTATCCGCCTTTTCTATCAGCTTAGTGTGGGGCGCGTGTCGATGAAACAGTTTTTCCGGTAGGAGGTGTAGATGATGGTTGAAAAATCAATTTCGTTTCCTCATTACCATCAGCGCTTTCCCAGGTCCGCATAAAGGTGTTCTGTTTTTGGCTAGAAAATCTTACCACGCTTTCATTGAGAAATACTCTTGGTTTTTGTCTATTTATCCTTTCTGCTTTTGCTAACACTCTTGCCAACACGTTGTTTGCATGGCGATTATCATTTTACTTCTCCTTCTCGCTTCATAATCGACACGCATTGATTTTGCTTGGTTTGGGAAAGGTAGGGAAAATTATTACATTTCCTTGCGCTCATTAAATGCATTAACATTTTCAATTTAGCCTTCCCGCCCGTTACCGAGCACTTCTTACAGGCGGAATTCGATCACGTTCGCATCAAAGGATGGGATTCCATCGAAACGGTAAGCGATTGTTGCGTGAACAGTGAAAGTGTTCCAGGGCGCACGAGGTTTTGTTGCTTACCCAGCTCCTGGCTTGGCTATAAATATTAATCAAAACCAATCTTCGATTCGGTGAGGCTTATGGGGTAGGGAGAACCTTTGTGGCAGCACGAAATCCGAAAATTTGTATATGAATGCGGTTCAAGCCGGTATTGTGGCATAACGCTGAATGTTAGCTTGAAAAGAGAAGTCAAAAATTGATTTTCGTCCTTATCCCCCCGGGGTTTGTGGGAGACTTTGGTTTCCCATCCTTCAGAACACCAAGGGTAAGGAGACTAGGTGAGGTGTGAAAGGTCCCCATGGCATCAACACTTTGAGCCTGTTGGTCAGTGAAGTTTCCGGAGGGATCGATCCTTGCGGTAAACGAGTATTTTCGGGTTCATTATGATAATCGCCTTCCGTGCCGGGTTTCGACCACATTTTTCCACACTTACCCAGCACAAGTGTAAGCCAATGCTGCAGGTACTTGACTTCTTCGCTTGTCCGGAGCAGAAGATGGGGATCCACCCACGGCCAACAACCAGAACTTCTGCCGGAATATAACCGACCCTTGTGAGAATTCAAGGATGGAGTTGTAGGAATGGGCAGGTTGAAAAACATTCCTCCATAATCTACATGAAAGAGGACGTGCAAATCTTTTTCCGATACAACGAGCTCCTTGGGAAAAGCTTCCTTAGAAGAAGGAGGTGGCGCTGGGAAGGGGATAGGGTAACCCAGAATACAAAACCGAACCGCAACATTTTAGGCACACGACCGCAGGAGAAGGAATGGGCGAAAGTTTCAGTGCGTAAAGCCCAAGTGGCAGCTCATTTCATTGCCTCAAAAGCCCTTCCCAGAGGGTCGCCCTTTTAACTGGTGCTCGGGGGCCTTACGTTCTGGCAGCCTTTTCGAAAGACCCATATTTATAGGATCTCTTTCAAACATCGATTTTATGTGCGTTCGGATTGTGTTTATCCTTCGTTATTGACGATATCGTTTAATGGAAAAGGCGCTTGAGAACCGTTTAGCCCAGCAAGGGCTACACTCGATGTTAGGTTCGTTGGGTCCATATCATCAGCATCATCAACCATAATCAGCATCGTCATCATCATCATCATCATCTTGGGCAACTACGAGTGGAGGTGGTCATTTTCTGGGTAGTGTTTCCTTCCGATTTTGGTAATCTACCAACACTTCCTACAACGATCCCAGGGCTCACCGTATGTGATCCACTTCGGAGTGAATATGTACTTTCTTAAGCCTGCTTTCCGAGGAGTGGTTTAATCTTATTCTTCCCCCATCTACTCTCATGGTCGTATGACCTATTTTGAGTGTGCGTGAGTGCTTCATGTCAGACGTGCGCCACACGGCTGTTGAATTGAATGTTTGTTTGTTTGTTGGCCAGTTTGTTTATTTGTTTTCGCCGGAATCTCTACCAGACGGCGCGTCGACCGCATCCTTGTGTCTTCTCCCCAGCTTGAAGTATCCTTACCATAATGTTTGGTGAACGAAGGAGTGGAAAAACAAATTAGCTACTTGCACAACTGTGTGCTTCTAGAGTATATTGTGAGACAGAATGCACAGTTCAAGATGAAGCCATGAAGACGTTACCGGATTACGGTGGACAAACTGTTTTGCCCACTTTGATACCCGAGATCCCCCAGTTTTGTTTTCTTCTCGGAGCCACAAACCACCAGCGATAAAACTTATCGATCAACCAAAGTAGTTCCATCTGCTTCCGTACGAAGGAAAGGCTCCTTAGGATAGGCTTAGGATGAAATTCTACTAGTCGAACTTACGGAACGAACGCCTGTTCGTTGAAATATTCATCATCTTTTCCGGGTTGACCTTGGGTTTTCACATAAAAAGACAAGAAATTAGTGGTTGTTTTTTTTAATTCATCCATACGAGACATGTACGGTTCTGACGGGGTTGATTGCAGGGCACGGAAGTCGATAGGTTTAGGTCAAAAGTTTCTTGCCCCACAAGCATCCCGGAATAAGATCCCCTTCTTCTCTCACGATTTGTTTCGCCTCAAGGACTCTATAGCTTCGGAGTAATTAATGGAAGAAGTTGGGTAAGATCCAAAAAGTATTTATTATTTAATACTCCTTTTCTCTACATGCTGTTCGGGGTGGTTCCTAGCCAAGAATGTTTGGTGCTCCGTTCGGTTAGGCTAAGGCTAAAGAGCTCGTTCTTGCGACGGAAGAACTCAAGCAAAGCGAGCAAATGGCAAGGATTCATGCTTTTGCTTGTTCCCCTTTTTTACGCTATGCTACACCCGAATGTATGGTGACAGTTTTCTGGCGCATTGGAGCGAAAGAACACAGCGTTCTTTACCCGAGTCTCTTTGAAATGTTATTTTCGGGTCTTTTTCTCCACGTGTGTTATTATTCTATTTGCTTCACCATTTCTTCAGGATGCGAAAAAGTTTGAGGATAAGTTTTACCAAATTAATTGGAATGGTGTTGGTTTTGCTCATCAGGATTAGGTTATGTTAATGAAGCCGTTTTAATTGAAGTTTTTTACCGTGTTCAAAATAATTGTACCAAACAGAAAAACGTCTGTTTAGAAACAAACCAGGGCTTAAGATTTGGTTTCAATTATCGAAAAAAGGACTTGCCAAATAAACAAGCTAGATCACCCAATTTGTGACATAGTTTTCTGGAAAATGGAAAAAGATACAACCTTCTTGTAATTCACTTCTAACGATACACAGTTTTTGCTCTTTGCAGTCCAAATCATTAAGAGTAAAAAGGAATAATTTTCCTCGACCCAAAACATCTAAGCCGTTGTTAATTCGCATGCAAATTCCTGCCAGAGTTCATCCTTTTTCCCGGTGCTTACATGCAAAAACGGTGCCGAGTTCGCTTGTATGTCGCCTTTGATGGGATTAAAGCGTTTTTCCATACCCAAAACCATATGACCGAAACCGGTCGTCGTCGGCTTTGTTTTTCTTCCTTTATTTTTGGTTGGTTGTTCTGATGCTGTAACAAGAGCTAGACACAAAACCTGACAAAACCTGCCGAAACCGAATAGCAAGGGATGCGTCATTTAATGACCTCCACTACCTCCCGCAAAGGATATGTTTACCTCCTGCCGGCGTTACGGTCAAAGGGACAAAACAACCAACCAAACAGGACCGCTCGGAACACAGTCTTCCAGACTGCAAACTCCAGCTCCGACGTTGTCCAACGGGACGAGAAAAAGCTCTTGCTGAACCGCACACGGAGCCGGCAGATTTGCCCGAGCTTATAATTTCTGTTTTGTCAACATGGACTGCCCTTTTTACGGGCACTAGAGACCTCGACCTCCGGGAAAGCCAGACCCGCCTCGAACCGTCTCCCGTGCGTAATGCGTGAACGAATTGCACGAATATGAACCGTTCATGGCCCAGGTTTTGTAACAGAAGGCAACAAAAATCATGAAACGATGGGTTAACGTGGGTTCTGGGGTCATCATCGTCATACGGTGGTTCGGTCGTTCATTACCAGAATGGAAACCCTATTTTCAGTCCGGCTCGTATGGGTTATGTTTTTACTTTTATCTCACACCTCGCAGCAAGCCCGACGACAGGAGGCATTCCGGAAAAGGTGGCCAATTGTCCGGTCGGCATGGATCAAACCGAGCGCCCACCTATCCTCGGGGAGGTCGGTCTGGGACTCGATTTTTGTGTTTTCCCCTTGTTTGGTTAAATTTCCTGTCACTGTGGAGTTCCGGCGAAGTGACATGATAATTTCTTTGAATTAAACTCAACTGAAAACCGCCGCCTCTTGTCCGACGGACCACCTACGCACATATAGACATGCTCGTGTTCTCTGATGGATCAACCAAACCTTCGGCGATGTAACGCGCACAATCCTTGCCGGCAATTTTCACTCAAAGGCACAATTGGGAAAGATAAAATTCCAAGCGCATACACACATACTCTCGCGGTGGACATTTCAAGCGCGCCCGGATACGACCTCAGGGCAATGAACGACGCGAACCGATTGTTGTAGCGACTTTATTACGCTGGTGTGTTGGCCACAACACCGCAACACTGTGCCAATTTGGGACAATTGCTCCTTTTTTCGGAGTTACTCAGATACGCAAGGATGTACGGACAAACAAGGCCATAATGCAAATTGGTCCCATTGTACACACATATACCCACATACACGACCGGACAGAACCAAACACACAGTTGTGTCGCGCAGGGTGCAGGGGATTAATTAGCATTTCGGAACCATGTGAGACCACTCTGCAGTAGCAACGTGGGATTCGAAGGTGGGGAAGCAAGATAAAGACAAAACAAAAATGAGAAAAACTACCTCAACAACGCGGAAAGTGATAAGAGTCGAACGGAACAAAAAAGAAAACTAGCAAAATATGCATGTTTTGGAAGCATATTGGAAAAGTTTGCGCACATGGCGCCAAGGGGATGAAAAAATAGGATGCACAAGGAAGTAGGAAGGTGCATAACTTAAACCATTGCGGCGAATGGAAATAATGGCCATGGGCAACGTTTGTGCTAGTGATTAGTTTCACACTTGTCGCATGGTAAACAATAACCGATTCTTCGCTTTTGTGGAAAATGATAACTTACGGAGTAAATTGTGTTATTGCAACTCAAAATTCATACTCAACTCGAAGCTTAAAAGTAAATTAATATCCAAAAATATCCAGTAGCATTTCATAAGTATTACCATCAAAAGAAGTATGCGATGCGTGATCGAATAAAACGTCAATTTCGCTCCGTCATTGGGTTTATTGATTGTTGTAAAAGTATTTCCTTTGTTGTTATTTTCTTTTCGGCCTTTTTTGAGCAATATACACGAGTGCAGTTTATGGAATCCCTTTTATCTACACGCCAACGATTTGCCACTGGCTTTAAGGTTGAGCTGAAGTATCGAGTGGAAAACCGCCCCCAGTGCCTCTGATTTTATTGTGCCACTGACACACGTGTTGCAAAAACTGCGAAAATTTCCCCTCAGCTTTTCGTTATTACTGATTGAACAGAATATAATCATTCCTTTTAATATGAATGATTCGTTTGGGTTTTTTTCACGCTCACATATCACTCTCCGCTGGCTTTTTTGCCTGAAGTCATGCATGTATTGTGTGCACACATAATGAAAAAGGGACGATTTGTTTTCTGTTTTCCTTGTTAGCTCATTTCCACTAGTGATAGTATACAGGTTTCATCTGGCTATCGGATTTATTGAATGAATGTGTATAATAATAGGTTTATGTGCAGGCAGATTGGTGTATTGATCACAGAATATTCATTGCTGGTTGAGTATAATGCTTATTTTGACTGTCTTCGCAAAAATGTATTTTTATACTCATCGTGAAAAATACTTTAAAATCAGTAAAAAATCATACACCCTCTTTGTACATCAGTTGAGCTTAACGTGAAAGTCAACCCATTGATCTATTTTACACGGTACTTTAAAAACGATTCACTTCCATTTTTGTCCTGCCCTTTGGATCCCGTTGAAACATCTTTCGAGTTTCGCTGGAAGTTTTTTGATGCTCATAATTCTTTCTCCTGTCGGTGTGTGTTCTCCTACGACAAAAGTTTGCCATTCGAGGGGACAAAGAAAAAATATGCAAATGATACTGTTTCATGGGGGATTCGTTTTGTTTTCCCTCGCAAAAAGAAAGTTTTCTCTGCGTCGTCTGCCAAAACTGTCACCGTTTGGTAGGTAAAAGGTTGGTAGGTAGGTTGGTAGGGAAGCATTAGAACTCTTTCCACCCCTTTGTGCCTGTCCATATGAGCACGTGTACTTTTCGAACGTTACAAATCGAGCAAGAAAAAGTGGCCACAAATCACCTACCGCGATCATGCAGTCGATGTTACTTCTCGAGGGCACTCTAAGAGCCCGGTACCAGCAACGTCTGGCCTCCAGTCGGTGTTCTCTGCCGCCAAAATAGAGTTCCCTAAATCCCTTCTCGAATACCGACCCCAGCACCGAGAACCCCGACGAGCAGTACAGCATTTGAACGGATACATATCGTAAATCTCTACCGTAAGGCTCTTGATGCTGTTCACAGTTTCAGTTTTGTGGTTCACCAGCCTCTTCCCGGTGTCTCCTTGCTTGTGAATCTTCACCCTGGGTGCGCAAGTTTGTTGGGGCGCGCGAAACCCCGAATTATTGCCAACCCAACAACGAACCTTGGGCAGTTCGTTCCCGAGGACGAGCGTTGCCTGCGGTATGCTATCATTTCTAGGAGATCCTACTAGAGTTGTGACTGCGGCTACATTTCCTATTTCATTTCGATACCGAGCTTACATTTCTCCGCTCTCCCGCGTAGGGCTTGAAAGCCCTAAACACACTCCCCCTTTGTTATTCCCATGCCCTTTCCTTACTCTCGAGGGAGCCATAGAACCTCTGTGAAAACAGTTGCCAGCTTCCTTATGGTTGAATTCTAATCTAATAAATTTATGCAATTTGTAAAACATGGAGAAGCGCTGTATTTTATATCGAAAATATTTATGAACTACACCAGCAAGACAACCCTCCGTGGTACGATCTAGCTCATGTGGAAAAGGGCAGAAAGAAAACAAAACCGTTTTACCTAACTGCTAGGAAAACATTACCGTTATATTTGAGGTGCGAGGTGCAGCACAATTTAGTGGCATTTGGTAGTGATTTATATTCCATTTTTTTTACGGAGCTTTGAGGAATATGGTGGAGTTTTTCAGTTTCTCTTGTTTAAAGTTGCAAAGATGGATAAAAATGCGTCGTAAACGTATTTTCAAAGTATACAATTTACTTGTGAGCGTTTAATTCTTGGAATGAAGTGTTCACTTTAGACACGTTCTGAATTTGTAGTAAAACCATCCATCATGAAATCCGTGATCCTTGAGAATAGAACGATTTTAATTCGAATTGGTCTGGTAAAAAGCAAATATGTTGCTTAAGAACACTTATAAAGAACTTTTTACATTTGCACAGTAATTTTCTTTTTTTATTGCGAAATTATACGTTTAATTTCCTCAAACTTGAATCTGATTCTGTTCCGTTTGAAACGAGATTATGCTGCACGTATAGTTTGCAGAGAGCCAACACCATAAAGTGCGCAAGAGGGTTGGTGTAGCAGAAAAAGGAGCTCTAGAACCATTTCGCTTAACTTCAATCGAGATAAAACCACCTTGAGTCGGCTGGATTCCTCAAAGGACATTGTAATTTCTTCCCTCATTCTCTCTTTCCTTCTATTTTTTCCTCGATCTCTCTCATCCTCTTCGCCTGTTTAAGAATAGCCGATAATTTCCGATGTCCTTGCAGAGAATGTGCTAAGCCGCATCGTTGCTTAAGTAAATAGGTGCTTCTTTCTGTTTCGCTGAGTCACAAATCGCCGAAGTTAACGATGCTCGACCAACCGAGACTCAGCGTTGCCAGAGTATGATGAATAAAAAAAAGTACCAGCACCAAAGCTCACCGTCTTACCTATTCTAATTATTTCTGCCAACGCCTCCTAAACCCTAGAATGGCCGTCCCTCCTTATTCGCAACCCACGTGGAAGTCGCCATTTTAGCACACTTCTTATCGCTCACTTACGAGCGTAGAGTGTAATTATTTATGATCGCCCACTCGCAACAGCCACTAACCAACCAAGGTCTTACCGTTGGGGCCGCGGCTTCACCCGCCCGCCCGGAGAGTGCTGGTTTTATATTTTCCTTATCTACCGGGATTTTTCTCCCACGCACGGGCCGCGGGAAAAGGGAAAGAGGACGCGAAGCAGCGAGATGACGGAGAGGAAAAGGAAATCCGCAAACAGCAGCAGAACAAAAATCCCAAAACAACCAAAAGACCCACCGAAGATACAGAAGCATCGCAAACACATGATTACCTCCTACACCGAGCTAAGCAAGCCTTGCCTTGGTTTCCACCGATACTCAAGGGTGTGGAGAAAATGAGGATGCGTCCCGTTGTTAAGGATATTGTTGTTAGGCCGGTGTCGATGACTTGCTTCCTTTGGTTCGTCTTGAGACGTAAAAGAGGCAGAGTAGCGTTCTTTCGTGTTGCGTTCCGTTTTCGATGGTGTTTTTCCTGGCGGATGTCGGAAAAGCATCATAATAGTCCCTCAGTGCGCTGTTTGTGATAATGACGTTCGAGAAGACACTGCCGGACGTTCGCGCTGACTCACCAGGGGACTCATCGAGAGAGTAATTAAAAGTTCGCAGCTTCATCAACATTGACACACAACTATCCCCCTAACGACGACTGTGCGATGCTGTCTTCTGCGAGATTGTTTACTGTTTACAATTCACGTGGAATTCTGGCTGGTATGGAAACCCACACGCTTGCATGTGTCCCGGAAGGAGTCGAGACAATCATTTTCCGATCATTACAACGCCACGCATGACCGGGTGCACCATGCTCTCCCACACTGTTGTGACAAATCCGTCCGTCCGACCGTTATCCGATCTTTCCGCTACGAGACGGAGACAAATGAGTACGATAGTAACGCTCCCGGGAAAACATACTGCATCTAGGGACTCTTGTTCGGTTTCCGCGACGGAGACAAATGCAAAGTCTCACAAAATGTGCCTCAAAAATTAATAACATGCAATCGGTGCAACTCGACACCGGGTGAGATATGAGTGGTTTCATCTGTTCCACCATCCCGGATAGTCCTTAAACTTGGGATACGCAAGTGTGAGAACCGATGTCTTCGTAAAATGTTACTTTTTTCGGTCCTTCCATTGACTTTTAGTCTTGTTCTGTGACCTGCCTACTCTAGAGGTTGTGACCGTAGGGAAATCGGTCCCAGGATTGTTTGGCAGGCCGTCGAGACCTGTGATGACTCTCGAAAGATGCTAGTTTTCCACTGCCGCTAAACTAAACGATAAATGCGACGAGAGCTGGTGGTGCTTGTAGAAAACATCTGTCGGTGTGGATTTGGAGGAAAATGTCTTAAAAAATATCCAAGACTTAAGTTGTGTGATGAATCGTGAAGTACTTTTTCATGGTGTGCTATTAATATTTTTATTTATTTTGGATTTATTTTTCAGAAACTACCAGGAAAAAAATTTCAACGGAAACACCTAATATGATTGTGATTTAGTACCGAAGATAAGATCTAATTTGTACATTCATTCGTATTTCCCCAGAGATAATCATGAAATTTACCGTTTTTTTAGATGAAACAAGAAACCATAGTTCTGTTTTTTTATAAAAACTGAAGCCATTTAAAATGAAAGAACATATTTTTCTTGGCATGGAAATATCCTTCGACGATTACGAGAAAATCGGGAGAGTATTTGATCAACTATTCCTATATGTTGATGGTACACGAAACTCGCTGAAATATTTAAATTCCAGAGATCTTACCTCCGACAGCTCATTTAATATGATCTCGTTACGTATGAGAAAAACTTCTGATAGTTAATTGTTATCTTGGTATAATAATGTCCATTCATTAGCAACTGCCTTTCCATGCATATTTTATATGCTACAGGAAAAATTACACGTTGAAAGAAGTGGAGCTAATTTCAACAAATCGTGCAAAAACCAAGCTTGAAATAAATCCAATGATTTGCGAATGTTTTCGTCGACTCATCGATCACAATATTCCACCTCTGAGCTAGCTGTGAAGTGAATGGAATAAAAGTAGGTAGTAAAACCCTGTTTCGGATGAGAAAATTTAATAAATGTGCCCTGTTGCTTCGGCGAGCTCGATTTTATTTCCGTAAGTACATCCTTCCCAAAATGTCCGAAGGGGCCGTGCACATGCCGTAACAATGAATTTTCCTGTCTTTTGGTCTGTTCCGCATCGCTTGTAGGACATGGCAGCACACGAATGCGTTCCCTGTACACATTTCCATCCGGTGTGAAAGATGTGAAGGGAGAAAATTCCTCTGGGAAATAAGGTGTCGAGAGGCTTGATGTGAGAAGGAAAATTAAAATCAGTCGACGCCTTTCTACGACGCGCTCGCTAGCTCGGGATTGAGCTTGGCTCCCTTGGTTTCGGATCCTTCGTAAATGTGGCGTATGAGCCCATTTTTCCCTAGTTTTCTATTGTCCTAGATGCGATTCGTGGGAGGTAGAAATTTCATGCTACAAACATCGGTTGCCTAGGGGGAAGATTTCCCGGCCAAACCATCGGGGGAAGAAGATTTCTCATTCCTTCAGCTTATTCATAATTCACATTCTAAAAGAGAAACAGTCTTGCACAGAACGGCCTCATCACGACCACCACTGGTGTCTAATATGCCGTCAATTGTTCCTGGCAACGGTGTTCTTTCTTGAGCCCCCTTCGAACGACTTTCCCACCGAAGGGGTGAGCTATTTCAGGGACCATCGATTCCTTCTGTCCGTTTCCTCCAGCGAAGGGGAAAAACTTTTTCCCTCTTCAGCGAGAATCCTCGAGATCGAGGGGTTTTTGAAAAACGCTTTCCCTCGAAAGTTGGTTCACAGTTTCGGGATACGATTCTTCACCCCGGAAAAGCGGGAAACCCATTTGCGCGCCTCGGGTACATCAAAAAGCAACAAAACACACCGTAAGGAGTCAACATATGTGAAACTAATTCCTTCGAATGAGGATTTAATTCCTTTGTGTTAATAAGACGAGTGCACAAACTCCCTCACAACTCGTCGAATGCGTATCTCGCTTCTTTGGGGTGTTTCATGATCTGTGTTTATTGGATTTGGTCCTTCACCCCAACCTTAAAGGTGACTTCCACAAAATTCGATTTTTCGTAACCGGATTTCGAAATCCGGTTGTTGCCGAAAACTTTACGTTGAGAGATTTGTGACTTCCGATGCTGCGTTTGAGCCTTAGGCGAAACAACATTTAATCTTTCCTTGGCTTTCCGTGTGTGATGTCATGTCTACGTACATTAGGCGTCTAGAAAAGACCCTTATCGATATGGTTTATGGTGCTTGTGTTTGTGTACCCTTTGGGTGGGATAATGCCTCCTCGATCAGAGGAACAATGTGTGTGATGTTTATTTTGATTTATTCGTATGTTAAACAAAAAGGCTATCAATAATCTCCTGAGGCTCGTATCACCGAATCGATAGCAACACGGTACCGCTTTCATTCAATTAACGATTCTTGACTTGATTTTCCTAACCAAAACCCTCCGTAAACCATTCGCCTCCAAGGCAGTTAACATTCATCGCAGTTATGAGCCATAATTCTCTCGTGCAGCTTGGTAGAAGAATTAAGTCGGTATGAACACTTTCGACATAAAATTGCTTCAACGGCCTGGGAACGCTGGAAGGCAAACGAGCAGGATGAATTCAAAACAGCCCGAAACAAGGGTGGCTCTGTGGAGGAAAATAAATGTTTCTTGGCCTAAGCCCTACGTGCTTTGCCTTCGCAATCATAATCTTCTCTAGCCTAGCCTACTCTAGGCCTACTCGAGCCACCATAAACTAATAACGAAAATTATACATTAAACGTTGGAAATAATAAATTAAATATCCTGCAGGGTCAAACCCCCAACTGTGGGTGAGCTGGATGCTCCCAGTCGTACGGTGCACGCCCATCGTAAAGTGGCCCCGAAATAGCATCATCAACAGCTTCCGCACGAGACTCGGAGGGCCGATGAAAGGATATAAAATCCTGATAACGTCCACGCCGTTAACCCGGTTTACGAAGAGCGACAAAATCTCCTTCACGAAACAAAACGAACGGAAACAACACGTAGTTGTCCTTCCTCTCGCAGGGGACTCGTACTGGCGAATATGCTTTCACACGAAGATTTTTCCCTCCCAGAAGAACCACTCGCAACGAGGTCAAACGTTATCACAAATCGTTCATAAACCAGGAAGCAGAAGAGACGGGAAAGAAAAATTGCAGATAAATCCTGAATAATGATATGACAACTGCATGGGACACTCGAGTAGTGACACTAGGATGGAAAAGGATACAAACCAACAAACACACACACGTAAATGTTTGTAATAAGATAACGTTTCGCTGGATGTTGCATTTTTCGTCTGAGTGGAAGTCCTTTCTACCAACAGGGTTTGAAGAAATAATAATGATGGCCTCCGCAGATACCAGCAGGCGAATGGAAACGATGCATCGGGGTGGAATTCACGACATACTGCTTCCGTGTCAACGGCGTGATTGGAAAAACGTCAGGAAAAACTCGTCCGGGGTCGTTCAAGTGGTGGTCGAAGCCCGAGTCGCAAACGGGGGGAAATAAAATGCAGCTAAGCTTGACTAATCCGCTTTATTCGCTAGAAAGTATATTTCTGCTATTATTTATGCTTCGATGTGCTTTATGATTGAAAATATAAGCATCGCTTGATGCAGTGCCGAGGCGGACGAAAGCCGGAACACAGTGTTCGATGTGCCGGATTGATCCGAAACAATCCGATGATGCGTGTGATTGGGTTCTGGCATATTTTGTTAGCTGGGAACAATGATTTACTTTACAACCAGTGAAATGGATTCAGTTTTCCATTCGATAAGACTACTTGTTTGCTTCGTAAAGGATATTTTAATTTTTCACGTAACTGATATGTAAGAATATTCATTGGTCGAATAAACCAGTGAACAAGTATTAAACTCATGACCATATCTTGTTTGACCTTTAAATCTGAGAAATTGATATTCAATCTATCACAACTGAACAAGTTTTTAAATTATAGTTCTTACAAGTTCTTTACCCTCAGCCTTTGTCCTGCAAATTGAACCGTTTTTACAGAAATAAATCACAATTTCTCTTCATTTACAATAATATCATGAACCTACTTGTTACTCACTCCCAACAACAGCAACAAGCATTCCAACACTACTTCACGATTTATCGTCCCGAAAAATAGCACAAAAGAATCTCAACGATTTGCATCGCCATGTTTAGCACCTCCACTTTTCACGTGCCTACCACTTCCGGTTGGACTTCGGGGGTGTTTCACAATGCTTTTGCTTACCATTTCACCCTCCATTAAACGCGGAAAAGTTCAAAGCACTCGGGTGAAGCGCAGCATTGGAATGGCGCAGAAAAGAATCTTCTTGGGATGAGGATTTGTACCATTTTCCCCCAAATGACTTGTAAATCATTCAGCCCTCATCCCTACACAGCGTATTATTTTACCCTGCTTTCCAAAACCGATTTCGATAGGGAAAATAACTCGAGAGGTTGTGATCCAGGCGAGATGCTAGGGACGTAGGGCAAACACTACAAGAAGAGATGAACCAAAAGGAACCAAAAAAGCAGAAAAACATTACATCATAGGTTGCCGTAGCGATTTTTCATTACCTCAAGTGCTCATTTGTACTTTTCAATGCGCAGTTTTCCTTCGTTGACGATTTGAGTAGGGAGTTCCACTTCGAGGAAATGACGAAAGTGAAATTTCCTTCTCGTTTGCCACAAGGGCATTCATCGCCCTCGTTGTCATTTATGCTGTTATTCTAGTAGTGGTAGTAGTTGTTTTTGTTATCTCATTGATAGAGAAGTTGTTATTGTTAGGGAAATTAGGAAACATTACGGCGAAAATTCGAGAACCAGCTTCAGACCGAGGGTAAAACGCGGTATCCCCAGTGGTCATCTCCGAGACATTCCGAAATTGTCATCCACCCAAACTATCATCAACCCCAACAATTCACGAGTCATTTCAATTCCCGTTGACTTATTGCTCTCGTGCGTATTGGAGAACGAGGCACAGAAGGGGAAAATCTATTTTCGAAGAATGTCCAAGAGGGCACAGCACCACCGAAACTGCTTCCGACGTAGACGTTAAGTTTCATTTAACACACAGCAAGCACTAAGGACGACTGTCGGAGCGATTTACAACCAGGGTTTCGGACCAGGACGAACAATATCCACTTCAATCTTGGTTGACCGCCATTGTGACTCAAAGATTGGATGAACCCCAGAAGTAGATAGTAATTAATTTTAGATTTATTCGTTTAGCTTTTACTCTCAACAATGGGTCGTTCGGGCGCGTTTTCACCGCTTGATAGAAAGGGAAGTAGATCCTTGTTCTTGTGTGCTTGATTAGGAGCTTTCGTTACGTCGAGAAGTAGTAGAAGGTCCTACTCTATACATACAGCTTCGCACTCAGCCCTATGTTAGGATGATTAGAATGTGTAGGGCTCTAGATAGACGATAATTCGGAGTACTCTTCCGAGCCGTCTTCCAAGGAAGTAGCGTCACGTGCAAGACTCAGTCGTCGGTACTTTGTGGCCATAGTAATGAGTTCGGCTGCGGTGAATGCGATGATCCTTCGGTCGTTCCAGTGAATCTGGTTCGTGGTTTGGAAGATGACGAGCGCCACGGTTGTATTTATAATGAGTTTTAGCATTAAATTGATTGTGTTTAATTACTACCGGGCTTTTGGGGCCAACCGAAGGGAACAATAAGCGTAAGAGATGCGAATTAGAAGGGTTTCAATAACGCAACTGAAATTCGTTGGACTTCATCGTGGAACCAGCTTCGTAGTCTCCTTGGATGATCGGATCCAAGAGAGTGACGTCTTTGGTACAAATTATTTACCACCGAACAAGAAACACTTAGACTTTCGTCAAATCCACGGAAACGCTGTGTCAAGGGTCTCACTCTCTCATTCGTCAGTAATTAACCGACCGTCACCTCAAACCACCCGGCGTGTAGGACCTCACATCCACTGTTGCAATTGAAACGGGCCAATAAAGTGAAAACTCGTCAAAGTGGCAGCATGAAAAGCCAAAGTACCGACGTCCACCGAGAACAGTCGAGAGCCACAAACCCCTTTGGTGGCTGTTTAGGCAAAGCAAACATTTCACTCCAAGCGCCAAGCGTTGCACTTGCACTCGCACTTGCCCCGAAGGTCTCTGGCTCGCGATTGGAAAGCGTGGGAGCCGAGCGGAAGCGACCGGAAACTATCTGGAGTGGACTCGAGCTCAAGTGTGCACGCTAAGAAGAACTCTCTCGTGGTTGGATTGGATTGTCGTTGTGCAAAAAATTAAACGGAAGAAAAACCAACTGAAGGAAAACAAGTGGAAAAGTTAAGAGTTTCAAGCACTGTAAACCGCAGGAAAGTTGTTCTTTTCATTTACCACCGCACCATCTTGCGCGTGGACCCAAGGCGATGACGTCCGTTCAAAGCTCACATAACCTACCGAGAATCATCACGGATGATTGTGTGTGTTCGCGGTTTCAAAAAGTGGGTAAGGGTTGGAAGAAAGGTGAAACCCTTCAGGCCAGCTGATGGACGGTTTAACCATTAGTTTGATGAAAGAGTTGCGCGCGTTTTCCCCCCGCTTCCTCCCGTCGCAGGAAGGTGATGAAAAGTACTTTCACGAGAATTTGAGTATTGTGCAAACGAAGAATTAAGCGTTTGGACGCCGAGGGAAAACGTTATCGCGAACGTTATCGTCCGTTTGCTAATGAGAAGTGATTCCGCAACGAAGGATCTTATAAAACTCTGCAAGAAAGCAATCTCTGACTCCGTTTGATTAATTGTCCGTAAGATGGACTTCTTGAACGGTTTCTTGGAACACGTTTTATTGAATTGATTGTGTAAAAGTTAATATAAAATTATTCCATGCACTACAAACTCTTTATTAGTTGTTGTATATCTTTTTAAAACCAGATCGATGATTACCTTCAATATTCAATATTAATTTCAGTTTAAAACGGTTGCTACCAAATGTGTTTGAGAAGAAATTTTAAAAATCGGTGTTAAATCAAAAGATTTGAAAAAGTAATAAACGATGGCCCAACTGGAAAAGTTTCCCAACTGCTGTTTTCCTACGATAATATCTTTTTCTGCTAGTTTGCAGCTGGTTTTCTTTAACGTTGAAACGAAAAACTGTTCTCCCGTGGATTAAGAGCTCATCAAGTGCGGCGGAGGAAAATGCATCAGCTTGAAAGAGAAAACTCAGTTGCCCAACGGAGTCGGTAAATGCACCATTTCCATTTGCATCCATCCCAGTACAACCCTCAACTCACTTTTCTCCACCCTTGACGTAAGTGAATGAATGCATAAAATGCATCCACCAATGGAGTTTTAACGAAAGCATTGAATCTTAAATCTTCTTCTTCCTTCCTCCCACGTTCCCACAGAGAACGTTCCTCCGACCATCCTTGACGTAACCGCAGTCGATTTTATGATTCTATTAAGATAAAAATGTTGTGTTAATGGTTCAGTTGAAAGGAAAATTGAATTATGAATATGAAACCATTCTGACACTTTGTTGCCTTTCGCCCGGAATTCGCGTTCCTTGCCATCGGTGGACTTCAGTCGAGCGCAGCGGCCCGTCGTTGCTGTCTTTGGCGGTCGCCACGTTCCCCCAATGAAGCCCCGCTTCTGGAACAATGTCGAAATGTTGATGATACCACTTGAGATCATCGGCTTAAGAGATCCATTTTTGAGCCACTCTTGCGATGTACCGCGATGGCCAATGACGAAGAAGAACCGTCGTTACACCGATTCGATGGAGTATGCTCCCGCCGCGGCACAAGTAGCAACGGCTCACAGCGCGATCCATAAAATGCTACCGTTCTTGCGCCAGAACCGAAGGCATCTGTACCTCGAAGGGACCGTCCCGAAATGGGGAAACTGAATCGAATTTCAAACAAAACCGCAACATTGCCGCCGCCAGAAGCATCGAGTGGTCATGCTGTGTACCATCGGGGAGACCGTCTGACATGCTCAGCGGTGTCCAAACGTGTGTGTTTTTTTTTCCAACGAATCGTACGGAAAAACTGATCCCGGTATAACCTGTTCTAACGTAGGGAGTTTTCCTGGAAATCGCGCTGTGAACAGATGGAACAACTCGCAGCAAGTGGTTCGCTAAAGGAAGACCTCGCTTCAAGGGCAGGTCGGTAGATGATGTGGTAATGGAGGTGTATGGAGGTGGCTCGATAAGGAGTGATTCAAAATCGTGTTTCCCGACTACCGTTGAATTGAGCGGCTGTAATCGAAAGGTGAAAAATGATCGAGAAATTGGGCCTCGTTTCGGTTTTGGAGTGAATGTAATCATAAATACGGTGGAAAAGTGGACGGTCGGCCAAACACATCACATCTTCTCGAACCTACCAACAAGAGTCGGCTGAGGGTGGGAAATAGAATTCACATTCTACGCCGTCGAAGGATAAGTGATATGATCCGCTTTCTTCGTCCTTCTACGTGCAAAACTGCTCGTTTATTGGATGCCTTTTTCTCAGAAAGGCCCAATGAAAGTCGAGGTAGGATTTGTTGAGTTTTTCACATTTTTCCACAACAGATTCTCGGGTTCGTACAGTATTTGCGGTTATTCTTTCGCTCCGGTAAGGAAGGCAATATGGTGAACCATTTTGTGGCCGTACGTGCGCACTTGGAAGCATGTTTTCTCCCACGATGCAATACCATCGACAATGGGGATCGGGATTCTCTTTTTTATTTTCTTATATCCCACCGATTCCTTCCAACGTATCCCCAAGTCGTTTGGGGAAAGTAAGTTTGTGAAATGGGATGGTAAGAATTACACACACATGCACACGAAACATCTGATCTGATGGTGGAAGAAGAAAATCTGGAACGATCTTGTATTCACAAGGCTCCCCGGAAAACTCCCCGGGATTTTGCAAGGAGCTTTTGGCGAAGGAGCTGTTTTCTTCAGCTTTTTTCTTTTTCAGGTACTACAACACAATGCCGTCGCGTCACTTTGCATCCCAAACCCGACGATCTCTACACTCGCTGCGAATTTTGTGGGGATTATTTGCCAAAAGTGCATAAATTGCTAGTTCACAGCCGGTGCGATATGATGCCTGGCGTGGTTCCGCTTTTATTCGCGTCAGCATCAGCACGTGGTCGTGTGGGAAATGAAGGTCGATTTATGGTTGTTTCCGGCTGCAGACTTTTCGTTTCCCAAAACATCGACAAACCGTACTACATTGATTGAAGTTGAGCAAACCGTCAGCTCGGGCGATAAGTTAAACAACTGACCGAGTCGTGTTCACTGACAGATGACGAACCAGCCAAGGCTTCGGAGCTGCTGGTCGGTGATAAATTGCAAAATTAATGAGCCAAATCATTCCTCGCCAAACTATTTATTGACTGGAAGGTCGTAAATAATTGCCGGAGCAAGCCAGACAGTCACGCCAGTAGTGTTGGTGTTGTACTGGTTTTGGCTACAATCTGTTGGAGTTACTGTGGTGGAGAAAAGTAGACCTCGGAGTATTTCTTATTGTAGTCTCCAAAATGACGATGGATGGGTTTTGTAGCTTTGGTTGAAATATACTGCTAAATTATGCAAATCATATGATTCCCTTCCGGATCTCATGTTTCAATTGGGACGCATTCTGTAAAGCAACACTTTTAATGTTGGTCTTCAGCCAAGAAAATGGTCTGTTAAAGAGAAAAGAACCAGCTCATGTTGAAAGCTCGGTGGCAAATATTGTATCATACATTTGTGCTGATGAGAAAGTGGAAAATTGGGCTTCACCTCTATTATGACCTGTCGAACATGAGACCGTCAGGACATGTTGTTGGCCCATTTTCTCATTTCCCACCGTCAAAGAGAGTGCAATTCCTTCAAAACATCGCTCGGTTTTGGTACGGGATCAAACCTTTCCCATCTTTGGAAATGGTCTTTTTCAAATCCCCGAGTTTCAAAAGAAATCATCGATTGGATTCCTTTTCTCGTTTGAGTTATATTCACTTCCCATCGTTTGCTTCAGCGCAAAGAGTAAAGAAATTAATAGAATTGAAAAAGAAGACTTTTTTTGACTATTTCGTTTAGATTTTGTAGCTTGATATCCCTTCGCCTGTGTTTCCCCCGTAATTCAAGAAATCTTTCAGACACAGTTGCAAGGTGAATCGAGCTGAATAAAACGTTCCACAGAATTCGAAGAACCCCATTCCAAACCAGGATGCATTTGCCATCCAATTTCGTTGCCTTATTGCATTGCTTTATGTGCGCGTCGTTTGGGATTAGGTAGGAGCGAAAGGTGAGGCGAAGTTTTCTTTTACCGAATCGGCAAAGAAGCAAATGTGCCAGCTTTTCTCAAGAAGGAGTGCAGACAAACGGACAATAAGCGCATTTACTAGAAAAGCAAAATGTGTCGGTTTCGAGGACGGGGATACCTGGCGCCCTCGAGAGTGGTTCGTGAATGGGTGGCATTCTTGGGCGACATTGGGATTCTTGGCAAGAAAGGAAAAATCTTCCGGCTTGAGAAAAGTCATACTTCGTACGCAATCGTTTCAGCATCAGACACGTACGGTTACATACAATACATACATACCTACAACATAGGTTGCCCGCATAGCGCCAACTGCCATCGACAGCTTTCGGTTCGATCTGTGCGACTGCAAGGGTTTTCAATTCTATTGAATGCATTACGAGAGAATGCACTTTTCCGATGGCACTAGAACAGGAAAAACACTCCCAAGGAACCAGCTTAAAAACGCCACGTCTTCGAATGGGACCGAATCGAATCAAATCACGCCCTGTCTCTCATAGGATGCGTTTCGACGGGACGAGAGTGCGGTTCCTTGAGGTAGGGTTTTAATGACTAATAGCCTTCACCTATGTTAATCCAGGACAGCAGACAATACGTCCTGTGAACAACACTACCATTGATGCCCGATTCGGGACTGATTCCTCGAAGCTTTCATCCGTAACCACGACGATTTAAGACTAACAAAAGCCTTAAAGCCGATGTCTGGTTCGGAAGATCGGGAATGTCGTCCGTGTCCTGCTGCTGCGTTATGTCAGAAGGAATGTTTGGAAGCGAAGCAGATCGGATTATCTGTACGTCGAAAACATACCTTCGATTCTACTGCGGCGATGCGTTCCAGCTGGAAATGGATGGGAAAAAGGAACTGCACCGAAATGGGATTAAAATTCATTGTTTCATAAGAAGCATCCTAAAAGACGACGAGATGAACAACATCGCTTCCTTCGGTTCTCTGTAATGTTTCTCGTGACTTTCCTTATATTCTTAAAGCATAATCAAGTGATGATCGCATGAGATGTTGCTCTCGCTTCTAAATTCAGTTATGATAAAACAAATGAAGCCAAATGCGAAAGCTTTCAAAGGAAGAAAGCCACGTCCCAGGATTTACGGAGATTCATAAATAATATGTGTGCGAGTTGCAAACAGTTGTTCTTCCTGTTCAGAATTGTAATGAAACCTTCAGGAAGCTGCCGGGAGTTTTATCCGTTAGCGATGGGCGTTGGTTCCTTCTTCGGTTCTGTGAATCGGTAAGCAATAGCCGCCTTTTTCCTTTTGCACCGGCGGTCCCGGGCGACAAACACCAAGCAGGAAATGGTAGAAAATGTCTCGTATTTTCTCGTTCCTACTGTCGTCCTTCTACACAATACACAAACAAACGTTAAGAAAGGATGCTAACATCCCACTAGCGTCCCTTTCTTGCGATCCGACCCAGCTCTTGTTCGCTTGGGATTAAAACATTTGTTTATTTTTTCTTATGAGGGCACAGCAATAAGGAAAATTAATACGCAGCGTCTTGAAGGTGCTCCGATATACCCAGATCGTCAATTGTTTAAAACTTTAAAACGAAAGGCGAAGGTAGAAGTTTACGAAAAGAAAAGATAAAGCTTCCTCATCACATCGATCCGGAACCATCCCGAGTCTTTCCTTCCATTTTATCAAGTTCTGGGATTTCGATGTTTTTGTCGCTGTTTCCGTTATGGATGGATGGGAAATTAATTTTCGTCACAAAACCCAAACAACCAGGATTATTCCAATGCGTCGGGCTATTGGTTACTGCGTTGTCGCCATCACCGTGGCAGATCGCTCGGTTCTTTATAATCGTTGTTTTGGAATTCTTTGGGTTTGGTGAAGAGACAGCATTACAGGAGACAATTGGGTAATCCTGTTTGCCAATTTTTTCTTTGGCTCGAATCTGTCGAAGCCGATCCGGGTGTGCAACAATCGTTGAATGCCTGGTGCCTAGAAGCTTCTGGGACAGATTAGATGAGCAAAAGGAAAGTAGAAGTTCTTGTTTAAAAGGCAAACAGCGTGAAATTATTGTTTCTCTGAGTCATAATTAATTTCATTTAAAACCATCCGAACCTCGCAGACCATACACACATACCGAATGTTCATATCTTTCAAAAATTGATTCACGCATCGAGCGATTCTTCAATGTTTGCTCGAGGGCTCTGTTTCCTCAAAACCGCGAAACTCATCCATGACACATAAAAAGCAAGTAAATTAAGCTCATTACCGCCGAAATCGTCGCTTTCATCTCTCGCCACCGAATGCGGCACGTTCCGCGGAACCGCAGCACGCCAAAGTAATCTACTTCACCAAAATCCGCTTAGTACACAAGCGGCACGCCGACAATTTTGCTCGCAACGCACGAAAACCCCATATCCCGGGGATTCCCGAATACCTCCAGCATCACTCTTGGAGATCTCTGAACCTGGGGCTGGTGGCGACCGGAAACCTGGGTTCGGAATGTGTTTGATAATTAATTTTCAGTCATGTCTCGACGAAAACCGCACGGTTCGTTTGTTGCAAAAATTCAGTTTTGTCTTACGAGACAAGATGAGCAGTTCAGCGTCTGGCGCGGGTTTTGGTGGGGCAGGTAGACACATGGGGAGGGCCGGGGACATTTTTGCTCGTAAAAGTTCCCTCCTCTCTCTTCTCCTCTAAATCAACTTAATTTCCCAGAACGAACCCGCCTGCCTCTTTTTTTATGGGGATATATGAACAATATCGCTTATGGAACATGTTTTTCGACTTGCTCAAAATTGGATTTCGTCCGCTTGAAACACTTGGTTTGCGTTTTTTATTGGCTGAAACAAACTTGCTGTAGCTCCGGAAAGGAACCAAAAATTCCTGTAAAATATTCTCGCTCCTAGGACCGCGAAAAGATAGGCCGTGCCGAATGTAATTAGTAAAAGCTGCTCCTTTTCCCGGCGTGCCCTCGAAGGCTCCAGGCTAGAAACGGACGATACTGGGATCAGTCTCCCAGACTCTACTCACGCCTCAGCACCCAAAACATCGACCGGACAAGCCGGCCTACCTTCGCCGATGGTGTAAGATTTATGAAAGATAATTTGTAGGTATTAGCGATAGATATCTTGTACGGTCGGATTTCACGAGTTCGGGCTCGCTCAGTTCTACCTGGTTTCTAAGTTAGCTTTTGGTTTTGGGTTTCTTTTGCGAAGGAAATTATGTTGCACTAGCGAGAGTCCGCGTCCGGAGGGCGGACAGATCGTGCCCTTCGATGTTCATCTTCGGCTACAAATTGGATCCCTCTGTACCTAATATCTTCCGCTCGGGCTCGGAGATGGGAAAGTTAAAAGAATCATTGAAAGTCCAAACGGCGAGTCAACGCAAGAAAAGACCAAACAACCAAAAAAGCAACGATTTAGAGGCACAATATTTGAAACTTAAACTGTTCTTCGACGGTGCGGTCAAGGACGTGTGCCCAGACACGCTGCTGGTTGAGGGTGAAGCGAAACCGAAAACACTCCCGGGAATGGTATTATCTTGCTTGTTTGTTCTTTTTTGCTTGGGTCTGGGTTTGGGAAGTAATTAAAGGTCGTACGCTTTGGTAGAAGTTGATTAGATGTTTCGAGTAAATTATTTGAAGGCATGTTTTTGCCTTCCTTCGGCTCGATTCCTCCGGGAGTAATCTACCGCTGATGATATAGTCATTAGTGGCCACCTTTTGGAGGCGTCCCGAATGACATCGTTATGCTTGATGCATTTTTCATGAGCTATCAAACGGAACGATGTGCTGATCCGGGGCGGGTTTATCCTTAAATGTGTTGTTGGACAAAAAAGAAGTACCGTCCGATGTATAATATGAAATCTCCATTACACACAAATGGGATGCAACAAGCTGGTGGTAAATTGACAACGCGAGCATTGATTTCTGCATCCAGCCTATACAATTGTGGTTAGCATTATCCAACACCATAATCTTATCGAACGACACGCTTGCAGCATAACATAATCAATGCTGCGTTTAACAAACGGGCGAAGAAGAGGGTCTTCCTGTTTTAATTTCTCTTGTATGTGTGCTTGGTTTATAAATTGCACAACTAATTTATTCTTTAAATGATGCCTGGAAACCGCATCCCGGGGAACGCCCGCAACATCCGCACGGGAAAAACCGAAAGCATGTTCACATTATTAAATCCCATGAAAGCATCCCCTTTTCTCTCGCTCCAGCTGAGATTCCCGCGAATAGATATTGGGGGCGGGCAGACGCAATGTTGTTGAATGAATGCGTTTGTGAATTACCAGCATCCGGAATTATTAATTTTCCTTTCACTGCCGCTTCCTGGCTATGAAAGTTTATGTTCTGTGTTTGATTTTTTCCTCTCGTAACGAACTTTTCGTTTTCTTTCATTGCCAAGTGTACAAAATTCTCGTTTGAAGTAACCAGCTTGTGCGTCCCCGGGAGGAGCTTCTTTTTTGATAGCAACAATTGAATTTAATGCTACGCAAACCAATATGCCACAACGATGGCGCGGTATTGAATTACATTCCGTTTCTCGCCCGCCTTCAGATCATCCATCCGCCGGTTCGCTAATGTTCTCGGCCCGGGCCTCGAGTGAATGGGAAAAAGGGCTCGACCCGAGGTTCCCGAAGGGGCGCATTTACACACCTACTTAACATTTCGAGCGCCCTCAGATAGGTGCGCTTCGTATGTCTGTTCGTTGGCATGCTTCTATTCTTTTCCACCTCCTTGATCGTTACTTCATGCTGATGTTCCGATCACCTTCTCGCATTTCGTACGCTCGGTGGAGGGAGGCGGGCGTGAGTGGGTAAAATGAAGATGATGATAGCTGAAAATTATACGCTTCAGGTCCGCGCGGGTTCTCGATAGTCTGGCATTACCGCGCGCTGGAAGCCGGCGTTTCGAAACCGTGGAATCAATCGATCGTTCACCGAAACGGCGCATCGAGAAGACTTCATCAATAATGTACAGGCGGTCGGAAGGCGCTCCCGGAGCGGGGATTTTCGTGCGGGGTGGTCGACGTCGAGCCGGGCCATTAGATCGACGCGGGAGTGTGTGTTCGCGGAGACCACTTTGGGCGAAGAACACACATCGGATATCCCGAAAAGTCGATTTGATTACTGCAATCACGGCATCGTCGGACGCCCTCGATGTCTGGGCTCGGGAGGGGCCAGAACGGTTCTGGTGTGGGTGATAGGGCGAAAGCAATCCGTGTGTCCGACCCTTCCCTTTACCTCGTTCGCCTCGCCTAACCCCTGCCTGAGAAGGGGAAAATAGTTATTAAACTTTTAATGTAATCAATCGCCCTCGGATGCTACCGGTGTTGGATGCTGCCCGGCGCGACGTTGCTCGAGTCGACCACCGGAAGGAGGCTTTGGCCGTGTGATTTTGTGGTTAACCTTTCATCCTGGCCCGGTTTCCCTCCGGGCAGCCGCGACGTTGGGGGTGAAATGAGTCATATGGCACATAATGAGGTGAGAAAAGCTGGCTCTTCGTGGATTTCGCGCGACAGGAGCGGCGGCCGGCAAAGGTAATGTTAATGTAGGCCGACAGATGTCACGACATTAAGGAACATGTGCATGTGACGGCTGCCGTTACGCGAAGGCCCATCCTACTTTGCGAAGGTCAGCTTAGCGAGGGTGAAGCTTGGGATAATGATACGTCCATTATCGAGATGAAGTGAAACATGCACCTCATCAGGGCGATGGTGTATCAAACAACTCACATTAATCTTTGACAGATTGGAGCGTTTCATTCAAATCATCTTTTTATAATTAGGAGCTAATAGTAGGACGGTAGAAGGACTGGGGGAAATGTATTTCAAAGGTTTTCTGCTTGGAAAAAGAGCGTCTCACGGAGTTGTTGTTTTAATTTACATTTAAGGATAGATTTCTTAGACCAGAGTGATGAGATTTCTTCGACCAGAAGATCATACTAAGCTTTGTTTAAAGTATGTGTCATTTGAAAATATGACGATCTTGAAAAATGTGTTCGCCTTTGAGCAGCATTTCCCTTCGAGGCCCTACAGTCATCGCTTCGTTCCATCTTTCGAACCGTAAATCATGTTTCGCATTTATGACGGTTATCAGCCCGCCTGGCACTAATGCGTAACAACATTCTCCTCTAATGAAAGGATCACCACTGGCGGGTGGTCATCGCAAAAGTGCTTGCTTCTTTTCGCCTGACGAACATATTAACACGATCCGCTCTCAATACTGTGGCGGCTCCATGAAGAACCGCATCTTGTAACGCTAAGCTGGAACAAAGTTTCTTTTAGCTACGCTCGGGCCTTAGGGACGCCTTCAAATGCGTGGAAAACCCCTCTCGGCCAACCGCAAAGCCCAACGAAGATCATCGAGTGCTCTCATCGGCGCTGGCATCGCGTGCATTCTTTCCCGTTCGGCAGCGGTCATTGCGGTTTGCACGCAGTTAAGAAGCTTTGCCAGCTTCTACCAGCTCCGAAGCTGACCGGCCCGAACCCTTTGTGGGGTCCACTTTGGTGGGGTGTTAATCTTCGACATTTGCTCGCAAAACGCGAACCGGCCCGACCGCGAACGCTACCGAACGGGGAGGGAAGATTAAGCGCCTGTCAAAGTTTTGTAATTTATTTCACTTTGCTATCTGAAAGGAGTTTTTATTTGGTCGCCCCTGTACTCGCTCCCAACATCTTCTTCTTCACGGGTGGAAATGACTTTCGGAGCAGATTACCCCCCAATCGCGGTTCTGTGGCCATCGCCCAAGGTGATGGTTCCTCCCAGAAGACCTTCGCTCACCTCGGCTTACCGGGTTTGCCGCGGAGGTCAGCTGTCGTTTCGGGGCAAGAAGCCCTGTGTTGTGCTGTCTGCTAAATTATTCACAACAACGTGGCGAATGCGCCACCGTTTCCAACCGTTGGTAGAAAGTTTTGCGTGCCCTAATGTGTACGAAGTTTTTCCTACCCACGAAAACACACCAACATACCGAAAAAAAACTTCATCCTCCGTACCAACCCAACGTAGAAAAGTGTCGTTTTCGTGAAGATGCGCTAGAGTTTGGGCGGCACGCGTTGGTGTTTCGCGTTCTGGTGAACCGAAACAAACAAACATCCTTGAACCAAGAACTTATCAGACCATATGGGTTTGTGTATGTACATTCACGTCAAACCTAGCCAAAAGCATTTCCAACGGACTAACAAACGAGGGATTTCCGTGGCATCCATCGTCAGCAACACGTACGAATTGGGAAGCCGGCTTCGACTTTGGCGCAACATTCAACACCTACAAAGTAAAGTAAAGATGCATTAAACATAATAAAAGAAAACGGTAGCGCACGCGGACCGGTTCGTCTGCAAAGTTCCCAAGAACAGACAAGAAATGTACGGCTACAACGGAGTTAGAATGCGAGCGTCGGCAGGTTTCGTGCACTGTTTGTCAACATAGCAACCCAAGACGGGGTGAAACTGTGCCCTTTCCCCAGGCCATTGTTAACATGCTGCCAAAGTTGTTTGTTTAACGATTTTCTCCTTCGAAGTTTGTAAATGTTACACCCGGCGTGACACACATAGGCCGCCGAGAGAACCCAAAATCGAGCAATAGGCAACGCAAATCACTAGCAACTAACCGGAAAGAATACACCGAACTAAAAGACAAAAACAACATCTCAAATAACACATTTACAAGGTATGTGGTGTAATCAAAATTTGCCCGCTTGGCACGAGGGAATGGTAAGCCTTGGTCGGTTAATTGCCTGCCGTTTTTTAATTAAACTTTTTCGTCTAATGCACAAAGTTGGTCGTCTTTTCGAGGGAAATCTTCGCCTCCGCAACAGCGACGACTCTGCAAGGTGTTGGATGTAAATGATACTTGATAACATCAAAGCGACATTGTGTAGCCCGTGAGAGGAGGAGATCACTTGTAAAGGTGCACGGACGGTCTTAGGTAAGAGGTAAGAACTCGCTTTGAAGTGCTTCTCGGGAAGTAAGGCTACCATCCACCGGAAGGAAAACCTTTGGAAGATGAAGACAGTTGAGTTATTAAATCAATCTTTTGATCGACAAACGCTGCTACGATATTCAAAACAAGATACTTTAACCCCATTAAATGGCTTGATAGAACATGGACATCTTATGAAACTAAAGTTTTTCTTCTTACTCTTAAGAATGATATTTAATAAAATAATGGAAATAGAGTTTATATGCCCTTAAATGAATATTGATAATTTAAATCTGCTTGAGAATCAGAAATTGGACTTGCGTTTATTTCAATTCCAAATCAAAATCGCAATCAAATCGCTTGTAATCGCCTTAGGATGTGTTCAAATAGATAAAAGACAAAACTCACTCATTCACCAGCAAGCACCAACGTCGTACCGTTTGACGGCGTAAATGAATATTGCACGGCCCTGGAAATCATGTAAACACCACTTCAGCAGATTGGAAAGTCGTGCTTGGAAGTACTTCTGCTTTTCCGGCAAAGTGTTTCCACTTGCTTTAAATATCCGCTTGGATTGTTGTGTTATCTACCCTTCAGAGCCCGACTTTACCTCGAAGAACTTCGTTAAAAGACATGGAAAGGCGGAAAAAAGGAAAAAATAAACCAATTTGTATCACTTAAGAAAAACCATCCCAAAATGTCATTCACGCACTGGAAACGAGCGACCGAAAATGAACAGAGAGAAAAGCGTGCCATAAAACGAGAGCTATGGAACAGGATGAGGAAATAAGTACCAGAGATAGAAACGATTTCGTTGAAGATGATGAAACGGCGGGAAAAGCAGATTTCAGCATTTAATTTGATTTCGTTTTCCCAAACGTTGGGAACATGGAATAGACAAAGAGAATAATGAAGGGCTAAGAACGTCCACAAAGGCGTAAATTTGTAGCAATATGAATTGTCCGGAAAGAAAGATGAACACTTCAGGAGACGGAAAAAGCCAAACAGCACGAAATAAATAAACGACTCATCGAAGAGTGGTGAGTTAGATAAAGCGTCAACGCCACCCAACGGAGTAATCGCGCGACAGAAAGTCAAAGAGTCTCGGTGTTGCCAGACCACCGGAAGATAAGTTCCTTTGTGACTTACAGAAAAGTCCCAGTCTTCGACAGAGGGAAGATATGGAATACGGCTCATTTTCCCCCCGACCGACACGACATTCGGAAGATGGTCACAAAGTATTCGAAAGTCCCGCGAATTCATCGTCCGTTGACAGTTTGACTGCTGCACTAAAACTAACAGACGCGAAGGAAAAAAAGGAAGATGGTACATCAGTTATGGTGCACAATTGATGGTGAATGAAAAGGTCAACAGGGATGGCCTTATGTTTGCCGAATTGAAGCAGAACCATGAGGGCGCTAAATATTGGGGAAACATAACCTCCCGGACGACTCAGAACGAATCAATGCGAAGCGTGAGGAGAAAAACGTGACAAAAAACATGATAAAATCTTTTATATATTTTTCCATTGCTTGGTCCGTTGGTCCGTCTTTGCTTCTTTGCGTGTTTGTTGTCCTTTGCTCTTGTTACGTTTTTTAATCTAATTTTCCACCGCCCTCATATCCGTCCTTCAGTTTCTTCGACCGACTTGTTTGAAATCGGAAAAGGTTCTTAAGAAACCGTTTATCCGGCGTTTGTAGTTCTGGGTTCTTTTCTCACTTCTCCTCTTTTTATCGGCGGCACGACGCGGTTACGATGCTAGAATCTTTTCTGTCACTCAACACTGCCGGTCTGAGGGTGGGCTGGAAGGCGGCCGGGGGTAAGGCAGAGTAGATTTGATTTGGATTCTTAATTGTAAGCACCGTTTGACGCGCCCGGTCTACACGCTCAGTTCGATGGATAGAACTAATCGCGAGATAACGTCGTCGGATTTAGGGTTCTATTAAAACTAGAGCCCCAAATCAGCCCTGAACGTTAAAAGGTGGTTGTAGTATTGAGTCTTTCATGAAATCATGTTCGCGCAATCGGTCGTCTGTTCTCCTTGCGACAATAAAAGCCAGCGAGAAGTGAAAGAGACAAGAAAAGGCAAAGCACTTCTTGGTCGGTTTGGCTGGAATTCCGAAATCCGGATCATGGTGATATGGATTTGACAGATTGGGATGGTCGGTTTCTTTACGACGCCCATAAAAGATCCTCTCCGCTTCGTGGGGGAATTCCCTATCGTGGCATCAAGAAATTGAAGTTGCTTTGTTCCGGCACAAAAAAAGTCGTCCAACGATCTCGTTTCTCCGCGTGAAACCTATACACTTAATTGTGCCAATGGTTGTTTCTTGCTTCTCATGTGAGCTGCGTTGTTCTGGATTGGCTAAACTGGCTGTGATGATTCACGTTTACAGTGGACCTTAGGAAATAGAAAAAAAATTTTGTGTAGTTTTTTTCGTTTCATAAACAATCATGAATGAAAACAACATTTTGAGCATGGTTTGTCGGGTTTTAACCGGCTTCTGACACGTTCTAGTTGTTCGCAAATCTTTGCTTTTCCCGAACATGAGAAGAAAAACTATTCTCAAACGCACCATTTAATGTGGGCACGTATTCTAAACATTCTTTTTTGTGTAAGTGACACTCTGATCGTGATATACAAAGTGCTAGAACCGCCCTGGTCCTAAAAATAATTAAACTGCAGTAACCGACACATCGGCCCTCACCACGTATTTCATTTTTTTTTTCTATTACCACCCCACAACCGTTCCATTGCCAGCTTTTCAGATCCAAGCGGCTGAAGCTAATCCTCATAGGCCGCAGGTTCACACTTGCCCAAACAAACTCCATCACTTAAGGGCACATAAAACCATGATTTTTATCGCCACTTTCTCGTACGGCCAGCTCTCTCCGGAGCTAGGAGGAAGGTTCAACTGTTACAATTAAAAAATCTAGCCAAATTGATATTCAAAGCGAGCGAAAGACAAATCCCCACGGCCGAGGGAACGTTCTGTGGCAACATGCAAACCCGGCAATGCGTTGAGGCCAGTGACTCCCGGTGGCACACATTTTCAACCGCCACCGGCTTTCGCCGCGATATGGAAGAGGCCTATGAATATATTATTTGCCGTAAAGCTACGGCACGTGAGCGGAATTGTAAGTAGAAGATTAGCAACGCACCGGGAGGCCTCCACTTCTTCTACACACCCGTTAGCCCAGGGAAGCACAAAAAAGAAAATCCAACCACCAAGCGAAAGAACTTGCTACCGTCGAGGACACGCGTGGAGCGGATTCAATTTGCGACTGGTAGAAGGCAAAACATAATAGGCTTTAAATTTCGTTTATCTGCTGACGTTAGCGCAAGCCCCGCGGAACCAGCCGAGCATACACACCCAAGCTTGGGGGATCTTTGCCACAAAGCAAACGGAATATTATGATTAGTCGGTTTTTAAACGGAATTCGATGGCATCCATCCGGCTCCGGGGGAAAACAGAGACATGGATAGAAAGATAGAATCGATGCGGCCTTTTCCGCTTGCGATCGATTGTCACTCAAACAAAGTGTCGTGCCGGCATGAGTAATGACATCGGCATCGGCGATGCAGCGATCCAGCTCCTAATCAGTATGCAATGGCTGCACGGTTCCACTACACCATTGTTTAATATTCCACCGTGTCCGTGGTGAAGGCGGTTTGGAGTTCGAGTTTCGATTTCTAAAATCAAGCTTCAAGAAGCTCCCGATTGAGTCTGGTACATCGGCAACCGGCCGACTCCGGCGGGAATCAGATTTGTGACCAGACTAATGCTGGCCCGTCATCGTTCGGTTATCTGATTGCGGTACACCAACTCCACAAGGTACTTGGAGTCTCCGGACGGGTTTGCTATTGCTCTTCCTTCGGCCGAAGCTTAGGGGACCTCTTGGAAGAGAAAGGGCACACACCGACAAAACCCCCTTTGCCTTGATAACAATTACCTTTTTGTGTTGGGGTGTTTTTCCGATCGAGACAAGAAGTTTCACCACTCTCTTTGCTGCCGGAGACTATCGTTCGTACGCGTTGGAATCTACTCACATCCTGTCCAAAATGGTATGCAAATAGCTTTATCCAAGTCTCTTCAGATGCCGGGATCGACCGGTCGTTGATTTTCGCTTAGCGCTCTCCCAAATGCTGACTTCGGACACTTGCCAAGCGGACTTCAAAACTTCGACCCAACAGGACGTCCTGTCGAGTCCTCGGAGTGGCCGTGCTGGTTTTAAAGCCGTTTTTCGGAACCATTTAAGTCCGTTAGCACGAGCAGCTCAACTTCTAGCCGTCGTTCTAACGAGGGAAGTGCTGGAGAACTTCGACACATGCTCGCTTCCTCGCCTCGGGCAGATTGTTTTGTCAACTTTATTGTGGAACATGTGCGTGTGTGCGTTTGTGTGGGTATTGCGGGCTGCAGGACAAAGTTTTCCTACCGCAGCTACCGTGGAACAGGAATGCCTCATTTGGGGAAAAACTATGCTGCGAAATATGTTGCAGACAACAGAGAAGAAAAACTTGATTAAAAGCCCGATTGTGACGCCTTAAAGCTTGGTGTTTAATCCATTTTACTCCATCTGATGTCCGTCGTACGGAATCAGAATCCTTCCTCCAACAACTCGTTGACACCAGGACGATGTATACGTTAAATTCTCTCACACAGTGGCCACTTGGATCCGACAAAAGTAGCTCACCTTCGTCCGCCTGCTTCATAACCTTATGACGTCCCTTAAATATGATTGCTGGTGACGTTTTGCTCCGAGCATAAATTATGCTTCATTATCTTCCCCTCGAGCCGAGACCCTTGATAGTCTGCTAAATTGTGTTGCTGTCACCGACCCCCGTCGACGTTCATGAATTTGTCTCCAAAAATATATAAATAAAAAGGTGGAAAATACCTTCTCCCTCAGACGTGCTGTCTTGCTAAAGCACATGCAAAGCAGCAGGGAAATCGTTTCGTCGTGTCAGCAGGCAGCCAGTGGGCCTAGGCTTTCCCTTTACGAAGCGGCACGGGCCGAAAAAGATGACCTCCCTGTGGGGTGATGATGGGGCGAGGGCCTTCTCGCATATATTTAAGAACCATAATCGTATATTTTATGCTACAGTCACAGATTCACCTCAACCCATGGTGGATATGGGGGAGATGGTATATGGTTGACTGTTTTGCCTATTTCATACAATGAATGAAGTCCGAATGAATTCCCCTCAGCTCAATGGCTAGGAGGAAAGTCCCGGCTCGGAATGGCAATGGCCACAATCACTGTGGCCCGACACACCGTTTAGTCGACGACCGTTTGTTTATCACCGGAGTGTTGTTCGGGAACTGGTTTCTTGCTGGACGGCTTTGGGTCAAAAACAAAACACGAAAACTGAAACCTTCTCCAACTAGCCAATGCTGTCCGCTAGAACACACCACGAAAGATTCCTCCCGGGAGTATCGTTCCACGAAAGCAAACCAGGTGATAATTTACGACAAATTTATGCATATAGAGTGACAACAATTTGTTCCCAATAAAACGTTTCCCTCGGGGTGCTCCCTGTTCCCGGTTCGTCGGAAACGGAAATCGAAATCAAATAAGCCGATGTTTTATTGAATGTTCTCCGCTCCGTTATCGGCCTGCGGGTGCTGATGTGCTCATGATCGGCGCGTTCAGATGATGCTTACTTGATTCACGATTTTGGTATTGAAAGGAACCTTGGTTGAGAAACAGGAAGAAGACACGATTAGGATAAACGGGTCTCTAATGGAACCATTGGGTACGATCGAATCCGATTGATGCCCTTTTCTAGTTCGACTGGTTTCCTTTTCTTTTTGGTGCTTCCAAACCAAAACCGGCCTTACTAAAAGCGTTCCGTTTGCAATCGATGGCTACCTGTCCTTTGAGCCTTTCAGAGGACATTTTCCACGGTGTGACAAAAATCATTCGGTTCGAACTGCAACCTAACAACATCAGATACGGTGTAGAAAAACACGAAAAGAATAGTAGGAAACCCCTAGGTCAGTGATACAATCTTTGAATTTTCCTATTTCCTATTTCCTGTCAGGATTATATTTTTGCGCTTTCCTGTTCTCGAGTTTGACCGGAAGCATACAGAATGTGAACAGCATTCCAATATCAATCCCTTGAAAAGGTGGACGTGTTTTAGGGTCAGACATTTTTTGAATGTCAAAACGATTTCACAATTTTTTTCAATCGAAGACCAGTTTTTACTCGAAACTCAATTCTTAACCTCTTTAATTGATCGGTTCACGAATAATTTGTTTCTGTTTTCTGGTTTACATTTAATGCGCAAACAAACTCTACTCAAAAGAAATAGATTAGCTTTTTCCATTTAACAAACGTCTAATGTATACTTCGCCTGCCCGACGAGCATTAGAAAGTAAATCACATTTCTCATACACATCTCTCAACTATGATCCCTAGGCGATGATAGTGAACGGTCAGACGAAAGGCCACGGAAAATTCAATCATCTTCTCCACTCCCTCAGTCGCCGCTCGTCAAAATTTACTCCAATTTGTTTGTCGACAGCGCCAGCATCCGCCGGTACGGCCTCTTGATGCGCCATATAACTCCCTCCTAATGGCCATCTTGTTCAAGCGGGTGAACGATTAATCTTTCCCATTACGATTGGGCACGAGTTCGGTGAACTAAGCCAAACGTCTGCTGGCCTCTCCCTAACACCCTTAAAAGAGATCACTTTTCTCAGTCCAACGACAAAATTCGTTTAAAACAAAACAACGAATCGAGGAAACGCATCGATTTTCTGGTTTAGCTCGGACTTTGTTCGATCAGCTTCGGTTAGGTTCGACGGTTTGTTTCTCGATGTTGAGCAATTAGCTAGCCCTACGTTGTATTCTTTAATGATTCCATCTAATTGCAGGGCCATTTCCTGGACGATCGTTCGCATTTCCTCGGTACGGGCGAAATTGGGAAATGGTTTATCCGTGAAAACGGTGTTTAAGAAATGGAAGATTTGGATCCTCATAAATGTCCATCTTTTCGCCTACGGGCTTGGTACTAAATACTTATGTGGCCCGTTGGGCATATGTTTGCCGGAGAGACGTAGAATTCCCGAAATATCGACCGTAGCAAACCTTCGTTAGACGAGGAGCGATTTATCATCTCTGTATCTTCGTCGGTCGGCCAGAAACGATATTGAAATCTTGTGATGCCCCCTGGGAATAACCCTACCGAAGAGAATGAGGGCCGCGAAACGAAAGGACAAACTCAACCGGGCGGCCACCACGTGAAATGATCTTCCCGCGGGAGTCTTGTGTCTTCCTGGCAGGACTTACCACACCTTAGCGTTCGCTCGAATTAAGCAAACGGTTGACCGGAACGGAACCGGAATGAAGGCGGCGGTCTTAAACCTTCATTCTGCCGCGCGTTCGACGAGTGTGTCGAATTCTGTAAACCTCCGCTCGCTTTCCACCTCTCTCCAAACGCTTCGATCCCGTTCCGAATGCAAAGTAGGCCGCCCGCGTTCTCGACAAACGCCTGGGAAGATGTTATGACGATTTTGGCGCGGTTACCTGGTGGCTACGGCAACATGAAAAATTACACTCATTAAGTCCACGATGGCGGCGTCGATCTCGCGGGTTTTCGGTGAGCATGCTCGAGCCACACGCCCGCGAAGAAACCCCAAAGCTCATTACCGATTCGTCGACATTAGTCTCTCCCGCTCAAGAACTCGGGGGCGACTTGGAAATCCCAGCGGCCGAGAGCTATCTGCGTCCGTGGCCCGTACGTTCGCGGTACGATTATCACCACTAATCTAATATGCAAACCCAGCCAAACTCATTAGAAAATATTTCTCAAACGCGAAACGGGACCCACGGCAACTTTGTGGTATCCACGGAAACTTCACACGCCATTACACCGTGAAAGATGTCCTCGCTGGGGATCGGTGTCCACGGAGAAGGCCAATGTGGGACGGTTTGTCATGAATTTATTTATTCATACACGCTCTCGATAAACGTCAACACGGATGAGCATTGGAAAGCCGAATATTCTAAGCAGTCCTACTGAAAAGCAAATAAAAATGAACCACAGAATATCTCCAAGAATGAACCGATAGACTATCATCGGACAATTTTGATGGTAATAAGGCCCACCCCGAGCAAGTCTCATAAAAGACTTACTCGAGGTGTTGGTGGGACGAGTTTGAAGCAGAACCGTACGATTCCGCCCGCTTTTTTGCGTATTTCCTTTTTTGCGTGATTAATGGCACCCACAATCGGATACATTTATGCTTCACCGTCGATCTCATTCATGCGGGGCATGATAAAAGTAAATTCTTCCTTCCTTCCTTCGTGCCGCCGTGCTTTGAGCGATATTTGTGGTGAAGTTATGACATTAAATTTGCTAAAGTGTGGCAGAAAAGATGCCTCCGGGGAGAGCGAGGAAGCGGACGGAGTGGTAAACCAAACGAGAAAAAGTCTTTTGGAGCAGGAAGAGTTCAATTGTTGACAAATGCTATCAATCTTGGCTTCAGCTTTTTGATTCTGACCACGAATCGCAATTGAATGGCTCCGAAGGCGAAATATCCCATCTTGCGATACGTTATGTATGAGTCCTGCCGGCACGGATGTTGTTGTGGTGAAAAAGTCATACATAGTCGCGCAATGTTCGTACATTCTAATATCATTTTTCATGTTCTAATGCTCGTTTGTGGCGGGTAAAATGTACGTACTTGTTACTGACAGCATAATCGTGCATCGAGCGAGAAAGAGTTGTACTCCTTTGCTAACAACATTCTGATCGCAATCAATCAATTCCGCCTCTCCTTTTGGGAGCTGGCAAGTATGGTTTGTAAGAATTGCTTCTCGAACGGAACGACGAAAAGGTTCAGGAAAAGTTGGGTGCTCGCATGCGATATTCCTCGCTTTGATGGAAAACTGTTCCCATTACGAGGTGGCTCACTTTGGAAGAGTTTATTTTTCATTAGTGACACGCATCGCGTCGCACCCAGTGACGCTGCGGTGAGCCAGAAAGACAAATGCTAATGGGTAAAAGTTTCCTTCCTTCCTTCGCTTGCTGGGCCAAGGAAGGAGGAAGAAAGCAAATCAGCTTCTAAACTGCCATTACTCACTTTCTCTAATTTGACGGGTTGATGGGACGAGCTCGATGGGGCTCTTTAGTTTGAGTTTTGCGAAGAATTTATTTCCACTTAAAGGGCTCAGGTGATTTCTATATCAAAATTAATTAAAATGGGGATACAATCCAGAACCCTTAGCATATTTAAATAGCTTAAAATTAAAAGTACTGTCAAATTTACGATTTTTTGTATGCAGCAGTTTCAATTTCGTTCATTGAAATGTTTTAAAAATTGTTCACCATTGTTCTCATACCAACACGATCAAGTACCGAAGTTCGTCCTCCATCGTACCCATAGTGCGCCATTCCCACCCGAATTGTTTTTTTCCTATCAGGTTTTCCAACGACCGAGTGAACGCGATGGTGTGAAAGTGTGACTTCCTTCTGCCTGGAGGAAAATAAATGACGCTCCATCTATCAACGCGACCGAGTGAACGATGTCTCATTTTCTCCGGCAAAATCATATGCACTCGCGCCGATGATGAGTCCACGGAATCGGTCCACAGACGGACCATTCTATTTTCGCGAACATCCCGCATAGAAGAAAACGGTACCTAAGGAGAGAAACGAACGAGATGGTGGAGAAGATGGACGGCAGACTCAAATGATTCGAATGCGGGCAATTTACTTTTCCCCCGTTTTACCTTTTTTATTACATCGTCTCCCCGCCGGGAAACCATGAACCCGGAATGCTAGACAAGACCGGTATGGATGGAGCGATGGGGATTTTAATAAATTGAACCAAATGTATCACTTCATCTTCCAGGGCGCGTGTCCTCCCGTTGCCATACCAAAGCAAGCAGGAAGTATCGAATGCGCATCGGCTTTAACGGCGGAACCTAGAGAGATCATCGCCATCATCAGGCCGTGCATTTCGTTTAATCTATTTTCGGTGTTTCCTCCGAGAGATCGTGCGCTCCAAAGGGATGCGATGATGATCGCTGGCCTAGACCGTGCCCCGTCCGGGGTCAGAGTTACACTAAATTGAATTTCGTGTACGGCGCTAATGGATAACAGGACTAACGCGATCGCTTAACCCTACGCACTCGAGGGGAGAGATTGAGGCGTGTGGATCGGTTTCCGTCAAACTTTTCCGTGCCCAAAACGTCAAGATGAATGGTTGGATCTATCGGTTGGAGTATCGAGGCTCAAGCCTACGAACGCCCAGGAATCGAGATCATGTTGGAAATTTGTGTTGTGTCATCCAGCGAGTCGATCTACATTCACGATCATGGCACGATCGCTCACACCATGCCGGATGGATCATATACTTCTGAGGAAATCATAATTCGTTCCGAGACCTTTGCCGACGGATAAGATCGACATCTTCAAACGAAGGCAGCCGTGATTCTCCCGAAAGTTTCCTGTGACGAACCGTCCTTCATTGAAGGTATCGATTCCATGAAGACGCCTATACCGGTCCACTTTTCCCTTAATGGGCGTCCGTAAATCGGTTACATCTAAAATCACACGCATTTTAGTTATTGTGCCTGCTCCGGACTTTTCCATCCGCCGGTCGTGGAAAATCCTTCCTTCTGCAGGAACAAGTTACACGCGGGATGGAAACTCATTACCCAGGGGTTGACAAGGCCCGCCCTAAATCCGAGTCAACCTGTGCCACATAACGTTGCCTCTTTGCCACGACTCTCTGCCGCAAAATGGAGGAACAAAACGAGCCGAAATTAATTTCCACGCATAATTTTTCAATTACCGACAAAAAGAAAGGTGGGGGGACGGATGAAACCCCCGGGTCCGAAAAGTTCTTCTCAACTTCTTCGTCGTAATGCGGCGTGTAATCGCGATTCTAAATACCTTCATCCACAATTTTCCCCGTCCCAACATGTGCGTCCCTCTCTAATGGCCAGACACTGCGGAGATCCGTCAAGCATAACGGCATCGTGTCAAATGCCTCGATGTTTTCCACCGTGTTGGGTCCGTTGTTTCCTCGTTGGTGTTCCTTCGGCCAGAGTTCCCGAACTTTGGACTCGAGCCCGCGCCGGATTTGGTTCAAGGTGAAGAAAATGGCAATTAGGAACAATGCGACCGAACGCGTGGTGGATGTAATCGGAAGTTAAAGGCGGTGAAACGATACTTTTATTGAGCCGGTCGTTCTTCGCCCTGTGTATTGCCTTTATGTTCCACGCTGACTTGTAATAACTCGATTAGCATACGTTAATGTGTGTTTCATTAGAAGCCGCAGCGATGGATCATCGAAATATTTCCACGTTTTTTTAACGGACAGGAGAGTTTGTAACGTTTCAGCGAAAAATATCGCTTCTTCTATGATTAACGGAGTCTCGTTTGGAATTACCAAAGTAATTAAAACGAGCATTTACTTCATGTGAGAAACATTACTTTTGGTTTGGTTTGGTATTCATGTGTCTTGCAGCGCGTGAGAAAGGATCTTTGTAGTTACAAGCAGCTAATTTGGTTTATTTTCGGTTCAAGTATCACATTTTAATAACATTTGCACAATCTTATCAATTTCCCTCGGACGAATGAGTAAAAGTTAGCAATAAGAACACACACAGATACATAAGCACACACAAACGCACGTGTGGCAAACTTTTCCTGTCTCGAAACAGCCTGACAAAAATGCCCATTTTCCGCTCGTCAGCAAAAGTCAGCCTTCTGCTCCGACGGAAAACCCACAACCGCACATTTCCTACTGAAAAATGTTTTCCGGCGACTTTGTTTCTTTTTCCTTTGTGTATGTCTGCGCTCTGCTATGTTTGTGTTTGGCTACACTTGCGACCGGGGGCGGCGTCGTTTCCTTGAAGCCCTTGAGCCCATCGCCGGATGGTGCTAGAAAAAGGAAGGTTGGAAATTTAAATTTTTATGGCACTTAACATTTTTGTCTTGTAACCCAGTTCCGCTACGAATGGACGAGAAAGAAGGCGATGCGGAAGCATCCCTAACTAACGAAAACAACCGGAAATGGGCAATAGAGATGCCATCGACTGAATGGCCAAGGAATGGAAAAAGGGACATGGGTAGCAATATTGCTCGTTTGGGCGTTTGGTGTATGTGACCAGACTGAGGCGCGAGTTGGTTGCATGTGACGGGCTGCATTGAAGATGTTCAGCAGCGCGCCAGGCCATAAAGCCAAGGACGGCCCAACGCCGCAGGACTCAGACCGAGATAAAGAAGGATGCTTTCGACGGGTTTTGTGTCGCTTGTCAAAACGAAGAAAAAGGCAGAAGGTGTAAGATTGAAGGCGAACCGCAACGAGACTCAAATCATCTTCGGCAGTATGCGGTGTCCAAGTGCACATCCATTTCAACCCGTGACCGGGGGTCGGTCCACACGGGGAGGGTCATTCTCAGTCAGATTAATATGTCGGATCACGTACGTACACGTTTCGTTTACTGCTGAGCCGGTTTCGGTTCCCTTACTTCCGTAGGTTTCCGGACGGCAAATCCATGGCGAGGTTGTCTGGGAGTTTTACGACAATCCACGGAGCGTTAGGACCCGTTTGGTTCAACCGTACGAAAAGCAACATGGGGTCCTGCTGACGGATATTTCCTACCCCGGCTTCAAGCGGAAGTACGGCTTCTTCCAGGACCAGCACGTGACGGAGAGAATGGGAATGGAAAACTTACAAAAAATATGACTTCCATTCTTTCTTCTTAGTCACTCGACGGTCAACTAATCTTTTTGAGTGAAGTTTAAACAGTTACAGCAAGCTCCACCTTCACGTGGAATGGTTCTTAAGCTTCGACATTACTTTGTGCTTTTACAATGTTTTTTCTCCGGGCTGTCAAGCTTCCCAGTTTTAGTTTGAATTCCGCAGATGCAAACCCGTCACATGGATAATAGTGTTGGATCACTTCAGAACACCAAATGGAACAAACAAACAAAAAACCTCCGGATTGTTACCATCACACGCTTTAAGCCCAAAGGCGCCACGTGCGGCTTTGGTCAGCAGAAGGATGTGGATGCAAAAAAGAAAAACACACGTGACATCAGCTTCATACATCCCGGCTGGCCCAGCAGGTGGCGCTCGACAAATACGAGTTAAAAGGGACTCGCCCTGTCCGGCCGGGTTGCAGATAAAGGACACTCTCCCGCAATAAGCGGATGTTCACTGGCGTTCCAGCAGTTGCATAAGAACCCTCGTGTGTAAGCATTTAGAGGGGACCAAAGCCTATCAAACTAGAATACCCTGGAATTCATGCAGGACAGCGCCATTCTGCGCTTCTCCGTAATCGGGAATGGGATGGACGGGCTTATGGGCGGCAGCAGCGGTCAGCCTGCATTCGCTCTTTGCTCGAGCTATATCTGATAAAGCATCCGTACGGAAACTGCTGAGGCTGCGAAAGGAATTGGTCATAGCGTTAGGGTTGATATTGCTGGCATCCGGTTGAACTTCGGTCGCCATTGGAAAGGCGTACGAAAAAGACACAAACAAAACGAAATCAAACGCAAAAACCCACATACCAAACATTGGAGGAACTAAAGCGTTGTACTAAAAAGGATGTAATTTATTAAAACGGTCATTTTCGAAGTAAACGATTGGTAACATGAGTAACACTCCGACAATAGAAGGAAAATTGCGGAAAGATACTTGCAAGAACTTGATGCTGTGCACGCGTAAGTCGATTTTCGGCGTCTCGAATGTTGGGCTACGGTTCATCCGTGGCATCTGTGGCACGAAGTACCGGAATCAAAAAGGATCCCGCCTGTTACACTCAATCTTTTTCTTAAGAAACTTTTGCCTCACCCACAAGGATCGCTTTTGATGCGTTCGATAAGAAAAAGGGAAGAAAGGCATCGACCATCAGGCTGGAAGGCATAAGGCGCAACTACCCGTTTGTGCTACGCAGAAGGAGTTTTCTAATTGCATTTCTAATGCCTCGTGTTAAGAACCATGGATTCTTTCGGTTTGCTTCTGCCTCCAGCAGAAGGATTACTACGATTCGCACTGGTCAGCAGATTCACCACCGATACCATGATGGTCGGCCCCTTCCGGTCTCTGTTTTGTAGGGCAAGATTTATTATTCACCATTTTGGAGCTTCCAGATGTTGGCATGGCTCCAACTTCAGTATGGCAAACGTTCGTTGGTATTGACCGACGATAAGAGAATCCTTTCGCTTGCAGACGGAATTTATTTATGAGCAAAGATGAAGTGAAGCCATTACGTTTTGGGGTTCGGTGTTTTCCTTTCCTACAGCTGTTGTTGTATCAACTAATCATACCAAATGGGGAGACGTGAGAGAGCAGGTGCCCCAAAGATTATGATGAAAACGCTACATTATTTACAAGGCGGGTAAACGTGCAGCAGAGTTTTCCAATCGTCTCACACATAAGGATCCCTACGAAATATACTCTAACAATTACGTTTTATTTAAAAGTGTCTGAAGATTAGGTTCGGAGGGTTTCTGTTTGACGGAGAGCACTATCAATTGTTTTATATTTGCTAGTTTGATGACGATATCCAATGCATACTTGATGTGAGAGCTGCATACATGTTAATACCGAATGAAATTTACATGGAGGCTGATTAGTATGGAAATCGTAGAACTCCGACACCACGACCGTCTACTCCACACTCGGACTTAATTGTTAGCTCAAACGCCTTCCAGAATCGTTTCGTACCTGAAGGACAATCCAGTCACAGCTTAATCACCAACCGAGTTCCGACAACACGTCGAAAGACATGGTTGTTCAGTCTCCTGCTCGTGCTCGTGCTGCCAATTAGCATTCTATTAATTGTATAATCGCCTTACGAGGCACAAATCCACGCACAATCAACCTATAGTCGAGGGAAAGCCATTGAGAAAAGCGGCTCCATTGTTCCAGCATCCGGGAGTAATTGTAACGAATAGCCCGCCTCCTTCTAGCAACTGGCCCGGCTTGCTCGCTTTGCCAATAGGATGACGGAAGTAATGGCACCGTCAAGCATTACCATGACCAACAAAAGGTCCAATGAAGTCCCATTTGACGCACTAGGCCTCAAGAGCGAAGAGCCCACAGCCGTAAACATCTCATAATCATCTGGTAATGAAAACCGGAACTATTGCCCATTCATACAACCGGTGGTGGCCACAAGTCTCGGGGCTAGAGGATCGGTACGATGTTCCGGTGGGAGTTGAGACGACGTACGGGAGTCGAATCTGCTGTCAATGGTCGACTGCAACTTCTGCCTAAACTGCAACGGACGGCCAAATCCAGGACTGTCAACATCAAACGGTGCATTCCGAGCAGACAGTGAGCCAAGCCCTACTACCGGCCGGAAAACCCCAGTGCAATGGTGTTGCGAAGCGTTTCTCCACACGGAAGCGGTGGGACAATCACGTAAATCACTTCAATTATCGCCCGTCGTTGCATTGGCACTGGATCTAGCTTCACGTGCAAATTGTAAGCACAATAACATTGTGTGCAACCGTTGTTTTCGGTGGTGGTTCGGTACCAAATTACGCTGTGAACGCCACTGGTTCGGGGCTACGATGTCCTTTTCAATCTTACAGTGTACTCCAAGATCGCTACGGGAAAGCGAAGTGCAGCGTGGGGGAAGGGGTTTTAATTATGAATTTATATGCACCTCCTGGATCCAAGTCTCGCTGGAGATCTGCATCGGTTCGGTGGTGCCTCGTCTTTGGCCAAGAAGTGAAGACGGATCGGATGAACGCCCCGAAGCGTTATTCAGCTGGTAAATTAATGTCTCGTTTCGTGCATTCAACGTGTTCAACACTTTGCCTCTACCATCAGAGTCCCTCAGATTGCCTTGTAGGATGTGCTTGTCGACGAAACTTTAGGGAACCGTACTCACACGTTTTCGAATAGTAAAGTGATATTTACCAACGGTGGGTTCGACTCGTCGCTACAGATTCCTGCTGCACACATTTGCGGTGGTTTGTTCGTTGGAAGGAAAATACGAAACATCTTCACCGGAAAACACAGCAGTGCCAAACTTTTCCACAGTTTCTCGTGCTGTGGTTCTTTCGCTGCCTCTGGCAGTTTGGTACATTTTGTGAAGGACGTGTAATAGTTGTGACACTCACCAAAATACACTTCCTGTGGCAGTGCTGGAAGTTCGTGTTTCTGTCTGTCACGGTCGGATGGTGGATATGGTACGAGAGTGCGTTGGATGTTGTCGTACTTCGAGGAATGTGCGAGGATTCTGGTAGTTGGAACAGCGATGTCCAACTTATAGCAATGGAAAACAAATTTGATATCATAATATAAATTTCACAAATAGATAAAGAACTTAAACAACCTTTCGAAAGTAAACTGATGTCTATTTAACTTTATGAAATTGGAATTAACCTCGAAGTATCGATACGTTTGCAATCACTGATGACGTACATTAATTTGCATCGCAAGCTTGGGTAGGAAAATATTTTGATTACTAACATTTACAAGCGTCAACCTGATAACGTCGCCCTCATTCCGCGCCGATAAACAAACGCATTAAAACGCTTGGTCGCGTTGGTGGCGTGAACCGAAATCCTAAATCTCAGTAATTTAATGTCCCTAACGGTGCGGTTAGACCAGAGCCAAGTCAACCATCTCCCGTCTACTCATCCACGGAACGCACGGTCCAACGCCATCGACGGCAAAGATCGCTTTGCGCCACTCCAAACAGGAAGAGTGTAATTAAACCACAAAAGCGCAACCGTTGTTGGCGATGAAATGGGAGCAGCTCTTGTCTCTCGTTGGCCAGTACAAATGGAAAAGTGACGCTACCGGAAGATGTAGCTCCCGCCGAATGAAGCGGCTCCAAAATCAACCATCAGATGAAGATTGTTTTGATTTATCTTTTCCGCTGCTTTCTTCTCATTTTTTTCTACCGACCCCACAAATGGGTGCATGTCTTTGCCCATCGCTGCGATTCGTCATGCGCCATTTGGACGGGAGGGACTATTCGAGACGGCCACAAGTCAAAGCCCCGCGAGCATGTTAGCGTAAGCAGTCGAGTATTAGGCACATCCGGACACTTGTCCACGCGCCCCGATCCTTATGCTGCGAGGGTGCGTTTGTTTACTTTTATGTCTCTTGCACGCTTCAATTAGATCCCTTCGGTCAGGCCAAAAGAGCCTTCCAGCGAACGTCGTCCACCGGTTGGCGACGGCGGTATTCCCAGCCCAAAGTGGTCCGCTTAGTTTCGTCTTTCAGCTCAGCGATTTCCTTTGTTATTTCATCCGTTTCCCGTTCGGACGCAGTTTCGTATATCCATATTTTTTTGGGTTTTTCTTCTCGGTGGTTCTCGAGCCAAAGGAAATCTCTTATGTCAGTAAACTTCCTGTCATCGGAAGCGTTTGAGAAAGTGCGAATGCTTGTCACTTGTTGCGTTTGGCTCAGGCGTGAACGTGTTGTGTTATTCTTTTCAATTAGTCCAACTCATGAAAGATGCCCAGTTTTATTTTCTTGTCTATAAGGTGTTGCGATGCATCCAACTTCAACGAAAGGGTAAGTAAAATAAACATTAACTGGAAAGCAAATTCAATAAATCAATTCAAATAGAACGTTAACGAAGAAATTGTTTCGCCATTCGATAAAATATATAGTATTAATTGATATAAAATAAATAAAAATCTCACCACAGAAACGCATATTTACATTCGATCATATTATTGGTTTTCCAATATTCGTTAATTTGACTCCCGGGCGTTCGACCGGTTCAACAACACTTCAGCTACCCATTCGCTTTCATGTTTCGTTTCATCCTCAGTACATCGGAAGGTAATTGCTCCGGAAGTGATGTTTCCGGATTTATCTCCCCTTTGTGCGATGCGCCAACATAGTTCCTGCCGAGGAGTACATTAAAACTACCCGTTCTGTTTTTATTACTCACTATTAAACTGCACCGTCCGAGAACCGATGCATACCAACGAAAACGATAATGTTTGTGTTCCTCTAATTATATTCAAGATCGAAAGTTTACCCCATTTTCCAGGCGAAAACTGAGAATTGGTACACGCGGACACGCCAAATGTTCATATTTCTTTATGATATCTCCCCCCGAAATTCCTGCCTGAATAGAGCGAGAGTTGATGTCGTTACGGTTGCGGGCAATATTCAGGATGTGGAAAATGGCGGGCAATGAAAAATAAATGAAAAGTGCTTCGCGGTCAGTTGGAGTTGCGCACGATGGAAGTAAGAAAATGGTGCGGTGGGGGGAATCCGGTAGACAGATCGCCGGAAGCCGAAAGCCGGTAGATAATTGTGCGTTAATGTTTCCACGTTGTTCTCCACAAAAAGCCAATGCCTAGCAGCGCATATGGTTCAGCGCATGGGTGTGTGATTTTCACGCTGCACTGATTACACGAATCTCTGCCGTGGTTCATGTGTTCTGCTTTTTTCTGCTTTACTCAGACTATCTGCTTGCTCTCGACTACATCACAGTGACCCAATGACAGACGTGTGGTGTCATATTGGCCACCGGTCCGGAATGGTGGAATGTGCCTGGGGTTTTCCAAGTTCCGAATCGAGCATTTTTTTCATTCACCCGTTTTTCGGTTACACTTCCGTTTCGGTCGTTTGTGTGCTTTCCATGATGCGTACAACTGTTTCGCTGATGGAATGGCATCATCCAATTTAAATGAACGTCGCTTGATGAAAATTACGGCCCGAAGTGACATCCGTGAGGTCGTTTGAGGCCACTCGACGGAAATTTAGAGACGACATATTTGTTACATGTATTCGATGTACTTCGGAAATATGTTGATTTACTTCTGCACCACAACAACATGTTGATATGGTTTGGGTATTTTTTCTGCGAAAATGCGTCTCTTGTTTCCTTGCAAAATAAACTCATTCCATTTCGTCTGATTTTTACTCTATGAAAATTTTAATTTTACTTGGATATTTGATTTGTTCCTATCTTTTAAACAATCATCGAAGCAATCGACATATTTCAAGGAGTTTCCATGGTTTATTGATATATTTCGAGCAACTTGTAAATAATACTTTGGTGTACATTCGTTATTTGAATTCCATTCCATGACACCATCGGGCTTATTCGATTGAGTGACTCATTTTCCTTTCAATACTCGTAACGATAGATACTTTTTTGCTATCAATTTGTTTAATTAACTGCACCGAGGTTTCATAGTTACAGTGCCATTTATGAAGCCTCGGGCAAAAGTATTCCGTGCAATCAATTGCGACTCAGAGCGAGCCTCTGATATCACTCTCGAGAGTCATTCCAATTGGATCGATACGTTGAATTTAATTCTCATCATTGCAAAGCAAATTCTGCACAAGGACACCCGCCACTCATATCTCGAAAAGCCTCTCAACCGGAACATGCACCAACGTCACCGTAACCGGGTGGTCACAAATGTAAAATAAAATGTTGTTTGATTGAGTGGGCGTCCAAGGCAGCGTCCATTGAGGCGGACGCGATAGTGCGACCACTGACGATGACGAGTGATGTACCTATTCGTCATCTCGTATCGCAAGCCGTCAGCCCGGTGCACCATGCACGATGCACTCTAGTTGCATTTCCAGTGAATCGGGGCGATTGCGTGGAACCTTGGAACCATGAATTACGGACCCCGTTTTGCCAACCGTGTCTCTGGCATCCGTGGATGTGGAGTGCACGCAAAAGACTACGGTGTCGTATCGGAACGGTATTCCATCTGGAAAAAGAGAAAAGAACGCCCAAATAGAGCAAGCAGGCGTAACCTATGATCGATAGTTGCACTCCGATGCCCGCTGGCGTCCAAATTGCAGGTCGTTTGGAGTGACCGGTTCTGGGAATGGCCAAATTGAAGCGATGTTGCACACGTACCGGAAGCGGAACGTTTTATCACGCCGGTGCTGCCGCTTGCGGTGTTCAGATATTTCTTTCCGTTCCCTTCTTTTTTATCCCGCAACAAACAATTTCTAAAAGTTCGTAAAATGGAAAAAGTTCCACCACGTCCGGTCCGCAGCCTTCGGATTCCTCGTTTCGAACCCGGTGTCGGAAGTTGATTGGCCACTGTTTCGTGTGTCTGCGTCCATCCGGTAGTTCCGGTTGCTACTTCAGCTGCCGTTACCTGTCCCTGTATTCGTTATTGTTTTATTCTATTAATTGAATTGCTAACCGTTTTTGCTGTTCCATTGAATGGGAAACTGCTAATGAAACGGTGTTTCAGAATGTTGGCAAAACGAACGCAACCTTTCCTGGCCGAAGGGTCAAGCGGGGTTGCCTAGGGTAGGTTTTCCATCCGTTTGGCACAGTTAATCAAAGATAACCTTTTTTGCGCTATTTTACAAATCGATGGAATGCTCGACTCTAGTTTGGAATTGATACAGATCCTGTGGAATGTCACTCGAACACAATTTTTAAAATGAAAAATTCTCTACATGTTTCTTTGAAATATGCTAGCATTATACAAATATTTGCACAATAAGTTCGTAGAATTACACAAATACTGAGATATCTACGTAAATTGTCGTAGAGGAAACATATTTTGCTAACAAAATAAAACGTTATGTTATCAATTTTTTGTGTCAATGATTCATTAACCCCTTCACATAATCTTCTTGACTGGTGTTTGGTTTACGTTAAAGTTTGTGCCATATTTCCCTTATGTTTGGTCGGCCCCAGTCAAGAAATCTTCTGGTTCTCTATTCTTCCACACATGATGTCTATAGACCCTTCATAAAAGATGGTAAACTGATGCCAAAGCCATTCTGGCGAAACTGGTACGAAATTAAAAACATATGCTGCACCATAGCGGAACCATTCCCTAGACTATCCTGCATTCTTAAACGCGGGAAGAGAGGAAGGCTGGTGTGAAGGTTTTGCAGTATTTTATGGTTTTGTGCGTTAGCGAACCAACTTCAGCGAGAGGGAACGACTTTAAGAAACATCGTTTGTTTTCTCTATTCTTACCGTTTTTTGCTACATAGCGCCATCGGTAGCGATCTTCACTGAAAGGTTCGGACGAGCGGAAAAGGTCCATGGAAGCATTGTAGCCGACCACCGCGTTAGAAAGAGGTGCATAACAGATGAAGTGAAAAATGCGCTACCAGATTTACGGAACGCTTGCAATAGAAGCGTAATTGGAAACAGAAGCCACCTCGCCCGGCTCAATTACTCTGTGTGTCGAAGACGTTTGGAGCGAAATCTGCACCAATTCACCTAATTGCAAGATTGCAAGATGCAAATCATCTGTGGTGTGTGACATTTTTGACCCTACGAATGAAGGGTTTAGTCCATTTTTTGCATATCCTGTGTTTTTCGAACCTCGAACGGTGACGCTTTAATGGAACAATTTGTTAACTCCTGTGGTAATCGCAGTGCTGGGCGTGTAAAAGGAGGGTATTTTGGGCTGCTCCGTGTGAAAGGTAGCGAGATGGAAAATTACTCCTCGTTAGCACCAAACTCCGGAAGGTGAGCAAGCGGAACAAACGGGGAAATTTCTACGATGGGACAACTTCAGCTGTTCGCGCGTAATTGAAGTAAAACGCTCGCCCGGGAAAAGTCGAAACGCTGGTGTTCTCGCACCCTTAAGCCCGTTCCAACACAAATTTTCATTATTATCTAAATTACGCACTCTTTTCCACCCGTACGCTCGCAACGCCACTGAACCAACATCGGCTGACGGCGCGTTGAACGTTAACAAATTTGCCGGCAAGAAAATCAATAAAATTCAAATCAATTTCTCACGAAGCTTTCTACCATTGGGTTTTTATCGCGCGGTAAAGATAAAAAATCCAACAAAAACTGACGCTTGCGAACTTTATTGATATTCTGCTCATAAATCATAACCCACGCTGGAAAGAATGTGTCCCTGTTAAAACTCGCATCTCCTTGAGCTCGGCTAATATACGCCTAACATGGTGGCAAAAATTAGTGGCCTTAGAAGAAAAAAACTGCCTTTGATGTGCCTGCAGGCTACCTTTGGGCCTCGCTAAACGCACGATTTTCTAGTTCATATTAGCTAAAACAACCTTCAAAATGGCAAATTTTCCCGTCCCCAAAAACGGGCACACAAAAACATAATATACATACAATGAGGATAAACAAACATGTGACACCCGGAAGGCACGCAGAAACAATGCAGCCCCACATAAACACACAACGATGCACCACATACCCTAGCACAAGCTTAATCATGTATCATGCTCCGCTGCATGTCGGTGCTGCATTATGAAAAATGGAACTTGACTGCGTCGCATTGAAGCGCCAGGGATCATTCCCCAGGATGCAGTTGCAGTCGCTTCGCTTCAGTTTTTGGCCCGTGGCTTGCGGCTGCCGTTCTTATGCTGCAACGATGGAAACCATTGCAATTTGTAGTATTTTGGATAACAAAGCGATATAAATTTAAGGACCATTTAGAAAATTTCTCAAAGAATTATCGTCCACAAATATTCTTCTCCAGAGGAGCATGGACTTTCAATAGCGATACTTACTGATTTTCATTTATAAATTGTCCTGTACCCTCCTTTAAATGTCTCTGTTGTATATTTTCCTCTGAAATAAATATATCATTCACAAAATGCATTTTGTATCAAATCTTCTTTGCATTTTCACAAACTTTAGGAGGATTTACCGTCGATGCGAGTTGCGTTTAGATTCTCAAAACATTCGCAGGCAACACTGACGTAGTGGTTGATGCGCCACTAGTGGAGAAAAAAAGCAACTAGCAAAAAACACTCTCACAAACCAATGCCTTTCCCTACGTTCGTATCGATTTCATCAACGCGTTGGGTAAAAGCTAGACGAGAAAAACCGCCGGAAAACAACGTCCCACAAAAAAGTAGTGTCGAGCGCTACCTGTTCGAAGTGATCGTTTAATACACACAGTGATACGAAAACACGGAAGAAAGGACGACGACGACGACGACAGCATCCTGCCCCCGGTTGGCCCTTGGGTGGACGAGTTGAACCGGAACCTGCTTATGCACATCGGAAACTCGTTCGTTCGAAAAGGACATCCACCCACCCCCACCGCATTCACACACGTGATCGGAAGCATGTTTTGGTTCATTTTCTTTTTCTATTGTAGCCTAGCAGCGGATTGCCTTTGTATTGGATTCTTTCTTTCGTTTTTCACTACCGAGCGCTACCGGGAAAAACAAAATCCCTTGTACTATTTTTCTCGTTTCCCGCCACCTTTGTATTTCTCCAGCACTTCCTATGAATCCGGAAATTGCATGACGAAAGGAATATTTTACCTAACCTTCCTCGTAGGTCTTTAACCTGCAAGGACCGGGAACAAAGTTTTTCCTCCCGGAACAGGAAATGAAAGAGACGAGAGAGATAGAGAACAAATGACTCAGGACTTAAAAGGCAATTCATTTTTCAGTCGGGTAACAATCTAAACACTCGGGTGGAAAGCAATTGATTTTCCGAAATTAAATTATTTTTAAAGTAACATTCCCGCTCGTTGTGCTCGGAATGGGACAGTTTATGGTGTGACAAGGAAAATTTTCACAAGCCTTCCGTGTCCCAACGGTTTCCGATGAATGTCAGCGTGCCGTTAAACGGTTGTTCAAAGTGAGCATTTGTTGTTCACCGTCGTACTTCCGTCCTATCACCATCGTCCAAGCGGGAAAGAACGTACCGATTGAAGCACTAGAATGTTAGAAGGGGACTATTAAAAGTGCTCGCTAAAAGGGACACATAAATAGTGGAAAATTGAATTAAATGCATCACACGGAAAGGGCGCGGTGAAAACTTCGTTGGCAGGCCGGTATCTGCAGTTAAATTATGTTATCACTCCACCTGCTCCTATATGAGAGCAAGCTGACAAAGCAGGTGGATAGTTTTCGCTTCTTCGATGCAATTTTCCTGACCCGTCCATCAGCGAAACAATTTGTTAAGCGTGCCGGAAAAATGCTTGTTCAACGGTGTAAATTTAAGCACCAATACTGTGTTTTCGGGAGGGTACGAGGGAGATTTGATCAACGAAGACCCCGTGCGAAAGGTGAACGAAGGTTTCTACATTGTTTTATTACAGAATGGAAAAAAGGTGGAAACCTTACCCAGCCGTGTAAGGAACTTCTGATAAGAAAAGTAATTTACTGTGTAACTATCAGAGACGTTTTAAGTGACGAGCACCGTTCATCCGAAACTGCTACAGTAATTTACTTTTTTCTGCCCATTTTTATCAGCAAAACTATCGCCATTGCAATACGCCTTGATGATCTAATGGTACTACTGATTACAACAGGAAACAATTCCTCAAAAGTGCAAATTTTTTTTCTTTCGCATCCGTCGTCGCATCGCAAAAATAAAACTCCAATCATTGACGATAATTGATCTGAACCAAGAACAAAATAGTACATTCAAGCATTGTTATCAGCACATATCTTCCACTAGCGCTAATCAAGTATCCTTCTAATTGACTTACGCTAACAACCTCCTAATTGGACGTCTGCAATCATTCTTCGATTGCGACGAAAGAACAAGAAACTCAACACAAAGCCCACTCAATCAAGCTTATAGCTCTCCTCAATCGAAAATATCTCAATAATTCAAGCAGCCATTGATCTGTCCATGGCGGCGTCTGGAAGCATGCCGGCTGCCAACAAGTGGCCGTCCAGACAACCTGAGTTACAGTTTGGAGATTATTGCCTTCTGGACGTTTCGTTCGATGAACGTCCGTGACCGGAATGCGCGAGCCATGGCAAGGATGGAATTTCCTAATTAAATTAGTAGAAAACGAAAGTGAAATCGGTCGTCCGTTGGTATCCACAGTGAGCTAAAGGAGGCTGGATGATAAGAAGATGAATGTGGTGAAGAGTGGGTGTGTAAAAAAATTTATGAAAGATGTAACGATAAAATGTCGAACCTGTTGGCAAAAGTAAAGGTGTTTTAACACGGGAAGAAATGGATTGGGAGAGTATGGTTTTTGTCTAGCATTGAAATTCAACATGAACTATTTCTAGAAAATTTCCCCGACGACCAAGTCAACGGTGCGTGGCGAGAATATTAGAAGCGAATTCTGAAGTAGGAATTTCATCGAAGCGTGGCATTGTCGGGGCACTTTACTCGCAGTCCGATAGACGATTTCAAGTCTTTTCGATGCCACCCAGAATAGTACATCCTTTAACTTTGGCCGCCCTCTTCGATTCAACCCCACCGAACTGCTCGATTATGTCTAATTTTATTCTTATTTAAATTTTCCTGATAAAAAGCTTGATTTACGGCCTGTTATGCGAAGTATAATATAATTATGGTTCTTTTGATTTGATTCAGTTTGCGTCGTTCGCTGCGTCCGACTTTTAGCTTACTTTGCATATCAACATCACCACCATCATGGTGGTATCATCATGAAGGTTACATTAAACCACAGACGTTAGTAATTCCATTCGAACTGGGCGTTGAATGCCAAATGTCTCATACGAATATTCTTTCCCGCGACGACTCACCCTGAGCATACACAATTATCTAAATTTTATTGCAGCCACCTTCACTCTTCCGGTCGCCCCAAAAGGGGCCCTTTTTTGGGAATCTTTGACAACGTTGGCGGCCGCACGTCCGAACGACCGACCAACCGAGAACATTTATGATTTTTCACAAAACGGTTTTTTCTCCTTCATCGCCTCCGGACCCGCGGAAGGGCCCTTTTCTAATTTCAACCTTAGTCACCAAGTGGGAGCCTTTTTCCGAGCGTCCATGTCACGATGAGGGGGGATAGAAAAAGAATAAAATATAATTCTCCACTTGCCTCGCGGACGTAGGGAATTCGAAGCGCGAACGGAACCCATCCGATGTAATCGTATGCAGGAATGGAGTGGCTGTGATGTGCTTTTCAAGTAATCACATTAACTGTAATTGTTCGCCTGGTGTATGTACTTTTAAGTGGCATCTTTCGTAAAATGGAAGTCCGCCGCGGAGTCTGAAAATCTGAATACCTGAATACCGACGCTCGACGGAGCGATACACATCCCAACGCACAGGTCTAACGTTCTTCTGATGGTTCCTTGAATTTGTTCACCATCCCATGTCGCGCAAGAGACTCTTTTCTAAGTTTTATTGCAGCATAATGATGGCATTAGTTTATTCAATTTCAGCTTATTACGGGCTCCCCGTAATAAGTCAACCTGTTCACAGTGTCTAAAAATATCCGAAACGCGTCGCTATCGTACCAAAGCCCAACTCCAAACGCAGCCAAAACTATTTCGTAAAAGCCATTTCCAGCGACGGTAACACCAGAATTGCTTCAGCACTGCGGCTTTATGCTCAACCGGTTCGAAAATGAAATTTTACCACCCAGCATTCACCGCTTACCGCTCATTTCGGATGTTTGAAGAGGCACTAACCGGATAAATTAAATTCCGAAAGCCCCCAGTGGAATCCTATCCCACTCTAAAAGGCCGATCAATAGTTCATTGCCAACATTATGCCGACAGCTGCATTGAAGCAATCCATCAACCGACGCAGATTACCCTAGATTGATTTTTGTTGACCTCAACAAGTGCAGTCGAAGCCGGGGGTGGTTTGCATGCATGAACGCCCTCGATAACGGGTGCTAACACACACTGACACACTGAAAAAGGGGTGACCCCAAATGACAGCCGGGTGACACCGGAACGAGCTCTGGTTCCATCAACATCCGGCCGCAAAATCTATCAAATTGGGCAATTTGCGAGAGTAACCGTCCGAAAAGGTGGAAACGGATGCAAAATGATCGACGGCATATGAAATCAAATCGTGGTTATCATCTAGCGACTCATTTACATGCAATCATGGCACGCATTTGCATTACACCGTCGAGTCGATCTCTATACCGGCGTTCCAAATAGTTGACCAATTACGGAGAGCTATTTAATTTGTCGATGCGAACGCTGCGTCGAACGGAAATCATCATCGTTGGGGCTCCGAATGAAAGATGACATCAACCGTGAGATGATTCGCGAGTTGAGGTGTCTGTTTTATGTGATGGACAAATAAACGTCAAATAAACAAACAGACACACATATGCCTTTACAGTATTTTGTTTAAATCGAACAAGAATCTGTAGTGACCGGTTAGCGAGTCAATCCAATTAGGTTCTGCTCTTCGAGAAATTTTAATGAATTCTACCGAGCTGCAAGTGCGCTTGTTGTACACTTTTTCCATTCAGTGCTGCAAACATTGCCAATAGCTGTGTTTTGTTACGGTCAGTTCCTGTACTCGGTTTAACAAACAAAAGAGTCAAAAGAGATAAAACGAATCCCGAAAAACTGGGTCCATGTTTGGGGTAGAGGAAACACCAAAAATAATCCTTCGACGTGTTCATTGCGGCAAAAATATTCCACAAACACACATAGTTCCCCACCGAATCAGCGCTCGTGGGTGGAAAACAAGGTCACACCGAAAAGTTCCCCAAAGGGTGTGTGTTATCTTCCTCGCTGGTGTATTATGGTGTCCTTTTCATGTTGGGAGGAGAGGCAAGGACAATGACCAAAACGGGTCATTGAATTCCAGAGTGCGTGTGTGCTCCGGTTCAACCAGAAAGACCAGTGGCGAAAGTCGGCCACCAAACTAACATACCATGTTGTCTGGTCATTTGTCCATAATGGAATTTTATATCAGATTAGAATAATAATAATATTTTCACTTCCGCATAAAAGCACACTCCCACGCACACACCGACTCACGGGCAGCTCTTTGTGGAGTAAGCACGCCTCTAAAGCATCCGAACGGTCCGGACTAACAGGCGAACAAGTCGGAAAAGCTTGTCTTTGCGACCCGGTTTCTGTGCAACCGTGCCTCGAGGGGCTCGGGTTGATAGTTTGCTAAATCTTGTAAGACCTTGTAGTACATGGAAGGATTGAGTCGAATTAATTTTATAATTCCTACAACTATCAGCAATTAGCGTTGATACTTATGGGGGATTATTTCTGATCCCTTCCCGACATGTATGTGCCCTCGGTGGAATTCGATTGCGATTACGAGATAAAACCATAAGCTGGCGCTTCTACATTCAGCTTCGACTCTAAAGGATGGCACCCATCCGGAAGGGATATTAGATTAAACAAAAGAATACTCATAAAGATCGATTTTGAACTCCCCCTAGAGTCAGCGTAGCTTCGAGAGGTGGTTATTTGTTACGTAAGCTACATGGAAATCGTTCTCCAAGGTCACCATCATCATGATGGCACTCCGCACAATTATTATCAGCCCATCAGCCCCGAAGATGGTTCTGGAATGAACGAACGAGACGAACATCGAAGGCACTCCGTGACTGTTTGTTTTCCAAAAGTGGTTCAAACTACTCCATGGTGTACGCAATAACTGGATGCCGGAGGGCCGTTGGCAGCCCAGGACTCGTGCCGGAATTGTAATCGACCAAAATATCGGTCGACCCAAGCCGAAAGGGTGCTAAACTGTTCATTTTCAGATCGTGGCGGTCCGGAATGTTTCTCAGTTTCACTCTCGTTCGAGCCGATAGAAGTTAGAATTGTTTCAACAAACAGAAAATGAGTAAAACATCGCAAAGAATTGAAGCTAATATCATTACATTGGTAGCTGAGAACGTGGGCTGAAGATCAGAGGTCGTTCTCCAAATTGACTTGCGAAACGCACGGAAAACTCATGATGCAAAAGAAGAAGCTTTCAAAACACGACAAACAAAACGAAAATACATTTCCGAGGCAAGTGAGTTAGGGAAGCAGCCATTTGACTTCCTATTTAATTTTATCATCTCGACTGGCCAGAATACTCTCTGCCGGGTTTTTCTTCACCAACCGGAGACGGTTTCTGGGAAAATAATAATTTAACTTATTAGAAAACGAATTCTGGAATCTATCAAAGTTGTGCTTCATTGAAGAAGCGACCGTGGTGTTTTTCTTGCCCATTGCCTAACTTCATTTGCGCTGACCAAGATGGAACGTTGGAAAACCTATTACACTGGACCTTATTCGCAGCACCAAATCCCTTAGGGGCAAACATACGGAAAAACAGACGAAAGCGCTCCGGTAGCAATCAAAAGTCATGGAAAACAACACGCTGCTGCAAAAGGTCGAGACCAAACACGACAATCCAATAATTTTCGGCAACCTTTAACCTGAACGAGTCTAAGGAAAAACCCGCAGGGCTACAAGTGAAATAATAGCGTTATAGGGAGAAGCGAACGTTCGCTAGCCTTGGGGCGATGTATAATTTTCCGGATTTTATTTCTTTTGCCTGTGAAAACAAAACACAAAACATTTCCACCGTCCACCGACGATGTTTCTTTTCAATCAAAACGATAGTCTTTTGACATTGTCGCTTTCTTTTCTCCAGACCTGAAGGAACGAGTAATCCTTTTCGGACTGCTTCGAGGCAGGCAAGTTGTGTTACTACGGCTACACGCGGTAAGATTGTTTGCTCCGACATGGAAGTCAATCGGATCAGACGCAGTTCGGAGCGCCCTGTCTCCCTAAACTGTTGACCGAAGATAAATAAGATTTGATTAAATTTAAAATTAATCTTTTGTTGACAGAAGAATGTCATTTCTTAAGTCTTATTTGAGCAGTACGCCACACATACAGACACGCGCACGTGTTAAGACTTTCCTTGAAATCTTCTCCCGGAAGAACGCAATTTCCTATCTGTCTTTACTCTCTCTCTGTCCCCCAGCCGGGGAAAGAGATTTCCCGAAAGCCTGCGGCTCTTCCGTCAGCAATACGGATAAGATTTTAATGGAAACACCCGTTTAACGGACGCATTGTTTGAACATAAATTTTATGCACCCCTTTGAGGGACCTGAGACGTGTTTTCCGACAGCATTAGACCATGTTTGCCATCCGGCTTCTCAGCCTCACGCGGATAGTGCCTTCAAAGCAGTGATGAAATAATAGTGCCAATCTTCGCGGGTGACTTTTAGCACCCTGCGTTACGCTTCTTCGGGTCCTGGCATCTGCCGGATCAGGCAGCGATGTTTGCTTTCAATTTCCATTGATTCAATTAATTTCATGCTACGGTAGATCGAATTTTCTCCCCGTCGGGATGGTAGGATAAACACGGTTCTACATAAACAGTGGCCGAATGCGCCAAAGGGTGAGATTGAGTAATGAAGTGCGTTGGCCTTTAAAGCCTCGTGGGAGTAGTCATCACCAGGGACGTGTCATTTTGGGTGTCGTGAGTTTCCATTGGTCTATAAAGTGACTACATCGTTGGCTCATCGAATTCATTCGGGACTGATAGTAAAATGAGACATTTCAACAAAATGAGGCACCATTGAATACCTTTTCGAGCGCACAAAGGTCCCGATAGAACACATTTTACGAAATTCGTTTGATATGGTTTCGTTTTCATTCTACAGAACTGGAGACATTGTTTCACCGATCGGAAAACGGAAATATTACGACCGTTCCAGTGTGCCGCTTTTATTCTTGACCACGTGCATTTATTATGGCACACATTAGTGCAACGAGCGTTACATTTCAGCGGCTTCGGCCAGTTTTCATTCATATTTCCCTCAGTATTTTTAAGCGGATGCAACCGTTCCAGACACGTTTGCTGTTTTTCCAAAATGTCGCCCAAATAGCGACAGTTGGTCCGCTTTGCAATGTAAAAGGTCATTCCGTGTGGACGCACGCACGTCCGTAACCATTTCCGGGGCATTTCCAGTGGTCAGCGGTAATTCAAGAGAGGTGTTCCGTTATCCATGGATGGAAGGCCTCATCGTCTGGCACTCGTACCGCAACCGGATCTACGCCCGTTTGATGTGTTCCTCTTTGTACGTTGTTTATGTTTCATTCCGATGCCCATGGATATGTTCCTCTCCCTGCCACGGTTCTTGCAATGTTCTGAATGTTGCTTATCGCGACATGTTCTGCATGAACCGCCATGCGACGAATTACCCCTGAATGTCGAGTCGGCCCTTTCTTTCTAGTCAATAAATCAAATCGCATTGAAAAATTCCATAAATAGATGGCTCCACCAACGTCGGCTTCAATTCCATCGGGAGGGAAAGTGTCATACAGGCGGTCGCATTTGCGAGGCGTGGTTTTTCAGTTCTAAATACACCTCGCGCTTAGTTCCCGGCCGAGAGAGAGGCGCGCATGAACCGGTGGCGACATAATTATGCTTCACGAAAATATTATTAAATCAAAGAGGGAAGTAAGCAGCGATGGGTCCTCTGTTTGTTGGACACGGTCCCGTGATATAGCTCTAACTTCCAGTATCTATCATCATGGGTAGAAAATTCCTTTTACTCTGCAACTGGAGCTCATCTGCTTCTGGGAACATCTCGTTTCCGTGAGCTGCTGCTTCCTTCCTTTTCCCTCTAGCCAAATAATCAGCAGCAGCATCATCATCACCGTCAGCAACCTCCACACACACCCAGGATGATACGCTTCACTGCAAGCATGTGGTAAGATTTATTACTTCACTCGACAACCAAACACACAGTGCCCCTGGATTCTCGCTATTTAGCGAGGCGCAGTGCAGCCGTGAATCTTTGAGACGGGATTACTGCCGGCCTGGAGTTGACTGAATGATGCACTTTCCGCTCTGCCTTGGATGCTAAATTTAATATAGAAAGATGTGCCCTGTACCCATCCATCGTCCATGTTCAGAACCTGTCGAGACCTGGTTCACGCCGACGTGGATGCATATTCGAAACGGCATCCGGCTTCGGCCGGTTGCGAACAAGAGCGTATTATCCAACAGGTGAGTAACGTGCCATTCACTCCGTCTTCCGTATGATACGGTATGGGAAAGTTGCCATTTTTGCCCATCCCTAGACATTTACGTGGTCCGTTTTTTTAAACCATCTCCGTTTATTATCACCTTACCTTTACGGTATCATAAATCGCAGGTATGCCGGAAGCGCAAGGTTCGAATACCCCAGTGTACCTGCGCTGTACTTGAGATATTACGGCGCATGAAAAGCGGCCCATTCTTGGGAAAGTATTTTGACGGTGTAATTGATAATTTCAAGGATGCGGAAAATCCTGAAAAATGAAATTCTTACCATTTTCAACAGACACGCCATAAGGTAGTTGCGATCGGCGAAGAAAAGAAACAGGCGTGGGAGAGTATGTGAGTTCTGCTTCAGTGCCACGTTTATGACCCCTCAGGCACCGCGGGGTTGGATGTGGGAACGCTTTACCCAAGGAACCCAATTTACATACAGTTGTTTGAAATTCAAATTGACAGCAGTATCTTCGAAGGCAAGCAAGTAGCTGCTTCATTGGGTTTACCTATGGTTCGAAGATCAAAAATAGAAAAGGAAGGAATTTTGCACACTAGTAACATAAAAACCGATTGTTTAAAATCCTTATGCATACTGTGACGAAGTATTAAACATGGTCGAATTTCCCACGGCCTATTAGAAACATTTTAACCATCTGAGCAAATAAAATAGCTTCGAAAATGTATACTCCATTATATCCTTCAATTACAAATATTCTAAACAATGATCAAAAAATGGTTTTAAAATACTTACTCAAACACCGCTATGTGTTGAACGTTCGAGATTAAAGTGAACTTCATGAAGTGGTCGGACCGGCTAAACTCAATCATATCAATTAAACACACGCGCCGAAAACCTCGATCGAAAGCGACTTTTCCAACTTATGCATGAAAACGGCCAAAACCAATTGCTCCAACATCCAATCGCTAAACGAAACACGCGAGCTTTTGGGGTACAAAGCTGTGCTCCGTACTGTTTCGGTTCATAATTTTAGCATAACCTCCCCAAAATGTTAGCCAGCCAGCACAGTAGGCTTAGGCTACGAACGATCCCCCAATTGAAAACTCGTTGTTTTCTGTCGTTCCTACTTCCTCCCGCACGCCCGCATGCAAAAGTATCCCCGACAAATATTTTGTGGTTTTCAGTGCTAGCTTGGATTCGCGAACCGGGCCAAAGAACGTTGGCGGAATATGCGACCGGAAATACGGTCCCGACCCGGACTTAAACCCTCCGGGAGGGATTTTCCAGCATTCCGTGGTTGACTTTCGATTTGGCAGGGAAAAATAAAGCGAAGATGTGGGAGACAGCGGAGCGGCAATAGGCAGCAAATATTGTGTTTGTTTCGTGGAATATTTTGTGTTTCGCGTTTCGAAGCCAACCTGCTCCCGCTTTGGTCGAAACCGTTTCGTCCGCATCGAAGTGTATGCAAATGTAAACAAGATATCGTTCGGAAAAATGTTTGATTTTATGTCAATTTTCAATTCCCTCGGTGGTTAGCTGCCGGGCCTCTTTTCCCCAAAAAACCCCCTGTCTCGAAGGATGTCCTTGGGAGAGAGTGGGGAGGTATTTTGGCAGGCACACGTTTAGCCGGTGGCCATTCGGAACCACTGAATAATCGATGCCCGATTGGTGCACGTTCCGATCGGTTCCATTTGGGGTAGCGACAGGACACGAACGCCCCCTGTGTGGAGTTCACTGGCGTCCCGGAATGTACCACAAACCACTCGCGCACTCTCACTCACCTACCAGGCCGGATTGAACATCGTTCCACGGAGCGGGGGCTCGATATCAGTAATACGTTCGATACGTTGGATAGTTTCAAAAAGAGACCGCATCGGAAGCCTAACCTGTCGGGTCGGTTTCGGCCTTCACCTCTTTACAGTGCTCTGCGTATTGCACGCAGGATTCAAGCGATAGAACGATAACCCATTCCGTGTGGAGTCGTCGACTGGGCGCACTTACGAACGGTGGACGTTTTTGGCATCGAATCGACAGCGGTCAGGCAAAATCAAGTCCTGTGTCGCGGCGATCTATCCCGTGGCGATTCCCTGGAGTGAGTCCGGATTGTCTCTGCCTCTGGACTTGATGGGCACACACCGTCTGCTCATACAGCCACCGTCCCAGCAGGGGAGAACCTCGGTACATCGGTAATGACAACCAGTTAATTGAATTTGCCGTTTGGCAGAACATGACCCTCGTATCCTTCGCTCGCTTCCCGGGGTTCTTTTATGCCCTGGGTGAAGCAAACCGAAAGTGCGTCTCCTTCCATGTGGTCGACTCGCGTCGGGCAAACATAATTTAGCGCACTGCGGAACCCGGAAGGATGTTTGGGGGTGGTACTTTTTGGGCTCTCTGTCCAGCAAATGAAGATGGAATCGGACGAACTGTGGCTGAGGGAAGGTCAAGTTTTCTCTAGCAAAGTTAGTAGACAACTCGTAATCCATTGGGGTCCCTCGCTATGTAAGTTGTCCGCTCTTTTCGATACATTCAAGTTGGAAAACACGATGGTTTTACTTCATATTGTTAATTACAAGCATTTCTGGGTACGTTTTACGGATATTACCTGTTTTAGATCTGTCTAATTCTCCGTTTTACGGTGGACAACAGATGACATTTTTAACTAATTTTGTAGTTAAAATGGAAACTCGTGTCATGATAGGGTAAAAGTACCAATTTTGGCCCACTTAGGGAAGGGTCACCACAAAATAAATCGTTGCATTAATTGTACCGATCATATCATGACAAACTGGGTATGATAATGTAGAGTAGCTATCTAAGCATGCATTAAAATTCATATTTTTTAGTTTATTTGATGTTTTCACTGAAAAATTATCAATTTCCGAACACACTTTTTGTCGCTATTTTGGCCCGCTATGCTTCTATTTTGGCCCACCTGTGTACCAGTTTTGGCCCACCTGAAAAATGCCTTTTTTATGTGTTTTATGGTTTTAATAATCTTTATAATAATTTAGATTGTGCTAATAACTCTTACTTTTGTTAAATAAGTAAGATAAAATGTTTAATTCGATATTTTAATTTCCACTTTTTTCCAAGATCACCGGATTTTCGTTTAGACAATTTCTGACAACCAGCTGTCAGTGTCAAAATGCATACAAATTTCGTTTCAATCGAAACCAGATTTCCTTGCATCTATTTTGGCCCACTTTTGGATCGAAATTAAAATTATTTCTCGTGCTCTAAAAATTCAAGTAACGTTTTGATAATTCCTAAAAACGCTCAAAGCTTTAGAAAAACATTACTTCAGAATTTTTTACGCAGTGGTTGCTTATATCTCAAGGTGGGCGAACTATCCGCCTACGACATGGTTTTTTTGAAAAAGAGACAGCTTCGTAGTTTTAAGCGATTTTCTCTACAAATGTTGATGCAATCGCCTCCAAATTTGGTATTTAACAAGAATAAATTGACCTCAACACTAAAAAAAATGTTAGGAGGCATTTTTATTTGAAATCATTGAAATAATTGATCTTCTTTCTAAGTGGGCCAAAATTACATACGTGGGCCAAAATACCCTCACTCACCCTATTTACATTTGTAACAAACACAACAAAGACAATGTTTTATTCTGCTTCTACTGAGTTCTACTTCATCAACACTTTTCTGTGACATCTGTCACAAGTTATTATTATTGTGTAGTCATGAATAAACATGTGTTTGATTTAGCCGCTTTTTACTCATATCGACATCCACACCGCTTTGTTTTTTTTTGCGGATTGTAATTGATTTTGAATTCTGTTTCAAAAACATAAATTCAAGGGAACCAAACTATGTCCATATAGCAAATCAAATGAAAATTAATCATTAGAGCAGGCACTTCCAATAAATACTCGCATTGATTTTTGCTTCACTATTTTTTCCGACAAACTTTGCCCCTCACTATGCTTTACTGATAAAACAAAGCCGGTCGCGAAAAACCCAGGCACATCACTCGCCAATTCGCAGGCACAGTCAATCAATTCATCAACCATACGATCATTTTCCCATTGGGGATCCCCCCCAAACCTTGTCCGGCAGGCCAAAGTTACTCCGCAATGCTCCAGTTACCCACTGGAAAATTCGGAGCTTTTCCTTCCTCTCTGTTACGTCCGAGCGGAATTTATAGGTCGGAAAATGTTCCGACCTCGATTGACAGCACATAACCAAACCGTTTGCCCCTCCTAGCCTGCACCCATCGCGTGCCGTAACGACCATTTGCATCGAAATCTGGCCTACCCGACTCGATTATCGCGATGCACTTTGCCATTGGATGGGAGGAATTGATTCAACGGACAAACACCACCACACGGCGGGGCTGTCTGGTCCGGTGCCTGAAATCAATACGCAATTATCGCTTTATGTACATTAAATTAATTTATCGCATCGCCCATCCATCCGTCGAAGCGCGCGAGCCAAAAGCGCAAACACAAAGCACTTCAAACCAATTTCGCCGCTCGGCGGAAGAAACATTAAAATCAAAACATCTGATGCACTGCTGGCGAAACATGGAAAAAAAAGAAGCGTCGGGCTGTTATGTATATACCCGGTGGGTTCGTAGTTGCCTTTGCTAATATCAGTTTAATTTGCGGGATTTTATACAACCGGTCAAGTTCGTCCGAATGTCACTTCAGATCGACACTTGTTTCAGCGATCAATCAAACACGTCGAAGCAAACGGTGTTCCGCATGATGTTGAACTTCACACCGACACACTTCAAGCGGAGAAGTATGATGGCAGATTTATCGACAGGTGAAAAGGTATGAACGTTCGATATGCTTACTTTTCCACTTTTTAAAAATGTTCCCTATTCTTCTGTTAATACTCTCAATTAAACTGGTAGACACGTGCATCACAACAACACCTACCTGTTCCTCAAAAATCTCTTTATGCTAGTCGTAGTCACGAATGCAAAAGCTGGGAAAAATACTGACACCTCTTCCCTCGGTTCGGTTTTACACAGAACCGATCGGCATCGGGTTTCATTTTCCCCATTTTCCAAGCTCTGAATTGGAGGCCAATTGAATAACAACTCTAGAGTCGCAGAGGAAAACCAAAAACCCGCATGAAAAAAGATTCAACTGCCAACGGAAAGCATGTTTTATGCACCGGCCGTACGATTATGCAACATTAGCCCAAATCGGTGGCCGGTGTCTTCATCGTTCGCACACAATTGACGACAACGTGGAGTGTTTGGAGTCGAAATTGGAAACCCTCGCTAGCCCAGAGCATGGCGGGTTGAAGAGCTTTCCGTTTCGGGTAAGGCACCGAGCAAGCCGTGTGACAAACTCTGGCCAACGGTCGTTTTTTTCTGCTGATCGTCGCTCGGAACGACTTCGCGGTGGGAAATTAAGCGGTAGATGTGCTAAATTGCAAGGATTTTGTAAAACGAGTTGACCTTTTCGGCGGCGGGAAATGAACGTTTGGTCGTGCGGATGAAGGGAAAATCGTTTTTCGCTTCTTTCCTGCACGTTGAGTATCATAATTCGCATCGGTTGTGTGAATTGTGGGTTCTGTTTTTGTCGAGCACAGAGTTTTGAGGTGGGAATAGGGTGAAGGGAGTTTTTTCGTTGAATGCCGTTCGAATTCGATGAATGGGGCCGGAAACTTCAAAACTGAAGCATAGTATTTTGCATAATCCTATTTAAAACATCATTATATCTGAAAACAATTAATAAAACCTATAGTATTAGATGAGGAAAACTATCAAACATACTTGAAAATTTTGAATGATAAATAATACAGTATAGCAACGTAAGCATCATTTTTCCAGCGCAAACCACTTAAACATGACACAGAATATTAATTAAATCGACATTCATCATATGCATTGCCCACCAGCATATTTCAATCATTCGTACAACTGATTAATCCTGCCGAAAGAAAATCCTTCCGCTAAAAAACCTCCAAAAATGCATTGTCATGAACTGCACACTATTACCCGGGGGGCTTTTCCCAGAGATTTGCTTAAAAGCAACGTTATGCTCGGCACAAGGTTCCATAAAACCGCGCTCGGGCAATCAACATCAAAAATTCCATTTGAATATGGATCGTGAAGGTGCATTCGTTATGTTCAGAGCTCCAGCGAATGGCAATGCAACAATCAGTTTTGGTTGCGCTGGTCGCGAGATGTTCAATTATTCACGATTAATATTGCGCTCGCGGCATAGATCGGGTATGTTGTTTTGTGTTTGAGTAGTATTTTTATGCTTTACTTCTTAGTTCATCCTCACAGTATATGCGTAAGCCATTAGTGGTGTATTATTAATTTTCATTTGAATCTAACAGAACCGTTCGCCAACAAGTCATATCTTTCAAATCACTAGCATAGAAATCCCCAAATGAATGAGGACAATATTACGACAAGGCATTTACAACACAGCTGTCGCACAGTTTGCCGATCCTCAAAAAGCCTTCCGAGGATCAAAAAGAGGTGATAAATTCAGTCGGAAAGTGCATCTTATTAGCTGGATTCGTGATTCGCATGAAGCTGAAGTGAACCGTAACCCTAACCCAACTTTCCCTGGTGTGAGGAAAATCTAAACGAAACAAATCAAGTGAACAAAACAGGACTACATCGAAGTGCATCTTTGATGTTCTTTATCCGACACGCAACTGGTACGCAGCTGGTGGCAAATGAAAAAATGACGAATAGAATCATAAGGAACGATTTGCAGAGGCCACTCGAATCCGACGTCGAAGTAAACCATGATCGCATCAGGTCGATCATCCGATTGGCCGGGAACCTGGTTTTTTGGTTTTGGGATGGAAACAAGCATCATTCATCGAATTGAATGCACTGGCCTAGCCTCCTTCACCACCTCCTTCTCTATCCATTGTTGCGTTCCGCAAAAATCCCCGGAGGCATCCCTCGAGTTCGTCCGGACATCCGAATCCTGGCGCAGCGAATCGACAGCAATGGACGTTAGTTTATCCGTGCTATCTCTATTCAGATTACATCATGAATAATAACGCTCTCGGAGCTAGACACACAGCGAGAAAGAGAAGGACAGACAGGACATGCTGTAGAAAAAGCGATGTAAAAGCTTCCATCGCATCGCCGCAACCTGGCTAGCTTTTCCCAAGCGCTTTTCCTCCGAGCCAAATCGAACGCAACGCCCCCGAGCACTCCCAGATCAAACACAATCTGGCAATCGTTTGCATTTCCTTTGAACTCATTCACACCCGAACGCCGGGAGGTTTTTGCGATTTGTTGACCAAGTCCTTCGACTGCTGCAGCAAGGACCACGAGCCATTTCGACGACTTCGGGCGATGTTCGTCACGCTTCCCACGGGTGAACGCCATTACTAAGCAAGAATGCACCACAAACAGTCGACCAGCTCCCAAAAAAAGCATTCCCGAGCCATTCCACGATTTGAAGTGCAAAAATCTGCAACGGGTTGCGCATTCCCGTGCGTATGCTGTTGGGGAATGGGGAAATTGATTTCGCTACGGTAATGGCAAACATTTTGCCGTTGGAACTATTTGCGTGAAAAACATATTTTGTCGGAATGCTTTTGGAGAGCGTTTTTCTGTTGGGATGTGTTTTTCCTCCTACAACCTCGCTCACATCCGGCGACTCATCATTGCGACGGTTCTTTTGCGTATTTGTTGTTGTCGTTTGCGAGTGCGATTTGCGTCGAACGTGCATAGAACGCAACGTTTCCGGCGATATTGTGGGCCAACGCTCAGGAAGAGATAAGCGGTTGTTGCAAATGTAACAACACGACGCCGACGAGGGTTAGTTTGTGTGGATTGAGCCAATGTCGAGTCAGTAAATATGTTACGAATATAAATCGACATTTTTGTGGAATGTTTGCCTTCTTTTAGATTGATTTTGAAGGGTTGAAACTTATGCCTTGATAGTTTTGTAGAAGTACTGTCAATTTACATTGTATAGGCATCTTTTAAAAACTGGTGTAATAAGATATTTGTAAACAGTTTTTATCATAAATTGCAATTTCAAAAATCGAATGTTTTATTGCTCTTTCACAAAACGTGGGTCACATAATCTTTTCTTTATTTTTATAAATCTCAGTTTCAAAGTCCCGTGATGACATGAGGCAATAAACCCTACATTTTTACAGTGCACGGCACGTGAAGCATGCTTTTTACAATCTGACTCTAAGTGGAAACGGGACTCGAACACGGGTTTACCAAGAGCGAAGCCGTAGTCTTGCCGAGGAACCATAGCACAAGTTAAAAATTGTGAGGAAATATCGCTACTTGAATGGCAAACGTAGATTTTGAAGAAAAATTTTATTTCGTACTATAAAAGATTTTCCCATTCGGGATTCGAACACCAAACTTCTGATACAAGACTCGAGCACCACTACCAGTATACCAGTTGTACAAGTGGATAGTATAGGGAAAATACAGGTATATATGGCTATGTGAATAAATTGATCCACCAAGCTGTTAATTTAATAATGGTTATGAAAATTTGAAATCTATGTAACAAAATATGATCAGATTTGAAAAAGTAATTTAAATATCTAAAAAAAATCATGAAAAAAAAAATTTTACAACCGTCAACAAAAAAGTTTTTCCTAGCCTAGATTCGAACTCCGATCCTCCGGAACAACACCCATGCACTTTGCCCCCTAGACTATTGATGAAAGAAAATTTCCGAGTGATATCACAGCTACTTATATGTCTGTAGGCAATCTGAATGTAGCATAGAAAATGAACCAAGAATAAAAACTTTAGTCACATTTTTCCTCCCCGAGCTTCGCCGGGGCTTCGAGCTAGTTCTACCATAAAAACTACCATAAATGAAATGAATGTTGTTCGCCTACGTATTCACTTCATCATCATCATTGCCTAAAGAACATCATTGCCAAATTCATACATATGATGTTTCCTTGAAATCTTGGAATCAGAGCAGCAAAAGTGTCATTAAAACTATTCTTCTTACAGAAATATGTTGATCATTGCAATGATTAATAGCCAACCTTGCTCATTCCTCTCACCTAATGAAACACCTGTACCTTGTCTGCTAATCTATGGTAAATACTTTCTAAGTAATGGACCCTCATAAGCGGAATGGGTAACCTTGGATAGTTTGATTGTCCATAGCAATCATTACACCGCGTAGAACAGTGTTTCATTTAACACTTCACCTAACGGCTACTCTATAATTCATTATTCATCCATCATCCTGGGGCGACTTCCGACTACACAAACCTAGCGATTGATCAGCGTAGCCTTTGCAAGATGGGCCATTTAAATCATCTCTCCCCGAAAATCCCACGACCACTAGCCTCGGGCGAGTTGCGAAACAGTGGAGTCAATCGGAGTTGGCAAACACAGTTGGTCGTCATCGTCATCGACGTCTGACTTTTCCTTTCGCACCTTGCACCGTCTGGTCCCGATGGATCTGGATACTTGGGGAAGAAGAAACTTCTCACCTTTACCGTCGACAGAAATCTGGTCAATTGCCACCATAAGAAAAAAGAACTTCCCGCGGCCAAGGCACGGAAGCGAAGAAAGGAAGGAAATATCGTTAAAAACCAATCAAGAAATGTTAGCCGATTAGCAGTATCTTTATTAAGCGCAGTGCGGTCCGGGCGTATCCGGACCGATCAACGATAAATGTGCGAGCGTCGAACGGTAGCCATCCAGCAAAGGCCAAAGTAACTCCAGAAAATGGGAAGTGGAAAAGGCAGGAACCCCCAAGGAGGCCGGGGAGCTGAAGGCGAGGATGAGAAGGGGACCCCAAAAGAATCCGGTAGCAACGTGGGCACCATCTGGCGAGATGCGGCCCAGGGACGGTCCAGATATTTTCCCTTCACATCCTTACACACCTAAGAGAGAGAGATTGAGAGAAACAAACACAATCACACACACACTTACACTACAAACACCAGGTCTCCGTCCGTTCGATCGCCTCCTTGGAGTTATTCGTGAACCGCTGTGGGCCCATTTAATGGGAATGAAAAATGACCACTTTTTTCCCATTTATGCTATTGGTTTTTCCCACCGACCCTTCTCCGGGGCCTTCATCTAAATAGTTTCTCTCTTTCTGCCCTCTTTCATTCCTGTGTTCTTGTATATGATCGAGAAGATCATGGCCGTCGCATGCTGCCGTTAAGAGTGTGGAAATGAGCGGGAAACGCCACCGATCAAGGAGGCTAGCGGAGGAAGAGACGTTATTGGTTATTTGTTTCAGAAAAACCACCGGCAAGTGAACTGGACCCGCGACGCTGAACTCACTTAATCATTTTCGAAAGCAGTGACGGCGCGGCGGCGACGAAGAAAACTTACCAGAAATGTTGACTTCATTCGGGAGGTATTTGTTGGTCCCGGTTTATGCTCATCCCGCCCCGCACAATCGGGTTTATCGGTTATGTTATGTTGCCGCCTTATTGAATCAACCGGTTCTCGTGGCGAGGGGTTCATGTTTTTGTTTCGATTCCCCTTTGTTTTTGTTTTTTCTCTGACGCCAAGGTTGATGATCGGAAACCTTTGATGGCGCACCGAAACCGGTAGCAACAGGCGAGAAAAGTACGCTCGCTTCAAGTGTGGCGTAACGATCGACGTACTTAATCGATCGAAGTGATTGTAAATAATTATCGTCAACCGAATGTCGGGTTCGAACAAATCCTCCTAGGGAAGGTTTTCTTTTCAATGATATTATTCTTGGACGTGAGACCACAATTTAATTGTTCAGGAAATGCTGCTATTAAATATAATTGTATTCACTATCAATTGACAATACAATTTTCTCTTTTACTTTTTAAGAAATAATTGTAAATTCACTTTGCTTTCCAAAATACCATGGATATGGTTCAAGGTGTGTAAAAAGGATCAAGCAAAATGGTTTCCATCCGTTTCTCGATTTGATCGATTGTCAATCACGGCTTGAAACTGGAGCGGCTGTCATGGTCGACGAAAAGGCTGCTACCAGTTTCTGAAGCTATTTCGTGATGGTCATCGACTCACAACAGTAGAATCGTAATTTTTCTGCTCAATCCCATGATTGTTTTCCTAGGAAAAGTTAATTAGCGAATGATTTATTGTTTCTTCGATGGGCCGACCGATTACGGAGCATATGTTTCCCGACACCAAGCCGCGATTCGAAGCCAGGAATCGTCTCCAGTTGCGACCACAAAACCTTTGCCTCTCGCCAACCTTCGGCGCGCGGAACTTTTTCATCGTTCAGCCTAGAAACTCCGATGGTGAAGGGAAAAGAAAGCGCGATTCGGCCGGAGGTAGAGCAAAATTTTCCTTTTCATTCTTGTTTCGTGCAACTGCTTGGCTAGAACGAAAACCGATTCAGTTAGCCGATGATAAATGATGGTAAGTTTTTTTGGAAAGAGAGAAAAACTCTAAACTGTGGAAAATGAACGAGTCGAACTCCATACCCACTGCTTCTTCTTCTTTTCCCGTTCAATGTCCGAAGTAACGATCCATCGTTTGTTTAAAGCAGAAAAGTTTTCATTACGAAGTACGGATTCCCAAGAGCTGGAAAAATCGCATACCACCCCGTCGCCCGAAATAGGGGGGAAATTGGTTAGCCAGGTAATCGAAAGCGGGAAAAACTTTTCACAGCCGTCCGTGCAAAGCAGCAAAAGAGCCGACCATTGCGAGCCGGTTGCACCTGTCGTCGTATGCCAACTTTTCTATGTGGATCAAAGTACCGGCACCGAAACAAATGGTGCCAAAATCACGGAAAATAAGCCTGCGAAAGACGACAAAAATGTAAAGAAAGATTTCCAACATCGAACGCAACATGTCCGTCAGGAAGTGAACGAAAGTCGAAAATTGTCTTCGGGCGAATAGAAAGAAAAAACGGATTCGACCACTCGCGACCTGATCGGATTCCGATTTTGATTCGAGAACCTTTCTCCTACACCAGAAAAAAATCTTACATGTACCGTCGTTTGCTCGAGGAAAGCCTTTTCCGGTGATCGAAAGAAAAGATGGAAAAGGTTTTTTCTTCCTCAACTTCTGAGTTCTGACACCGTGAGGACTTACTATGGAACGTGTGCTGTGAACTCCACGGAAATCGATTTATTCTCACCGCTGCTGTTCGATGGAAAATCTTCACACATTTCCCACCCAACCATACTTAGACTCGGTAGTTCGGTCGTTCAGACAGAAAATCTCCGAACGATAATGTGATCGAAATGAAGAGACGTTCACAGACGCTTGTCCGTAAAGAATGTAATCCTCGATCCGCGATTATCCATCGTTAGGACACCTTCCTCCAACATCGTATCGTGTTGTTTCTTCCCAGCGTAGGGAAAATCCCCTCTCTCGCGCGTTCCGAACCGGTTGGGGTTGAATGATTGCGTTAATTAGATTTTAATCGGTTAATGTAAATTAATTCCCATCACATTACAACCCGTTCTTCTACGTGTTTTTTTCCTATATTTCTTTTTTCTCCTCCATGTCCCGTTTTGTTTTCGGCTTGTCGGGGCGAATCTGATTTTCCCATTCGAATTGATTTTGGGCATGGAGTGAAGAAAGGAAAATGAAACTACCCCATAGCCGGCGAAAATCCCAACCCAGCGTAGCCATTAATTGATGGTTGTGATTCAACGGATTGTGACCAATTTTCCGCCAACTCAACGCGATTCGATTGCTTTCGATTTCGTAACAACACTCATTTTCCTCTGGCAGGTTCCGCAGGCGCAGCAACAGCTGACAGGTGAGCTTAGAAGACTTATTTTGATCACTTTTTCTGGTTTTTGTTTCATTTGCTCCACTATTTATGGAATTGTTTTCGCTTTTACTCAGTTACGGCCAACGCCTACGACAAAAATGGATGCAAAAATCAAACCAACTGCAGGTTGTTTTGTTTCTATCTCCATCGTTTTTGAAATGCAATCGAACCGCATACATCAGGTGAGGCTTGTTGCGGTGAGCGTTGAGTTAACGATTTTATTGTTATTATACTTCAACTTTTTCAATGCACTAATGAGATTACTATGATTTGGTTTTCGTTTTGCCATTGCGATGGAATCCATATTAATCGCGGTGGCTTATTGGTTCATTTAAATTATGCGTGCTTAAATAAATACTACCACTTGCAATCATACCCAGAATTATGTGCGGTTTGTTTCAGTAAGCGCGATACGTAATGTTTCTAATTTAGTATCCTATTGGAAGCTAATTGAATGAGTTTCTTTTTTGGGTCGGCATAATAATCTCATTAAATGCTTGCAGCTATACTAAACTCTATTTATCCACATCATTTGTTGTATTTTACCAGCTAAACAGAACAGCTTAACGATGGCGATTTATAATTTTTAGTGCTTCCCTGGTGGAACAGTGTCCCTCTGCTCATCCATGCATCAATTAAATTTCTATTCTAGCATAAGTTCCACAATTTCGAAGCCAAAATAATACTTACCCCGCCCGGATCGATCCCGTGCCTTAATTTCTCGTCAATCTCGCCCGATCCGTCAAGACAACGCGGTACATATTAGTCGTTAAACATTCATCTTTAACTGCCAGTCAGCTCGGTTTCGCTTCAGTGGGTATGGCTTCCGTTTGCGATTGTTCTTCCACCCGCGACACGAGTGAAACAAATACAACACATCCCGGCGGATGCTTCGTGACGGCGTGCCCGGGAAAAGAACACGTCAGATTTACTCGTGATTTGTGCAAACACAAAAAAGCTGCCAGCCGTCAAAGAGCGAAGCCGCGGGCGGAAGCGAAATGTTCATCCTTCTCCCGCGCAGTCAGAGGAAACCCGCGATACGTCTCGCTTCCCAACAAGCCCCCCGATGCGATATGTTAATTCAACTGAAAACATCTCATCCCTCGGAACGGTTCCCGGGAGGATCGTACGCTGTCGCTTCTTCATGTCAAAGATCAGTACCGGCACACCATTTCCCGGCATTCACTCACCGTGACATAAGTGGCTGACTTGCTTCAACGACAGTCCTCCCCGACCCCCTTTTGTACCACTGAGTGTGTGCCCGCGTTTTCCCACACACTTCGCACATCATTTTCCAAGCTAACCAAGTCTGACTAGTTTCATTTAATCTCGTGCACTGTCATCGACCGAGCGATGAACAGAGAGCTTGAGAGTGAAAAATTAGTCCTGATCTGCTGGCCACCATTGCCATCGTACGTCTCAGGACGTTCTTCGTCGTTCTACCAAAGTGACAGTTTTCAATATCGCTTCCGTCTTCTGCCTCGGGAAAACTTTACAGCAAAGGGAGGAAAACTATCGCTCGCTGAATTCCGGTAATGGCGAAGAACCCCTAGGAACGGCATTGAAGGGTTTGTGATCGTTCATTTTCTTCGCGTTTACCATACCATTCGTGGGTTTTTCTCACAAACCGGATCCTGAGGAGGAAACAAGCCCCCTAGCAATGTCACACATGGTGCGGGGATGGATAAATGGAGATGTGTAGATGATGAACGAAAATCCTTCAGGATTTGAGAAAACGATACACTTTCCCGATCCGGTCCGAGGTGAGCGATGAAAAATGAATAATACCTTTTTTCCAACCGAGGGGAAACTCGTAATATGCGCCGATTTTCCAGTCTTGCATAGACAGTAGAGGGACGCAGAGTAATAAGAAGGGAAAAACGAAGGAAAACTTCCCCTCGGGGAAAACAGGTTGAATAGAAAGAAAAATGAAATGCCAACGATACGAATCAAGCCGGGGGAAATATTGGTCATTAATATTGGCCGCTTCGTAGGGAATGCCGATGTGTTCGTGCGTCAGGTGGCTTACGTTCCTCGTAGCATGTGTTGTCAGCGTTACATCAGCTTAATGCAGGATGGTTAGAACGGTTCGTGTGCTTTTAAATACTCGGAAAATTTATAACTTCACCCAGATTCAAGAATGATTGTCAAAAAATATTGGGCTGTGTTAGTTCTAAATTATCACCTCCCATGATTATTAAACTCTATATGAGAGTATTTTCTACGAAATTTAATTAAGATAAACGAAAAACTATAAAATCAACAAAACAAGTGCCAGAAACTTTGGGATAATAAGAGCAACAGCATTGAAATAATTTTCAATACAAAATTCCTCCCAACATGACGTGAAGTTGGTTCTTTATACCTATGCTGTTCATTGATAAGCTGAACGGAATTTAAAATTACATGGAAGGTGGTTTTGTTTTTAGTTCGTTTTCATTTCGTGCCACGTGATTTCCCAGGGATGCTGTAACCTTACTCAAAAAATAACATCAAACCGTAAAAAAGAAAACCTTTACCCACCATCTACCTATAACAACCACAACGAGCACAAACATATGCACACACACACAAAGGCAACGCTAAACGCTACCTACCGCGGGAATCGATACTTTATTATAATTCCGCGGGCCATCGATAAAATATGTTTTCGATTATCGTCCGTCCATCCGGCCCACCTGCAGGCCCCTCTCCCTTCCCCTGTGTTGTTACAACAAATCCCTTCCGTTTTCCCCTCGTGGTGGTTGTAAAGCGGTACAAAAAAAGAAACAAGATTCCTAAACGTTTTTGAGCAGCTCGAAAATCGTTCCCGCCGATCGCGTCACCATTAGCATCCCAGCGAGGGGAGAGTTTTCCCTTCCCGGGAAAGTCAGGGGTTTGTCGTTCCGATTGTAATTTGTTACCGTGCTGTAAGTTACAAGTGAAAAGCGCACAAGCGAGGGGCGCTACCGATGTCATCACCCCTTGCGATTCGTGGTGGTGGTTGAGCATAGTTACAGCATATAAACACAACAGTGCGATAAAGCTGCGTCGTTAGAGGTCTTTTGTTGGGAGGAGAGACACACACAAAAAAACATACGTACGAAAACTGAACAGATCGGAAAAACTTTATCGCACAGGGGTTGAACCGAAGGCGTACACATGCGATAAAGTGCGAGTCGTGGCAAATGCGCACACATAAATACACACACATCATCGCCACTGGGAACCGCATCGTCGCATAATGTCCGACACGCGAGACGCGAGCGCGTTGTGCGGTGGTGTTTACCTCCGCATTTAAATGACAGCTGGGCAAAATGGCGTTGTAAAGTGCACCGGCACCGAGGTCGGCCGCACTTGACGGGTTCCCGAAATTTATGAACACTTGCCAGGGCACCGGAGTGTCCTTCTTCCTTCTCGCCATTCGGATCATTATTGATCGAGTACTTTCCGGGGAGGTACGTTGCACCGGCTCTGCGTGTGTGTTGGTTGACTTCGAAAGTGCTGAGGACGCTCGAGCAATGGGATGATGCTGATGAGGACCCCATGAGGACCATTACCACCCGCGCGCGTGTTTCCACAAGAGCCTCCTCCCTTAGGAAGGTCGTTGAGGGTCTGGGAAATTCAATTTTAATTTTTAATGCAAACGGATTTTCGATTACGACAGACGTTGGATGCTTCCAGGTGTCCATCAGCTCTGTCTGTGTGGTCTAGCCCCACCTCAGCTCGAGTGGGTGTCTTATTGACACATGTGGTTATGTATCACCATGCGTAGGTGGCATGCTTAAAGAGCTCGATTACCTTTTCGAAATAGAAAAATTATGCAAGTCCAACTTCAAGCGATCTAGTTCCAAGGGGCTTCCAAGTTAAGCTGATGATAAGCCATTAGGCTTTTGGGATGAGTTTCACTAATCGACCAATTAACGAGCATCAAACACATCGTTTTACATTCGAAATGTCAACGAAAATTACTTCTTTTTTGGAAGTGTTTGACATACGATTTTTTCTTGGAAATGTTTCGACTAAGATGAAAGACATGGAAGTGTAAAATGGAGACTTTTACAAGCAAACGCATAGCACAAGGACTGTTTTGAAAACCAACCTCAGAACGGAACGATTTTGTTGATTCTTGTACGCAATTATCGACGAGTAAATTGTATCCCTTTCTTCTACATCCAACATCCATCACTGAGTGCTTCTAATTGGGTAAAGAGATTTATTAAAGCACATTAAGTGTATTATTCCCTCGATTCCATATACAGCATTCCTTCAGGAAACATTCTTCGTGGCCCCTTCTGATATGCTTTTTATTCATTTATTCAACCTCTTTAGGTGCCGTACCCTGTGTCGGTCAACAATATGCGCTCGTAATTGAAATGTATGCATGGCTAATGAAAGCTCAATTAGAGTTAAATATATCACGATCCGGTCAGCTCGCACCTTGGCGTCGGAACACTCGAGGCCACACTCGATGGATGCCGAGAAGCATGGTCGCCTTCTATTTCAGGGGTTTGCATTTTTAACCACTTTTTAGGATAACTTTATAAGACATTAGTTTTAATTCTTTTCCTAATAGAACCATTTCAAATAAATAAATAAAAAAAATCGTTCAAAGAATATAATTTATTTTTTGTGCTGCTTATCAAAAGCTTGCCAACCCCTGACCGAGACACTAGACTTGGGCCACTGCTGCCGGTTGGTTGGTAAAATAATATCGTAATCACTATCATCATATGGAGCAGCAGAAGCAGCATCAACACTTCCAACCTCCAGCATGCCTCGGAAAGCCGGCGTCGAGCCATAATATTCGAGCGAATGCAAGTGTTTTGTTGTCATGCTTTCGCTTTCTGCACCATGTAGGCTATGAGGGGCGATGTTCCGTTACCATGGTGCCTCAAACGCGCGCGTACAAGACGACTTAAAACGACGGACGAGAGACTAAGCGAGTGTCAAACGGGGCGAAAGAGGAACGGATGCTGAAGACCGCATTACAATTAGCAAACATCAAGTGAATGGATGCAATTGAATGTGATGTATGCTGCTCTTATGTACAACCAGAGTGCTGCAAAAACCTTCCCGGACGACGGAGATGCCGAGTGACCAGATGTGTTAAGCCCAAAGAGGGACGGGGGTGAGGTGGTGCCTTCCAAAACCCTTCCAGAAATGCATCTCGAGGTAACCTCTTCCACTTCGAGTCGGTGTTCTGGTGCAATATTCTATTTCATGTGCTGTCGGGCTCGATGTTTATGGGTGCTGCTCTCCCACAAGAAAGCCACCCTTCTCCATGGCGAAGCCGGTTTCCGCCACCGAGAAGAATCGTTTCACCCTCTCATTTTTCGTAAGCCCCCTCACACACACACACACCCTCCAGACAAAACACTAAGCGTAGGGCAACATTCTTCGCATCCGATACAGTCGCGGCCAAGCAAGTGCCACAAATTGCACGAAAGAGAGAGTCCAAGGGAAAGAGGATGGATGGATGGATGCTGACCATTCCGGCATCCGGTTGCATCTCGACCGGCTTCACCACGTGGTCCCCGGTTGAATGCCGGGCGGGTTTGTTTGGATGAATGCAAACGGATGCAACCGTACCCCGAACCGCAATGGGGTGATGAAAATGCGGTGCATGTAAGCAGCGGCGACGGTGTAGCATTTTATTTTCCAAACACACCCAACACGAGAAGAACGGAAAACCCCCTCTCTCCGCGTGGGCAAAGAAAAAATGCATTGAGCTGGCCGAAAAGTAATGCCCGAGGTTCAAATGTGTTGAACCGTTTATGAAACGCTGCCTCGGTTCCATCTTCACGTCGGCAATTGATGCAAAAATTCGCTAACCGCTTCTGCTCGGTCACGGTGGTTTGGCCGATCGTCGACTTTCCTTTCCACTCCGAAAACGCCGCATTTACCTTCCGGTAGTCGATGTTTTGAGAACGCAAACCGCATCTGCATACATATATGCGAAGGAATTGGAGCCATCCGTCCTCTGTCTGGCAGGAAGATGGTCCTGGTGCTAGCGGAGTTGTTGTTGACCGTTCTACTATTGCTTGTTTGAAAGCGTTCACTCGAGCGAAACGCACTCCAAATATCGGACGGAAACATCCTTTGGCTGTTTTGATTCCGAACGGAAACCCGAGCCCGGGTTCGCAAGTGGAGCAACGGAACAGCATTTTCAATAAATCAACATTTTCTTATGCGATTAGAGAAAATAAATCTACAAGTGGCTTCATTAAACAACGACACTTCGTTTCACGTTGTGGCAATCATGCATTAATGCTGCCATGTTTGAAATTCCCCAAGAACGTGTGTTAACAATTGGTGGTACATTAATTGGTGTCACTACAAATAGACAACACTATGGAAATTCATAACAAGCACGGGCAAGGTAATGTTAAGACGTTCATTGAAGTTTTTATTCAACGAGGAAGGTAAAGAAGTACAACATTTGTGTGTCGTCGGAATGATCGACACATTGTGTTTCAAAACAAGACAACTAAGCAAAAGGAAATCGGTGTTTAAAAGCCATTGTAATCATTTTCCGAAACGGGCTCCCCCATTTGTGTAGGTGTTAACCGTCGAGCTAAAGATTCTTAAAGAATGGTTTACGTTACACTGCATCCGCCCGGGGTTTCGGAGAGATGGAGGCCAGATTTCGTTCTCGTGCATAATGATGCTTATGCTCGCTGATGCTGATGCCCTCCTCCGCGCACTCCATTCCGGTTAATGAAGTAAACCCCGGCGTAGGATTAGGCGAAACAATCTTGGCAAGTGGCCGGGAATCTGTCTAAGAATGCCGATCATAAAAAACTCATCGAAGCCAGCCGCTTTCTTCATTTTTTTTTTCGCTTTTTACCGGTCCAGCATGAAATATTTAAGCCGCCACCCGCGTAAGGTGTGGCGTTCGGCCAACCAGCGACTTTCGCCCGCTAAAGGGAAGGACAGGAAGAGGTTGGCCGCTGTCGACTTAAGCGCGATGGCGTTTTTTATTGCAAACGCTAGCAAGCTCGAGCATTAATGCTGAACTGTTCGAAATGACACCATAAAACAGTTTCCTTATCGGCGCCTCTTGGGAGGGATGAGAGCGTCTTTATTGTTTTCTCCATGTGTTTGTGCGCATCTGGGTGCGTCTGGAGGTTTGTTTATTTTATGAACAGTTTCGTCGTTTTACACCCCGGCGCAACTAGTGCCTGATTCGGATGTACGCACTTGTTTGTATGGCTTTAAAAGCGGTGACAAATTTTCACATCGATCCGGCTTTGATTAATCACTACAGAATGGGTTCCATTGTGGACAAACAAGACAAATAGTTGTATGTTGTATATATTGAGTTTGATAAACCCGTAAATCAAGCAAGTAGGTAACAAAAGCAAGGATATATTTGAATAGGTCATATGGCTTCGTTCTACATTGAGACTGAGTTGTAGTAGTTAAAAACAATTTTTAATATTTTATTTGACAACAATCATTTACAAAAACAGAAAAAAAATGTAAAAATTTACAATTCATCGAAAATTGTCGATATTTTGAAATTTCAGTTCATTTAAAATGATCACTTCATCCGGCAGGTTCGGATGACTCATTCATTCACCCGAACGAATCCGAAGCGGGATGAATTACCGGTTCGATGACCGTCAAACCAAAAGTGCCGGTGAAGCTGCCGGCAGCCGCCGTTTTCGTACGGAAGCACGAGATGCTGAACGTCAGTTTGTTTCGAACCGTTGGAAACGTAGCACGTGCGTCGCGTTGGCCAACGAAAGGATGTTGTTTTGAGGACGCGCAAACAACGTGCTCGAAGAAACGTAAACAATCAAATGTTCCACGTGAAATGTTGTCGTGCTGTATGAAAAATTGTGCAGAGCCAATGAATGTGCTCGGAGCCAAGTAAAACAAAACTTCATAGATATTAGTATACTGAAGAGCGTGTGTGAGCGACGTGTATGTTCTAAAGCGACTCAACAACGAATATCATAGTGTTTTGAAACCCGTAACAGACGTAAGTTTGATCGTTACCCCAAGCCCACCGCAACGTAGACAAACGGCGCCGACCGAACAACCTGTATGCGGTGGAAAAAAGTAAAGTAAAACATAAATAAAGGTTCGTCGCTGGCTGGCAAGTGAACACACGAAACGAAAGTTATGACGTTGTGTGAAAATTGACCCATTTTCCGGCGGCAAACCCGGCACGCTTCCGGGCTTCAATATATGTGTACCTCAACCCTGTTTTTAGTGAACAGGTGCGATGAAACAATTACTACTTCCGCGTGTGTGTTTTGCAGCGTTTTTATTGAGCGGTTGTTGAAATTCGATAAGAAACCCCAAGAAAAACGTGAAATCACCTGCGAAGAAGATTCTTCAGTCCAGTTGTTATTCCGACCACGTAAGAATTCGTAGTTTTTTGTTTTCGTTTTGTGGCCTGACTTCCTAAAAAGGTTGAAGACGTGCAAAGACGACTAGGTCGCTCTGAGGTCGAACCAAGGCACGGTGTCGGATCGGTTTGTTTGGCCGGTGCAAGTGTACCATTGTTTCCATGACTACGGAGTTTCCTTCCCGAGGCCGCACCGAGCCGGAGCTGATCGATTTAGACGTCGTGAAAACGTAGGGTGACTGCCGTTTGAAGAAGGTTCCCTGTCCCGAGTCGAGTTATATAAGTGAGAGTCAGGTGCTTTTACCCAGTGGGGGTGTGCAAGGAGGGGATAAAAATCTTAAGCGGTTGAGAGAAAGAGAAGGAGCTTAACGATTCCTTGAAATTGCGCTAAGAATCAAATAAACCCTAGCACGTTTGTGTTCCATGAAGACGATGGGTATCCAACGCTTCCGTATCCTATCGTCTGCCACGTTCTGTGTCAGTGTATGTGTGCGGACTTCAAAGTTCAAAGTACACGCAACCAAAACCCAACAACAGCAGAGGGTGGTGTCTGGTCGCGTAACTCCTACGCCATGTGAGTTTTCCTTCTGAACGTCTGGAGTATAAGTGACATTTTCTTCGCCGAAAAACCCGAACCCCCCCGAACCCCCTAGTTGCTCCTAGCGACGGTTCGCTTGCTGGGGAAAACAAATTCCGCAACAAAATGAAAAACGAATACACAAAAACCAAAATGATGGTTAAAACATTAGCTTTTCCGCTTCCGCTGCTGCTCGTGGCGGCCATGTTGGGCCTCGGTATGCCGCTTGCCAACGGTGCATCATCGATAACGGTGGAAAAGTCGGCGTACAAAAACGTCGTCATCGAGATCAGGGATAACGTGCCGGTGGACAACTGCCAAACGATACTGCAGAATCTAGAGGTAAGTCAACAGAGACACTATGTCTTTCTTTTAGGTGGATTTAAGCACCGTAAAGTCGTTGAAAACAATAAGAAAAGCTGCTGTTTTCCAGTTTTTCTGTACTTTCAAAACGCCACCCATTCCACCGGGACACCTCACGTGGAGACCCGGCGTTTTCCGGCACTTCTGCTAGACGGACTGCACTAAAAATGTAAACAGTCATTTATCTTACAACGTAGATTTATGTCCTGGGGTCCGACTCGTCGCATATGGTGCCGCGAGCGTGATCCGGCCACCTTTCGGAGGAATGAGTGTCCCTTCCGTCCCAGTTCGTCACACATTCCACCCTAACCTTCCGTGTGGGATGGGCGCGTGACACGAGTGAATGCGTTGCTCGGTCGAACGGAAATGTGATACCAACGAACCGCGGCTAGGTGGCCATCATTGGAGTCTGGGACCGGCACGAGGCCCACTTTTGGTGTGATGCTAAGCCCAAGGCAAGGTGAAAAGCACGTGTATGGCACTGGAACACGCCCGGAGGCGCTGTACCATCGCAGCATCAGGCTTTCCGGTGCTTTGATTCCTGGTAGTGTTTGGTTTGGTTGCTTTTTTTCTGCGCCAACGGGGTCCCAATCCTTCCACCGTGGAGGACCTTCGCCATATCTGACCTTTTGTTTTACGACCCAATTTAATATTTAACGATAGTGGTAGTGCCGTTGTTCGTGTATATCGTTCCAATATCGCCAAGCCGTTCTCCATTGGACTCCTTTTATATTCTCTTTTTCCGTTTGGTTTTGCTTGTTACGACTGTTTGATTTTGAATGCCGATGTAGCAAAAGGGTTTTCAATTTTTTAGAAACGCTTTATAAATTAATCACAACCATTTTACGATCGAGCATCCGCGTTTCCTTATGGATGAGATGGCTCTTCTGTGATATGCAAACATTGGAAAATGGTTCACATATTCCAACGGTTCGATTCTCTGGTGAACAAAATGCGGATTCGATTGACTTTGCCATCCAAATGTTTTATTAATGTCACTGTCAAAACCAATTCTATACGAGATCTGCCTAACTACGAATTCAAACATAAAATTTCCCCATTATTAAAAATAAAGTGAAAAGCTAAAGTCCGAGCATTGCAAAACATCAGGAGGGAGAACAATTCTACAAAGTGCGCGTAAGTGGTGGTGATTTTCTAATTTGTTTAGATCTGTCCGAATGCATCCCGCATCAAAGTCACGGTTCGCTGCACCAACATTGGTAATTACTCAACCATGTCCGAACAAGCGCGTCCGGATGACATTCCAAAGCGCGCCAATTTTTGGGTGTGTGTTTTTCCGCCTCACTCATCGTCGACAGAGCAGCACGTGGTGCGTTGGGCATCTCTTGGTCGATTTATTTTTTAGATTTCTCTCCCTCCACCAATGGCATAGAAAAGAGTTTTAATGGAGCATCGAGCCGCATCGCATGATGGCATGATTTATCGGAACTACATCAAAATTAAACTTCAAACAACCGACGCTTCAGGCTCTGTGACGAGGCTGGTCGTAATAATAATGCCGACAACAAAAACACCCACCAGAATCCTTTCCAACCTGCCGTCCGTGCCCGGATTCCATTACATTCTAAACTTCATCCTCCAATCAACGTGCCATCCATCACCTCGCAACAGAGGAAAAAAGCTTTCCCTCCGAAAAAAGCTCACCCAATATCGTGTCACGCGGCCATTCCATCATCGTGGCGGTGTTGTAAAAAGGGCCGCTCGAAATTGAAAACCAGCGAAGGTGGTGGAGCAGTAGAAAAAGAGGAGAGGCTGAAGAAAATCCAAAAAATCTGCCACAAGCCCACCCCCGGCCTGATTGATTTCGGCTTTGAAGTATCACATGTGTAATTGATTTGTACGCCCTTTTTTCGGTCTACCTTTTCTCGTCCGTGGTCCGGGATGTGTGTGCTAGAACCGTCGAAGATAGATCACCATTGGAAGCGCTTGGATTACTCCGTGGGTGGAATTTCCATTTGCGCCTCTCTCCTCACAGTCCCTCGCTCGGTTCGAGGTGTCGTCGTGGTTCATCCGAAACATACGGCAATTTAGCATCACTGGTGATGGTGAAAAGGTGCTGGACTAGTACAGCCTTAGGTTGCCCTATTTTACCGACCGATCGTTAGAGTAAGTATAGTCAAAAGATTTCGACTAAACACTCGAACCAAAGCCGGTCGAAGAGGAAAACGGCTTCGAAGAGGAGTCGCACTAAAAACCACCGTTCTCAGGGTTTTGGCCAGATTTTTAAGTACTGCCCATGCGGGAACACACGCTGTACACGATCCGCGATTATGGACCCATATGGTCCCTCCGCCCCTTTCCCCAATGGCTCATCCGGTAGCATCATCTCATCAGTGGCGCAGCTGGCATCGCCGAGTTGGGAGCCCTGGAATCTCCGGACCCACCGAAGAGCAAATGTGCATACGTACATACGTAGCACGTATATTAAAACCGATTAGCTTACGGTACGTCCCGCCGAAGGGGGCCACGCTCAAACATCGCCTCGCAGCAGCAGAACATAATGAAAACACATTTTCGAGGTTAATGACGAGCGAGGCTCCATCAGTCCCGGCGGGTGAGCGACCAAAAGGTTCATCTTCATTTCTTCTCCATCCCTCTCTCCTTCCCCTCCCGAGCCGTGGTTTGTAATTTTACACGGTTAATCGCAAGGGAAATCGATGAACCGGCGGACCCGCTAACCACCGGGCGTATTTTTCCTTTCGGCACACGAAAGGCACACGGGAAGATTCACCCAGATCTTCGAAAAAATTGGGCAAACATAAGGGCAAGTGTAGGTTGCCTTTCGTGAGCTTCCGAACCGCGGGACGCTGTGGCTTTTGTCGTTGAAGGTGAAAAAAGTCACGGGAGCAGAAACAATTATCACCACCAGCAGCATTCGGGACATCATCGGCATCGGGTTTTATGGACTTTACTTACACTTTAAATGTTTCTTTTGGCAATTACCACCTTTGCCGGCGAGAAGGGAGGTGGTGAAAGTGTGGCACCAGCGGAGAACGGAAGCAAATGGAACGAAACGGAGCACACGGACTACAAAGGAACACGAAAATGGTGCACCAGAAAGCCCGAACTGTCCATTAGCAGGAGTGGCTTGGAGTTTTGTGGCTTGGCCTAGGTTTCCGAGCCGCTTCCTAGTATGTGTGCGAGTGTGCCACAATAAATCACCGACTCTCGGCTTCCGGTTTTGCCTCCGCCAGTGCACATCCGTCTCCAAAGCGTTGGTTGGCGCTGACTAGGCCACTTTTGTCCTTTCTTGCGATGCTGGCGTGTGGAATCTTCGAAAACCGTTACCCAAACCAACCGGACTCTTCCAAATTAAAGGAACCTCACTAAGTGCAACCGAGAAATCTGGATCGGTTACGCGACGCAGACATACATTGTATAGCCGGGACGATGCCGGTCCTGAGGCGTGTGCTCGGTTTCGGTGATAATTGGTTGTGCAATGTCGTCTTAAATTCAGCTTTTTCATCTGAACCTTTTTTCTTGGGCGTTCTACTTCGTACCGGCAGGCATCTAAGCGATCGGTGAGAACTTCAAGGCAAAGAGTTTGTTTTTTTTATGCTCCCTAATGTTCTAGAGCTGTAATTTATGAGTAAGCTTCAGGATACGCCAGCCAGCAAGGGTTTCTTGGTAAGTTGTTGTAGTTCTTACCGTTCAAGGATGCTTTTCCTAGTGAGCGCTTTTTCAGCTTGTTTTCCTTTTGCCCGCAGTTCACACTCGGAATCGTAAGGTGCACACTTGCCTGAAATGATGGGTTTTATGTACGGACCTCCTTTTTTCCTCCGTTTTTAGAGCATTCTAGGCCAGCAGTGGTTTTGGAACGCTGTCAAGAAAATTAATCGACATTCGTGTGATGTTTGGGCAGTTCTTTCCGTCCCATTTCCAAAGGTTTCGCGGGGTTGAACTTATGCACGGAAACGTCCACACAAAGCCACACATACACACACACCAAATAGTTGGCAGGCAAAAGTAAATTCAGCGTCGGAAAGCAACGGCAGGACGTGGCCATAAATCAGACTTGCAAGAATCACTTTAACGACGGCTCTAGCTTTTCACCGCGGGCCATGTTTTAACTCGTGGAGCTGTTGACTAATGGGCAATGGGGTGTAATTTAGCGTGAGAAATTATGTGCCTCCTGTCTTCCCACCCACTTCCTCCTATCCCACAAGCCTTCCGAGAAAGGCGAGCTTTTCGGGGAAGGACCGCCCAAAGCTAGCTTCAATTTGGCGTTGGAAGAAAATTCGCCAATTTTCGGTGCCAGGAAGTTTCAGCGCCAAATTCTAGGCTGAATAGCAAGAACGCCTACGGCCTTGAGGCACTGCTGGATTTGACCTAATTAGTTGGCAAAGTAAACAAATTATCATAGCAAAGTTAACCTCATCCGAAACCCATTCCCTCGTCCAAGGGATAAGAGGAGAGGATCCGAGCAAAAAGGGGTTGGCGCGTTGGCGAGCAATATCTTGAATCTCTTGGCAACTCATAAAACTGTCATAAAATGAATATCTGCCCACATATTCTATCCGATTTGGAAGAGGTTCAAGAGGCGGGGGCTACTCGTAACGCCACTAGCGAAATGCTTACGATGGTGCTGAGGGTGAAAGTACCGGATTTATTGATATTATGCTATCTTTCTTTCCTTTTTATCCGCCTTTCTTCCACACCCACCCACGTGAGCATAAACTTATCGATATCGGGAAATCGCATGGCAAATAAAATAATAATTGCGTTAAGGCTTTACGATCTCCTTTCCTCCGATCGGACGCGCTTTCTTCATCTCCGCGAGTTGTGCCGAAGTCATCGTAGGTCGTCGTCGACTATGAAAGGCAGCAATGAATCAAATTGATCGGTATACGTCGCTTCTTTTTCTGGTTTTTATTGCCATCCCCGTCGTGTCACCGAACACCGGCCGAGTGGTCCTTTCGCCGGGCATGTTATCTCGTTTGATTTTACTTTTATTCCCGTTCGGGTGGAAAAATAGCCAATCATTCCGTGGCATGATTTGACAGGAAAAACACTCCACCACCCGATGGATGGATTATGGAAAGGGGGAGGAAAGGAAGAGGATCGCCTGAAGTGAGCAAAGAAAAAATAAAAATCGCCACCCCTAAGAGACCGGGAGCCCAAACAACTGTGCCGCGCATAAACATAGATTGAATTTCATTTATCCGATTTCTTCCGCACGGTTCTTCGACAGCATCACTCCGTCGGGGCAACTTTGGTGTCCTCGGGCGTCTTTGGCAGCTCGAAAGCTTACGCGATCGGGGAAGAAAGTATGCGAAATCAATCGTCCACGGTGGAAAGGTGCAAAGGAGAGAGCAAAAAAAGCACACGGCACGCCAGCTCCGGTGATGATGATAGCCCCAATGATACCACCCTCAACGGAGGGAAGGGAGGGGTCGGATACCACCCCTAGGGAGCTGGAAGCATATTGTGATATTTGATTAATTTTTCCTTCCCTCTCAGCAGTAACAGTTGCACTCTTGCGGAAGATTGTTGTCATGTCTGGCGTTGTGGAAAGTCTCGTGTTTTTTCCACTTTTTCCAATGCTTGATTCCTATCACTTTTCCTGGTGCTATTCAAATCTGCGCTTTAGGTATCTGGTTGCGGTCTGTGGGGGTAACTGTTCGAAACAAGCTCCAATCTACCCTTTCCCGCTCACGAAATCCCACCTCAAACCCGAGTCACATGCTACCTCAAGAAATCTCATCCTAACATTGGCGAAAAAGAAGAGGCAGAAAAAAAAACACATACAAAAAAGAAAATTCAGGTAATATATCCGATCGAACAAACTCGGGAGGAAGAAGGAAGGAAAAACCTACCGTAATTTAATCAAACATGAACACACCGATGTTTTTTAGAGTGCTTTTTCAGCGCAGTTGGGGATGAAAACCGAAAAGCCCCATAGAGGTGGGCGTACATCGATTCGGCGAACTGACTTTGGATGCTGCTTGAATTTCCTCTTTTCCTATTTTCCACCTCATGCGCCCCAATTTCGACCAGCTTCCCTTTTACGAGTGGGTGTGTGTATGAATCTATTTTCTTTACCACGTGTGGGAGTAGCAGGAAAATCATCATCTCAAACGGGCGCTGCAAGGCATCAATGAAGGCACAAAACAACGTAATCTTCCCATACGGTAAGCGAGAAAGAGAGAGAGAGAGAGAGAGAGAGAGAGAGAGAGAGAGAGAAAGAGAGAGAGAGAGAGACCGAGAAAAAATCCTACAATCCACATTTGTTGCGCTTCAGCGGATGGACAAAGGTACGAAAAGCAATCCTTTCAACATCAAATACCCAAAAGGGAATATACGTATTTGCAGGTTGGTTTTTCCACCCAAACCAATAGGCCCCATTCCCGGTCCTTCGGGTTTGGTTTCGAACCCTTTAAGGGTTGAACAACATCAACAAAAGGCAAATGATAAAACCAACCGACAGAGAAGCCAAGGAATAAACCGGTACGCTTAGCTTCATTTTCAACCCGCAAGCGGTTTTTTTCTTCGCAACCGATTTTCCAATGGCACTATCAGTCACAACCGATTGATCGGGAAGGTAAAGCTCTGAACAAAACCGATGGATCCCGATATGGAAGGTAGACTAGGCAAACGCTTCCCTTCGGATAGGGTTAGCTTAAAATAGGAGAAAATCGTGAATCCGCATGACTTCTTTTTTCCCTCCCAGCCGTAGAAGTAATGCATCCACAAAGAAGATGATTTCTTCATGTGCCCATTGGGATGGAACTGCAGCGTGGCCCAATCATAGACGAATCAATCTGTCACGTGGAAAAATGGAAACGACTGCCGTTCCTCCTCGTTCGTCTTCTTCCGAAGAGTTTAATTATCTATCATCTTCAATATCGTAGATGAGGTCGGTTGGGAGAGAAAGGGGGAAACCGTGCATCCAAAGATGGCATCAAGACGAAGTCACGATGTCTGGCTTGGCTCCCGAGCTAAGTGATGTCAGCATGTGTCACGCGTTGTGGCGCAGAAGTTCCGTTACTTTCCATCCGACATCACGATCGATCGCTCTGAAGGCGGCTACTGACGATGTTTGACGGAGCGTGCGATTCGGTTCCTGCTGGATAAATATCTTTTCCGGAAAACCCGCGCCACCCTTTTCCTTAGCATTCCATTTCGGAAGTTCTACCTTCGACCGGTTTCTACCAACCTCATTGTGCCGCGTGAGATTGCATTGCAAACCATCTTCAAGTAGATTCAATTTACGTCTCTTAAAACGGCTTTTCCATTTCCCCCGAATACGTACTTTGTTCGCTTTGATTAACAACCATCTTTACCAGTTTCACGTAACGCCACATTCTAACGGTCTTCCAAATGTAATCGTGAACCCCAAATCCGCACACATGGAAATGTAAAATAAAAATAATCGACCATCCGAATAACGTGTCACCGGAAGCGTGAGCTTCTTCGTGCGGCGATGATCAGATTGCGCGCGCGATACCGTCCTTTTTCCGAGATCGTTATCGTTCGCCACGGGAAATTGTAGTTGACGTCTTCTGGAGCATAAACTCCCCACATGATACGCCCGCCCGGTACGATAAATAGCACGTTTGGTAAAACAATAAGTCACATACCTGAATTATTGCGTTTACATGCTCCAATTACTGTCGCTTCGTCGTCGTCGGTTGAGAAGGTGTACGCTTCGTTCGTCTGTGTTTGCCTCCGGAAAGACGTGCTTCGAAGACAATCCCTTCTGCGCCGAGAAGGTTTACCCACGCCCAGTGCAGCTACAGTTGCATCTTGCATTTTGTTGAGCAAAGCGTAGCAAAGTGCTCACTTTACACCACCACAACCAACCGAACATGGGCAACGTTCGTGCCTCCCTTCACCCTGGGCCTCTCTGGGAAACTCGAAACTCGACGGTAAACGAACCCATAAATTCAGCTCTTTTTTCGATGCTGCCTTGAGAATGGTTTCGATTGTTTTTCGTTGGCTACATTTTGTTTTATAGTATTTCGTTTATTTTTCTCAAAAATACCACACCAATGATCCGGGCGGGATGATTAACGACTGAGCTGGGACGTCCCGTCAGCCTCGATCGGAGAACAATTGGGCCGGCGAGAATCGAAAGTGGAAGTGGAGAACCTTCCCAATACGAGGCACGCTTCTCTGTTCGAGGGAGGCTGTTATTGGTATTTGATGGATTCATAAACACCCGTAACGTCCATGGAACGATGGGAGGACATGGCTCGTGGGGTGGGAGGCCAGAAATAACATACAAATTTCATACGTTTTGTTCAAGCTAGGGAAGACCTCGTCTCAACGCTGTCCATCCGTGAGTGGATGATAATTCATGATTATATATGGTCCATAATTGAGAAAATGTTACCGAGCAAAAGGCGACCAACTCCAGCGAGTTGAGGAAAAATGTTATTTCAGCTAAACTTCCGGGCAGAAGTGATTATACGTCGCTGTTGGGATGTTCGCCAAGTACGATATTTTATCAATTTCATTACTGAACAACCCCGAACCTGCTTCTAACCATCTGCCAATCTGCATTTTAAAGCGCTTCCCCGAGAGGAGGAATTTACTAATAATAGAGGCTTTCCAGCCTCCGGTTTCTTCATCTTCAAGCAGTACGATTGTGTGCGTGTTTCGTTTTCATTGCGTGCGGTACGTTGGAAAAATGGACCAATTTAGAGGCTAATTTTCCGGCATCGGCAAAGCTTACCCAACGAGGTTTGGGCCCGAATGGGCTACACGCTTGCGAAAATGGTGGAAATTTGTTTTACATTTCGGTAAGTGGAAAATTATCATCGCCAACGCACCTCGCGTGCAACGTAACCAACATCATCATCATCATCAGCATGAGCATGATGATCATTTAACCAATCGCTATTTAATTCGTATTAATTATGATTTTGAAATTGATTTTTCCTCCGATTCGGCTGCTCTTCATCGCTTGTTTTCCTTTGATGACTGGCGATGATTAACCAGGCCGGGGACGGCGTGCTGCGTTGGCTTCGGATGCACCTAAAACAGCATCATCAGCGAGAGGAAAATTAGATCACGTCCACACAACCCGGTTGATGGAATCTTGCCTCCGAACGAGACGTGTGTTCTGGTGTATGCACACCACTCGTTTCCCGGTTTGGTCATCGTTTTTTCTACCTCCCCCCTTTCAACGAGTCATAAGGAGCTCTATCTTGGATGGCTTAGACACTGGGGCACCCATCTTCGATATTACCCCTCCACCGCCCTTCTTCCCTTTTCTCGAAAAGACAATCGATTTTTGATTGAACCGACCGAAGGGAAGGTATCCGAGTCCGAGCAGCAAAATCATTCTCCCATGCCTTACATGCTGGACGTTTGTTTAGCTGGAAAGCTGATCAGCCTCGATCGGATCTTCCTTTTGGCGAGGGTGAACGGGAAAGAAGATGTTAATCGTATCGATGATACGCGCAAACGATGACGAGGCCATCAGGCTGGGGAGATTACGTGAAGAAGGCGGTAAGAAAAAAACGTTCCGAAGGTTTTTCAATTAACCAAAGGAAGTAGCACGGATTTTGGATTAGGCCACAAACCCACGGTGATCAAAAAACGGGCTAGAGTGAGTATATTTATTTTTCCTCCCTTCCTTCCTCTGTACGTTTAATATAAAGAAGGTTTTCCCAACAAAACCTTCGTAAACCGTTAGTGTAAAGCGTTAATGCAAAACCCGTAATGACAATGTAAGTCGAGTTTCATTTTATGCACTCTTCCGGCACCCAATCTCATTATGTTCGCGGACGAGAGAAGCGAAGCGCTAGAATTAAGACCGAAAAGCTTCGATGCCGGCATTAGCATATTGCTAGCTCTCCACGAATGTACTCCAGAAAGGATGACCTACCGCTCGTTAGCGGCCGTTCGAAATAATGACCCTCAGTCGAAAACTTCGAACGCGATTTTCCAAGAGAGGGTCGGTTTATCTTTCCCGCACCTCGCGATGATGTTTAAAACTTAACTGCAACTGCGCTTCGACCCGTCCAACAGAGATGACCGTTCCACTTGTGCGGCTCGGGAAAACGAGTTGGATGTAAATGTTTTACGATTCCTAAGTACGTACTCCTCCCACAAAAACCCTTTCCCTTCGGGTTGAGTTTATTTAACTGCAATGTGCTACAACTTTTAAACTCTCATCGATCTCGAACGAACGCCGTTCCGCAGCGAGTTCAGGATTTGGACAGAAATATATGTTAGTGCGGATCCTGAGTGAACTCACCACCTTTGAGACGCCAAACTCGGCGTTGGCTTGGGAAGGAGCGATGAAACGCAGCTACATCTTCTCATCAACAGCATCGCTCAGTACAATACCACCATTGTAGGGATTGAGCCCTTCTCCAGCCGTAGGTCGTTGGTTCATACCGTGGGGAAGGTGACGGAAGGGTTTTCTTGTTTCGTTTAAATGCCAACAAGTTGTACGGATGGACGAAGGGGGTGGCGAAAAGTGGCGAAAGGAAGTGGCGCGAGCGGACGCGAACATCGCGTGGCAAGTGAAGAAGACACGAAAACGCTTAAATGAAAAGGTTGCACGCACTTTTAAGATCTAACCGCTATAAAAGAGACCTCCCTGTCACCCTTAGCCCCAACGATGGTTGGGAAGATAGAGAAGGACGGTACTTTCACCAAGTTCACAAAAAACGAAACAAGACACACAGACAACATTACACCAGCGAGCAATGGGTCCTCAAATGTCAGCGGATGGCATTACGGATGTTGTTGAGTCAGGAATAAAGTGCAGCTTCCAAACTCGTCCGTAATAACTTCCTGCACGTGGTTTACTCTTTCCTCTCTTCATCCCGTGTTTTTGCTTCTCTTTGCTACTTTTTGCATGTCCAGGATTCGGGAAGTTGAGTGCTATTTATGTTTTTTGTTCTTCAATTTAGTTATTATACGTCGTGACAATATTGTTCATCATGGCGCTCTTTTTTGCCGTTCGTTTAACCCGAAACATTTTCGTTTTTGTATCTAAAGCCAAAGCACCAGCATCGGACGGTTGTGGAGTTCGGTACGCTAGCACTTCTGTTTGAAAATATGCACACAACATGATAAACAAGACAAAAATGGCACAAGACAAACAAAATGCCCTTTGAAAAACAATTGCCGCAAGCACAGTCACAAGAACAAGTCGCACAGAGTGCCGAACACCGAGCACGGATTGGGGAAAAACGAACTACGACAAACAGGAGGAAAAATGGTCATTTGTCCAGCTTATTCTGGACAGCACTCGGTCACGCGAAAGACCCGGTCGGGAACGAAAGAGTTGCGCTGTCACTTTGGAGCAGCTTCAAAGTCAGCTGATCCGACACTTCCCGGGCTTCCGGAGCTTCCTACTGCTTAGCAAAACGGTTCTGGACTCGGATTGATGGAGACTGATGGACGGCAACAATCTATTCTGCAAGTCACCGAAGTCGTTATTCTTCCCGTTCATTTGTTTGTTTCCCATACTCTCATCCGTTATCCGTTCGTTATCGTTTCGTGTATTTTTCTACTTCGTGGAAGTTTTCGTAATTCTACTTATCATGTGGCTTCTCCTAACATTAATTGATGATGAATTGATTGCGTATGAATATTTATGTGCGAAGATGACACGCCGGTGCGAACAGTAGCAGTCGGATGCGACCGGTAGCGGTTGCGTCAATGTCTTCAGCTTTATCCATAAACATGCTTCGCGCGAGATGATAAACAAATTCTGAGTGAAAAGTAGGTCAGTTAGGTTTTGGTTGTTGGGCATAATTTTCTGTTTGGAAAATATCATTTTTGTTTTTCTTTCCCATCTAACAGACCACGTAGGAAATGGTTGTATTTCGGAGAAAACCTGTCCTCGCGATATTTTAAAAATATTGTCCCTCATAATTCAACTTCCGTATATAGCATCCATAAAGGTGATTATGGGTAGACAGGAACTATCGTTCAACCCTTCAGCACATGTGTTCGAAGAGTTGCGTAGGAATTCTCTTTCGGTGAGTGGGATAAGCACCTGTCCAACTTTCATATTTGGGTCAATTTTGAGTTAATCTTCTTATCCCTTGAGCACGCAGGTTGTATGCCTTCGGGGCTCTACATAATCCCATCTATTGGAGTGAAACTCATGCATGTATTTGCACCTGTTCATCCAATTCTTCGGCTTGCATAAATCACACCGTCCAATTTCCCTCCCTGGAACCTCAGAACTTCACGATCACCTTGCCAACCTACCCTATCATAAACCATTTACACTCGGCGATGGCGCAGCGGCACGAATGGGTATTATTATTCACTCGCGGGACTCCATTGCATCAACCCGGCGTCGTCATCACCATTGGTGACGGCTGGTTATTATTATGATGATGATGGCGGTGCACCTGAATGCTGCGCAAAGTTGTATGCAAACTTTACCTTCTATACAGATTCCTCCCCGAGGACTGAGGGCTTAACACTCGCGCTCGATGTTGTTTTTTGCTGCATGCTTTCACGGAAAGCAGAATCTCACATCCAATCAGCATCACAACCACCACCAGCACCACCAGGGTTTGCGCATTTGACGTTCTAGTGTCGTTAGTGTAATTACATTTCACAGCTCGAGGTACCTACAATAGCGATCAGCATGCAGAGTGTGCAACCTCAACCGAAGCTAAAGCAAGGCCGATGCCGAGTCATATTTCAATTACCTCCACAATACAATAAAAATATCATTCTGAGTTATTCTTGCCTCATTTTCTCTCGGCATAATTATGACTATTCCGTGCCGACATGGTAGGTAAAGGGCGCTAGCGACACAGTGCAACCCTGGGCTTGGGTTTGTAATAGTAAAGCTGGGACGCCATGCTATTTACTTAGTATTACGAGTGCCGGAGTTTACCTTCAATTAGGCTCCAGTCCGATCGCTTTAATCCGAAAGCCGTCCATGTCCATTTCGACAGTCACCGATAGCGGGACCAGAGGGACGACATGATGTACTACGATTTGCGATTCGACCCGACCTTTCCTCATTCGCGACGGATGGGTTCAACATCGGTGTGAAAGAAAGCAACGCGGAAAGCAATCCAACTTGAGGCTGCTCGGTGGCCCGAAAAACCGTTGGGCACTTACCAGCGACGACGGCGGGACTCATTAAATGTAAAGCAAAATGTTTACGCTAGCGGAAGAGGGCCTGTGATGGAGCAGAGGGTGGTAGAAAAACGAGTGCGCAAATAGTTGAACAAATTCTTTAATTGTATGCTAAGGGAGAAGCCGCGTCTCGCGAGCTAGACCTTGGGCCTAAGGGATAGGGAAACTCGCGATCCATGGAGACCGAACAATGCGGTCTGCTAGCGGACGAGCGCAAATCCGAGAAAACAGACGAGAAACTCCCCCAAATAGAAGCGGGCAGGCAGGATGGGGCAGTGGGTGGGATAATTGAGTGAAAATTGAAGTCCTCCCCTGGGAGAGCGCGCTCGGTTTGAGGCAGAACTATTGGATGGCACAAACCCGGCCCGGTTGGTCGGTGTAAAGTTGTTTGGTTTGCACACACACACAGTTTTCCTCGGTGATTATGTACTCTGCCGCCGTCTGTGGCCAATGCGAACGTACTGCTGCCGACCCGGATCGTCTGCTAGAACCACAGCAATGTTCTTCCTTCAGAACTCGAGTGCGATTTGGTGCAGCTCAATTTTCCCCTTGCAGAAACGGACTGAGCGTCATTGTGCTGCGGCGAATACGCTCTTAGCGAGTTCCAGAAGTTGTTGAACCGACGCATCATTTTCGTGCTTAATGCCATTTCGGAAAAGCTTTTCCCCAGTCTTCCTCTCTCCAAACGCTTCGCTGAAACTTTGAGGGCTCGATTTACTACTGGAGAAAAGTTGGAGCCCTTTCTTTCCACCTCACAATTGTAATTCATCTCTCCAGTTCATATGGTCGCCTTCGGCATGCCCCGGCACGTCATGTTCCAGTCAGTAAGACAAACCCGAAATAGAAAAAGAACGGCCCGTTTCGGAGATTTGCTCGCCGCACAAAACCACGATCAAGCTAGCAGGCACATTCCTTATGGCCGAAAAAGGCGCCGCAGTTCGTTGCGGATCATTCCAGGTCGGGTGCTTATAAGTTTTTCGCCAAGTTTTCGCCTCACGGCTCCGAAAAGAAAAGGGTTCTCTGGGTGAGCTGGGTGGGGAAAATAAAAAAGAATGAATCTCATGCCAAACCAGAAAAGAAAAACGATCACCACGTAGCACAATTTCACATACACATCCCCATACATCCTCCCGATGCTGGTGGGAAACTATTTTCCAACTTTTCCACCAACGACCTGCAACTCCGGCGTGCTGGCTGGCTGGTTGGCTGGTTTGGGTAAAATCCTTGTAACCGCACACGTACATCCCGTAAAAGTTACCTTATCGTTCCAGGCGTTCGGCTCGTTCGTTCCGTTTACGGCAGGTTGGCCGAAAGGTTGGCCAGGGTTTTGCTGTTTGATATTTGATCCCTATGTTGGAAAAATCTTTCTCACCGATGGCACAACATTTCCGACCTGCCGGAAGGCATATGCTGGAGAACTCCAATTGGAGCCAGGTTTGCCATTATCAACGAAATGTATTAGTTCTCTGTACCTGTGACGTTACGTTAACGAAGAATAACATGTATTACCGAAGAAAATGAAAAATAAACGGTAAGAGAAAACCTCATTACACCAACCGTAATTTTTCCTGGCACGCAGGATAAATATTTAATGCAGTTTTCTTTGCCGCAGGAGATGGTCGAGTTTTCCCATAGTGCCTGGCCGTGATGATCCCGGTCGCTCGAAATACTACCAATGGAATGGAAAGTCTTTGTAACAGCATCACCAATACAGAGACGAACGCTAGCCGGATATTTCATGAATCGTAAAATAGAACCTGCCCGAAGGATTGAAAACGGTTCCTACCCACCGTTGTTTTTTTGGGATCAATCCAACGCGCCCCGCTTTTGAGGTTAAGCGTGGAGCGTATTATCTTCGACTCGGTACACCCAACTAAAACCGGCACTCCCGAACATTCCAACAGACTGAAGCCAACCGAAAGGAGGCACGGGATGCTTGTTAATCAATGGGATATCCGTTCGATTTCTCCAGTTCTTCCTACGCAAAGAGAAGTCCTAGCAAAAGCGCCCGAAACTATGCAATCTGTGCCGGAACCAACTTTGGTCGATCCGTTCGCATTCGATATTCAAATTTGATTACAAGTCAATAAAAGATAATTAAAGATTCTGACGATAGCCGGGCACTTCGGCTGCACTTTGTCGATCAGCTGATACCGTGGCATCGTCAGGCGAAATTGACACAAATTTGGTACCATTTTGTTAAGCCGGGAGGAGATCCTTAAATAACCTCCCTCCATCCCGTAGCTCCCTTCGGGCAGAAAGGACATGATCCAAGCCTGTAAAGCTTTTAAAACGAAAACTTTTCCACTTCGGACGTTCGGAAAAGGTTGTTCGAAAATGAAATGATTGGCGTCAGTCCGGGGAAATTAAACCGCAATCACCCCAAAGATGCCACTCCAGAACGGAATCTGACCGATTGGACGATGCTGTTTCCAAGCACTCCGACAGGTGCCGTTTTTCGGTCAGCGCTGCATCATGGACATCATCAGCATCCTGGCCTGACGTTCGGATTAGACCAGACCGGTCCGTGAAGTGCCACTTGGAGCGAGCAGTAAAATTTTACGGCAGCCCAAAATTCCAAATAGATTACAAGCGATGATTATCGTTTTGCCAGCACCAAGGAAGGAGACAGAACTGGAAGGAACCAAAGTCAAACCGATGCAATTTGCTGCAACACAACAGCATGCTCTACCGGGACCTTGGGTTTGCCGTCGACCAACAATGCGGTTGTAAAACGGGTCTATCCATTCGAAGTGATACTCGATGAGATGGGATAGACTGGACCTTTGGTTTGAAAGTTCCTTGAAAGATGGTCGAACAAAAAACTGGATCCACGCTACAACACATGTCACGAACGATAAGCTTTTGAAGCGGTAGAGCTTGGTTCTGCTTTTACGGCACATGTTGTACCCTTGAGGCTCTTGGATTGGAGTACATGACAACTTCCACCGGCAAACATGGCTGACATTCCTTTTATTTAGACGTTTGTGCAAAAGTTGTAAGAAGATTTTGTTGATCTCGTTCATCCACCTTTCATTATGACTTTCGTCTTCGTTGTGTCATAAAATGATGATAATTTATTTCACTGCTATATACGATTTTATAATCTGTTCCTGTTATTAAAATCACTCTGTTTTCTCTATTTGCAGGTAAGCTTCATCACAAAATCATCTTCTCAAAATGTCAACCTCGGTAGGTTCTTAACATCATTGATCATTCCGAGATTACCGCATAACCATAGACACTCATTTGACCAGATTTAAAAGTTTACACCCCAAGATTACCCTCGGCAAGTCAATGACTCGCACTCACAAGTCCGGAAACGGTTTTGACTAAAGACTGTGGGAACTAAAATCCTTCGAATTATTTCCTGCAGCCCTAAATCGTACGCAACCAACTGACACCGGCACACAGAGAGAGGCTTGGCAGTTGGCAAAAGCGAGCAATCTTTTTGGCAGGATGATGGTAATTTAATACTTCTTGAACCTCCTCGTGTCCCTTCCCTGGCACTGTGGCTTTCGGCTGTACTTCCACCGGCTTTTGCACCGGAAGATTGCTCATGACATCCATCAAGCTTCCTCTCGGACCGGCGTCGCAATGCAGCATATGGCCGAACTGTGATGCACCTTCACTGCCGTCGCTCTCTTCGTACACTCTTTTACTTCCCTCCAGATTCACGTGTTCACCCACGAAACTTCACGTCCTTCCTTTTTGGGAGATCGAAGCTTGGGATGGTACGACCCTTGCACACCCGCCGTAGTCTGTCCTTCTCCTGGGCTGCCCGGTGTTTATGAGCACTTAAAAAGCCATACGCAACGCCGCAATATAGGCACGAAAAACAACCACTCTTTGTAGACTGCAGCCTGCAGCGAGCGGCAAAAGCCACGCGGCTTGGATCCAGTGCCTCGGAGATTCTTGAAACAACAGTTCCCTCTGTTGTAGCACTGGGCGGACACCCCGATCGCATAGAGCACCGACCGAGCACCGTCGTCCCTTCTTGCGGCTTTTCCTTTTTTGTCTGCCCTCCGAGTACCATTAGCCCACTCGTCGTGGGGTTTCGGTGCCTTACGTTCAAGTGGAACCAGAAAAACAACAACAGCAACGACAACCAAACCGAAAAACATCATCTTATGTTCACTATTTGAACAGCGCACGACAGCCGAGGAGTCCTCCTTCGAGGCTCGGTGTGTGAGAGTGAGTAAAATAAATCTACCATGAAGAGGCAGTAGCATGATCAAGAGACGGACTACATTTTCTGGAGATTTTATTTTCTTCCTTTTCCTCCTCACCGGGCGGTTGTTTTTCCCTTCGATAAGTCGAGAGCATTATCATCCTTATCAAGCGCAAACATGCACTTTCACACACACACCCTCCCTTGTTTCGAGAATCACGACGAGTGAAGTGTTTGTTCATTTACATATTTTTCTGTCACCCGAGTTTGAACAATTTGGAGACTTTCCCTCGGGGGGGTCATATCCGGACGCCGGCAACAACTACGAGAGACTCGAATGTAGGCCCATCAAGGCGTAAAGTTTCCAATTGTCGAATTGCTGGGTCGTGTGCCCTTTTCCCCGCACTGATTTCTTCCACGGGAAAATGTGGGGGGAAAACTTTTCCAAAATCCGGCCGAGAACATGCCCCTTTTCCCCACATAGCTGTTGCACTGTGGGCTCGTTTTTGTTGCACTCTGCACTCTGTTGCATATTGCGGCGGAACTTCCGGGGACTTGTTCGCTTGTAGAGTTTTTGAATATTCTCCGCACGTTGCAGTGCTTGCAGAGGGGAAGAACGTCAAAGTAACTGAATTTCCCATGCATGACCAAGTGCAACGCTTGGGATCAGGGGAATGTCAGTTAGTTTTTATCTTCCTCCTTTTTTATTTGTTTCCGGCGCAAACCGGGTGCATAAAATTATCTTCCCTGTTTTTGTTATTAAACAGGGTGGGAATTGATATTTTTAATTGCTCCCGCTTCCCGCGGTGAAAATTCATCGGTTCCGAGAAGGACCGGAGCAGAGCTGTAACCGTTTTTCGACAAATGGATCAAATTATGATCAATCGTTTTTTAATTCGATCAATTCATTGCTACCCTGCGTTGTGGGAGGCTTCAATATTGACGTTATTAAACGGTATGTTGTCCTCGGCTGGTTCGAGAGCTTTCGGAAGCACGCTCCCATCGTACCATTTCTCTGACCAGGGAATCGAATATACCCTGTTTATCAGTCGTACCGCGGATCACCATCTGTTGCTGTACCGTTTTTTGCTTGTTTGTTTTTATAAATTACTCACCCATTCGGCAAGTGGATCGATTTTTTCAAACCATGCCACACTGCACAACAACGTCATGAAAAGCGTTCCACCGAGAGCTCGGAAATACCACAGGTCTGCCTTTTTTGCATACGACTAGTCGTTGTACATCTGCTCGAAAACGATACTCCAGGGAGCGACCCCTAACGAGATCCCAAAAGGGAACGCTCCCGTGTGCTTCCGACTCCAACAAACTTTATCAGCTACTGCTGCTCGGTTAAGCAAACCAATCAAAATCCCTTCCCCTCGACTGCCCAACCTCACCCCATCCTCCAATCTAATGGGTCCCAAAACGGTTCGTAACCCCTCGTTCGCGACAAACCCGTCGAACGATCCATTTGTGGAACGCAAAGAGTGTATGATTTACAGAGTTTGTTTCGTCGTTTTTTATTCCTCTTTTATTCATCCGCCCAATGTAATCGATTGAGTGCGCGGAGTTGCCATGCTTTTCCCGCACCCTCCCACATCGACATCGACGACATATTTCCGGTCGGTGCGTTTTGTATTATTCTATCGCTTCACTACTTTTTTGTCCATGCGTGTTTGTGTTTAGTTGCATTTGTCCGGTCGTTGCTAGCAGACAGCACTGTCCATGCCTGCATGTTTCCCACCCCAACAAAGGGTGAGTTTTCCACACCCAACGCAAGCAACCCCCACCGACAGAGGAACGCACCCACACACATCATGCTGGTAGCCGTCCGAAGCCGAATCGATTCCGAATGGATGTAGTTTGTCGTTTTATTAGCATCACAATAAACAAACACTCGTCACACCGTTGCTATGCTGCCTCATACTCCACCGCAAGGGTGAGGTGGACAAGGGAAACATGCAGGTTTAGACTACCGTTGGGACCACGGAATCAAGTCGAACGGATCGGAATGGTCGAGACCGAACCAGCTTCAAACAAACTTTCGACAGACCGCAGCTTTTATTGGGTGGTAAAGAAAGTGCGAACATTAGGATATAAACTTTCAATTCGTAACACATAAATCTGCCGTTTGAAGGATTGGAGTTCTGTGTTTGAGAAGGTTGGATTAAGGGACAACATTCAGAATAATTGCAGTAATAGAATAATTTATTGGTTACTATAAACGTAACATAAAAGACAGTCAAATCATAGAAAGAATTCATAATTCACCAAACCAAAATATTATAAAATGTTCACGAATTTGTAGGTGAAAAATTTAAGCTGATCGCCTTCATACAATGTGTAGATTTAACCTTCTCTCGAAAAACACACAAGTTTAGTTAGTGTATCTTTCAATCATTTTAACCTTGCGTCAAAATCAAAACAATTCAAACGATACACTTTAAAAGTTGAACATCTCACTTTTATGTACAGTTCAAAGCCAAAACAACACCCATTTGCACCCAATTACATTTCGCAGAAACCTCTCCTGTAGCCCTGACTCTCGCAAAGCTTTAAAAAACAACCCTCCCCAGAGACCTTCCACGCCGAAGTCAGCCAGAACAATTGAATGACATTTGTTTTATTGCAGAACGGTACAATCATCATAAAAATTACGGTCTGACTCACCTCACCATGAACTAGCAGCATAAAGTCGTCGTGAATGGGGCTCCGGGAGGAAGCCAGAGGGAGCATGGGCAGGTTTCCAATAGATTTGACGACGCGAAAGCACAGAGATCGAAGTCAGCTGCTCGTCGTGTCGAGGGTGCTTTTATGGGAGTTTATCAACAAACGACCCACCACCAAACCATTGCCCAATGTTGAACAGACGATGCGGGACGACAAACGATGAGGCTCCCGAATGTAACGTGACTCTCCTTCTCCTTCCCTACTCCCCATGCCCAGGGCGATGACGCCGTGACCGACCATTTATAGCCAATTTTGCACCGTTTATACCTCCATCGCCCGAAGGCTCGTTATCATCCGGGCCCGGTGTCGTGGCAAGCAAACCCGCGTATTTCCACGTGGCGAAAATTTATGTATCAAACGTATCGCTCTCACGTTCTGAGGGAGGTTTTTCTTCGCTTTGTGTTGCGTTTCGAACACGGTTCGGGCGGTTCAGGTTCCGAGCGCCCTTGTGGAGGCGTTGCTGTTTGATGGCTTGCGGTTGGATATTGTTATTATAATTTAAAGAGGTAGCCTTAAACCTCCTCCCACAAGCCATCAGCCACCACCCACTCGGGGTTGACATTGACCGCACTCGGTTCACCTGCTCGAGCGAATCGACAACAACCGAGAGGAGTTGTTTGGCGTGCACACCGAGTTGTGGCTCTTTGCGGCTCCGTTTGGGGTCAACTAGAGATGTCCGAGATTTGCTTCGTTGGTAAACCTATCAAGCATGCCTGAAACTCATCTCTGATGGCCTTGCCCTCCTCAACATCGGAAACCGCAGTCTAATCTTCCACGTCGGTGGCCGCACGTCGTCGGACCTATTTCAACAATTAGCCAATCAATCAGTGCACCACGACGACCTATTTATCCCGTGCCGACATGCACAACCTCGGTTCCTATATGGAAAGTGGTGCGAATGAGTGATGTGTTTGCCAAGGGAACGAGCGAGAACGAGAACGAAGTGTTTGTGCCTCGTTGCATTCTGTGATGCGAATACCGATACGATGCCTTTGTGTGTTCATGCCATCAAATGCACGGCACTCCCACCAGGTGCTTTTCCGACCAGACCGCCAGAGCGATTCCTATCTATTTCCACCCGGTTTGAAACAGCGAACGGTTTCATCTAGATGGCACACCTGGAGTGCATTCGATGTGACCGAGGGTGTGCCGTACGCCGTAGCAAGAAGCGGCATTTCCGCACCGAATCCCGAATGCAGCTGCTGTGACGTGATGCAACTGCACACCGGCCGGAACAAGTGCTCGCCATTCTAGTTGCGTTCTACTTCTTGACGCGCTCCAGATACGCACCCTGCTGAGAGAAATTTCGTCGTATAATGAAGTGGTTTTCTTTCAACGGGAGACTAATGGGAAAATGGAAAACTAAATTGCAACTACAAAGAAACGTAACAAAAAAAAATAAGCCATACATTCCAGTTTGTGTTTTGGTGAAATTAAATTTCGTGCAAGAGAGAACATCCCGAATATTTCATTATGCAACTTCATCACTTCAAAGCCCTTTTTATTATGAGAACAAGTGTTATGCTTGTTCAAACTCCCTAATGCTTGAACCAACTGGGAAAGGTTAGAACACCTTCATAATGGTTCATAGAGCAAACGTCGATCGTGAGTGAAGCTTTAGATTTTCAATGGGTTTTCTTCTCCACTCAAAAAATGATGACGAGAGATGAAGATTTGGGGAAAACCGGAAAACTACATAATTCATATTCCATAATCTGCTGCTAATGTTACGACCATCAAGTCTAAATAGTTTCCTGTTCGCTCGAGCGATGATCGAGAAGCTGCAGGAGATGCTTAACTCGCCTCCTTTTTCCTCCTCACATCACCGAAAAGAAAACTGTTTGGGGCTACGTGGATGATGACGAGTTCAACGAGTTTTCATATTCCACCACGCACTATCCACGTTCTTTCGTTGCTGCAAAATTGCTCCAATTTGAACATCCGCATAAATGCACATCAGAAAATCTCTCCCCAAACCGCCCCGTATGGAACTCATCTGGCTCGGCGTGCTGGGGAAATACAAGAAAATAGATGTGCGATTACATCACTTTCGTTCGAAACACATACATCATCGCAACACCTGATTTTCTCCGGCAGCCCTTTCCGGCACCAATCCAATCAATCGATCCGCGTGGATCCAAACGCTTGGTTGCTTTACCCTCTTGCCGGAAAAAAAAACCTCCGGGAGGAGAGAAAAAAAATGATTGCATGGCTGGATGGATAGATTCATACGGAACAGAACGACGGTGGACCCCGGAACGAACGCACTCGTGGCCCGCGATGAGGCGAGTAAGAAGCGTAGAAACTAATTTATATTTTCGATTTATTTTAACGTCCGAACGAAATTGGGCTCCAGCCAACCTTCCTGGCTCGTTGCTTTGGCTCCACCACCTTGTTTGCCAGACGATATCGTAGATCTTTTCCGGAGAGTTAGTCTCCGGAGCGCCGAATAGAGGCCCACACGTAATGGCGATAATTTAACACGCGCTTTACGCAACCAGCATCGAGAGGCTCTCCAGGGAGGCAACCAAGGGGGAAAGAGGCAACGCAGATCATCCATCGTAGAACATATGTTGTCGATAATTGCCACAACCAGCCCCCTCACCCATCGTCGTCGTCGTCGTGATGAATCTAGCTGAAAAATGAACCGACCGTGATCCGGACTCCGTGGTGAGGATTTCCATGGCCACCAAAAGCTGGGCTCTTTCGTTCTAAGGTGCACAAGTTGGACCACTCGTACTCGTTTCGGGTCTGGCAAAAAGAATAGAAAACGTTCAAGCAAAACACTGACCGGGCAAACGAACTCGGGTCGAGCGTGCAAAATCACGAATCATAAATCCCTCGAAACTCTTCTTAGCCCTTGGAATGGGCGGTGTAAGAAGGGGTGGAAAGCGAGTCCATTTCCTTTTCATGGCATGCATGAAACAATACCATCCACAGTGTTTCGCTTCCGCCAACTTTTCTCTCTTCTGGACACTGGCGGTGGAAAGGTCGAGTCCCTCGAAGAATATCGTTTAACGCACTGACCATCGTGGTGCGTCCCTTTTCGCTTTTCCAAGCAGAATGGATGAGCTCGAACCTGAATACTCAACCATGCCATCCGGAAGAGCCCAATGGGCCCGAAATATGAAAAAAATAAATAATCGAATGCCGAAAATCTATGCTTCTGACAGGCGAAAGTTACAGACTACCGGTTAAAGGCATCCAAGCAGGCGTTTCCCAGGAAGAAGAGGACCTTTAAGAGGTTGCCAGCATGGAGGTTGTTGTTCACCGTTGTTGGTTGTGGAAGCCACTTGCGACTCGTAAGACTCTGCTGCGTTCGACAAGCGAAAGAGTTATAACATTAACAGACTAATACACTGGGCTGGCCCTTTCCCAGGGACATGGTTTTCCTGCCGAAGAAATGGAAAATGGTTGTAGATATGAATATTTATGCTACTCGAGTTCCCTGCCACTGGCGTCTGGTTGTGTGCGGTACGTGGCCGGGAAGGTAGAGCCGGGAATCCATAGAAAAGCAAAAGCAGTTTTCCTTTCGGAAACACTATCTTCTCGCCTGGACACCTCCTTGCCGGGAACCGTCCTGGCTTCGACAGTCACCCCGTCAGTCAGCTGTGCCGCCTTTCGTTGCGAAACTACTTACTGCTGGTTGGTTTATTTCCTTTTTTTAATACACAAAAACTAACTTCTCAGTCGGGTTCGAAGGAGTTCTTCCGTCCTGCACCTTCCGGCTTCGGGGTTCCCGATCGGCTACTGTAATCGAAACATTCATATTGATTTTTTCAGGCTTCTTTACGGGCAAGAAATGACGATCCCAGTGAAGACGAACCAGTTCTCCTCAAGCAGGCGCCCCAAGAATGGATGAAGGAAAACCAATAAACAATGTGAGCGCAAACATGAAAGAAGGCAGGAAAAAAGAACACTTTTCCGATGGACGGCTTGCTGGCGCAGGTGTAATAAATTACGCTTACGTGTGTGACTAAACACACAAGCGAACACAAACAAGCACACGACAAGGCCAAGGGAAAAGCACTTCTTCATCGAAAATTTGTTTGGTCCCCGGAATTTATATATTCGCTCCGGTTTGATATTTTCCTCAAGCCCTTGAGCCCAAGGCTCTTTTTTCTCTCGAGACCGCGTCAGTCTCGTTTTCACTGCGAAACGTGACGTTGGGTGTCAATTTTTCCAAGCAGGACGTCTCGTCCTCGGAAGATCATAAATTTGCCAACCGGGCTGAGATTGGATTCACTCCTGGGAAATTTTTTGGGGGCCGCCAAGCAGCAAGCGTGCACGCGCGCGGAAACTTTTCCGCTGACTCGCATCCCTTCCATTTCGAATACTTCTTTTCCACTTCAAAGTCAAACATCCAGCGACAACACACATACACACACACACACACCTTGAACAAGTAAGCGATGACGAATTCTTGGTCTTCTCCAAAAACCAGGGAAAGCATAAATGAAGTTGCCCTTTTCGATTTTGCCCCATTGTTAAGAGAGAGAGAGAGAGAGAGAGTGAAAGAGAAACACCACACAGGGACACAATCTTGGCGCTCGGTCGGGCTGGTTTGGAAAAGTTCGGTTTAAATGCAATGAAATTAACATCAGCCTCGCCAGAGTGTGTCCTTTTTGGCTCCACCGAGTCTCTCTTGTCCTAACGCGTTCAGAAATTAATAAGCACGACGCAAAATTATTAAGAGCCGGGCTCTGACGAGAAGAATGTCGGCCTTTCTCCTACGCAACTGGCAGAGGGTTGTCTTGGTTTCGAGCGAGAAAATTCCCACCAACATTATGCTGGACTGTGGGCTTATTTTTTAACTAATAGCGTGGAATGTTATCTAGAATTGGGTGTTGAACATTTAAAATGCCCGACAATATCTTGGGTCCTCCTTTTTATCAATGGACCTCCTTTCCAATTTTGTGTAACAGCTCTTGGCGTTGCCAAATGATGCTTTCAATTTTCCCATTTTACCCCCGAAAAGAATAGTCCATTTAATCTGCACGAAAGAAAACGGAGCTAATCCTCTCCCGGGATGAAGGTTTTCTTGCAAACCGTGCAAAACGGCTCAAACTGCATACCTAATCCATCAATCATACAGCCTTTTATAGGTCGAAGGTATCCGCTGTCCGTGACCTCGGCAACCGAAAAAGGGATTTTCTCCTTCCTGAAACTCAGGAGGAAGAAAAAACCGAATCTCAAACCGGTTCATTCATCTGGATCGGCATCGGGTATGTTGTTGCCTGTTATAAATTTCCCAGGGCCCAAACTCGAACACATGATGCAACGTCGGAAAAATCCTTTCTTATCGCCGGTGGCATTTTTAGAAAGATAGACGCCGTTGTAAAAGGTTGTCCGAGAACTACTTTTTTCTATTCGTTCTTTACGATAATCTTCCCGATGGGTGATGCTTTTTCGGTTGACGATTATCGTCGTCGTGATTGCATTAACGGAAGACCATCACACGGGTCCGGGGAAAGAAAACCGGGGCGAGAAAACAATAATGGGCTTCCTTGACGGTTAGATGGATGGATATCGAAAGCTTATCGGGCGAACAAGGGCGCAAGACGATACCTACGGAAGAAGAAAGGAAGCCGAAAAAGGTAATGTTCTTCGGCGGGAGAAGAAAAGCAACAAACTATCCCCAACCTCCTCGAGGCGAAGGAAGTTCTTTATGAGCGTGAGCCGTGCCTTAATTTAACCTGACCAGGTTTACCTTTCAGGTTTCTTCACCCCCCGGAACACGGCAGCGAACTAAGGCGCGAGGCACTCGCAACATAAATATTAGATTAGCCGCGTGTAAATATGAGAAATTAAATTGAATTTCCTGTGTGAGGCGAACCCGCGGTCAGCTTAACTCCGAGCCCAGCCGGGGCCTTTCCCAAAGGCGTCATGTGCCAACCGCGCGTGCCTTGGCAACAGCTTTCCCCTGGAAAAGTTCGATGCAAGATTAGCCGAAAGGAACCGACGCTGGGTAAATAGCCAGCTTAGCCTACTTGCTTTTAAAAGACGCTTTAGTAAAAGACGAAGCCCTTCAATGGCCGAAAAAAGACCCGAAGAGGAAACAAACCCACCCAAGGGGGGATGCAAAAACACACACACCCTGGAGGCATTACACTACAACGCTACGCCTTTCGCTGTACTGCGGACAACCCATTTAACCTTTTTCGGGCGCAGCTTTGCCGTTTGGTGGATTGCGAACCCGGCGAAGCGTTCGAGCGGAAAGGCGCAAAATACGCAAACAGCCCCCCGCTTCACCCACATCCCGGAACGTCCGCCAGAGGGGTCAACACGCTCTGGTGTAACATTTTAATTACGGAGCGCTTTTTCGGCGAGACTCGAGCAAACGATGACCCAGCTGCCGCTCCTTTGGGTGCGGGGATGTGTTGACATAAATCAGCCGACGGGCACGGAGTGTCCAGGGACTATCTGTCACTACAAGATGGCTACAAATAGCTCCGTTGGCCGTTTTCTTTGCGTACTTCGGTTTCGTGACGCACGTGTGTCTTGGTTCGCCTTCCTTTGGTAAAGATGAGCTTTATCTAGGTTAGGGTGTCGGTTGGAAGGACTTTAACCCGCTTCAAGTGTGCTGAAATTGCAGGTTAAATTTTTGACATTTATTTCTCGTGGAAAGTTTTCCTTCAAAACCATTTCCTCTTCGTTTAAAACGTCCAACCCGACAGCAGCCACGAACGAGTCGTGCAGAGCCTGTCCAATTGTTTCCATCGCTGCGCTCGCATTTTCCCACGCGATCGAAAAAGGGGCTCCAGCTTGGAGGCTGCTTCCGCAGTGGCGCATAATTCACAGGATCTTATTAGCTGGCATCGGTTGTCTTGCCCCCGGGCCGGAAGGGACGTTTAGCGTTCGGGATACATTTTTTGTGCCTCGCTCTTTATTAAAAACGATAATTCATTACACGTCCTGCGCTTGTAATATGAGATTTTTCTTCCCCGAAGCGGTGTGCAACGCTTTCTTCCGTTTACACGCGAGGAGTTGAAAGTCTGGCCTCGGGAAGAAGAACCTGCTCGGTGGCTATGCTACCTGAGGCTGGCTGCATAGTCTTCGCGACGGGATGGGATGGAGAAATGATTCCCCGGGGGTAACTCCGTCCGACTCCAACGAATATACCTCCAGCTCATGAAGAATGGAACGGAAAATGGATCAAACCTTACCGAAGGGAAAGCTTCCTCGCGTTGGCTCTCAGGTCGCTGGAACCTGATCGTTTTGTTTGCTCCGTGCGCCATCCGCTCGATTCGGGATCGTTGCGAGCTGCCTCTGCGCGGGGTTTGATCGAGTTTTTTCATTTCGTTTTTCCCTGTTTCGTTCTTTAAGAAACGCGATCTTTTCCTTACATTCCTTCTTTTTTTTGTTGTCCGGCTTCACCCGGGACGTCATATGGTTCCCGCACACTTGCCAGCCCGGCAAGAGGTCCCGGGTAAGGTGTCGAGTTTATGAATATGAGAACAGGAAAGTCATTGGGCTGGAATTAGACTCTTCCATTTCGCTCGGTCCCTTTTCGGTTCCGCGGTTCGTTCCAGCGCCCTTAACGTCCATCGGCATCGACAGTTGGTCATCTTCGGGCCATGCAGGTTTGATATGTCTCCCCGTGGGCTAGAATTTCTTGAGGTTAAACTGTTTAACCATCGCTCAGCCAGCATGCTCCAGCGACAGCTTTCGGGCGAAGAAATCAAGTCAAAGTCTGCTCTCTCGTGTGCAATCTTGAAATTTGAGATAGCTGGCACTTTTTTCTTGTGCCTCTTTTTTCCTCTGGTGCGTACCAACAAGGTTGAAATTTGAAACAAAAACGACAAACCTGTCGGAAAATGGTCTTTCACAGAATCTCGAGCCAGCCGATTTCCATCTCGAGAGCTGCCAACGTATCTGCCAACTGTTACCACAAGCAATCATAGCACTTGGTCCCGATGGCGTAATCGAGCCACGCGATCTTCCCCTCTCTCCTCCTCCTCTGTTCGCTTAGCACACGAGCCAAACATGAGTTTTTTACGAATACGCTTGTGAGCTTGAGTCAGTTCCTCTATGTGTCTCTAATTAGAATGCATGTCCCAGCGGTGAGAAGATGAGAATGTTTACTTTTATGATTAGACTTTACTTTTTATGATCTCGCGTCGGGACGGGGAGTCACTTTCGAGTTTTCAAAAAAAAAACAGAAAAATGAAAAGAAACGGAACATAAAATAAATCCAGATCCGACAACAGAAAAAGAATGCTTTAACCAACTCCAGCAGAATCCCCCTGAAGACCGTAAGCTCGATGTCCAATGTGCTAATGGGTGAATAAAAAACCTCACTTAACGATCCCGGTGCTATGTGAACTCAAACACAAACACACGTACAAGTTCACATATCCCGAACGCGTTCATAATAAAAACATATTCACGGGTCCTAGGTTCTCCCAACGGGCGATAACCACCCCGAGTGTGGTGACAGCGAACAGCAAAGACAACATGGCCATAAAACATCATAAAGCTGGTGTTTCAAAAAAAAATAGCCGAGGTTAACGAACAGGAATACCAAACATTTTCCTACAATTACACAACGGATGTGTTTGAGCAAATCTTTCTCGAAAGAGATTCTGGCACCCCGAGGGGTATTCTTCTTTACTTCGTGTCTCTAATCGTCGTCCTTCGAACAGGTAAAGGGCAAAGTATGCGTTTTCCCCGAAAAGCTGCGGTGTTAAAAAAGTTCATGGAAACATTTTAATTGAATTAATTAACGTTCAAATGCTTCATTTAAGCCTTTGGCAGTTACAGATTAAGGTACTCCAAACCACTTTTTTCCCGAAGACGCTGTTTTTCGATGGTTTCCGAGAAACCAAGTTGTTGATTTTTATTCTATTCAGAGCGTACTGGAAACGGTTCATTTAATCGAATGGCAATTGTTTTCCCAGCTGGAACAGTGTGGCATTTCGTACCTCCAGAAACTATTGCAAACACGAACACTCCTTTCGAGACGATGCACTCAAATGGGAAAGTTTTCCACACTGTCACCTTTAAATGACAGCCGACGAGTGGAGCGGACTAGGAATAGAGCTTGTCCGCTTTCCCAACGGGTTCAAATGGACCCGCAATCATTGTGCCCCGTCCCCTCTCCCTCCCCGAGAGGACTACCTATCAATTCCCTCCGTAGCTCCGGGGGGAACCTTGCCGACACTTGCCGATTGCACTCATCGCAAGTCGGATATGGCACGATGGTGGAATTTTAAAACACCTCACGCTGCCAACACTCCCTCCCTACCGGGCCATATGCTCGGGACCCCTCCCGCAGCACTCAGAATGGCCACTTCTAATGCACAACTTGCACAACGGATCGTTTCAGTCATGCTCCGCTTACTTTGGCCTCGGGGTACCGTCCGTAGGAAAATGGTCGAAAACTGGCGCTCTCCGACGTGACCAGACTTGACTAACGCAACCGGGGCTCATCGGAAACGTCCCGGGGACGCCTTGGATGTGAGTTCTACCATCGACCGGAGCAACTTTATTGCAGTTTTCGGGAGTGTTCTAAATAGCAACAAATGTTGCACGTAAGTTCGGAGCTAGAACAGAAAACAATTTGCCGGGAACTCCATCCCAAAACCGATCGAACTCTAGGAAAACTTTCTCCCTCGAGTGTCTTAAACAGCCGGTGTCTTAATCGGCCTGTTAACGTTGACACTATCGGTTTCCATTTTAGGGAAAAACATACTCAGAACGGAGTTTAAGATCAAAAGTAAAAACCGCTTCATCGCGAGAGCACTTCCGCACGCCAATTTCACCGACAATCGGGAAAGATCAAAAAGATAAATGATCGCGTGAAAATAAGATGAGCACACACCCAGGCCGGATCACCGGATCGTGGCCTTTGAAGTGATCAATTTGCACACTCCATTAGCAGACGAAATTGAGAAGAGCCGCGAAAGGTACACACCAACACCGGCGACCTTTGATTTTGAGTTCGCTCCAACATTTTGAAAGCTTAAAAAATGGACCAATTTTCTCTTAAAGCACACACTCACATGCATATATAAACATACTCTCCGCGTTGGAATGTTGCGGAAAAATGGATCCTCCAATGGAATTCTATTCTTTGCGCCGCCAGAAAAGCAAACGAGCTGTCAATAATAGTCGAAGGCCGGGAAGGCGCTAGAAAATGAATAAAACCGTCACGCCAGGTTCGGTGTCAACCCTTTTTTCCCCGATTGGATTATAATGCCATCATCATCATCATTATCCTCATCATCATCGTCACCATCGTCGCCGCAGACGGTGGAGGGAAATATTTGCTCACATTGATTCGATTGCACCGACGAGCATAAATCACCGATTGATTGAGGGTTACGCTATTTGTCTTGGAGTCTGCCTTGGAGTTTCGCGGGCCAGGGCGAATCGTTCGTTCGTTCGTTTGTTGGTTTTTCCTTTATTTCTCATTTTTACTCACAGCTGTCACCGATCGATGGCAGATTTATCGAGCAGTAGTTGCGAATGGCACAAGAATTGCTGGCATTTATTTTAGTGGATCAATTTCGATAAAAGCCATCAGGCGTCCACCTCCACCTCGAAGCCACAGAGTGTCAATCACACAATCGGGGGAAGGGTTGAGGGAGGTATGGAAGCATTGGGTCGATGGGTTGTGGGAAAACAATAAATTGGAAACTCAGCCTGCACCAGCATTCCCAGTACCGGACCCAGAGGATATGCATTTTCACGGTGCACGGGGAAAACGAAACGGTGGAAAGTGACACTCGGCACCTAACAACTAGTTTGCGGTACATTACAGTATCGATAATGACACAAACGCGCGGCTGGGAAAACCAATCCGGTTTTTTCCCTAGTGGCGGACAGAACCCACTAGGGAAAAAACCGGTGCTCGTGAAAGTTGATGACATTTTTGCCGTTGCTTTTTCGTTTCCTCCACTAAGCCCTTCTTTGGTGACTGTTTTTGCGCTGCATCGTCCGTTCTCTGGCTGCATTGCGATACCGAACCCCCACCCCGTTGTTGCCCACCGGTTTCTCGTTGGTTCCACTTTTCTCCGCTCACTGCAAACTGACTGCAGCGCCAGACTGCAACAACTGCAAAATGCGACGCTGCACTTGCGGATCCTCCCCGCGGATCGGATGGACTTCGTTCGCAGCAAACGACGCGCTCCGTGTGGCGAATGGGAAATTATGATGCAAATTTTCTCCACTCTCTTTCACCGTATTTTTCCCCCGTCTTTCCTCGAAAAGCAAATCCGGGGAAACGGCGTGTTTGTTTCTTGCTTTCGGATTTTGCATTTTACATTATCACGGACCCAGGACAGCTTCCCATCGGTAAGCTCTAATGCTTCCGAGCCGAACCATGGTAATGATTTCGGTTGTGTGTTGTTCCTTCGGAAATTGATTTTCCCGCACGGTCGCCTCCGAGCGGAAGCACTTGAACGAGCAGAAACTCTTCGACTCGATCGTAGATTACTCTCCCAAGCCGAAGATTGGCCGTTTCAACCGCCATCGTGTCACCGGAGGGAAATAGAAACCAACGCGGGATGATTATCGGGTCCCAGCGTTGCATTGGCCTAGGATTACTGCTTCACTTGCAAGCACCTTGAAAGTGGCGTAGGAAGGACACGGTTGGTAACCTTCAACCGGCGAGATGCACTATTGCAACCCAGCAGTGCATGGTCGCCCGGAGCCAAATCGTGTGATTCGGAATCGTGGGGGGAGTAAAGGAAAATAAAACCTCACCGTTTCTACGAGGAGATGCACCGGTATCGGATAAATCGGGTGTGCAGTACGAGGTAGTGAACCTGCGGGCCTGTTTTTAAACGGTAACGGTTCCATCGCGTTCCTTCTAGAATGGGTCTGACTTGCAACTGACCTTTTGCAAACGCTCGCCAAATCGGTGTGAAGTGAAGAAGGAGGGGGGAAAACGGTAAACCAATCAGTCGAGGAGGTCGTTCCCGTACGGACGAAGAAAACCCTGGCCCGGCAAACTGTGCCACATCGGCTCGGGTTGAGTGGCCTCAACCGTTGGTGACGTTCCACTCCGAGAGGTCGTGAAGAGTTAGAAAGGCTTTAGCTCGCGAAGAAGCTCCACCGGTTCCCGTAAGTCGTGTGTCCGCGGCAGAAGGAGACAGAACCACGCATCACATGAGCAAACGACCAACGACGACGACGACGACGACAGTGCCAAATCACGGTGGGATATCTTTTAAAATTCAGAAAGCATGTTTAACCCGGGGCCAAATCGAGATTGCAATTTTCCCTCGCTCTCCGTCCTCCTACTCCGTCCCCTGACACATACTCACTTGTTTCAATACTGCAGGCTTATTTCAATATCATCAACCTTTTCGCTCCTCGAGCCGGTACCTTTCCTCCACTCCCTGAGAACACATCTCTCACCGAGAAAAGGTTAAGAGAGCGCACATCGTCAAGCCGAGCCGAGAAATGTACAGCCTACCTTACGTCGGCCGTATGGAAAACGGGGCCGGTGGAAAAGCTGCACCAAAAGAAAACTGTTTGTTTATCCTTGGGGAAGTTCTTCCCGTCTCCCCGTTCAATTTTGTTTCAAGTTGGCCATGCTGTGTGCGTGTGTGTTTGTGAGTTGGATGCCTTTTGCTTTTCCTCCTTAGGACGGAAAGTTTTCCATTCCGCAAGGTTGGTCGGAAAAATGGCTAGGTCCCGCAAGACCGCAGCACAAAATATGGCCCGACGTAAGGCCGGTTGTGGTTTTGGGGTATTTGTATTTACTTTTTGTTTTGTTTTTTATAAGTCCAATTCCACCCGGAGTGTCCTTTTTTCCGCTCGTCACCCGCAGGTTACGAAGGTTCTGACTTTTTCTAGATTGAGTTCGTTTATTCACATGTGTGTTGTGGGTTGGCTCGTGAGCGGTGAGCTGTATTAATAGAATTTAACCGACGGTTTTTTTCTGTCTTTTCTTCTTTTTCCAACGCAGGTGAGTCTACCGATGATGGAGGCAAAGCAACAGGTTTGACAGGAATCGGGAAAACAGCGTGTCGATTGTGATAAGAACCGAGTACATTCGTTTTAATGGAGAGGGAGGTTCCGAGGACCTCGAAGGGTATTTATGCCATGGGCTCAATTTATTGACAGCAAGATGACGCCAACTGCTCGCCCGCAATTGAACCGATCGAAACGATCCCTTTTCGTATGTGTGTGCGACACGAGAAAACATTAGTCCACCCGAAATGGCCACATGGAGTTTATTATCTTGGCTCGCCCGAAGACCCCCACTCGACTCGATCTGTACATATTTTTGGCCAAATGTCCACTTTCCGACAGCAATAACATAAAAGCTAACATACGACCTAATTTAACGAGTTTCGGGTGCCGTTGTGGCTTCGTTATTTGTGTATGAATTTCGGAGTTCGAAAGAGAAGAAAAAAGAACATTAAGAAGAAACATGCTAAAACCTAACCAAACAAAACATTATCCCCAGGAACGGAACGCTCTCGCAAAAGTTCGCACTAATGTCCCTGCAGAAAGATTATAACTCATAATCCACAGCGGAAAAAGCTGCGAGCGCCTGGCACTCCTTTGACCAGCTTCTGCCGTTTTCGGGCTGGATGCTGGACCTCCTCCTCCCGTTGCAGAATGGTGCTTCGCTTATGGCCAAAGGCCAAAATAAATAAAACTCTTCCAGTCGCGCAGTATGAACGCATCACAAATGGCGACATTATTCGCCATATTCCACCAACTCTTCGATGAGACTCGGAAGGTTATCCGAGGGTTCCTGGTGGTGGTGGATCGCGCCATTCATTCGGAGAACTTTATTGCCAATATAAAGGCAATTTTTTCCATTGCAAAGACCGTTGCAGTTAGAAAGTTTGCTGATGGAGGATTGGGACGTGCAGAAGACATTCGGATGCTTGCGGTTTACTGCGCGTTCAAAACCGGCGGGCAACTTTGACTCCCCATCACTAGCGATCCTTAAGAGATTCCTTTTTCCAACTTCTGTTCATCGTTTCGCCACTACATACTTCCTTAAGCTGATCACGCAGAAGACGTCCATCCAAACGCCGTACTCGTCGTTGCACTCCTCCTAATTGCAAATGACAACGTCAACGCGCTTCTCGGCCATGATCCAGGGACGCACAATCCTCAAAGGAAGAACCTCGCGGAAGGTAACTTCTTGTCGCTTCCTGAGGCGCGGGTTCGCGAGTTTCGACATCCCGAAAGTTTGCCTTTGCTTCCCGCAAGGGAAGACAATAAGAAGACGTTGGAGCGCGGGTTGATGGGGATAGCTAAAAGACACGTCTACACCGTGGACCTCGCCTCGGTCGGTCGTGATGCTGCTGAGATGTTCTTTCCAGATTCCTCCCGCGACGAGGAAGACCTCTTCGGGCGCAATAAACAACTGAAATAATAATAATTGTCGTGATTTGAAGTCACGTTCTGCAGTACATTAGCATGTTTCGTTTCATCGCCCTTCCATCCCCATTCCGTACCTTCCGGTTGCTTCTCTTTCTTGGTCCGGCGCGGAATTCTCGGTCAACACTCTTCTGCTTTAAAGCTTCTCCGGTCTTCCAAACGGTGCGGACATCGTCTTTCACGAGACCTTTCACCACCATCATGCGATACTCATCCCGTGACACCCCAAAAGGCCCCGGGAAAGAGGGGGGTGTTAGTAGGGCACTTTTAATTAAATTTAAAAGAAAACTAAACGAATCGACCCCGGCACTTAAACGCACATGTACAACAGACAGTGCTCCTTTGGAGGGGAAGAAGAAATAGCAACGGGCTGGAAGAAGCGAAAAGAAGCTGCAAACGCGCACGACGAGTGTCGACGGGGTGCGTGGTTTGAGGCGTCGGACATCGGGCTAGTAACGCGCCACGACGCCGAACTCGCCCTAATCTATGCGTTTTTGGATTTATTTCCTTTCTCGCATCCTCGACCACGTTCGTTGAAACTATTCGAAACGCCTATCAAATGGTCCACGTCTTCCCGGGAGACGCTAATGGACGTGTCCGCAATGCGCGGCCCAGGGAGCGACCCGAAATGATAGGGGCGAAGCCGAGAACTTTAAAGCTAAACCACGGGGAAGCGAAGGGAGAAAATAAAAACCCCCTAAAAAGATATATTGTGCGTGATCTGCTCCGTTCCCGCGGGCGGTGTGGCCTTTACCTGCGATAACCCAGCGCCAACTCCAAGCCCAAAAGCCCACGATGAGGGTTGGGCCGGCGTGAACTGTATTAACGACCGCGGCTCGGGATGCTCCCCCGGGTTGGGAGTCGGGAACTGAAATGTGTAGTGCCTTGGATTCCTCGATACCCGCAGGAAAGCACGACCTGTTCTCTGAGATTACCCGCAATATTGCGCTTTAATGGTTTTGGTAATCTAACTTTAAATGCTGACTACGTACGTACTAAGGTGCTAGGCGAGGCATGGCTGAAGGCGGAACCGAGGAAAGATTGAATTCCATTCCGACTATGTCTGACCCTCCAAAAGTCGGCGTTGGACTCTTCTCTATTCTTGACGGGCCACGTCATCACTTCACATCTCGGACTTCTTTTTCTGGCAAATTTCTTCTCTAAAAAAACACGTGCCTTCCTCACGGAAAACAACACCGGAACCGAATAATGTATCAATCCGTCCAATCGCAAAAACCACCTCACGGAATCACGAAACATCTTGTCACCTTGTCCGGGCGGACCGAAGCGATAAAACTGTCAATTACTCGCGTGGCGCTTTTATATGACCGGCCTCGAAAAAGGTAACGACCATCGCCCGAAGACTTTTGTCTTTCCGATCGAAGATCCCGGCTATTCCGGGTGGGGTCGCGGTGGTGTTTCATCCGATTTTTATGATCCCCGCCCGAGGAAGCTGTACCAACCCCGAGGAAGAACATCACACGTCGATTTATCCATCCATCCACAAAGAGGATAGATCTTTCGGCAAATGTCGGCGACGAATCGGATTTTAACGACCGTTCGGTCAAATTAGAGGGTATTCGATTTTCCGGACTAAGACAATCCATCTTCACCTCTTCTCCCACCTTGGGAAACGACAACGTGACGCCGCCATTGTGGACACGCAAAGACAACATAAATTAATGTTCATTAGCGGCCGCCACGTGCGTTTGCTTTCGGTTTCGCTGGTTTCAGTTCCAGAGAAAAAGTTCACGTTGATTGCGTTGTAAAATTAAGCCATAAGCCTTAAGCGATCTTGGAACGTGCACCTGCCTTCGTTGGCGTTCCGAACCAGGCCGTGCCGGAGGAGGGTACTTGGAAAGGGGTCGTGCTTTTACGCCATTTTCTAGCCAACTTTTGGAGGGAAAACACGATTTATAAGACACGAGACTGCATGATAAGATGAGCTTGAGTCGGCGTAAGGAACATCTTCGAGATTCTATCGAAATGTGCATGTTTTTCTAACAATTCCCTCCTTCATCGTTGCTTCCTTCACCAAACGAACAAACGAAAGCTACAAAAGATGAGTTCTCGCAAGATAAGACACGCGACCTCGCCGAAAACACCACCACGAGTGAACGGAGCGTCGAGGACTTTTCGTCAAGGAAAGTTTGTTCAGTTCCGCGAAATTCTGGTTGGACTGGGAACATGTATATGGGTGTGTTTGCACGAGCAAAAGGTGGCGCCCGGTGCCGTATAATTTACTGTGTGAAGTTTTTAACGAGTTTTTAAGAGCCACTCATTTTCGTGCGCAACCATCGTCGCGTTTCTCAAGCGATTTGAGTGGAGGAGATTTCAGGGAATCGAGCTGCTTTCTTGAGGTGATGGTGGTTTGTCTTTATTTATTTTTTTGGCAGAGGGGAAGAAGTTAGTGCAAACTTTTCTATTCGACCTATCTCCAACATGGAGGCCTAACTCATGCTTCCGTGCATAGTGTGCATAAATAGCTAATCTTGGCAAAACTTCCCAACCGCAAGAGACCGAAACAGTTCTCCCATTTTGCGACAAGCGGATTCTATTCCAAAAACTTTCGCGGTTAGGTTTTTCGGGTGCGGAATATTGCGGAAAACATCACCCAGTTCATTGGAGGTTCACAAAACAACGCGAGGAATTCATGACAAATCGTTGAAACCGTATTCGACGGATGAATCAGACCCTTAACCGGATGAATCCTTTTCCTTTGTTTTTTGTCGACGAACGGTTCGATTCCTGATCGATCAAAACATCCTTCACAAATTCCTCCTAATTAGTATCGTTTCGCATCAACCACAAGTAGTTCCGAGGAAATCCTTCCCGCCCTACAGTGAAACAAAAAGAACCGTTTGGTTACAATTTGGTTTCCAATTAGCGGCTGATTGGTGACCAATCGATGACCACCGAAAAGCTACCGAATTTGCCCTTAAGTTCGACCGAAATCAGGCTCTAGGGAGACGTTTGGGGCGATGCAAAAACATTTATATCACCTCGTGCCGACGTGCTCTGTTGCTAATCGAATGGGATTTCCCGAAACACAATCGAAAGAAAGGATGCATGAGCCCAAAAACAATCGTCATGCCAATAACACAACACATTGCTCAACCAGGCCAATCATTATTTTGTATCATCGGCCCGGAATGCACTAAAACCGGGAACGTTTTTCGGGATCAACCCTCCCGACATTCCTCTCCCTCAACTCGAGCATCAAGCGAGTGCAAGATTGCACTAATTGACTGGAGTTTCGCTTTCGCACATGCTTCCAGTTGTCGGTGGCGCGCGAATGCAATGCGTTGTGAATGCATTCTCGGAAACGGTCCAGAAGGAAAACCCATCGAGCCGATGCCGCCAACGATGGATCGTTCGTGGTTCGCTTCGTACTGGCGATGGCTGGAGGGTAAACCATGCCAAATCAAAAACACATCCCAATGCCACACAATTATTCCACAGTACAGGATAAGGATTCCCATCGGGAACGGACGAGATTTGTTCTATCGTGCCAATTAGATCATGCTAATTTCAAACCAACTGGAAAGATGCAACATAAAGTGATACTTTTTGCCCTTTCGCTCGCGGCCATTCTGGGAAAATCAAAACCTTATCCTAATGCCACAGACACGCAGTGAAATTCTCAAAACGATTCGTCGGATGGCAACCAAAGGCAAACTCCAGATACGATTATCTTTCTCAACAGAATTTTTTGAAATAAAATCTTCGTCACGATAAACTCGAAGCATATTGAGCTGCAATTCATGTAATTAGAAAAAGTTGGCTATTCGGAACTGATCATTTTTCATGAAAAAAAGTTGCAAAGATGCAGACCCGAATTGAATTACTTTGCCATCGGAGTGTTGTGTCACCAGCCCCGAGGGAAAAGATAAATATTTGTAAACAGCCGGTCAAAGACTTTTTTCCTACGCAACCCAAAACCGAAAAGGCCATAAACTTTTGTCGGTTTCTCCCTTTTCTCACCAAACGATGTTTAACTAAAAAAAATAAAAATCAATTTCCTGACGAAAGTTCATGCGATGCGTGTCCTTTCTACCTGCTGCCACCTGAGGCAATACTTTTCTTGGCCAGAACGGAGGGGACAGGACCTTTTATTCCACATCCAAACGTCCGTAAAATCCGATCGATTGATCAACGAAAAGCATAAAACACGATCGTCGAAATATTGTGCGTAAATGGAAACGGTTTGCGATCCGAACCCCGTCGGAGCAATCAATCGAGGGAAGAAACAGGCACAACTTTTCACTTTCGTTGTGTTTGATATAAATCTTTCCGTTTGTTGTTGTTGTTGCTCGCTTAGCTAATAGAAAGAAGGAAGAATCACCAAGCCTGAAAGGTATTTCAAACTCACCATTCACCGAATGGTTTGACGAAAGCCGAAGACGAAACCCGATAATACCCGTGTAGCATTACCATTTAACCAGAAATGTCACCGTGTAAAGGCAAGAAGGTGGTCGTTCCGTGAACGCTGGCTCGGAATCGAATCCGCGCAGCCAACAGTCGAAGCGTGAGAAAATTGTTTCCTCCACGGCGTACGATGGGCATCTTCCACCTCCTCAACAGCGCCGGGCAACCAACATCCATTTGGCATACATTCTATTCCACTTCGAACGCTCGAGACAGGAGGCCGCACGAAGTAAACGGTTGGTGGAGCCCTCTTGTTGAGGAAAAAACGACTCGTAGTAAACGGCAAACCGCATGGAAGGTATTTTCCTACCCACGAAGCTATTTGCAGCATTGGTTTCTCATTCAATACCAAACGAGGGAACGGAGAGATCCATACTCGCGATCGCGCTTGGTGATCACTTTTTCCTACCTTTTATTTCATATTTTATTTAACGCCAGGAGAACCTGCGCGAGCTGCTGGTCTGCTTGGAATTATTTTTAAAAACCTCCCCACCCACCCACTCGGCCTTCCCTACCGTTTCGGTGTAAAGTTGTTGATGGGCTGCCTCATCTCTTGCCTTTCCCTAGGGTTATTATTTCTTCGCTCCCATCGATGACCATCTGGCGGCCGCGTTCGGAATTCCGCGATCGCGCACTACCATAATCAGAAGGCTGCTCTCTGCTGCCATCTTTGCCTAATCATTCATTGATCGAATCTTGGTTCGTTCACTTCAGCCTCAGCATCTGTGCATCGGTGCTTCGGGCCAATGGCGCTGTGATGGAGCGAGTATGGATTTTGTAATCAAACCTGTACAGCGCCATTTACAAGACGAACGACCGATGTGGTTGATTGATTCCTTTTTCTACTCTCAATTTGCATCGGGTCGTCTCGTCGTCCGTCCGTTTGTTGGCATTTATTTGAACGGTGGCTCCATGCCTTCCACAACGAACGTGCATTTAAGCGAAGGTACAACTTCAAGAAAGGTAGAAAGGGAGAGAGAGACCACAAAATCCATTTGAATACGATTTTTGATTTGATTTTCCAACGCAAGGCCCAAACCTTCATCATCATCGTCGCACTTGTCCTCGAACCGTAAGGCACAAGGGAAAACGCAAAGACAAAGCATACAAGGGAGAAAACAAAAAACATCATAAACCACATAAACGCAGCATCACCGCAACGCGCCGGTTCTCTTCACCTGTCCTCGCCATCCCTAAAACCCCGCGGAGGGTTCGAATTCGGTTTGTTCCTACCGTTTGTTTATTTCACGCTGGCTGCTGCCTTTGGTTTTTTATTAATTATTGTTTTTGTTTTCCTCACCGTTTTGTGCGTATGTGTGTGTTTGCCCTCGGCCACTCGAAAGTTCAAGTAACCGCGGCGGGTTGTTCTGGCACGGTTTCACGTGTGATTTAGAATTTGGAGGTTCCTTAATGTTTTGTTTTCAAGTAGTCAAACAGAGCGGTCCGAAAAACAAAACCACGCTTGCGCACACACAAGACTTCAACAGGTGGTCAAGAGACGAACCTGCGTTTTGAATTTATTTTATTTTATTTATTTATTTCCCTCTCTCGCTCGCTTTGTTCAATCCATCTTTTGTAGTTACCTTCGCCGACTCAGAGGAATGGGAAGAGGGAAATTAGAAAGCATAAGTCGGTCCCTTGATGCTTGAGATACACTCGACAATGCGACTGGCAAAGTGGCGATCGGTCGGTGTTGACGTTGTCGTCTCTCGGTTGCTTTCCCATTATGCGCAACGCGCATAATAAGGCAGATTCACTCGTCCTCTGCACTCTTCTTCCTTACACACCCTCCCGCCCTGCTCACATCCCGATGGTGAATGTCAAAGGATTGCCTTTTTCGTTGCTACCGTCGTCTCCTTTGCGCGCAGTTTAGCCTATTCCAAATCGGGTCAAACACAATAAATTTTGCTCTCCCCCCTTCGGGCGATGCACGTTTTTGCGCAACCGAAGGAGGGCTCGATCGAGGAACTTTAAAGCCCTTACCACCACACAGACACACTTATAGCTAAGCTCAGCTAAGACGCGCGCTGGGAAACTGTCTCGTTTGCCCGCCCGACGAAGCAGTTGAATTTATCTTCTCCCCCTCGCCTTGACAGCGACATCGTGAGTGCGGGCTTTGCAGGCGAAACAAGTTTTGCGCTTCTTCGACGACGGCCTTCCTGTCTTCTCCCCATCCCGAGGATTGGGGCAGAAGCAAAGTCAGCCCCAGCATCGAATGATGAATGCCCTTTTCAATTTAACAGCATCAGCAACTCCGGGCTAGATGGATGATGATCGGCTCGGTGGGTGCATGCGACTTCTCGCGAGGAGTTTCGCTGCTCTGGGAACGACGATCGCGGGACTTAGGAAAGGTCGCACGCCAATCACGTTACCCGACCAGCTAACAGCTGCAGTCGATTTGACTTTATTTGCCGAATTATAAAACCAACCGCCAACTGACAATTGTGATTGGGATCCTTCCTTTTTTCTGGCTTGGTGCCACGAAGCAGCTGCATCCGACCGAAGGCAGATGATTGCTCTATAATCACGACCGGCGTGGAACGATTGGCACACGGCAAAGCCATTGGCGTACGGAGAGAGAAACAAAAGTAAATTTAATGCATATTAAAATTCAACCCGTGCATTTGTACGACCAGGTGGAAGTAAGCCCCGAAGTTCCCGATCTGGAGCCGGCTCGGAAGAAGCTGGTCTGGATCGTTCCCTGCAGTCGAATGTTGCATCTTGTTGCTCCGGAGGCTGAAGATCGCGCACATGCTTTCGAAGCGAAAGTGCGAAGAACCGAACCAAAACACAAACCAGATGAATCCAAAGATCCAAAACATACAGCATAAAAGAATCTAGAGGACGCATCGAAACAAAGTATCCAATAATGCCGTGACACACGCGAAACGCAAGGTGGAAAAGAAAGAGCCCGAAAAACGGGGCCACCTGTCGGTCGGTAAATGGTGCGCGGATCCCGAATCTTCCGCCGCCGGGCGAGCATGAATAATTAAGATCGAAGAAACGATAGGCCGAGGCACACAAACAGAGTCTTACGCAAGCGAGCCTGAGTTTGAAAACCGATTTGACCCCACGCACATTAACGAAGAAGGTGGACGAAGATTGACAACCAGAAGAAAACGGTCGAGATGCATGCAGAAAAGCCTCAAGAAACAACACGAAAAAATGTGCGACCTCACTTTCCATTCCGGTCGCACCGGCGTCGGCGTGCGGATCGATCGGTTGTCATCCGTTTGGGTTCGAATATGCGCGCGCGTCCGCTAATGGATAGCCATTAGAGAAACATTTGCGCATATGTGATCGGTGGGAGTCAGGCGGGGTGTGGAAATCGATCTTTCCAAACCGATCGATCACTGGATTTTTCAATGGTTTTATTCCCTCCTCGTATGCCCAAAGACAGACGGGCCAAAAAAATGGTGATGATGATGATGATGATATTCGTCGACCGAAAAGAAATGGAAAAGAGTCTGATGAGTCGCTCTTCTTCTTCGCCTCTTCATGTTGGCTCCGGTTTGCAGAAGGTCATTATGAAATTTTCGCACAATTACGATTGCCCAACGTGTTTCGATCGAGGCAGAAGAAAAAACAACCCAGCGACCCACGGTTCCAAATGTCGGTCACCGGTCGGGTGCGAAGGCACCGACTTCATTTGGATGGCGCTTTAGAATTGGAAGGGATTTCTTGCCATCTCACCTTGAGAAGACGCTCTCACTTTCTGTCCAGCAACGTTGAACGATCGTCTTGGCGCGCAGGTCCGCCATTCAATTATTGCGACGAGGCGTTTGGGGCTGAGATGATGTTGGTTTATTTTTTCCCTCTTTCTCATCGGTAATCCTCCCTTGCGGGGGTTGTGTAAAGCTGTTTAACCTTTCCATCGACCGATCGACCAATGATGTTGAAATGTTCATCCCGGCCATATAATCTCGCTGCCTCAAGCCTAACGAGCCTAACGATGCCCTTTTCTCTTCTGCCTTTTCTCTTCCAGATCATGCTAACGTCGGCTTCGCAGTACCTGTTCAATGCACTCGATAGCCGCGTGTACTTCGGCGAGGTGTCGGTGATACTGCCGAACCACTGGCCGCAGTCCTGCATCCCGTACAATCAGACGCGAACGTCGGCGAGCGGCGAAACGGCCGACGTAACGATCCGGCCGCAAACGAAGGCGGAACCATCGATCTGGACGCAGCAGTACGCCGGCTGCGGGGAGGCGGGCGAGCAGATCTACATCGACCCGGACATTCTGGGGCGGGAAACGATCTGGCGGGAGTTTATCCGCGAGTGGGCCAAGTACCGCTACGGAATGTTCGATGAGATCGGGTACGATCGCGATCCGGTGTATCCGCGGTGTTACATCAACGACGAGCACAAGGTGAAGCTGACCGGCTGTTCCGACGCACCGGTGAACGATGAGGGACTCTGCGGAAGTCCTCAGGTCAGCGATCGGTGAAACACGGCATACTCTTCAAAGGATGCTCCGAGTTACAGTAAGTCTCTCCAAACCCCATTACGAGAAAACTTCCCTTGGAAATGTTTCTAACAAATCTTCTTCTTTTCCTCTTTAGCCACATCGTCCAGTGTACAGCCGGGACGTTGCTGTGGTAGTTCCGTGCCCATCGTGCAAAAGCAATCGCTGGACTCGTTCGAACGCATCCTTCCCCCGATGACGGTGTTCGTCAGCCAAGCGGATCTCGTCAATGCGGCCAAGGTTCCCGTCGGTCGCATCAGCGATCTCAGTGCGGACGTCGAAGGCATGAAGGTACGGCTCAGCTGGACCTTACCTGACATGGGCGGCAAGAACGTGGCCCGGTACGAGGTGAAGTACGCCACCACGATCAAGGACATCGTGGACAACTTCGATACGGCGGCCGTCCTGTGGCATCACGACACTCCGTTTACTTTCTCGATCTGAGAAGGAAGTGAGTTTACGATGAACATCACCCACGAGCCACATCTGTTCGGTCAGATCCTCTACTTCGCGGTACGCCCCTACGCTACCCTCACGAAGGACGCCCGTTCCGCAAAGGAACCGGGTCCGTCAAGCACCGAATTTACGGAGAGTTACGATTATTATTACAGTGGTTCAGAAAGAAACATATTTTTATAAATACAAAATGAATACAAAACCTGAGTTTGACGACCTTCTCTGCCATTTGATGCCTAATCGACCTCCCCTCATGCCCTGTCAATAACGTTACGTTTCATTTCTCCTGTTTGAGACCTTACTCGAAGCGTTTTGGAACAGAACATTAAAACACTCGATCCAGATCCAGCGAGTCGTGTTTCTCCAGGCTTGAGTAATGGTGGGAGGAGGAGTTTTACAGTGAGGCTAATATGCCGAACCCCGAAATTAACGGTTCGATTTTCAGCAGCAGCGATGTTTTATGGCCGTTTGTCCAGCGCAAGTCCTGGCTGTCGATTAATGCGCGCTCCCCAAAAAAGCGTGTTAAAACATGGGTTGTTTTACGATGAAACTGAAAGCGCATACACACACTCATTGTGTCGTTGTATTGTGTTTCCTATGTGGGTTTCTTCACTTGTCCCTACCGTAAATAGCGATCATCCGTACATGAAGTCGTACAAATCCTGCTAAGCTCCAATTATTCTGGCGCTCATACTAATGGGAAAAGCGTTAGTTCCTGGATTTGACTGTCGGAACAAAAAACAAAACAGCCAGTAGCATTACACAGTAAAGGCATTTGTGCAGGAACAGTGAACAAAACAGCAATTACAAACACCACACGACAGGACAATCCGTTACGTACTGGTATGTTTGTTTTAGGTCAAAACCAAGATGAATGAAAAAGCAAACCAGACGACCGAGCGTGCCAAAACTGGTCAAAAAACTACATTTAATTTCTATATCACCCTGTCACTGTGCTTCATGCTTTTTTTAGTGTCACTCTTCCTGGCCCTTCCACTCTTGCCTGTGCAGCTTGCCCTCGCTGCTTTCAAGCTGATTTACGAATTCATAAGCTTTAATTACCTGCGACAATTGGCGGTGGGGAAAAGGGCACGGCCATATGATAGTGGCAGGAAGCTCGCCCTACTTTAGCCACCATCCGCAGAAAGTTTGGGCGCCGTATTTAACTTTCCAGCGAATGTGATGGCTTTTCCCGATAGCGATGGCTATCTTCTCGGAAAGGGACGGGCTACGCCGGAAAACAAAACACCAATGAAAAAGCAAGGACAACATCATAGAGAACAGATGGGTAAGTGTGTGCGTGTGTGTTTGAGCATGTAAATCACAGCCAAAAGCTCCACAACGCCCGACATGTGGGTGGAAAATCAGGTGGGATAAATGAAGGTGTTAAAGCTGGTGGGTTGGAGTTGGGGTCTTTTCTCAGAGTGGTAGGTGACCCAAACCTCGTTGAGATAGGAGCGTATGTTCGCCCAAAAACTCGCGCTTCCGGACGGTGCATCGTTCTCAACCACAAACCTCGACGCGCCATGTTGAAGCACCTTCGAACCCACCGGACGCAGCGTGGCAACTCAATAAACGCAAAAATGAATATTTTCCGGACTGTTGAGCCGAAGCAGAAAGGCCCCCGCACAGCTTCCGGAAGCTTTCACAAACGCGCCATGTGTGTCGATGTGTAGGTGCGTGTGGCCTTCACGCCTGAACACCCGGCATGGTGTGAAACGGAGACTCGAGAAAAGAGTGAGAGAGCAGCATCCGGTGCGACAGTGCGGTCTCTACTGTAGAGGTTCTCAATATTTCTAGTTTGAGTAAATTAGAGTACAAGAGAAATATATTTTGATAGACTATGGTAATATGAATGAATACGGAATTATAAAATCGAAATTTGGATCATTCTTCTGTTGCTGATACTTTGGCATTGTGGTTGAGAACCTCTGGTCTTCCACCCTTTCACCATACCGTTCTGAGCCCGGTGGTGACATATGACATGTGCGACATGTCGTGCATCTACCATCGTCCCCTCAACATGTGTGGTTTCTCCACCTTTTCTCGTCCGACCTAAACAGACGTGGTCCACCGTAGTATCCCTGGGATCTGCTTATCCTGGCGCTCCAATGGACTTTCTCTATCCTCTCTGCGGGCTTTTCCATCACCATCACCCCCAATCCCGTTGAAGCTGGTTTAAATATTCATGACTTTACCTACTTTACCGTCATTCATCATTATATCCTTCCCCAAACTAGCTTCCGACTGAGGAGAAGTCGGCGAGTGCTAGTTGGTGGTGGAAACTTATCCCCCGTCACTTCCCAGATATACTAAAAATCGGTGCAAAAATTCAACCTTCTCCCCAAACCTCATGAGAACCTCAAGCCATCTCCACGTGAACCACGACCAAAGGGGATCCATTCAATGTCATCCTGTCGTGAAGTTCGCTCTGGTGCTCTGTTTCCTTCGACCAGTGGAACTAACCGACCTGTCAGGCTGTTGGCGTAAACTATACACGCTGTGATCGGTGCCACTCGACATCAAGCAGATCACACACACGTGTGGGCCGACACAATGGAGGAAGGATATTGATTTACTCAGCATTAGCTCTAGTGGCGTGCGCTTTAGGTCCGAGAAGATCCATCGGCGAAAAGTGTGATCCAACTTGACAGAGTGGAGTTGTTTTGATTCATTTTTCCATTTTTCCTTTTTTATAATAAACACTTTTTAACCTTTCACCCGAGCAATTTCGTTATGGGGCCACTTGTCGTGTTGGCCAACCTTTCTCGGAACCAAGAACATGGAGGAAGAGCTCAACTTTACTGTACCAGACAACTCTCTTACTGTGAACAAGCAGAGGCAGGATGTTTTCTCCTGGTTTGCACATGTGACGAACCGTACCGCAATTGGAAAATGGGAGTTTTGAATTATTGAAACCGACGCAGTCTAGGACCTGCATGTCAAGGCGGCCTGGCAAGCCAATGCTGGTGAATGTGTGTTAGTCCGTGTCAGGTCAAAGCTTTTGATGCCTCAAGGATTGAATGCCAAGTGCTTCGTCCGTCGGATCCCTGTGCTGTGACGTTGCAAAAGAATAGTACAAGCTTCCATTCACCGGTTGTCGGTGTGTTTGCTGAGTCCTTTGGTTCGCTTAATGAGTAAAGCCTGTCGTTTCAGAGACCAACCCCTTCGCCGCCTCGTTTGAACTCGTTCGAACGATGAAGGTTGGTATCTAACCCGTAACCCGTGGTAGACACATACCAACGATGCTTATAATCGACAAGTCACTGAGCATTCACTGAGATCACGTGCACCGTGGCGTATGATTTGACCGCAATTTTAACCAACATCCAAAGGTACGGCCGGTGCACTGCAACCGCACGATTGGCCAACATGTCGTCGGCAAAGGTAATAAACCCACCACACCGGACCGGTCAATTGAAGTGTGGGAGAAGTGATTTCAACCGCATGGAAAATAAAGCTTGCCTTTGATCGATTTAAACACATTGGGATGAATCGAACGAGGAAATGTAGCAAGCATACACTAGTTAAAAACAATTGTGGTTAATTGGAAGCTAATAAATGTCAATAAATTAATGTTTCATGATTCCGAGAAACATCCAAAACGAGCTAAAATGAACAGAACAATGTAGTTATATAGTTTTTCTTTCAAGAAAGAAAGCGTTGTTAACATGTTATGAATCATTCAATAAATTCGATAAAGGAAGAATCCTAAAACAAACAAACAAATTAAAAATTAACTAAGAACAATGATAAGCTTCCTGAAAAAAAAAATATGATGTCAAATTTGAGATGTTCACCAATTGGTACCCTTGATTTGTCTTTTTATATAATTGCTAGGTATTCCACAAAACGCAAAATCCTTTGTTTAATATCACAACATATTCTTGCCCAATTCCAACAACACATATCATAAACGAATAGTTGTTTAATTATTTTAGTTTAAACAACTAAATGATTGCCGTTTACTTTACTCGTTGTGCCATTGAACAAAATTGTCACGGTGTGGCCTGACACTTAAGCTCGGATGCTGTCCGTTTATTTTCCTTCTCGTTTCGGCCATCCGGAACGTTTTCCTTATCTTGATGGACACATCGCCATCGCTCCCGGTGTATAGAGACATACGCCGTCATTGCGATCCCCAGTCGTATGTTAACCCACCTCGAGTCCCTCTTGCGCCTCAGCTCGTCGGTTGCTCGAAATGTCACCTTAGTCACGCTCGAAGCTCCTGGACATCCTGTCCTATGAATGCTGGACGACCTCTCTCTTTCTCTTGTATGTGCACATGGTTCGCACTTCGCATTTCCGTATGCATTGCAGCCCTTGAATCATGACACCTCGACAGAAAACCTGCCATGCTTGTGCAAAGGACTTGTCGCATTATATGATCCTTTTGCGACACAAATCACCAAAAGCTCCTCTCCGCAGAACCGGCCAGTTTCCTGGTGGAGTCAGGGTGCGCCTGTTTCGTTGCTAGAACAACGCTGTCGCTGTCATGTGTCGGTATTATTGAGTTATTATCCTCAAACAGCCCATTTCCCGCCGACCCCGCACTTCCGAACGGTGGCCCACTGACTCATAAAAGTCGCATCCTTCCGGAGGACATCGGGTGTCCTCGGAGACGGATAGGAACATTTTCAGCCCGGCCAAGAGCATAGCTGCGAATAGCTTCCTCTCATCAAGAACACCGTATCGTTCCGTATCGTGCCGTTGGGTGAGGAATTTTCTTCCAAGCGACAGCAAAACTTGGCACCAATTTTAAAAGGCTTGTCCTTCTTCTTTGCCAAACACACATACATAACGTACACATCACAGAAAAGGACATTGAGTTGGTTAAATCCGACCAGAGAAACCTCACCCCGCTTCCCACGTCCCAGAGTCCCACGTCCTTGGTTCGACCCGGGACCGGCGCCCCGGGACCAGTGTGTAGAACCTATGAATAAAATTAGCATAAAATTTGATGGATGTTTCTTGTTCTTGCATTCTCGAACCGAGACGCCAATCTTGGGACTTAAAATCAAAGCCCATCTTCCATTCACAACAGGACACCGGAGGGTCTTACAAAATGGAAAAGAACACCGGGCTTTTAAGCGTTCGACAATTTTACCTCTAAAAGCTAGAAGTTCATGACAATGCTGCCATTTGTCAGACTTGAGACTCCCAGTTGCAATCTGAAACAGGAGTGGATGCACAGCGATGCTCAGCGTTTTTAGGAGTAATGCAACTTTATTGTTTTACAACTGTGTTACTCTGACGGCAGGGGTCTGCCGAATGGAAAACAGAAAAAGGTCTCAATGTTCATCAATGCCAGAACGGATGCACGTTTTATGTTTTTGGGTCTCTTTCCGGTCAACCGCGCTCTCAAAGTCTAGGCGCCGATCTTCTGATAAGCGAACAGTTGGATTTTTATCTGTCACGTGGGTTAGGGCAGGTTTTTGCTACTGCCACTCATTGAGCCTGATCGTATCCTTGTTTTTGGTGAGTCAGTCCTGTCACGCCATTCCGGTTTGCACCCGAAAGATGAAATGGTCATCGCTTTTCGGTCAGGTCGGTGCTTTTTTGTGGAAATGTATATCAGTTAGTTTGTTTTCCATTTGGCTTCTACCAACAATGTATAAAATCTTCAACCCAGAACAGTGTTCCAGAAGGTGAACTTGCTCGGAAACCGATTGTCCGCCTGGGTTTAGTAGTTTCCCTTCAGGATTACTTGTCTGGCAGCATGCATTAGAATAGGACATCGGAATAGAAAAACCGGGAATAACAACAAGCAAAAGAAAGGAAAATAATATTACGCAACGAGTAGAGAAGGTGTTTTGCAGACATTATTTTCTTCTTAATTTCAACACGGTACCATAAGAAGCTTTTACGAAATTAAATATTCTCTTACAATACAGTATAGACCAACTTTGCTGAATCGAAAGAGGTCTGATTATACAATAAACAAATTTACCACGGCACGGTCCAATAGCAAAGTTTTAAATAAGACCGTGTTCCAACAAAGTTAGTAGAGCGGAAAGCTCTGTATTTATTTTTCCAGGTGCTATTGCGAGATTGAAGGTGTTTGTTTTAGAATATTAATCTGTTCGCCGCAAGCAACGGCTGCCACGACGGGTCATCCTTGCTTTTTCGTAACCAAAAACGGGGTGTCAACTGGTAAAGGACCAAAAGACGTATGCAACAACGGCTGAAGGATAAGTTCACCGGATAAAGGCAAAGTTTCCGGAAACACCTATCTCGGTCAGGCCTGGGTAAGTTCGTGAACATAAATAATTAATAAAGATGTGTCAAATGGAGAGAAATTTAAAATTTTATTGTTTTTCAGCTAGTAGCGTCCCTTTCGGCTTGTCCGCCCACCGCCGGTTTGCTGGTTTGCTTACATTTTGTGTATTTTCTTCCAGTCCCATTCTTAGTCATTACGTTTTGTTCGTCCAGAAAAAGGTCGTTTGATGTTTTTTTCTATCGTTACAACGTTACTATGAAAAGAAGGTCCAAGGTGTGTCAAGAGAAAGCAAGGCGAGAAACAACGAGAATAAGGCTCCTGGGCGTGTGAGGCACACAAAGGTGTGAAGTGTCTATGAACATGATGGTTGGTTACTTCCTGGGTACTTGTAGATAAAAGATTTCGGATGAAATTGGTATGCGATGAATATTCAAATACCACCAGTGCTGCAACGGGGAAGGAAATTGAAATCCAGATGCAATGGAGCAGGGGGAAAGGCGCCCGAACAGGATGTGCCCAAAACGCGATGATGAATTTAAATACCGAAAGATAATGATGAACTGATGTTGCAGCTACTGCTATTGTTGAACCGACACCAGGAGCTCGATGGATACCGAAGATGCAATGAAAGGTCATCAAGTTGAAGTCTTCTTGAAAGACTTTATGTGTTTCACGCATTAATGCATGCTCATCGAAATGTGATGTATGGCGTAGATTATCATCGTTGACAGGAATTAATTCAAATTATTTCTGTTTCACGGGCAATCTGAAAAATAGGATATGTATGCCATTGCAACAAGATTGTATAATGCAAATTTAAATAATAACTTAACAGCAGTTTCTTCGTACAGGCGAGCGATTTGGGTCCGTTTGATTCAAAAAGTTGTCAGACAGCTTTTTATTACTACACAAGAATGTCAATTTTTACACTAAAAAATCATTTAACCGTACATTCAAAACATACATCATCGCGATGTTGCTCGTAGCGCTAGCAGCGCCCTCTATATCTTTATCTGACTCAGATTCGGAATCCTTTCTGAGATCCGGATCTACAAATCCGAATCCCGATTTTGTCAACACTAGTTAAAACATTTGATGATTACAAAAGTAAACAAACTAGTGATGAGAAAACTGAATCTTTCGATTCAAATCCATTCTGAGATCCGGATCTTCGAATCCGAGTCCCAATCCATCATTTCATGCGTGCCTACCAAATTTACCAATTTTTCATACTATTTGTTACTTTAACAATTGTACAATCATTGGTTGAATTGATCCAAAGGCTAAATCGAGCTTGTGAATGGTCCCCAGGACCATCTGGTTCGCTATTGCTATCCGCTCCCAGGGGGAGCTGTTTCATTTCAGTTCCGAGGAAACTACCCACCACTATGCGCACTTTGTAAACAAACCTTTTGTAAGATCGACAAAAATGAATCGATTGCCTCTAAGAATCCGCAAATTATCGGAGTGTTTTCGAGATAAATCTTTGGATCCTGTTACCGTGACTGAGCATTCGCTAGCATTGATCGATCAGCTAAAGCATCTCAATGCATTCGTTCGAATTTCCCGTACGCAGGCACTTCTTCAGGCCGAAAGTGCTAAAGACCGGTACCACAACAATACGCCGAGGGGAGTGTTGGATGGAGTAACAATTGCCGTAAAGGATAATTTCTGTACCAAAGGCATCCACACTACATGTGCTTCTCGGTAGAAATGAATTATGTGTACGTATCAGTGCATGCCCTTATTACCCTTGTTTATTGGTCCTTTCTAGAATGCTGGAGAGCTTCGTTCCAACTTACAATGCAACCGTGGTGGAGAGACTGCAACAATTGGGAGCTGTGGTTCTTGGTAAAACAAATCTTGACCAATTCGGCATGGGCTCAGGATGCATTGATTCCATTTTCGGACCAACACGCAACAGTTGGAGCGAGGAGCTGGAAAATGATCTGTTCCGCATAGCGGGCGGAAGTTCCGGTGGGTCCGCCGTCGCCGTTGCCGCGGGATTATGTTACGCAGCCCTTGGTTCGGATACCGGGGGTTCAACAAGAAATCCTGCGTCTTACTGTGGGGTTGTTGGTTTGAAACCGACGTACGGATTGCTGTCCCGACATGGCCTGATCCCTCTAGTTAATTCAATGGATGTGCCAGGCATAATGACTCGAACCGTTGATGACTGTCGGTCCGTCTTGAACGCCATAGCCGGCCCGGACGATCGAGACTCAACGACGGTGAAAACGCAATTTAAAACAATACCTTCACCAGATGGGGACATTTCGCTTAAGGGGCTTCGCGTAGGTATCCCGGTGGAGTACCACTGCGATGGACTGGACAAGGAGGTGCTAGAAACGTGGACCATAGTAGCTGACCTGCTTGAATCCTCGGGTGCGACAGTAACAGCCGTATCACTCCCCAACACTGCTTCATCAATTTTCGTCTACTCAATCCTCAATCAATGCGAAGTAAGCAGTAACATGTCACGCTATGATGGGATAGAATATGGTCATCGATCACAAGAGGATGCCAGTACGGAACAGCTGTACGCCAAAACAAGAGCGGAGGGCTTCAACAGTGTCGTGAAGAATCGAATTCTTTCCGGTAACTATTTCCTTCTCCGGCAAAACTACGACAAGTATTTCCAAAAGGCGCTTAAAGTTCGACGACTCATAGCGGATGACTTTGTTCAAGCGTTCAAAAGTGTCGATGTCCTTCTCACGCCAACCACACTTACCGATGCCCCGTTGTACAAGGATTTTATTCAAAGCAACAACCGTGACCAGTGTGCAGTACAGGATTTTTGCACTCAATCCGCCAACATGGCCGGCATACCGGCGCTTTCGGTTCCCGTTCGATTGTCTTCGCGAAGACTACCGATTAGCCTCCAGCTGATGGGCAATCATTTCTCCGAAAATGTCCTCCTGTCCGTGGCTGCTTGGATCGAAAAGGAAGTGGACTTCATGTCCTTCTACGAGTAAGCAAACAAGTAGAGCTTTAATAAATTAGGTGCAGCAAACTGATGTGCGTTTATTTTACGTATCCGGCGATGGTGCGGGCAACAAAGTTATTTACAACGATCCAAAACACGACCGATATCGAGTTGGGCACTTTCGCGGGGAAGTTGATGAGACCGCCGAATGGTTCAAAGTTGAAGTTGCTTCCAAACACGATGATTGTTGAGTAACGGTAGGAGAAAGAAATGTACATCATACAGAGTGCAAGCACCGCCATACCGCCGTAATGGATAGCATATTCGTACACCACCCGCTTCACGTTATCGCGTCCTTTGGCTTCGTTTAGTTTCGTTTCGTACGCAACGACCGTCCGTTCACATTTTACGTACTTGATGTACTCATCGCGCATCGAAATCTTCGCTAAATCTGCCCGCAATTGGGAAATTTCTTTCTTCAACGATTTCACCTCCGAACTATCGCCGCAAACAAATGGCAACACCTAATGAGGAGAAGGAAACATTTATTTCAACATTCTTTTCTACAAACAAACTGATGTGGGTTCAAAAGCATCATAGCTTACGGTTTTGGTTATTTTTGAGGTAAATGCCATTAATAAACATAGGATTGAAATCACAAAAATTAGATACATCTTTCACAAGTTTTCCAAAACAATTGTTTGAGGACATGAAACTGGGTTGAAATTAAGGTTGACATAAGTAACTCGTTGGAAGCACGGGAGTATAAACGCAATATGACTGACGGGTAAACTGATTTACAAAAAAATGATGTAAAAATGTATTTGCACAGTGCTATTTATCTTCAAAAAACCCTTTCATTTACTAACAAATTGGGTAAGTTATTAGTAAATTGATTACTTCAGTTATCGAACTCTTCTTCTTCTTCTTCTTTTATGCGAGTCGGGGTATATCCTCCTACGTTAAGTCGAACGTTAGTTCCCTTACTCGTACTCAGAGGCATACCGACTCTGACACGAGCTCCTATGTAGGGGCTCGTGCTGTAGGACCGACTGTGACAGCCATATGTCCACCAGCCATCGACGAGAGGGGTGGTTCCTCTCGTTTGTCAGTTCACAGGCCTCGTGGTGTCGAGTGTCAGCTTGACAGCTCGGCCACCGTGAGCTGTGTGACAGCTGGGTTTATCTGACGTAGGGCTAGGTTTGTTTTGGATTTGGTAAATGGAAATCCCCCACCGGACTATCCCCTAGTCCCGTGGGTGATTCTCTTGCTTTGGTTTGGGTGTTTGGTTTGTTGTTGGTTTTGGTTTTGGTGTTAAATGGTTACTTTGGTTGTATAGTTAGTTGTCCCCGTATGGTATTAGTTTCTTTTTTTTTTTTTTTTTTTTCCCACCCCCCTCATATCCCACGCCCCTCCCTCGTCCGCGCTGGTCTCCCTTGGGGATTGAGGCGAGGGGCATGGTTGTTATTAGTACTGGAGGGTTGCTACTATGTTGTTAGGGGGCTGTATTTTTTTTTTTTTTTTAGAATTCGATTTTGTTGTCTCTGGCAAATTTGATTATGGTTTTTATGTATTTCCCATCCTTGTCTTTCCATCTTTTTTTGAAGTTGGTCAGGGAAATGTTCTCTGCTCTCTGGTATTTTTTGCATCTGAAGATTTTGTGGGATGCTGTCTCTGGTACTTTGCATTTCTCGCATTCCCCCTCCTCGGTTATTTTCATGATGCTGAGCCAGTAATTGGCCAGGTCATGTCCTGCCAGGATTCGGTTTGCGGATCTGATTTCGGTTGCGGTGAGTGGTATGTTCTGGTGCCAAGGTGTTGCTTCGAAATCGGGCTGGTAAGCCTCGAATTTTCTCCCCTTTTTCTTGCACGCGTCCTTGTACCAGATTTTTGTTTCTTGTATCATCTGTTGTTTGGCAGTGTGGATGATGTCCTCCAGTCTGAGGTTATTGGTGATTTGTTTGGTTCCTCTGGATCCTTTTTTCGCTAGTTCATCCGCCTTTTCATTGCCCGGTATCCCCAGATGTCCAGGGATCCATCTTATTTCGGCGTTTATATTTTGGCATTTTTTTAGTATATTGTGGATGGTTTGGTCTAGGTGAGTTTCTGTTTGGCCTTTGTCTATGATTCTGCAGGCTGCTTGGCTGTCTGTGTATAGTATTGGGTTTCGTATTTGGTTCTGTTCGGCTATTTCTAGGGCTTTTTCAATTGCGCTTAGCTCTATTGACGTGATGGGTGTGTGGTTTGTGAGTCTATAGCTGCTCGCAATATATCTGTTGGGTTGGCGGGCATTTGTTATGTATATGCCAATACCACTCCCCTCTTGCGACAGACTGCCATCTGTGTAGATTAGTGGGTTCGTTCGTTTGGTTTGATTTATTTCCTGTGTGAAGATCGTTTTCATTAGGCGTTGTTCGTTGGGGTTTTTTTTGTTAAGCTGTTCCTCTAGGCTGTGTCGTATTTTGGTCTGCTTGTTTAGGTCGTTCAGGACGGTATTGTTCATTTTGTTGAACAGCTCCAGGTTTGCTTCGTATGTTTTTTGCATGAATGTTTTTGATCTTGGTTTTCGGTTCTCGGTTCGGAGCGTTTCTAGTTGTGTTCTGTTTGTTGGGGAGTACATTATGGATTTTGCTATCTCTTTTGTGGTTATGTATTTCTTCCTGATGTGGTATGGTACCTCTGCGTTGATGGCATAGAGGGTGTTAATTGGTGTTGTCCTTGTGCATCCTGAGATTTTCCTCAGTGATTGTGAGGCTATTGTGTTCATGGATTTGAGGGGGGTTATCGAACTCAAAATAGACCTATGTCTTAATTATCTTGGTCATAAGGTAAATATTTTGCATCGCAAATGACAACTGCTGTCAGCTTAAGACAGCTGTCAATCAGTCTGCTTCAATTTTGCATCCGCGATCACGTTTGCTAATCGCAGCACGAATCGACGATGGCAGGAATTCTTTCGATATCTTCGCGAAATCTTCCCCGCGCGGCCCTTCGCATTAGCCTGCGCTCGCTAGAAGGACAATCACCGTCGCCGCAGGTAAGAGGTTATCAAATCAAAATCAAAACGGCGTGGAAACCGTGCCCCTTGCTTGTTTCACCAGCATCTCTGATTTTGCACACCGGGAAAAAGGCAGATTATGTAATCTTGCAAAAGAATGGATTGGAAAATGGGCCATTGTGTGAATTAAAACGTTGCTCGTTGAGTTGAAGAACACTCCTCCAACAATGGTTAGCATGCGGCTAGAATTTCAAGGTTGCACGGTTGATTTTTCCATTTGAGAAATGTAGCGTTCACTGCGCGTTGACGACTGTTTTCTAATCGATGTCACTGCTCTCCGCATCCCCGCAGGTTGCCGGAACCGGTACCAGATCGATCCACCAGCAGAGCCGCAAATCGTTGGCAAGCATCGCTAGGACAGTGGTTGCCGAGGGTGGCCGACGCGAGGGCAACGTAACCGTTCGAAAGTGAGTAGAAAGTGTTTTGGTTTTATATATAGAACTTCCTCCGTTTGATCGCCCGCTTACCATGCATTGCGTCTTTGTAATCGATTGATAACAATGTTAATCGTTGCTTTCGTGGGTGTCGTGGGGGGTGTGGTCGCATGGTTCGCTGCATTCGCTTACGTTCGCGTGGATGCAAGCGGTTTGTTTACATTAAATCACCGATCGTTCGGGGAATGGTGCACGCACCGGATCTGGTGGGATTTGTTTACCAAGCCGGTTTGGAGGAAGATTTTAGCGATAAGGCACTAATCAGTTTTCTTGTTCTCTTTTGATTGATTGATAGCTCTATCAAGGCGCAGCAATGGGGATTGACCGAGCGTACCATTTTCACGTCCGCTCGCCTGCTGTCCTCGGAGATCGTTAAGGTTCCGCCATTCGCCGACTCCGTGTCCGAGGGTGATGTGAAGTTCGAGAAGAAGGTGGGCGATGCCGTTGCCGCCGACGAGGTGGTGATGGAGATCGAAACCGACAAGACGACGGTCGGTGTCCCGTCGCCGGCTCATGGTATTATCGAAGAAATCTTCGTCGCAGACGGTGACACGGTCAAGGCTGGACAGCAGCTGTTCAGGCTGAAAGTCACCGGTGAAGCTCCGAAGGCTGCCGCTAAACCGGCCGAGGCACCTGCCCCAGCGGCCGCCGCGCCTCCACCGCCACCGCCACCACCACCGGTAGCGGCGGCTGCTGCCCCGCCAGCACCCCCACCACCAGCGGCTGCCGGTGCTCCTCCACCACCGCCACCGCCGAAACCGGCTGCACCGATTAGCAAAATGCCGGTCGCTGCCATCCGCCATGCGCAGGCCATCGAGGCTGCCACCGTGAAGGTTCCGCCGGCCGATTACAGCAAGGAAATCACCGGCACTCGCACGGAGCAGCGCGTCAAAATGACCCGCATGCGGCTGAAGATCGCTTCCCGCCTGAAGGAGGCCCAGAACACGAACGCCATGTTGACGACGTTCAACGAAATCGACATGAGGTGAGTAAAACCGTGCTTGTGCTAGTGAACGATCGTTATCACCTCAACCGTCTAGCCAACGGTCGCCTTGTCTTATCACCGCTGGGAACAGAACAACCTTCACGTGTACAATCTTGACAGCGCTAATCCATCTGCATACTTCAAACACTTGTTGCGCGGTCGTTTAATCAATGGCCAAGCCTCCAACTGGAGATTTGCTCAATAAGATTCCAAACCATATTTTGTTGAATTCCAAGACAAAGCCCGTCGACACGCAATATGCATCACATGAGTAAGCGTCATGGTGACGTGTTAAGATGATGACGATGCCTCACGAAATCCCACCGGCGGCGCATGACGTAATCCGTTAGATCTGTGGTGAGAGGTACGCATGCGCTTTTTTTTTTGGATTGAAGGTTGAAGCTTTAACAGGTTTGTTTCGGCTCAGCGAACTTCAGCTATCTATGGCCAGGCGTTTGTTGTGCGTGATTTAGTTCTGCGGAAAAATTATAAATAACACAAAACGCTGTCCCACTGACGGGCGATATCCGTAATGGATATTGGAAACATTGTTAAGCGCGAAATTAGTTGTGGACCCGTTTGCAAAAATGACGTAAATGGCAAGATAAATACCAATAGGGGTTTTCATGCTCATCTTTTTATTTTATAAACCGCTCTTCTGTATGCATTTAAAGTAGTATAAAAAGGTTTTTAAATCTTAAAATAAATATGCTACGTTGACATATTGTTATTTAAATTCAACATGACCTTAACATCTTACAAATACAATGCCCTTTTTTGCATCAAATCATAAAGAAATGCAGGCAAGCATCACTGAAAAAATTGTGCATAAAAGTAATTGATTGTGTTGATATTCTTTGGACTTTATTCATGTTTGAACGAACACTTCATCGATTCAACCAACCTACACGACTTACAACATTGTGCAACTGGATGTTAATTGAAATTATTTGTTTTATTTGATCAATCTTCTGATCAATCTTTGATTGAACAGATTAGCAACCCTTAGTTTTTAAGACTTATTCTTCAAACTAAACTGATAATGATGTCTTTCGGATGCTGTTTGTATTCAATCGCTAATTTGTCATGGATTTTTGTTACTTTTCTCTAAGCTTCATCATGGACTTCCGCAAGCAACATTTGGAGGCGTTCCAGAAGAAGTACGGCATGAAGCTGGGCTTCATGTCTGCCTTCTGCAAAGCTGCCGCGTACGCCCTGCAAGATCAACCCGTTGTAAACGCTGTCATTGGAGAAAATGTAAGTGCCATCAGCCGCGTTCTTGTCTTATCAAGTAATGACACGTGTCTTTTCATTTGTAGGAAATTATCTATCGTGATTACGTAGACATCTCGGTTGCGGTGGCTTCGCCGAAGGGCTTGGTGGTGCCCGTACTAAGAAACGTTGAGGGAATGAACTTTGCCGACATTGAGCTGTCCATTGCCGCGCTGGCGGACAAGGCGAAGAAGGGAACGCTGGCCGTGGAGGATATGGATGGTGGTACTTTCACCATCTCGAACGGAGGTGTGTTTGGATCGCTGCTGGGAACGCCAATCATCAATCCTCCCCAGAGTGCCATCCTGGGTATGCATGGTATCTTCGAGCGACCGATCGCTGTTAAGGGACAGGTGAGTAGACGTGCAGGTTCCTTTAAACACTGTGTATAATAACGCTAAACGGACCTTTCCAGGTGGTTATCCGACCCATGATGTATGTAGCCCTCACCTACGATCATCGGCTTATTGATGGCCGCGAGGCTGTCACCTTCCTGCGCAAGGTGAAGGCGGCCGTCGAGGATCCGCGCATTATTCTGGCCGGCCTGTAAGCGAAACACGACCGACACACGACGTAACATCAATCGCCTGCGTTCATGATGAAAGGATCTCCTGAATCAGCCACCCAGCTGTATCGTGCCGCGTAAAACTAACCACATCATAGCCGTAAATTAATAGAAACGATACGTTTATAAAATGAAGCAGACAGCACACTAACGCTTTCCCGTTGCACTAAATTATCTAAACCATTTGTGGTATTCGCAGAACCCATTGCCTGGGCACATGTTTTTCGATGAATCTTTATACCTACCGTTGCCACCACTTAAGGCCTCCTAGAGGAAGTACTTTTTAGAGCTAATAGATTCGGACGGTATCGAGTATTGAGGGCGTCACCGACAGTCGGTTTAGGTCACAATAGGATATATGACTCATCATTCTATTGGTTTGATCCGATCGGAACCATCGAACACCGAACGGTGCGTCTCAATGCGAACGACAATGGGGGTAAATTGAGTGTTTTCCTTTCCACAAAAAAAAACCTGTGCCCCATGCGGTCTGGATGTGTTATTTTTCTCCGGGGATTCGTGTTACGTATGGGCGAACCTGCAATACAGGTGCGTTTGTGTTCCGTAAGGTGAATAAGGTGCTCTAATAGTTCAATCAAAAAGGAAGAAAAAGAAAGAGTTAACGAACGGATTCCGGACGGACACCGACTGGAAGCACTGTGTTTGGTGATCATGAACAGCGTGCTTAAGAACATCATACTAAGATAACTTTTCGACGAAACCCGTGGAACGCGACGCAGTGTAGGTAGAGACGTATTTATTTGAGAAAAACAAAACAAAATAAAATACAATACATTAAAATATTCAAATGATCTTTTTCTATTGTAGCTATTTTTTAGTGATTTTAATATTATTTTTTCAATATTTCGGATAACCATCAAGACACAACTTAAAGTAAAGTTGTTAAGAAACAGCGAAACATGTTAAAAGGAAGGTGATGTCTATTTAATCCTAAGTATTAATTGTTAATACTACGCCATTCTGCTGATACTTTGTAGGACTCATTCTATCAGTAGTTTGGTTCATACTTTGACTCCCTTCATATATCTGTTCTTTCTAATTTTCAGAAAATTAATTGAATTGAAAAAATATTTCATCATATTTTAAAACAAATAATAAATCAATGCAACATTTTCTACATTCTAGGACAGAACTTAGCCTATTTTCTCAATTAGTGAAAAAAATATCGCACATGGATTTGAAGTAGTATGTTTATTAAAAAGAAAAGTCGGCTTCTTACTTCCCAAGATTGATGTCCTTGCCACAGACATGTCTGATAGTTTCAGTCTAGATGGGCATTCCTTATTTATCCATGAATTATGCTCCGCGCAATAGTGAGGACAACAAAAAGCAAACCCCGATAAAACTGCACATTAATGTCGGAAGTTTTGTCATAAACTATGAGATATGAGCGAATGATGATGTTTTATTTGAAATTACCCGTCCGGACTCTTCGTTTGACGCTGGTCTAGCTCAACGGCGAGCGGAAATAAGAAATAAGGGCTAAAAAGAAGCAACGGAAGTTTTGTGCCAAGCACCAGGAGGATGCTAAATAAGTCGATGGCGGTTCCATTGTCATCCAAAGTACTGACTGGGAGGAAGCAAGACGAGGTTCGTCCAGCAAAGTCGTAAACTTTGAAATATGTACTTTGTCCGAGGAGAGTATCGCAGATGATTCAACCTTATCGGATTGCATGCTGTAAGTGAGGGCAAGGAAATACGAAAAAAAACTGCGTGCTTTATTTATCTAAAAACATTTTTTTCTTTTATTATCAGTTCTGAAATATTTCAATTTGGGGAATGTTTCTTCATTTTATATTACGTTCAATTATGGGCCTGATGTGTACATATATGTTAAATTTAGGATTTCATTTCAGTTTTGTTTGTTTTTTACTGACCGCCTCAACTTTAGGAAGCTAGGAAGCTTTGTTTCCCTTTTTCAATAAATGTTTTTCTTTTCAGTTAAGTTTTCCTTTATAATCTTTTTTTTCATATTGCAATGTGTATTAACATTAATTTTGCTGTTCTTCGTTCATGTTGGTTTGGTTTTGACTGATTCTTTAATATTTCTTCTTTGATATATTTCTGTTAAAACTCTTCTGCATTGGTATTTTTTCGAATCCGGTATTATGTTTCGTTTTTTCTTTTCTTCCGTTCGAATGTGGCCTCTATTTATATGAAATTTTAAACCGGTCTTTCAGACCGTTTCCTTGTTAGATTCATTCTAGCCTGCGACAATTAAGATAATCTCATGCGATCGTATTTGAATTGGACTGGTTTTCGGTGAACTTTTCTGACTGGTTCTATAGGTTCCATTTTCCAAGAAAACGTGCGCTACCGGAGGGAAGAAACTCCAATCATTCCGGGCGGTGGTCACGGGTGCTTTGTTTGATAATGAATTTCTCCACGGCTAATGGAGCTGACCAAAGCGAAGGACAATGCGAAGGATATACACTAGACCCGAGCGATCCTGCACGGAAAGTGTGTCACGGATTTGGCACAGAGATGAGCACTAAGGCTAGTTATGAGTCTTGAAATCCTTTTTGGGGTTTCGTACGCTTGTGCGTGCGTTGCCTATCGTCATTAGAATCTGTTCAACTGTTGAAACGTTCCCGAAAGGGGTTTCGGTGAAAAGCCGTCTGGCGTCCAGTCGCATGCTGCCAAACGAAACAGGCCCGTCCCATTTTTTTCCTTCCCCTGCTCACTTGTTCCCCCTTCGGTAATTGTCGGCGAAACGTGATGCTGGTAGTAGATTTTGTGACAAGAGTCAATTGTAAACGGTCGCAAGGGAGGATGCTGCAGCGTGTTTAATGTTAGGGGTTGCGCGTTGAACCAACGTCTGGGGTGATTCAAGCAGCTGGCAATTTTAGTTCACAAAGAAAACTAAGACATTATGGAAATGGTGGCCCGCGGTGGTCAGAGACGGTCGACGAATTTTTACACGAAAGTTGAAATTTTTTTCACCTGAAAAACGGGCTTCACAGTTAACGCAGACCGAAACGTTCCAGGGAGGGGTTTAACGTTGTTTAACTTTAGAAATAATTTGTGTAGTGGTTGTGCGCGGAACCTTAACCTACTGCGAGGAATCGAGTATTTTTTCAAAGTTGTTTTTTTTACGTTTTGTTTTTTTTTGACATTTACATTTTGATGCTACTCTTTTTAGATTGGGTTGAATGCTACCACATATTACATCTTTGTTTCAAAGTTCAAGGTTCAACATTAAAAGCCTTTCCTCTACTATCATTGTTCGTTCTTCTTGTTTCGTAGATATGTCTTATAAGTATTTCAATTTATCAAGTGACACATTTGCGTTTGTTTTCAAAGCTTATGATTATGAAATTGTGGTTATCCAAATGATAGTAACATGTTATCAATTTTATGTTTTAGCTTAAGCTCGTTTTTGGAAGTTCCAAGTTTTCCTTCTTTGGGTAATTGTTTGTTGTTTGCAAATCAATTGTAGCTACTGCGAATATAGTGCTATTTTACACACGCGTTCCTTAGTATACAAAATGCACTGTATTAGCTGAACTTTCAGTTGTTATTTTTAAACAGTTATTTATATGGCAAACAGGATTTTTTGTTAGCTTGTGTTTAACTGAAGAGCTGTACCATTTAATTACGAGTGACATAAACCATTTTGTTTAATATGTTGTGCTAAGTCTAATCCCTGATGTTTATGGTTGTAAGTCCTGCTACGCATCATAAGGCACATAATTGATCTTAGTAAACAATTTTATACGCTATCTGAACGATGAAACTCTCATCTGCTTTGATATGTTCAAATGTTCGTTCTAATATATTTTCATGAAGATAACCGCTTTCTATTTCTTTTCCGTAGCTTGTTATGTTATGTGTTAAAGTATTTTTTTTTCTATTTTTCGTTTCACTTTTGAGTTTTCTTATTTTTCATAATAGGTCTGTACTAATTCGTTTCGTTTGCTTCGTTTTGCGAGAATGTACGGGACTTAACGGCACTTTTAAAAACTGCAGTCCAATGAATTCGATGTAATTTTGTAATCGTCTTGTGCAGAATGTAGATAAGTTATACTAACAGTTAGAAATGGTCGATCAAAAATAGGTTTCTTCTCCGGCTCGCAGGTTTTCTTCATGTCTATTATACTATAAGTTTTTCTTGTTGTTTCTTGTGTAATCCTTTCGCAAGACAATCATCGCTCATTTAAATCATACGTATCGAAGTTTAAGAATATTCATTGAAAACGTTCAGTTAACTTAAGCTCACCCCTGTTCTATACCTATTCTTATCTCTTAATATAAATTAAAAGTTTAACTCACAAGCAAAGGTTTTTAAACTAAAAACTCGTTTAATAAAAAAAAGATAGTTTCTGTTAAGTTAAGGAAGATACATTGAAAAGAAAATAAATACTTTTACAACAGCCTAGACATACTCTTGGTTGTTTGGAAATGCGTCAATCAGTAGTTCAACCGTGGAATTGAAAGTTTCCAGTGAAATACGAGTGCAAAGGATGTGTTGTGTATGTGTGTGTGGTCCTTTTTGTATTGTCGAACCGTAGTCGACAGTAAGAGCAAGAAAAACTATTGCAGCGTGGAAATTTTAAGTTTAATTTGGATCTCATTTAGCTTTACAGCGATTTATTTCGTAGATCATTCTTTTAGTTGGACTTTGATTGCCCAGTGACCGGGACGAGTTAAGAGAAACTAAAATAATAAAAAAAAAGTGGAAAAAGGAAAAGCAAAACATAATGATAAATTCATTTTCACAAACGAGACAAAACTACACTCGGTTGAATTAAATATTGTACGCACCTATAAAATAAACACCTCGATGGAGTCTGATTTTATCATTTCGTCGAAATGGCTTTTCGATAGTTCTCCCACAACTGTCAAACGTTAAAAAAAACTATTAATTTGTTCTGGTGAATTGGGGGGAACATTTATGATGTTCCTATTTTCGTCCCTATCTTGCATTTATCCAGTAAGAACTTCTCGCAAGGATCTTGACCACAGCAGCCTGAAAGTGGTCCTGAAAGTAACTCATTTACGATTTGCAGATTTGATATTAATTCAATGGTTGAATGGACAAATCGCAGGTTTTGTACCCTTCGCTTGCCCTTTGCGCCACTTCTGCCAGCTTCCGTTTCCCCTGACTAAATCAAGGCCCGAAGGAAGTAATCAATTACTGAGTTCATAACTTCCGAAATATCTGTGCAAAATATCCGAAAAGAGCCGAAATCTGCACATTGAAGGTTTGAAGAATGGTTTGAGAATTTTCAGATGATTGAGATGTTTCTATATTCGTTTCCGCCCCGTTGGTCTTCGATTAAAGCCGTGTGCAAAGTCCAAAAAGGCTAAATTTGTGCATCGAAGATTCTTAAAAGAAAACTTGTTCGTACGGCACGGACCAACTGACGGCGGGATGGGTGGGACACTAATATTTATCCGCTTCCATTCGGTAAATGGGAGGTGGGCTGATTTCTTTGCACGCTTCATTCGTCTTACGCCGAGATATAGTTTTCTTCACTTGGCTTCTGTGCCCCGGAAAGGTACTTAAAATATGCAAATTTAGTTTCGTTCACTTTGTTGTGCTCAGAAACATGCAGCCGGTTGCGAAAAAGTCGTCTGCTTCGTAGAGGACTTTGAAAGTTGATCTGGATTAGATTCTAAGACGCTGGCAAAAGGGCAATGGAGAAATGAAAACTTTTCTATCGTCTTAAGTCAGCAGTGGGACTAGCGGGTGTAGGAGAGTTTCCCGGTTATTGCCTTTTTTGCCCCATGTGCAATGAGGATTAGTCAATTTCTTGCCTAACTTGGTCATGTGTTTGTAAACAATACTAGCTAATTGGGCAACCGGATGTCCTATTTTTCGCGCAACACAAACACGTTTGGTTGTAAATTCCTTTGAATTCTATTTTTCCTCAGTTATGTTCCAAAAATTTTCCAGATTATGTCTTGGATATCTTGTTTTCACTAATATTATTTTGAAATGACGCTTTCTCTTTATATTTTTGAATTATTAGTTCAACTATTTCTTATGTTCTGTTTTTATATGTTTTTGAAGTTTTTGAAAACGAGTGACAAACTGTTTCCTAACCCCACTGCTGATGATTTTGATAAAGTTCTATAATGATAAATTCTGGCGCCTTCGCTTGACGGAACTATTAAAATTGCACTCCATTTTAGTGATAGGAAAAGGTTGTCCTGTAACTTAAAATAGAAAACATAAATTGTACGTTGTCTGTGTTTGGATGAGATAGCCGGTGTTGCTGAAGAATTGGTCTTAAAGCGGAAATATCTTGATATTTCTTCTTCGTCCATCACTCAAACCCGACCTCCACGTCGATGGAGGTGGATGAGATGGAACAATTTTGCAGAGGAAATTTGTTCAAAGATACTCAAATGCCATCAAGGAAATAAGTTCCGCCTGGTTTTGGTGTGTGTTGATGTGTGTTGACTAATTTTAAGTTTTTTGCTTTCCGGTTCTTCTTTTAGTAAGGATGGCTCATTCTCATGTACGTATCAAGTGCAGTTGATGGATGCGACCTAGACGAACTTTCTTCTTACCGCCCGCAGTAGGTGGTACTCGGTGGTCACTCTTTTGGAGAGGTTAATTAAGAAAATATTCCGTACGTTCGCTATTAGGAATAATTTGATTACATTTCCGTGTACGGCAACAGTGAACGTAAGGTTGTTCGGGTGTGTGAGGCTTCTTGTTTTGTAAGTTTGCTCTGCCAGTTCAGTGTCTTTGGCCGGAAATTGACTCTACCGAAAGGAGTTTCGCCCGGATTTCTTGGGAATGGTTTTTGTGCCATATGGTTCAATTGCAATGTTTTTGTATACAGTTTTTGAAGCAATTTTCTGGGTGTTTTGAATAACTATTCGATTTTTTGTATCCCACAGACACTATTGCTGTACTTGCTTTAGAATGCATTCCGTTTTCGTTTGTAAATTGTTTTAGTAAAATGTTTCTTCCGTTATTGCTTTCTTTGATGTATTTTGAAATTGGTGGCAAGGATTGGGTATTTCTTTGTTTTCGGTTTTGATAATTTGGAATAGATCATTCGACGTAAATCAAAAGTTCATCTTCAAACTATCTTTTCAGTCAATTACAGTTCAATTGGGTCTTTCAAAGTTTTGTCGTTTGTATTTCAGTTTCAGTGCTCGGGAAATTGTTTTGATCTTGATTATTGCCTTTTTAAATCAAGGGGCCGTGAGGTATTTTCTTATTTTATCATTTTAATTTGCCAGTTTTTCTAGGTTTTGGTTCCAGCTTATATTTTGTTTTCTGATTTTGATTAATTTGTAAACATGAATTATTATAAATCTCTTTTCATATCAAATGTCTCTAATGGGTAAGCGTTTTACTTATTGAATGAGATACTATTTCTTCTTTATTTTTATAGAAATTTGTGTTTTCTTCCTTGTAGTTTTTAATGCGTGTAAATTGCCATATTACAGAAGAATTATAATGCCTCTTTAGTTTGTTTTATGTTCGCTCAAAGTTTTCGCTTGTATTGAATCTTAATTTTACTTTATCGTTTTGCTGGTGGTCCTTGAATTTACTAATTTGCGTGGATTAAGTGGAATGGTTAGGATTTCACTGCGATAATATGCACCTAAAACGATCCCAAACTCCTTCAAGAAGTTTACGGTAAAATGTGGGTACGGTATAGATTTTGCCTCTTCAAAGAGAATTTCTTTATCTGTAAAACGCCATCCCCCAAGCTCTCAGAGTTTCCTTGCGTCCGAACATAAGTCCCATAAACCCGATAGACCAAATTCCTGAAAATTTCACGGATGTATTAATATTTGATAAACGATTTGATCGTTCCGTCCGGTCGTCCATCTTTCCACCACGCATGTTTGTGTTTGCCTATTAATGTTCTTGGATCGTTTCCTTGTTCATGATTGAGATTTTTATCGCGGTTTCCAGAATGTTGTCTTCTTTGTTCACGGTAATGAGTTTCTAATAATCAAGCGAATTACTCGAAACGAAGTTTTTGATGAAATTCAGGATTCCCCAAAGAAGGAATGTAAAATGAATTTTTACCCCTTCCCGTCGCAGCTTCGGCAGTAACACAACTGCGATGTGGTCCATCCACTAGCTAACCGAATGGAACCCACATCCTACGTAGCTGCAAAATGGAACAACACTTTCCATTCCTTTCTTAGGAAAACCCACTATTTGTGGTAAAATATTATCTATAACTTTTGCTTAGCGCATCATGTTTTGTTTTACATGCATTGAAATTCTGCACTTTATGATGTACATGAGATGAGCCATTTGTTTTGCATTCAGAATGTGTGCAATGGCAGCAGGCTGAACGATGGTTATTGCGAGTTTTTGTAAACTTTTTAATAATATTGATTTGATACTTTGAAACTTTGAAATTTTCAGAGAACATTCATGTTGGTTCTCTTATGAAATTGCATAAACTAATGTAACCCAATGAAGTCGAAACCCTGCAATAATTCAGCATGGAATAACTTTCAAAAAGTATTATCTGATAACTTTCTGCTTGGTAAGTTCTTGCGAGAAGTTTTCTAGTTTTTGAGTTTTTCCAAGTATTTTCGATGAACATTTTGGACTCCATTCGATATTGTCTAGTTAAACGAGTTTCACTCCATTTTCATCACCCTGTCTAAAAGAAGAAGAGTAAAATAATCATTTTAGTTACTCTCATCTAAATCAATTCTTTTTTCTGCCATTTTTACGCAATTTTTATCCTTTTGGAACGCATTGTTGCGCGCAGAGCACTGTAAAAAGTTACGTTTAGTAGATATTTTTTACAAACACCGCGTTTCGACTCCGCTTATCCTCGTCTTTTGAAGTTAAGTGAAAATATTTTTTTTTATATCAAGAAACAAAATAGATTTTATACAAAAACTGGATGCCTTCTTTCGAGAAGGGGTAGTATTGATTGTGACATAACTCTAAGCAAAAATTAAACCAGTATTTACTAAGCCCTTCGACCTGTTTTTGTTACTTGACTCGATGACGTCTCAAAGTACCGGCACATTTTCTTTTATTACAGAAATTATTGCCATTTCTAGCTTCTATTTGAGTTTTGTAACTTTTGTTTCCTGGTTTTTGCTTGATCGTTGACCAACAGTTTCTGTCCGGAATTGAAAACATGTTTTGGCCTGTTCTTGGTCCATGATTCATTTTTGTCTCGAAAATGAACTATGCAGTCGAATAAGATATTTCAAAACATGGTTTTGAGCTGCGCCATTTGTAACAATAAATGTTCCTGAATTGGAATCAGAATTCTTAGCTAATCTTCTAATTCGTTTTAAATGGTTTCATTCATATGTAAATTGTAAATTTTAACTAGCATTTCAGTTTTCTTTTTTGTGTGAAATTATTGATTTAGATATGTATGTTTGCTGTGTTTTTTTCATCAACAGTAAAATAAATTCCATCTATATTAACTATGCTATTTGAATATGGTTTCTTCTCTTGTTTGATAATTATTAATAGGTTCAATTTAAAGGCTTTCTTTTTTGTTTCGTGTTTTGGTAATTTGATCACCACTGTTTGCTTATATGCGCTATTCAATTTGCCTGTTGTTTGAAGTTGTTTATTTTTATCAATTTTTAATCACAATTTAATATTTTCATTGTTTTGACAAACAAAATAATACCGTTTTTACGATATTTCATCACAGTCTAAATAAGAATGTCAATGAAAATAATTTCTGTCATAAATATGTAATTTTAGTTAGGTATTTTGCAATTTGACTAAACGTACTCAAAGGGCTGTCTCTAACAAAAAACCCGAGAACTGTAGAGTTTGTGTATGTCTAGTTTTAGGATTTCGTTGACTTTATCGTTAAATTCATTACCCGTTAAAAAAAATCATTCCATTTTTTATTCATGTGCACAATTTTTGTTTGTTACTATTTCCACACAAAAGCAAAACAATTTATCACATATTGGTTTTCAGTTCCTTTGTCTAACGATTGGGTTTTTAACGCTAACAAATTGCATTAATCAATTTATCGTTTTGTTCGAATCGTCTCATCTTTTTGCTTTCGCATTACATTATTGTCGTCCAAAGCATCGGCGGGGCCGTGTTTTAGTTCGAAACGAGTTGTGCACGCGTGGGGCACGAGTGGTTTACGTTCGGTAGTGCTTTTTGGCAGCGTTGGCGCCAACAGAAACCGGTAAAAAAATGAATCTGAACCACATTAATCGAAACAAAACATTCCAGTTTTTGTGCTTCGCTATTGTTTCTTGTTTCTGACGAGGTTTATGTATCTATTTTTGTTTATGTGTGCTGTGGGTGTACTGGGTATGGAAAAATAACGCTGCGGAGATGTAGGATTATGTGTTGGAAGTGTTGAGTGCATGTTGAGTGACACCGTTCAAGGTGTTCACCTCACGGAACAACGAATAATTTATAACAACTTAATCCATTTCCGTTTGCGGTTGTCTGTTGAAACTTAAAATTGTTTTTATAAGTTTGCCTCACAAGTGCTTAAAGGTCGATACCAATTTGGCTAGCTATTGTCAATTCTATTGGTGTTTTTTATCTCTATGGCTGTGTTGTTGGAAGAAAACAAATACGTATCAAACAAAGCGCAAGCATAGATTTCGATTTTGGATACTTTCCCAGAATGAAATAAGCTTACTGCTTGCTTGGGGTAGATTGTGAGCTTAAGTACTTAAACTAGTGGTATACTGTAGAACTTAAAATTGGAGCGATGCATACGTTTGGTTGTGTTTGGGGTTTAGTTTTCGTGTTGATTGTTTTTTGTTTTTATCTTTTTAGAGTTGTTTTTTTTGGATTTGGGCAGCATTTATAATTGTTTTGCTACAATTTGTTTCAGCTATCTGCTTCACTAAGAGCTGTTCAATTTTCACCGTTTTTTTTGTATTTGTTTTATAAGCCTGACTGTGCCGTAATTTGAGACCATGGATAAAAGAATAAAAATAATCCAATGTGCCCGTAAACGAAAGATATAAATAATCCAAATCTCCACCGGCGATCCCGTCCAGGGCCGCGTGGATGTTTTTCATCAAACGAAAGATAATGTAATGTTTATACTTCTCTGTAAGCTCACGCTTGAAGCTTCCGGTCCGGAGGCTTTTCCCGGTCCTGTCCCACGCTGGTGTAGACCCGGTGTCGTCCCACACGTCGCGCAAACACACGCCACGCTGTCAGTTTCACTGCTCCTTCCGAACTGGTCGAACTGCGAGATTTCGTGTAGATTTTCGAGCAAGGGGAAAATTGTCGAGTGTTTCCCCTTAGTTCCGGTGTGTTTCTCCTCCACGACTCGAGCCAGAAGCGTTTCGTTTTCCAGTGCCGAATCGTTTTCCCGAACTGATGGTAGCTTTCTCCTACCCGACGAAAAAGGAATTTTCTCCACGTGGAGGAGAAGTCGTGTGCAGGATGTAGATTTGTTTGGTGCCTTTCTTTTTTGCCTTGAGCAGCATGTTTTAGCTACTTGCATGTATTTTTACTAATGTTTCGGTGTCGCTATTTCGGTGTGCGAGATTATGATTTGGCCAATATTGGTGCGCGTGTTTGCGTGCACGAGGGTGACACGTGGTACTGCTGCTGCTGCTGCTGCTACTGCTTTGTCCAAGTATTGGCGCTACTTGGCGAGAGTGGCATCGACGTCGTTCGCCGTTCTTGGCGTATCCTTAGTTGGGCCGGCGGTCATAATCACCGACACTCATCGCTGTGAAGATGGACAAGATGGCGTATCAATACTTTATTCGTGTACAGCTTCGCTGTGTTCGGTTTCGGTCGTTGCACAGGGGTGAGCTTTTCTTCGTCTTCTTGTTAACCACGATGCATTTTCAATGAACATTCATTCTTGCGCGTTTCGTTGGGCGATTTGAATGAGCTTGATTTTTCTTTTTTCATTCGAATCCTCACGCTTCGCGCGGTGCGGAAATAGGCCAATGGTATTAGCACATGGTTTTGCTGGTAGCTGTTCTTGTTCCGGATGAGGCATACTGGTTTGTTTCGTCTGTTTCGATCAATGTTAGCAGACATTGCAACAGTGGTTTGGTTCACGGTTTTAGTTGTTTTTCCTTTACTAGTTTATTTGCCGGCCATGTGTTTTTTGTTTTTTGTCAATTCCGTTTGTAATTAGTGGCATGGTTTTATTTTCCAGATATGATATAGTAGTATGTTTTCTTCTCGGTGAGTTCGTTCAAGTCCTTCTATCTGCGGATGAAACATAAAAAAAAGTCGTATTAATAGAGAGAAACAATAATAGGAATTTTCATTTTGAAACAAAATTAAACATAAGTTGAAAGATATCGCGATATTCAAAACTGCCTTATTAGTGAAGTAAAGGTAATCCTTTTTTTATACACTAAAAAATCAGTAAAACATCCATTTTGGAAACTAATATAACTATCACTTGAAACAAATAACATGTTCACACTATTTTTCACTGCTTATTACCTGGTACTCCATTGTTGAATAAAAGTTCAACTTCACTCTATTCGTTTAATTTATTTCACTTTTTCAATCAATTTCATTTAACTGAACTTATTTCACTGTATAGCTGGATGATGTGTTTTTTCACCGATGTCGAGTTTATTGTTCAAACTGTTCACATTCTGACGATATTGTTTTCACATTTGGTTGACTTTTGGGCACTTTTGTTCCAGCACTTTCGATAACTTTCAATGATTTTGTGTGTTGAATTGTTCCATCGTGGTATCAAACCGAATGAGCAAACTGTAACTTGAAAGTAAACTTTAGAGTCGCATGATTCTGCGCACTTGAGCGAACCGTGGTCGGACAGCACCAAAGTCCAACATTTCCTTCCAAAACGGCCGAAGCGAAGGACTGCCGACGGAGAATAAAGTGATGTTGAACGGTAGATGGACTTGAGCGAACTGATTTCCTAGCTCGCACAGTGCTCAGCAGGAAAATGTTTTCGGCCTAAAATCACGGTCAAGATCGCGAAAATCGTGGCCGGTTCTATCTCCCCCCATGATGGGCAGGAGATTAACGTAGGGCGCATACGAGCCCACAGCCTCTCGCTCGCGTCTCGAGGACGGCCCTCGGAACATGGAGACGGAAAAAGGATGGCGCGATAGTTCCGGTTTGGCCAGGCCGGTTTTGGCTGCCGCGCAGGATAACGGATGCAGCGTGCACACCTGGACCACTGGACACTCTCCGGTGACGCTTAACGAATCATCCGAGATTTTCCTGCCCAGCCGGAACAAGTTTTTCCTGTTCCGAGGCAATTAGAGCGACTGTTCACAGGAACGAACGAACGAACGAACAGGATTTCTGCCCAGATGCAGATGTGCACAATGACCGTTGGTTCGCAATGATGCTGGGAACGGATGTGGCTGCTACATGTAACTCTAGGATGCTGTTGTATTTTTTTGCTTTGTACTTTGGGATTATCATTTTGGCGGATGTGTTTTTTTTTTGTCGTATTAGAAACTGCTTCTCTGATATATGTTTTTTATCCCTCTCTTATTTTGAAAAGGCGCATAATTTGCATAAAATTTTCACTCCAGTTTCAATCGGATGTGCTTGGATTGTTTGACGGTTTGGTTTTGATAGAAAATCAAGGTTATAACGGAAATTTTGCGTTTGTCTATCCTTATAGAGTTTGTATGTCGCGCAAGCTCTTTAGGTGTTTTAAACTCATGAACATCAAAGATTGGGCTTCTCCTTTTAGTTATGCAAAATTCATGGCTTAAAAGGCACGAATATAATATCTCTTTATAGATAGAGAATAAGATGAATGATATATGAGTCTCGTTAAAAAGCAATTTCTCATATTGGTGTCAATTAAACTTGTATTACCTTGAGTAGTCTGTATTGAACACATAATATAAATTTAAATTTACATTTAAATTATTCCTCAAAATCATCTTTTCTTGTACTGTGTCCTAGATTTTTGCGTTGCTGACCAATTTTCATTTAAAACAGCAATTCGAAATTCTCTTTCTATTTACTAAATTTTCGGCACTAACGTGTATATTTTTCATTTCATGATGCTGTCAGTTTCATTCAAATTTGGAAATTCAAACCAGTATTCTCGTACAGGTCGGATTCTGCGCTTACAATATTGCGTGCAACACATCCCAAAATGGGATAATCTTGCTTGCAATTTGTGAGAAATTTCTGGTGAGAAAAATTACACCGTGAGAAAAATCGGTGGAAATGAGTAGTACATTTTCATGCCAACTGAAATACACCCTAAGGGCTGGCTGAATGTTGTTATATACCTGTTGAACTTGGATCCTTTTATTTCTAATACATATCCACTCTGCAGTTATTGTAAATTGAACATTATTTTCCCAAAAAATTGGTTGCGGAAAATGGGATATGTTTGTAATTCTCTTTGGGTAAGCATCTTTGAAATTGGATTTTTCATTTCCTGCTCCGAGCCATTCTAGTATTTTATGACAAGAGAAGCGCGTGTAGAGATAAAATCTGATTCGACTATCGTCATTGGTAGCTTCCTGTCCTTTCCTAGCTTACGAATTACTGGCCATATTGGCACCCGTATGAATGTCTGGCGAAACTTCATTCAAAGAGACGACGGACTGTAGCGGTGCCCTCATTGGCGTCAACGTCGTCGAAAAGTCGCTCCTATCTCGGGGTAGGATGTTTTAAATTTGCAAAGATAACTATCGCAAAGTTTCTTAGCGTCCCTTTCGCCTTCCTGGTGGTCACGTATCGTGTCCCTCGTGCTCACAAAATGTAACCAGAGAAGCGGCAACCCTGAGGGTTTGCTAATAGCCCACGTTTCAGTTGTGACGCATGCACCGATTGTTTATTGAAAATTGTGTCTCTGTCCCAGCAATAAGGCGTGGTTGTTTTGTTAACATTGTGGGATTGCTATCAACCGATTATTGTCTTTCCTAGAATTTGTGGGCTGGTTTCAAATGCCATAGAAATAGGAATATTTTTATCAGATTTTTTGAGAGGTACTTTGTTCGACATAATGGAAAATGAAACCCGGACCAGTGTTGTTTAAAACTTCCAATATCGAATACTTTATCTATTACGAATGAATTTGAATCTTCCGCTTTCATTGCGATAAAACTCGTCTTTGAAGTCCAAAATAAATGAACAAGTTTTACAGAAACAATCTCAAATTAAACGCTTCGAAACGGATTAAACATCAGCTTCTACCGATAAAGAACGTACGACTGAAAATAAATCAAAATTGAATCACCTACAATACAGTGTACCCGTTTTTCATGTCCGTTATCGATTGGATAGTCTTAACAATAAATGGCCAAGAAGGGAACGAAAATCCTCGCTGAGTGCTACAATAAATTAAAATCAACTCTCAGTTCACAACTTCCTATCTGCCGCTTCGGACAAATGCATTCTTTTCTTCTTCCCGTCGTCACGAGCCCAGAAGACGGCATCCGTTCGATGCAGAAAGGACGAACACGGGGAGACGCTTAAAAGTGGCAGAACAAACTCGCAGACATTCGTGAAGAATACTTCTTTTCATCTCGTGCTGCAGACCACTGGAACCAATGAACAGGTTTTCCCCCAACAAAACCGACCGGATCAACCCGCCAGTCCTACCAGGCCCTGGACATCGTGTTCGCTCTGTGTTTCTTTGCCTTGCGGGGTTTTCTTCGCTGCTGAATTTCCCTGGCAATTGCTAGTCATGTGAAAGGAAAATGAAAAAAACACACATCTATTGAGGGAAAGAAATCCGTTTCTCCAGAGACGCCTGGCGACTGGAAAACTGTCAACCAACGGAGAGAACGGTCGGCTGCGAGGGTCACCGATGCGATGATGTAGAACATAATCCGTAAAACATTTCCCAACCATACGGCCATACTGGCTGGCTGCCATTTGAAGCTGCTCCGGGTGATGGTGGTGGAAAATCGATGGCTTCTCCTTGGGTAAGTTTCCAAGTCACCGGTTATCGTATTAGCAACTCTTGGGTTTTGAGATTCTTTGTGTGCCAAGCACACTGCATGAGTACGTGTGTGTGTGTGTGTATGTGGGAGACGGCATACCGGAATGAGCTAGTCCTTTTTCTGGCTATCTTTGGCTTCGCTTTCTCTGCAGCAACCGTCCCGAGGGGTCGGACGACGATGAGATGTTTGCGCCTGTGTGTACACAGTTTAATATCTTTAATATTATTAATTAAACCCAACGAAGTTCGTTGGTGGACAAAGCGTGACGGGATGAAGATTGAAAGAAGCATGTGGTCTTTTGGAAACAGCCACATAGTAGGCAGAAATACATCAGGTTTCAAGAGAAGATATTTTTCATTATTCAAGTGTATAAGTTGGTGGAAATTGCTGGTCAGAATTAAATTTTAAACTCTATAAAGCAATATGTGATCGTGTTCAAATGATCATTTAGAAAAACACTTATTAGATACGAAAATATTTTCCACAAATAGCAAAGTGGAAATGGCTTAAATGCGTTGTCCATTTTCATAGCAAAAGTTTCCCACATTCCTCCCGAGTCGATAGCAAGTTGTCAAGAAGACTTTCCCCGTACTCCCCATTCGCACGGCGTTCGATATCTATTTGCGTGCACGAGGACAGGCTCTAGGAATCCCCACGGGTTGCCATGGCAACACCGACGTACGATGAAAACCGACAACGACCACGACAATATAACGACACCATCGTCGTCGTCGTCTTCTTCTTCCGAGGCGCCCTGTCCCTTTTAATTCTCCCGGTACCGGTTTTGGCTTGGTGTTGGTTGCCCAAGTTTTGGTCCACACCGAAGGAGGGGTTGGAAAATCATTTTCTTCTCCGGCTTCTTCCTCTTCCCTCGTTCGCTTCTTCGTTGTTGTTCCGTCCGGACCGGAAAAAAGGGGGCTGGCTTCGGTAAAGTTGTGGCCTGAGAAGCAAGACGCTCTCACTGCGACTGCTAGTGGTTTGATGTGCCTTGGGTGTATCGTCTCGCCACCCACCCCTTCTGCCAGCTTCCCCTCATCCCCCTTCGCCTCTGTGTGTGTGTATGTGTGTGTCTGTGCCTGCGCGTGCTCTAGAAGAAGTCGTTACTTCACCACCGTATTACCACTACAATCTCACTTTTTCAGCACCTTCCCTCGCTGGTGGGCAGAGAGTTTTCCCTCCTTGGCAAACCCTACCGCTTTGCGATGGAAAACTTCGGTTGCGCAGCAGTAGCGTCGCCGGTGACGGTGGCCAGCATAATAGATGTGGTGACCCGGACGAAATAGGAACCTTGAGGCACTTGGTTCGGAAAGGATGACCGTCGTGGGGACACCGGTAGGTGAAGGGGGGTGGTGAAGGCAAAGGAGAAGCATCTAAATGGGAGAAAGTTTTATAAAAGGAACACTGCCAGGAATCCACTGGATGGAGAAAGCCGCCCCCCCCCCCCCCCCCCGTTCGCTCTGTTGGGGCGGCATTTTATTATGTCTTTCACTTTATGATGCTCAGTTTTTCAGCAATTTCATGCTCCACACAACCCCAGGCTCGGTTGTCTTTTTCTTCGCACACCATGGCCCTGGCCAGGGCCGCAGGGTTCGGAGACGACGTACGTGTGCTTATGTACGTACATCTGTCGAACCCTTCTCATTCGGTCGCAAAACATTTGCCAGTGCCTTCGGTTTGGAAGTTTCATCACAGAACATCAAACATCTTGCCCATGCCAGGGGAGGGAGCCCTGGGTGGCTGTGGGTGGCGATGGACATAAAAGATCAAGTCAATGGCACTCCGGTGTGGCCTGGGTGTACTGCACCGAGACTGTGGATACATTACACGGTCCATTAGAAGTGCGATGGCCACCGAAGAATGTGCTCCATTGTTGTAACGCCACCCGACAGCGCCTCGGTCTGGCACTGGATTGTCATTCAAATGGCAGAAAAATCGTACCATTTGCTATGCATCAAGCATTGCTGGGAAAATTTCCAACATGTGTGCCCGACAGCCCAATGGGCAGTGTCCAACGAGAGAGAAATACCTTCGATTCTTCGTCGCTCCTGTAACGTCGCCTCCCGGTGCACTCCGGGGTGAACTTGCGAGGGTAAGAAAAATAAAAATGAACTCGTTCTAAATTAAAATGCATAAATTAAAATACCTCCATGGCCGGGATGGGCGTCGGGTGCATGTTAAGTTGCAGTCCGATCCACCGGACACCGACGGAGTGCCATTGATATAAGATATCGGACACATCGGTACGTTGGGTTTTGCATACTTTCTGTTCCACGTCGCACAGGAAAGGAAAACGCTTGCTTTCGTTTGGAGGTCTTTGGGGGGAGCCTTTGGGCATCCGAAGGGGTAGATCGATCACCCCTGGCAGGGTTGCAACCATTGTAAGCTCGCTTGTCTTCGAAATCTAATTAAACTGCTGACCTCAGCTAGAAGCGCTGCATCCAAACTCCTGGAGGCCAAAGAGGAGTCGGGCGGGAACCTCTTCATTAGGAGCCCTTTCTTTCAATCAATCGCTAAAAGAGCAATTGAGGATTTACTGATTTAATTAAACCATTAGAAACTTTAATATTTGTCCTCTTCCGGTACGAGTTTCCGGGTGGAAACCCTTTGGTGCCGCCCGTGACTCGTAACCGTGGTCGCAAAGGTCTTGGGAGGGAAACGATAGAGCTCAGCATTACATATCCTTTCTGTAATTACTTTACCATTTTATTGCATTATTTGATTACTGCATAATGAGCAACGGTGGAGATTTCCCAGGTTAAGATTGTGAATATCGTGTCAAGCTTCTAATGATGCGTTCGAGAGGGCTGATTGAAAGAAAGACACTGTAGAGGTTTAATTTGATTTGACCTGACATTAGAGTCGGTTTGTCTCATAAAGCGATCGGCTTGGAATACGTTAACAAAGAGATAAATTTGTTTTATATTCTAAGGAAACGAGGCTGTGTCGTAGTAATTAAAAATATTTGTTTAAAAAACCGGTCATTGGTCATTGGAATAATTATTCAATTCAACAGTGAAACTAATTCATGCCAACGAATGATTTCTGGAAACATGATGATTGTTTGACCGACGTTTTGATAAACCGATATCAGCAATTATTCCCTCCCCGCTTCGTTCCGTTAAGCAATCAATTTTACAATCAGCAGTTTCAGGAAAACTCCCAGCAGTTGTATTTTTATTCGTTTCCAATTACATCAAAATTGAGGCAAACGCTTACGATATTCTCTATCCGCTGCTAGGTTTTCCGAACTGGGTTTTATCGATTTTTGGCTCACTTCTAGTTACAGCCTCTCGAAGGAATCGAGCGGTTGGCTTTCTCCAAGATAGAGATAGATAGTTTCCCTCCCCATCGGCCGCCCCCCGATGGATTAGAAGGATCGTGCCGAAGGCTAGCTGGAGCGTGGACACGCGGGGAGATAGGTAATAAAATATAAAACATGATAAAGTAAGTGGGCGTTGGGTGTTTTGCGGCTTGGCCGCCCAGTGTTTTCTAAGAGTGTCTGCCCCGCATCAAAGATAGCTCGGAAACGATGGGAAATTACTTCTACGAGCCGGGTTTCGAGGCGAGCGAGCACCATCATGGCCCAGTCGAGCTTCGAGCGGTGGCTGTTGTTATTGTTGTTGTTTCCGCACTTGAGTGGTTCCAAGGGTGCCCCGGTAGGTGCCCTCCTCGATCGATCCATTTCGAGAAAACTGCCAACGAAGCTGGAACCCATTTCCATTCCAAACCAACCCCGAAGCCCGAAAGGAGCGTTGGTCTATAAACTTTATAATAGTTATATCTACCGGAGGGGGGCACAAGTTTTGAGCAGACCGAGATTTCCCACCGGGGTGGGTGAGGGTCGTGGCGGTGAGCCATCGCCACCGAGACGGCAAGTGTGGACTTAGGCACCGGAGCCTGGGCCTGGGTCGGTCCGGGTTTGGGATGGGTTTATGTATTCTTCGATCCCAGGCTATCTCCCGCTCCGACGTTTCCGATGGAACCCCCCTCTTCTTCACAATCGGTCCATGTCTTGTAAGGATGGCCGATACAGGCACGCCTGGAAGGGCACGTTATCGAAACCGGTGGAAGGGTACGGCCTGCACGGGAGGAGGAAGGTTCGGAAAATGAAACTGTGCTATCGGGAAGGCTTGCTCCGAAATGAAAACCTAGGAATGGGAAGGGTTCCAACGAACGGACCGTGCACCGAAAACTGTTGGTGCTTCACAAATTGACTCGGTGGAGAAAATAGTTCGGTAAATTATTCATCACTGGCGAATTTCATAATACATCCCTGCACACACAGGAGAAACTTATATTTATTCATAATATATATTTTATAAACTCTTACACTCCCGAGGACGGTGCTAAATTGCTTCGTGGCGCCAAAGTCCAGAGGGCGAATTGTCCATCGGGGTTTTGGTGAACTCGACCGATAGTTAGAGCGAGAACGAGTGTGTTAAGTTTGTTTAAAGAAACCGACGCAATGCTTGTTAAGGAAAAGAGTTTCCCCACGCTGAACGGAACGTGTCGGAGGTTCCTCCATGCAGCAGAATGTAGCTTTCTGACCACCATGTAGCCACGTGTGGTGTCCGGTGTTTCGAACCCATCCTGGGTCATCTTTTGTTCCCTCTTCCGGTACGTGGTGAAGCCCAAAAGATAGAAAAGCATTTTCCCGAGACCAATGGCGACGATGGTCAAGCGCGGCAAATTTTGGACGATTCATTGCCAAAAAACTCGGTACCTCCACCAAAAACCCGGAAACGGGACAAGAGCTGTAACCTCCCGGAACTCCCTACACTTCCCACGAACCGGTGTGTGTGTGTCTCTAACCTTTTCTTCGGGTGGGAAAAATGATGGGAAAATTTAGTACGATACCGCCAAACGGGCGACGGAGGGCAAGACACGGATTGGAACACGGAGCTCGAGTAGACGAGAGATATGATCATAAAGAAAAATAATGGCCACTATTCCCAAAGTATGTATTAAAGTATTCAACGACTCACCATTGAGTTCCAACCGGACACGGATGCCGTTTGGTACGCTGAATGCCGTGCTGGACCGTGCGCCAGTTTTCGGTGGTCTGCACCGTGCCGTGTCCACGGGCTTCCCGTTCCTCAGTTCCCCGCAGTTTCAGCACCGGCCAAGAGCAACATTTTATGATTAAACATAAAAGTTGTGTGCGAACAAAAATTATGACATAACCGAGTGGCGATTAATGTTTAATATAGTTCTGTCCGGCGCACCCGAGGTCAAGAGTTGGGCCTCACCGTTCCAAGTAGCTGCGGTTCATATGTGAGCTCTAGTGTGTGTGTATGTGTGCATGTTGTTTTTGACTTCTTCCAGGACGCAACTGACCAATGCTGGGGAGCAATAACGCTTGTTTCCCGATAAATACCGACCATAAAACGGATGCGGAAACTTTCGCCATTCCAAGACGCCAACAACATGGCGAACCTAAACACGCCCGGCATCCGGCACTTGAATTAGCGACCGTGGAACCATTATTATCTTGTAGCGTCCACGGGTTGGGTGAGCCTTGCGCCGACTGTAGGGAAATCGTAATGGCAGAAGTCATGACCCGATTATCCGCAAACGGGACGGGCCGTGCTCGGCGGATCGTTAACGCCCCGCTCGGAAAGGGCTCGATAAGGGTCGGGAGAGTCGGGAAACACCCCACACAAAGACACACACACGCAAACATTCGGGATCGACCTCGACCCGAATCTGGCAGAGCGTAAAATGGCTGCCCCCTATCCGCCAACGGGACGGTTGCGTGCTATTCACCCCGGATAAAGGTTGTGCCCTGTTTGACCAAACATTTCGAGCGCCTTCCGGACTGGATGATGAGCGGCCGGCAACCGCTGGGGAAGGAAAAAAAGCAACGTTACAAACCGGCGCGACCTTCCGCGACCCTTTCTGGTGACGGTTGGCCTGCGGGAAAACTATCGGTCGCCGAAAGAAGGGTGCGTTAGGGCAGATTGACCAAATCCCCAGCGTGTTGTGTTTCGAAAGGGGCGACGAATGACGAGGGGTTTTAAGGTGATGCTGCAGCTGACACTGAAATTCTCCGGCGCTTTGGCAAAGATGGAACCGGTTCTATCCATGAGCGAAATGATTTAAAAACTAAACGCCGTGTTCGGGTTTTTAGAGCGCGTCATCCGAAACTGGATTTTTACTGGCGAAGGACTAACATTTTTTGCAACGATACAGCAATGGCTTAGTACTTCATATTTGTTACATTTGAAGATGAGTAGATGCACTTTCAATAATTTAATTTGTCTTTTAAATTCACACCACTTATTTTGCACGTTTCCTTCTTTGCATTCGAAAATAACATTATGAGTATGTTCTATTTTATTGGTAGAAAACGCCTTTCTGAAAACAACAATCAACTATCAACATTAGCTGCTATATTGTGTCAATAACGACACGATGGTCAGCCACTTTGGATGGTCTCTTTTCTTCCCTTGTCGTCCGTCTCAACGTTCGATCCCATTCCGGACAAGTTTTCGCAACGCTGGCGCCTACCGATCTCATCCAGAAGGTGCCGATAGGAGGCCAACCATCTACTACTACACCAGCCATATATGTACTAGAACAAAACCGATGCATTTACTACTGCCGACCCGAACTGGATCGAGTGAGTGACAGGAGCTCCACACGGGGAAGAAGCCACCCTGGGGCGTGTGGCGTATCACATGCTGCATGAAGCTATAAAATTTTAAACCCAAAAGTTAATTATATATGCAAGATTATTATAAACTATAAAAGTATACAAAAGAGCCTGAGCCATCTCCGGCTGGGCGAACCCGGGCCCGACCGCTCCGACGACGCAATGGTGCCAAAAGGTTGATAATGGGGACAACGGGAAAGCGTGGGCGGAGTGGGGGGGAAGGGAAGGGTGGTGGAAAATAATTTGAAAGTTTATCTCGGCTGCCACTTCGGCATGTGTATTGGACCGATGGCAAACGGGGAAAGATAGAAATCCCTGCATAAAAGATGAAGATCGGGTGGATAACGCGGTTCGGTGAGTGGGTATAGGTGGGGTGGAAATGGAGTGGAGTGACGGGCAGGATGTTCCTGTCGATTGGATGTCCGGAAAGAGTGTCGTCTCGAGCGTGCAGGATGTACTTCTGGCAGTTTTCGACACTCGTTTTTTTACTGTTAGTTTTTTGTTGTTGTGTGCAAACAATATTCGAGCTTAGATTGCCAACCGTCCATAGCCGATGCATTTTTGCACATTTGAGGTTGCAGAAAAGTTGCAACCGGGTGTAGCAACTAATTTGATGTGAGTCCTCATTTCGCAGTTCGTTTTGTTTATTTTCGTTATTGCAAATAATTTGGATGCATCGTAATTGGTTTCAAAGTTGTTGTTCTGTTGTTGTCCACTTCCACAAATAACATATTTGGATGATTGCATCTGTGAATTTTGAAGTAATAAAACCATACGTTTTTACAGACTAATGACAGAATTACGATTAATTGTTAAACGGAGAGGTCGTTGTAAAGTGTGCACCACAACTTGTTAATTATTCTTCCCTGAAATAAAGAAAATTAAGGAATCTCCATAAGTACTAATAAGATCTGGAAGGACTGTTGATGTGGTTACTTTATTTTATTCGAGAACGACGCAGCTGTCGGCAAACCAACCTTATTGCATCATTTTTAGCTAATACACTTTTGGCAATAAAAAATGATTGATGGAATCAATTACCATTACTGCATAATTCATCGAGTCGAGTTCATAACTGCCAGAGCATTAAGCGACAAGGCGTCACCTGGTCGTCATGAGGTTGATCGACCATGTTCTTCATGTACGGTTTCGTCGTGCTGCGCATGATTCCGCCTGGTGTAGAGGGTGTCGTTAGCAAAGGAATCCTTCCGCCCGGACACACACTCCAATCTTACTAGAGGGAAGGGGGGAGCGAAAGGGACGAAGAGTCCCCGTACCGGGGAACCCGATATCTTCGCCGGTCGATAGTTTAATGAGATCTATAAAATTAAAACCCAACCCTTTTCCAATCTCTGTAACGACTTCTGCCGCTCGACCCGATGTTGGCCCGGATCGGCCCGGGCATCCCGGGCATGTCAGAGCGTCCGAAGTAATCTGTGGTACCAGTAGCCGTAGGACTTTTCCGAAAAAGGCAGCCATGATGGCAGCCAACCAAACACGGGCAAGAATATTGGCCCCCGGTGGGTCCACCCTTCCCGCAGTCTTATCGTTCCATCTTGGGATCGACGGCTCGCAGGGTGAGCGTATCACTTTTCCCGGCCCCTTCGCCCCTTTCCTCACTCATTTCTGGCCAATCATGCGGGCCGTCGGTACCATTTTGCCAGCACAAACCGAAAGGAAAATGTTTCTTCTGATTAAAGATTATGTAAGCTCCTCCGCAGGATGCGCAGCTCCTTCTCCCCGAAAAGCGAACCCGAAATGAACCTCTGACTAACGGTTTCGCTTGACGGGGAAGGGGAAGGGAACCTGGACCCAAAAATTGGCCCTGACATCAGGAAAAGGGGGTTTGTTGCTGCTGCTTGCAACCCCATACCCGCCTCCGGTAGCAATCTTCCACTGCTCTTACGTGAAATGAGATTGTTTTTATTGATGAACCGTTCAGCAAATTCATATTTTTGCCCCGGCACCGGAAAGCCTGGCCTTTTTTATATTTCCCATAACTTTTTTAATTAACTTGTCATCAGTCCAGTTCAGCCCGAATGTGAAATTTGAAATAGTTTTCGGTCGGCACCGGTGCCGCCTGGCTACCCATGAAAATGTTGGTTTCTTCTGGCCAACCTAATCCACCGGTCCATCGGTTTCTTTTCGGTCCGGAAAAGTTGGTACCACTTTCGGACCTCAGCAAATGGAAACCTACAAGCTGTCAGATGCGAAAAGAAAGATGAACCAAACCCATCAACTCCGGTGGAGCCCTGGCAGAACGGGGCTTTCGGAAGGGCTACAATAGGGGGGAACGAAGGGTTCCCTGCTTCCATTTCTATTTAAAATGGCTTGATATCGTTTGTGGCAGGGCAGAATTATCTTCCGCCAGTGTTTGAACGACCCTTCTCAAAGACTTTTACGTGCGTGCTGTTGTTGTTGTTTAACGCACCTTCGAGCCAAATCGATAGCCCGGTGAAGGCGATCCTTACGGTTCGGGGAATTAAAATGAGGGTGTCAATCCTCCTCAATTCCCAATAAAGCCACCCATAAATAACACGTCTTGTGACGTAGATCTTAATGCTTCGATACGTATACACGGGAGAGAATAGAACGGGTAGAATCTGTTCGCATCAGATAACTGTTTGTCAGTGTCTTCAGTTCTAGCCGATGATAAGTCAGTTTTCCATACAACTCCCCATCAAATTGTGTTTTTCAGCAGAAAAAGGGGTGAATCTAGCTGACCTACTGCCTAAAATCCTCGTTTCTTGCTAATCTTTAAAACCATGTCGCTAGTTCCATACAGGGATACGAGGGAATCCTCCGTACGGATAAACGTTCAACGTTGTATGTATATTTATCATCTATAGTGTAAGAAATTCTGAAAAAAATGAATAAAGGATACAGCCATCACTACAAGGAAAGCACTATGCTCAAACACATACACCTCTGCATAGTCACGTACGCACAAAAAGGCACCCACTACTCAAAGTTGTACCGTTGCGTCAGGGACCACCGCACACTACCCTTATTTTCGTTTCGGTCTAAGAAGAAGGCTGCGGGGCGAATCCTTTGCCGATTCCGTGGAGTGGTGGACCTGAAGAAGAAAGTATGCAAATCGAGGGGCTTCTTTGGTCGGCTTTGATCCACCCTCGGAGATTTCGCCACCAGCGTTCGGCCACTTCCAGGGACCGATACGTGGCTACTCTTGTGTATTCATATTTTACATCGTTTGAAAAATGGATTGCTTCTCCCCATGGGTTCGTCTTTCGGAGTCTGACAAAATATTGATTTTTTGGTTAGGCAAAGACGTCTTGAGTGGTTAGATAAATAGATCCTTTGTGTTGTTTTAAAAGCTTGTATAACGAATATTTTAAGAAAAGCTAACATTTTTTGGCTCTTTGGGCTACCAGAAAAAAAACAACTTTTTTCTGTAAATCGATTGTGTTGAGCTTAAATATAGCTCAAAGTTTTCATTTGTGATTTAAAAATAATGAAACGTTGAAATGTATTTATCCAAAATTCAACCGTAATACAATCTGGGGAATCATTTTGCCTAATACAACTACCAACTAATGTCTTACCGACGAGAAACGAGGCTACTCCGGGCCCGTATCTAATCAGCTAGCCATCAAAATGTTCGTCCTATCTTCGGCCCGCAGAGGCTGTCGGATGACGATCGAACTGGGAAAACTGGGTAGGAAAACCAGTGGGGTGAATTAGAAGGGAAATCAACAACTTTACTGCTGCAATTTATAAAATTATTACTTTTGCGAGACCATTGGTCGGATGTGCTTTTCGGAGCTCGAGCCACCGAAGGAAGGCTAAAACTTGCAACCCGAAGAGGAATGTTTGTGGTTGGTAAGCAATTTTCTGTTTTTCCCCGATCCCCCCCGGGTGCTACCGGGAGTGCCGGAAGCTGGGTCTGGTGGGACGGTGCAACGGCCACATTTCTAATCTAAATCTATTCAAATGAAACCGAAGGAAATTTTTGACACAAAGGAAGAAAACGAGTTTGATTGCTTTGGGGTGCCGATTTTTTGTTTGTCTTCATCCCGCTCTGCTTCTTCTTCCAGCCGCCACCGGGATGTAGGGTTCTCACGATCTCAAAATCTGACCGTTGGGAACCTGTTTTCTTCCACCAGACCTAGCCTCCAACATCCTGCGTGATGAGACTGGTCACAGAGACAGAGGGATTTCCGGGGGAATCGAAGATGCTGACCGTAGCCAACCGTTGCCGGGAGGATGCGGTAAAACTCGTTTCTCATCCTTGTGCTTCGTGTCTTTAGAAATGATCGTTACGACGGTTAAAGGATTCACGAAATTTCGGCCACATTTTAAGTCATGTATAATTGAATGAATTTTTGTATACAAGTTGTTTAAGTCAGTCATTTTTTCTTCAACCAACAACCGCAATTCAAATGGATTTACAGGCGAATTTTCCTTGAGTCACGTAAAATGCTGCATACAGGCCGAACCGAAAACCACTGGTGGCATATCCTTACGAAGCCTTGCATTGCCTCAGAAGTGGAATGAAAAGATAGTTTTAAGAATTCATAGACAAACGCCACCTCGGTGTGTTCGTTTTAGGGGCAGCCCGTTATTTAATCGTTTTTGTTTGGCCAGCCACCTCACCGTTGCGAGACTTCCGTTCGGGCTCAATGGTCGCTCGTTCCACAGAAATTGTGTAATCCAACTAGTAGCAAAAGTGTGCAAAAGCAGCAAAGTAGTTATCTCTTAGCACTCGCCTGCTTCCGGCCGGCCCTATTGCATTGTACGGTTCCTTTGTTGGCCAAGCCCAAGTCGCAGCAACTTTGCACTACCAACCGCAACCATCGCACAAAGGCAAGGTTTCGGTTGCTCTCGGAAGCAGTCTTGTTGGCTTGTTGGCGACGATGCTTGGCTATCCTTTCGGACTCCGCAGCTTCCGAGACTCGTTTTCGAGTGTGATTTGGTTTCCGGAAAACATGTTTCATTTTGTTTTATTATTTTTAACCGCCTTTATGACGTCTTTGATACTTTTTCACAGCAAAATTGTTAACAGTGATAAAAAATGAAGGAAGACGTTCTTGAAACGAATTTGCTATTAATCAGAATATTTTGAAGATATTTAACAATTCAAAAATGTTTATTCGCGTGATGTTTTTGTGATGGCAATAGTTTTGAAAACAGATGATATAAAAATAAATAACATTGAAGTGAAACAAATTGACACAAGTAAGAAAACCTAACCTTGATAACCTTGATGGGTAATTGAAAAATCGTTCCCAAAATACCCCGCAGTCTACGTTCCCCATCTGTTGCGGATCGACGAAAGAGGTACGTATCACGTTCCTGTCACACTACAAGCACGTGTTTTTCGCTTGTACTCCCCTATCAGACCTGAAGCCGAGTAAAACGACGCCATGTTATGCTCCAGGGCTACTAAAAGCTACTCCTTAGAGGGGCTCGTTCGTAGTAAGTTCATTTGTTATCGCAATAATGGTTGTATTTTTGGCGCACATTACAACATGACCCTGCTGGAGCAGTGTCAAGTTTCGGCGGGCCCTCCCCGATTATCAGCAGGTATCCATCGAACTCGTACGACACGCCAACGACGATGACATTCGAAATGGAAAGTTCACCCGACGACTCAAATAAAAAAAAGGCTGGTGTGTCCCGTGGAGGCAAAACGGCGCTTGTGTTTTGTTTCTTCGCGGGAGCCCGCTTCGTTTTCCTCTTCGTTCCCCTTTTGTTCTAACGGTATCGAAACCGTGGGACCCGTGAGAGGAAACGAGGTTGGATGGGGCGCGAACTGTCACCGGGCGGTGAACAAAAATCATTCGTCCGCGGTTCTGATAACGGGACGCGGTACGATACCAAAGCGCTTGGTTCGTGTAGAACACGATCGAAAGACGCATCACCACGCAAGAGAGAGGGAGTGAGATGAAACGAAAATGTTTCCAAAAATGATAGGCAGAATTCCAGAACAGGTTTCATATAAAAACGGGCCAGCAGCGTGGGTTTCGGGAAAGAGCAGTGGCTCTCAGCACCGTGGTAGACGCTGGATCAGCGCAGTTGTTGACAAGTGATCGGCAGAATGAGTCGCGCAACGATACTCCTCTCGCTAGTGAGTCTGGTGACGGTCGTGGTCACCGGTTACCAGGTGAAACCGGCCAACTACGCCAAACTGCTCGAGCAGCAGGAGAAATTCGACGGTAAGTGTGACGCGCGTGCTGTGCTGTGGAATGTTGGCTCGCCAATTAACAGGTTCCCCGTTTTCGACACTCCGTAGCGGCTTTCGAGAAGGAGTTCTACGTGGAGCACACACAGTATGTGGAGACGGGCGTGATGTCCGAGCGGTTGGAGGAAATGTTTGAGCACATTCGCCAGCAGCCGGACATGTTCCGGAAGGAGATGGATGACCATCCGCTGCCCTACCTTACGGTGGAGTGTACCGCTTGCCGAGCATTGATCACGACCTACTTGACCTATCGGCGCGTTCTTGGCTGGAGCACGGCACAGATCGCCGACCAGGCAACCTCGACGTGTTCGACGCTGGGAATTCTTACGCCCAACAACTGCCGTCTGCTGGTGCTCAAGAACATCGACATTCTGCTGTACATCATCGACAACCGACCATCCTTGTCGGCGCAAACCATATGTGGCATTATTTTCCAGTCCGGTACCTGTGTCCTGCAGGATCCGGCGTTCCTCGACTGGACGATCAATGTGTCGGGTGGTGGCCGTCCGATCACTGGCTCGGTGACTTCACCAAACCGGGCTGCCGGTGACCTCAAGATCATCCACATTACGGATGTTCATTACGATCCGCACTACCGTACCGGTTACAATGCGGTTTGCGGTGAGCCCTGCTGTTGCCGTGAAGGACAAGGCATTCCGGCGGATCCGGCGAACGGAGCTGGCGAGTGGGGAGACTACCGAGACTGCGATTCTCCGTGGAAGGCGGTTGAGGATGCGGTACGTGCCGCGGCTCGGCAGCATCCCGATGCGGCCTACATCTACTACACTGGTGACATCATCGACCACGGAGTGTGGGAGACGACGGTGGCCGGTAACATCGTCTCGATGACCCGTACCTACCAGCTGTTCCGGGATGTTTTCGGCACCAAGCCGGTATACCCGGTGCTCGGTAACCACGAGAACAACCCGACGAACGTGTTCGCCCCGAGCTACATCGATCGGGAGGACTTCTCGGCTAGTTGGCTGTACGACTTTTCTGCCAACCAGTGGGCAACCTGGCTGCCAGCGGCCACTCAGCAAACCATCCGCCAGGGCGGCTACTACACGGCTCTTGTTCGACCCGGATTCCGTATCATCGGCATGAACAACAACGATGCGTACACCTTCAACTGGTGGATTCTGTACGACCCGGCGTACCTTCAGGCGCAACTCCAGTGGCTCCACGATACGCTCCTGCAGGCCGAAGCGGCCGGAGAGAAGGTGCACATCCTGGCGCACATTCCCATCGGTGCGGGAACCAGCTATCGCACCTGGGCCCACCAGTATCGTCGCATCCTGGATCGCTTCTTTGACGTCATCGTGGCGCACTTCCACGGACACACGCACGCCGACGAGTTCAACGTGTTCTACTCGCTCTCCAACCCACAGGCTGCGATCAGCGTAGGCTTCAATGGCGGTGGTACCGTGCCGTTCAGCAACTACAACCCGAACTACGTCGTGTACCACGTCAACCCGCAAACCTACGTAAGTATGCCACGTCAGGCGCGGTGGTTTCCCTCAATGTAACCCTCGTCTGTTCCTCTCTGCAGCAAGTGACGGACTTCGAGTCGTGGTACTTCAGCCTCTCCGAGGCCAACCAGAACCCGAACCGGGCTCCCATCTGGATGGAGCTGTACTCCTTCAGCCGGGACTTCCAGCTGGCGAACGTGAGCCCGGCCTCGCTCGATGGTCTGGTGCGCCGTTTCGCCTCCAACCCGACCGACCTGCGACGCTACTGGGAGCTGAAGGTGAAGCGTGGTGACCCATTCCTGGCCGCCGGTTGCGACGGAGACTGCCTTCTCGGACACCTCTGCCAGATTGTCACCAACGAAGCGAACGATAACAGCAAGTGTAACGCGCTGGCCGCCATCTTCCGCAACCTGGATGACGAACTGTTCCGGGAGGGCGAGGAGGAGGACGACTACAAGAAATGAACGGCTTAGACGCTTCCTAGCTACCCACAACATGGCAGAGCATCAAACTGTCGATTCAAAATATAAAGACTGCATTTGCTAAAAAAAAAAACAATGCACTGTTTTTTCCATTATTCTGGAGTTGGCTACAATTGAACTAACTGATTTGCAAATAATAAGGTCTACAAGACGGCATGAGTTCGAATCCCAACCGAGACCAAACCGAGGAGTTATTACAATCCTGAAACGATGGATATTTATTTTTTTTTAGTGCTTCAGTGCCTTAGCTTTATGTTTTTCGTATCGTTCGAAGCTGATTGTCGATTATAATAATTGTAAAAACTATGTAAAAATGTTTCTTATACTTCTAACGCAAAATATGTTTTATTCTTAACCCTTCAACAAGTCAACGGGATCAACAATTAAACGGAGTATTTTAAACTAATTAATTTGTGCTAGGTTTTAGATATGTAAATAAGTCTACAGTAAGAAATATTCATAAAATGGACGAGTTTCACATTTTATCTATTTAGGTTTCAGAAAAAAAAACTAACATTCAAACAACTAATTTGTTAGTTCTCCTCAAATCTGAAGCAAGCCAAAGAAGCGGTTTATTCCTGTTGCAATTCCATCATATATCACTCCAGCATTCCGACAGAACCTCCAAACGAGGATTTTTCTCCACTTTTTCGCCATATTCCAACTGGTTCAACCGAAAGGACATTCAATCCTTTCGTACGTGCATAAGACTTGCTTTGTTTGCTACCGTATGAATGGGGTGCCCTTTTCCTCTCTTGCCTCCTCTTCGCTGTCGTTTTCCAGCGCTCCAAGCCATCAGACCGGTGCCACTTTGCGACACTGTTTGCCTGCATCGTGCACCGAATGCGAAATGGAACAACTTTGCAACCATTCGTCCAAATTGATGTACATCAAACATTCAAATGAAAGAAAGTTCCCAAAAGGAAAGATGCATCCGTTCTGGTATAGCTTCCGATTTTGTTTTCCGGCGACGCTGCTGATGAGTGTGTGAACGTAGAGCGGAGTAGGAGTGCGGGGAGCGGTGCATGGGTTGGCCGAAACAAATTCTGTAAATCGTGTAAATGTAGTTTATTTTCGTACGGGTACATTCTATTCAATTCCTCATCAAAAAAAAAGGACCGAGAAAAGAAAGGCAAATTGCGGGAGGAGGCCGGTGTGGTCCGTCGAGGCAAAGAAGTTGGAGAAGGAAAATGCTTTGGAACCCGAGCCCGCTGGCCACGTGTCTTCGTACCGTCGTTGTGCCCTGCTGGCGGCAGAACATTTGTCGTGCATGTTAAACCAGGACGTTTTGGAAACGAGAATGAATGTCCACCATCTAGCCATCTCCGGCATCGTCAGGGGTCGGTTCGTCGTATCCAGAAAGTTTTCCTCCCCTCCCAAACCACCCCAAGTGGAGGGCCACTGAAGAGAAATTTGGTTATTCATAAAAGTTTCACCGATGATGTAGCTGCTGCTGCTGCTGTTGCTGATGATGCTGATCGTGATGGTATTTATGGCGGAGAGGTCCCTTTTCTTGCCGCACACTCAATCTTTCTCACCATGAGCAATGAACTGCATCAACTGGCTGGCACAAGATGCATCTATATTCATCCTGTGCAGTCCAAGGTGGAACGTCACGAGCTTCGTTGGAGGAGCGGCCGAGAGCCAGTACAGTTTCGTATCACAGTTTTTTCTTCCTTTTAGGTTTTTGCTGCTCTCTGGCAGGAATGTCTGGGATGTTCGCTGGCCATTGGTAGCTCGGGTGTACCCATTGCGCAACACGCCTTCGGCACAGGACCATGTGTCCTTCCGGGCGATTACGACAAACAAGGCCCCCTTACCGTCCGCCACTGGACTGATGACTCCAGCCGATGGCTCCGATGGGTGGGTATGTTATTTGCATTTAGATATGTGTGAAATGACTGCTTGAAGTACTTCTTTGCCATCGTCGCCATCAACAGCGCCGCCGGTGTCGGTGTGCCGTCTTTTAATTTCTTCCCCAAAGCGGGCCCACAACGATCCTCTGGGGTTGGACTCGAGGTACCGGCTCGGGGTGGAAGACAACGTCCTCATGGGTGCGCATGGGATATTTAACTACAGGACGACAGGATTTGCTCGGGTCTCTATCTTCGTGCCATCGGTGTTTCGCTTTGTGGAAGACACAGACCGGCGAGTCCCGGCTGCAGCTGCACACAACAACTTCACCCAAATCATTCCAGCCGGAAGACGAAGGCGTCGATGGTGCCTTCCAAAAGCTTGCTGTGCCAAGCATTCCAGGGATCTTTGACCAGCAGGGAGAATTGGTACACTTCCTTCCAGCGAACCGGTATAATGCGTCCCCGTTCCCTTTAAGGCAACCGAGAAAGGCAGATAGAGAGCCTGCTTCTTCTCCGTTTCGTCTTCGATCCATTATTCTTTGTCATTTTTCTGATCTCCAAGCACCGAGGCTGCCGGTTTACTGGCCGGTGTTTAAACTTCCCTCTTCCCTTCCCTTCCCTTCCCACCGCCCCCTGGTACTGGAGTTCCGTAAAGTTTTCTCCCTCGGATGCTGTTGGCTCTTGAAATTTTCCTTGTCCATCCAGTTTAGTGCGCCCCTTTGCCAGGGCGGGCTGAGTATGGCATCAGCCAACGAGGAATACACGAGACACCCGACAAAATAAAACACACACGAAAAAGAAAGAGAACCAAACCTAGAGCACCGAGTCTAAGGAGGATACCGAGTGGTCCGAACCGGACAAGTAAGTCGCTTCCTGCACCGGACAGTGCCAGTCAGCCGGGCAGGCCCGGGGAACAGCAACAGCATCGGACCATCCTCACCCTTTCGGGGCCGAAGCGGAAGGAATAATGTATGGAAATGAAACTCGAAGCCCGAATCTGCATAATTTCGAAGTTTGAATCATCGTCGTAAACAACCAAGTTGTTCGGAAAACTCGCCTCGGTCATGTGGCTGTGTGCCCCATGGAAGGTTGTTTTGCGTCGGCAGCCCGTTTACAAGACACTAGGTTTGATCGTTGTTTAATTTTGGTAAACATCGACAACACTATCAAAATGAGGGAACATGTTTGCACTATTTATTTTTTCAACATTTTAAGACTGTTTCACTGCCAAAAAGTATGAAACACAATGTCTTAAGCGAATTGTATTCTAATATCTACTTTATTCGAAGTACTAAGATGCTCAAATATAAAGGTTAATGTTAAATGATGAAGCACAATGCTTCTTTATAGTAACTGATACAACTAATTGCTATTTATTTTACATTTTTAACAGCTTAGCGCCCATGAACTTATTTCTGATGGTAAATACAAGTAAACTTCAAAATTTAAACTTAAAGTATGATCTTTTAAATTCTATACAAGAGCACCAACTCCCAACGCACATCAACAAACAACCTACATGACTCTGTTCGGCACGTCGTTATGCCAGTGAAGAAGACGAATTTGTAGTTCTAAAAGAACAAATGATGAAGCTCCTGGTTTAAATGATTAATAAACTTTCGCCTCAAGATCTTCAACATTCATCAATCGTTTTGATCCTTTCTTTCCAACTATCAAGTTCTGATTCTCAATGGGCTCACTTGATGTAATTTGTCTTTCATTCCAACGGTACCTTAATTCCCATAACATTTCCCATCCTACAACTTTCATGTAAATCATACATGTTTTTGCTAACCACAAATATTTTACAATTTTTTATTCGATGAAATATTCTTAACCAAATGTTTTGTTATATTTTAAATTATATATGTACCGAGTATGATTGTATTCATTGTAAACTCACTACTTATATTGCCGGTGCTGCATGCGTTGTATCAAATTCAATGTACACAACGCAATGAATTAAACATTGTTACCACTTATGCTCTGGACAGCAATTGCCCGCGATCACCTGTTTTGCTATCGACATTTTCTTTCCTATTTTTCGTACTAAATTTGATTGTGCATTTCTTTAATATAATTGATTTGTTTAGATTCTTTTTTCTTTTTCATGCTCCAGCACACGGGATGATTAGGTGAATCATCTGCCATCAAACGCCACGTTTTTCCCTATGTACACCGTCATTGCATGTATTTGTAGCAGCTCAGCCGTAAGCTTTCCTTCCACACAAGCAAACAAAATGTACATATACCACTCGTTCCCCTCCGGGAAAACATAAAGAAAGGATAGGGGAAATTATTGTGTCCTGGAAAATGCGTCCAAAAGTTCTTCTCCTCGACAGAGCCGACAAGCTCGTGGTGGAAAAAGCTTACGCTACCAACCACCAGAGGCGCTGTCAGACATCGTGTAAGCTTTCTACCGGTTCTCGAACACGCAGGATCCGTCGTCCTTGGATGTGCTGAATAGAATCCTGTGCGCTGAATTGTAATCTCAATGAAATGCAACGGCACCCTACGGATGGAAAGATTACGGTTGGTTTTCCCTTCGCGAAACCAGCTAAACAAGTTTCTGATATCAAAAACTGGTTTTCCGGCTTCCACCCCATAGCACTTTTTCTTGCGCTATTTTGCAATCCGTCCGCCCCGGCAACGCAACCGATGCAGCAGGGGGGAAAAAAAGGAAACCCGCTTCGCGCTCGTGCAGCTGCCTTTTTTGTCTCGAATCATGCCGAGTGGCCTGGCCGCGCGATTTGATGGCAAATAGTTTACCGCCTAGTTGACGTCCACTTTTCGATCCACATTTTTTCCCGCCGAATTTATGCACCCCGGCCACCTTCAGGTCCACCGCGCTCTTACACCGGTTGGCCGGCACCGCGGCTTATATGGTGGTGATTGTTATTTTTATCTTGAAGTGCATAAATTTATTGCCGGCACATCTGGTGCTGTCATTTGGCGCAACTAGCCGCGGCAGCCCGTGCGTGTGCGACGTCATCGACATTGTCGGCCAGGTATGTTAGGGCTCGGTTAGGAATAGTTTTCTCCGAAATTTATCTCGCACATTTAGCAGAGTGATTTTCGTGCCACGAGAGCCTCCGGGAGGGTTTTCCACCGGCTTGCGTGCACTCACTACACGACGCCGATAGCCACCGGCAGCTGCCGCCAGGACGGCTGGGACCGACATTTGCCTCGAACGTGACGAAATGGCGCCGCTGTGCTCGCCTTCTCACTCGGCCGCCATCATAATGGCCAGCTTCCATCCTCGACCGTTACGAAGCTTCCATCATGGGACCACGGACCGAGTGTGGGCACGCATGCGCTCCGACCGGTGCCGGGAAAATCGATAAATGTCCTCCCAAGTCCGCGCACCTACGCCCGCTATGCTGCGAGACACATGCTGACCATCTTGTTCTTTGCTTAGTAACGGCACGTGAGCCACGAGGTTTGCACGCCATTTCGTAAAGGGACGCAGCGCGCCGTTGCGCGGACAGACGCAGGCCAAGGGTTTCCATTTCCTTTTCGCCGGAAAATTAACATAAGGAACAGACGGGTGGGACGGACACTGAGGTGGTCGTTTTCTCACAGAAACACAACGGGAGCGAAAGAGTGAGCGCTCCGAACGAGGGAAGCATTAGCGCGGACAGCATTTCTACTATCGTGCATTAAAATCTAAATCTTTCTCTCCCTTCGCACAAATAAAGGATCAGTGTGGGTGACCGAAGTAAATCTTTCCACTGCACAAACACATTCGCCTGGGGTGGTTTTTTTATTTATTCTTTAACTTTGCCGTCCAACCACCCCGGAGCCTCTGGACGCTGGACCAAGGAGGAGTTTTAATGACTGAAAGCAACCAGGGCCTCATGATGAGGCGAACCCTTTATGCCGTGTGTCAATGTTGGCCGGCATGTTTCGTTTGCTTAGGGGTGATGCTTTTTTATTTAGTCCTTTTTTCTCTCTTTGTAGCTAGCGGCTGTAGCATGGAATTATTTTTTATCTTTCGTTTTTGTAATATTGAGCACGATTTTTGTAATTAAAAAAAGGATTCCACTGCCACATCTCACCCTGGTTTTTTTTGTTTTTTTTTGTAGGAGTAAGGGAGTTTCGGGGTGGATTATTTTTTTTTCAAAAGGTTTTATTTTAGATTTCTTCGTCATTACCCATGACATAAACCTCTGTATATTTTCATCGAATTTGTCTGTGCTGAGGTTTAGTCCAACAAGCTTCAGAAATGTAATTTCAAACATTTTGAAAGTCATAACATACTTAGATTGTAACATATTTTTCATTTAAGCAAATAATTCAAGAGCATAACTGGATATTAGATTGTTTAAAAATAAAACTCGCATGATTTTTAGCAAACACTTGCGTTTAAAGTATTTTACCTTTCTTCTGGTCAATAAAAATTGAAACATTTAAAAATATTTTCTTCAGAGGCCAAATAGATAATTACTTACTGACCTTTCACGCTTTCACCCTTCCCCATAAAAACATCGTAGACTTGGAAAGAACGATTGAAGCTTCCGATTTCGGACCCGTCCCGAATAAGGACGCCTCAGCCCAATTCAAACCTGAGCCAAACCGGTTCAACCCCGGATTGCCATGGGCCAATCGTTGACCGATTGGGATGTCCCTTTTTGACCCCTTTAGCCGCACGTCGTAATGTTTCCGGTCGGTCAATCATCCGTGCCCTGACCCGTCCAAGATCAAGGGTTTTGTGTGAAACCTTGGGGCAGTTCGGAGGGCTAAGCGCACGGCACGGTGACCCCCGGTGGTGGCTTAATTGTGTAATAATGATACATGTAATAAGGATGATAACGTTAAGCCTATTTGTCGCTGTGTTTATTTAATTTGTTTACAGCTTGTTGGAGTGTCATAATAGGTTAAACTTTGTGTCATATCAAAACCACCGTCACAAATCCGTCCCACCAAGGCGAGGTGGGCGAGTTATGGTTGAAATCGACGCCCCGCTCCCCATCACCAGCTATCGGTCGATACAATTTGTCATACAGGTTTCACACCGGTGTCACGGAACTCGTCCGTCCCGGACGGTGCACGTATGGGAACGGTGTTGTGAGCGAAAGAGCCCAACGAGAGCGAGCGACATCCGTGTTGCGGTGTTGTTCCATCAATTATTACTGGTTTCGGAGTGTTTGCCGGTCAATTGACGTGCGATAACTCGACACAGTTTTTTTTTACTTTGTAAATTCTTATCGTTGCCACGTGGATATCACTAATATGAGGTTGACGCAGGTTTCAATGCTTGTTGCGTGGTGAAAGCTTAAATCTAATTTGCTTGCAACCCATTTTTGCATTCATTTTCGAACGATGGCAAAAATGTTTTCACATAAATCCGTGGACTATTTTTTTCTCGTTTCCCAGATTTACTAAATCATTTGAAGGCTTGTAAAAGGCCCAGCTCTAATCGCTCAATCAAAACAGTACGAAACAAAAGCACTGCAAGCGACGGGAATGAAAAACAAATGCCGAAAAAGTGCACCACTAGCAAGGCCAGTTTCCATTTTCCCGAGCGCACATCAGTGACAGCTTTGAATAATATGACGTAGGAAGAAGGAATAAAACTGTCAGTGAGAATGATTGACTTAAATTAAAATTAAATAAAACGTATCCCACGAGGGAGCCCATGGCAGACATGGGCACGAATCGTGGTTCGCCGAAGCTAGAAAGCTTGCTTCCGTGTTTTTTTCTCGTCCGATGGAAAATGCTACAGGCCTGAGAGTTGGAAAAAAATGCTGGAAGTAGAATAAGGAACATTCCTCCACATTCCGGATGGAATGGCAGCAATGAGTGTCGTTCTTCCCATCATCTTCGTTTGCAGCACGTGGTGCATGTGGGTGGGAGAAAGGACTTTGATAAATGAAACGCATTGTGAGAACTGCCAGGGTCTGACTTTCTCCGTTCTCCAGACGCACGCCTGACGGTGACTTATGCGAGGCTCCCTGCGAGGCCTGTGTCCCAACCGAGATGAGCAATTGCTCCGGCAAAGATGCACCACCATCTGGGACCACCCCGGGCACACGATGGATGGCGTAGCAAGCGATTTTTCTTTCACATTCCTCCGACACCGACCGCGGCTCCTTGGGACGTCGGGGGCGGCCGGACGGGTGGACATTTTTCAATTTCATTCCACTTCTTCCGGTCGGCGAGGCATCTATTGTTTATGAGAATTCATTGTGATTTACGGCGGTCACATGTCGGTGGTGGTGGTGGCCAGCGTGAGGAAACGCCGGACGCGCTATGAAATGTGTCGCAAATGAGTGAACGTGAGTGAAGAAAAATTATGACAATGACTGCTTTCTCCTACGATTTTCGCCGGTTCGCAGGGATGAGAAGGGTGGGGGGGACGATGCGCCATGCTGGAGATTAATCTTGCTTGATTGTCCCGCTTGCTGAACGGTGGCTCGGAACGAGTTCTACGAAGGAGCAGGCTTCTTCCCACCCGGGGATAAAGCGTTCGGTACAATGTCGCTGAAGAGTAACGTGACTGCAAAGCGGGTGTCCTGAGCCGCAGATAACGGGCAAAAACTAATGGGACGAACCATGATGGATTGGCGCATGCTGTAAGCTTTTTAAAATTAGTTTAATTAGAAGATTACGTAGCGTATATATTGTACGGTTATCAAACGGTGTACGGTGGAGTAAAGAGATATGTTTTTCAAATATTTTTGTTAGATAACTAATCGAAAATGCTAGTCATGTGAAAGTACAGAAAGAACCTTAACAATTGTGCTACAGTTATATTTTGTAGAAAATATGTTTAGGAAGCTAAATTTGTATTAAAATATAGTTTAATTTGTTTTCCAGTCCATTTCACATATTTCCTAATGCAAATTGTTTGCAGCATTACATCGCCATCCCCGCCAGAACGTGACCAAATATCCGTAGGATGCTATGCGGAGGGATGGGTGGGATCCAAACTACAAAGTCAACTCCCCAACGATTGCATCGAATGGAACCCGCTGTGAATACATATGTGTGTGTGAGCGTGATTCTGCCCAGCGGGAAAGCCAAAGCGACTGTCGACTAAAACTTGTTTTAATTAAAATATTTTAATATTTTGCCATTCCGAATGGTTTTGAATGCGGCTTCCGGTGAAAGCATTATCTCGAGTCCCGCGGCCCGGTGGGGTTTTTCGGTGCGATGCCATTGCGATGCCCACTGGATGATAGTGGCTACGCTAAGCTCGCCATAATGGACCACTGCGTTCGCAAAGCGGGAGGGTCCTAAGTGGAAGGAGGACCCGCACGCTATTCAGCATAAGCATAAAACTCGCCACTTGTTTGGAGTTAAAAACTTTCAACTCGCAACTACACGCAGCCAACCGTACGGGCGGATACCATCGCAAGGGGGGTCGTGTTCGGGGCCGGGTGAATGTATTTGTGGTCTCTAAAAATCCTGCATAAAAAGCAAAATAAAACCCAAAATGTTGTCCATTACCGTAGCAAGCCCGTATCGTACCGTGAGCGCTGGGAAAGTCGATGCCAGAAGACGTAAGCAACAACTGTGAACCGGGGGTGAAAAATAAAATTAAAATAGAAACGAAAGTTCTGGTGCTTCCTTTTTTTTCACTCCCCACTGATGGACACTGCCGATGAGGAGACCCTCTGCACTGGCGATCGAAAGCGGAACGAGGAAACGGTCGGGTAGCAAATGGACATTAAATGTACTGGTGCAAAAGTTAAATTAAAATAATAACCAAAAACTGAATTTTCCTCCAACCCCACCGGTGGTGGAAAAGCTGGAAAACACAACACTACAGCACCAAAGTTTCCATTCAGTTGCAAATTTACTCCCTCTCACTCCGGTTGCTTTCCAGTCCGATTCGACCGCATCGCTTTACCAGCCTGTGTCCTTTTGCATAATCTAAAAAGAAAACTATTCTCCAGCCATTCAGCGTTCTTTTTCACACCCACACGTACAAACATTCGCGGAAGCCATTTCGATTTCTCCTGGATGCACAAATTAAGAACTTGCCAAGCGGGCAGACAATGTAATGCTCGAAAGTATTATAATGGGATTAAAAATAAATGAGAAGTAAAAACAGGCTGCAGCATTGCTTGAGCAACCAGGCAAGCAAAGGCAAATACTCGCAGTGTTTTGTGCCTCACGCCTTGTGCTGCAAAGTATGACGGCAACAATATGTAAATTTGTGTTGGGAAAGTTACTTTACAAGTGTTTGTTTGTTCTCATTTTACGATTATGAAAAGAATAAAAGAAATCTTACAAATCAGTCAATCAAAAGATTCCATTGCATCCTTCAGATTAGTGGCAAAAGTATAATATTTAATAAACTGTTGGGGTTTGTGGCTGTGTTTATTCTGTAAATGGAGATTTCCAACCTACGGTGTTACGATTCAATTCGTTTTACAAATTTTAATAATCAATTTACGAGCAAACGCATAAGTGAAAGTCAAACAAATTTCTTTTATTACGTCGAAATTCATAGTTCATGGCGAGTTTTTATTTGATTTTCGGTATCGTATCATTTTTCCTAGATTTTTTAACAATTTAAACAAACTCATTTTAGCGAATTGTGTTCGACACACTTAATAAATAAACGATCTTTCCCGTAGCGCTCGAAGATTACTAATCAATTTAAAACAATCTGTTAATTACGGCGTTGACATACACCGCTTTGCAGGCCCGTACCCGTATCCTCCACATTTGGTGATGGGCGTTAACATTTGGTTTGTTAACCCGTTTGTAATTCCCATTCATTTACAACATTACACGTGTAATATTTAGCGAGCGTGCTTGAGCCGTGACAGACCCGTGTTATTCAATTAGGTCTATTGGAAATTGCCTTCATCTAATAGGGGGCAGCTCCGCACTGTATGTGTGGTGAGAAAGATTACAATTGGGCAGTGTTCATATGAAGAACAAACCATTTTCTGGTTCAATAATTCCATCAACAGTTGATTTTTGATTAATTTTACGTTTTTGAGGTGATTAATTTTGGTTTGGATTGACAAATACAGGATGGAGCACCAACTCATATGACAGCTTCGATAGGAACTGGATGGTAATGTATTCTTTCCGATTTTGTTGGTGGAGCTTTATTTTATTCTACAACGGGGTTTTCTTCATAATGCGGCTTAACGTCTTCCATATTACTTAGAAGCATGCTTTTTACATGTTTTGATCTCGACTTTCTGGTTTCATCGTCAGCATTCGTTTCCTCAAAAGAAGCACCAAGTATCTAGAGATCCAATATCCCGACACTTATTGAGTTACCCGGTCGAGATTGGATCAACTTAATTGCATTTACCGTTAGCGTCCATCTTTTCGCTGGGACAAGTTCTTTCCCAGCTCATCTCGTCATGCTTCGAGATTGCGCGTTCGCATTCCGCCTTCGGCCGTTCGAAGTTAAACTTTTTACAACTTCCACCGTGGCGATGCTTTGTAATTTCCTCGACATCGACACTGTCCGGGCATACAAGGCGTCCCCAGCCAGTGCAACTCATTCACAAGCTAATGCTTCCAGCCTCACCCACTCCCGACTGGGTTACTCCGGGCGTCCCGGTGATGCATACGAGCGCACGGAACGAGTGCGTCCCTGTCCGGTATCCTTGTCAGCTGCGCAATGCAATTGCAGCATAAAAGATAATGCAATTTAGGCGTACACGTCGGATTACAAATGGAAATTAACTGCATCCAATGGCCGTCCATCCGTCACGATGGCCGTCCAGCGAGCGCACTCTCGTCCCGATTTTGGCCCGGTCTGTGCGTGGGGTAAAACAAAAAACGGCAGCAAGACATTTCCCGCACGGCGGTCCCTCCGGTCGACCAACCGTGTCCGGCGCTGCAAAAATGCACCATGGACCGACGACGATCATATCGCTAAACTGTCCATTCAGCAAATAGTCAAAAACTCTTTCCTGTCACGCTTCAAATGATGCCGCGCTCGGGCTGGACCGTCGTTTTTCCTCGTCGCGTATGGGATGAGGCCGTTTTTCTTCGTCGTTGGTGCATTTTTTTTTTTTTGGTGGCCCCCGCGTAATGGTGCATACCGGTGCAGCTGTGTGCAGCATCCTTCTTGCCTTGGGTGACAAATTCGGCCCGCGAAGTCGGTCGGTGACGAATGACGAGTCGATGGAAGAATTTGACACTGTCTGTCTTCCTACTCTGTTTCCCCTCTGGATGAAGCTCATTTTTCACAATTTTTATTGACGCGGAACAACAAAGGTGCACCGGCAAAACAAGGCACAAGAGCACAATGGATGCGCTGGTGCATTTACTTCTTCTGTTCGGTCGAAACCGTTTACGGTTTGCTTCAATGAATTAAGATATGTAATGTAGCTGCAGCTAATGCAACTGTATTTATTAAAAATGTTTAATATACTTACCTTCGTCAAAAATAAAGATCTGTATAACTTGTATTTTATTCAAATAGATTTCCGTGTTGAAATGTTTTCTGTCAAACATTAAAGAACAGGGACATAGCTCGCTCCTGGTGGATATGAACACCGACCCTTGCGCTTTGTTACGCATCCCATAGAAGTGAGATGCAATCGACAGAGGAAGTGCAGCACAATAGAGCATTGAACGTGGCTTTATTACATTTATGTTTAATTCCGAGACGGTTCCGAAGAACGCCAGCAGCATTTGGCGGCCGGATTCGCGAAGCGCCCGGACGTTTCCGAAACTGAAGCACCGTAAGGACTCTCAATTGCATCCAATTCTGCCCTCCCCCACCCCCAAGGGTAGTGCGGGAGAGAAAACAACGAAATGAACTCGCCTTTCGTTGGATATTGTATCGCTCTATCGACGGGCACATTTTCCATCCTCCGGTGCGTCCGGGACGTTCGCCTCCGGGGCCGGTCCGAGGAGGTCCAACGTGAGATTTAGCATGGCGGACACTGCATAGCATTGCTCCTTATGCGAGCTGGGGACGATACGATGCACAAAGTGCACACACGATTGCATTGCAGCCCATTCGGTTACCCTGTTTGTACTGGCACTTGTGTTTGCCTTGTGGCGGGCCCGAGCATTCGGATTGCAGACGGCGGAGTGCACAATTGTCCTTCTGGCCACCGTCGCCGCCACCACCGTCGTCGGTCTTTCAATGCATTCGTGTGCATTTGCCTGTAGTCATCGGCCGACTACAAGGGTGGAAGAGTGACGAATTGGTCATCGAATCCTTCGAGTTCGACGCTGAAGTCGTGCCCGTTGTTCCGGTGCATGCCATATTGCAAAGGATTGTTGTCCTGTTGGAACTGTTATTCTTACCAACGCAAGTTTATATCGCTTGAAAATCGGTGGGGTTTTGCACGAAGTAATATTTTATTGTACCTTTTTTTAAATCATCCTATGTGCCGTACGGTATTACGCAGCACGACGCCACTATAGTTGACGGAAACTCCCAACCTCTTCTCGTTTTATGTTGCCTATGTGTTTCGTTTCACTTCGTGGAAAAATCTATTTCTAGATTGAAACCAAAATAACAACTAAAAACTAGTATTGCAGAGACAACCGATCGCGCCCATTATCCCAAGGGCTTTAATATGTTTTTGATGATGAACACCCGCGATAGTGCACCAGGACGAATGAGCGGTGCATCGGTGTGCTAGTAAATGCACCACGCGTACATAGGAGTGAGCAAATTGATGGGTAGTTGACAACACAAAAATCGAAAACGAAGAGAAAAACCACTCCACCCGCCAGGCCAAGCATTGTGTGCGAATAATAGATTGGAGCATGGAGGCGAAAAATTGCCCCGAAAAAAAAAATAGAGAACAGAATCACAACAGATTCCGCCATATTCGATGCATCTAAAAACTCAGTACAATGCGCTTTCATTTTTCTTTCCTTTTTTCGGCTTGTTTCGATTTCAAATTTTCGTTTAGCCGCCCACATTCAACATGTTCGGCTCGGGAATGTGAATGGGATTTTCCTATTTATTTTGCACGGTGCAGCAGTCGGCTGAGCGCAAGGGCCCGAAGAGTGCACTCGAAACTTACTGACGCATCTGAACTTTACGATTATGCCATTCCGAAAGCGCACCAGAAGAAATTGACGTGTTTTGTAAAAATATCTCTTCGTATGCTTTTGTTGTTGCCTCGTTTGACGAGGTCGTTAAAAGTGTTCAAAGTAACGGCCGGTTACGGAAGGTTTTCATCGGTTCGTTCATTACAGTTTTACATCGATATCCAAAAGTATATGAAAACACAGGGAGGGAGCTATAACGAACGATTTAAAGATGGTTCATTTATTACATTTTAGTTGAATTTTGTCGTAGTTACATGTTTAGTTTAAATTTATACGTTAAGTTTTTTTTTTTCAAAAGTAAAATTAGCGTCAAAATTGAAAACAGCATAGAAACAGAAATTGAGGTTTGAAAAATAATGAAAACAATGTAATTTAGCAATCTCAAACTTAATAAGTAATGAACTGACAAATGTAAACAGCTAGAATCAAATTTTGAACAATAGAAACAGTTCTTTATAAATGCAAAAAATGAAAAAAATGATAAAATCAGATAGCAAAAAAGTTGCAAAGTAATTTAGAAATTTCGACGAAATACAAAAACCAGTAATATATTAAATCAAAATTAACCACTAAACTTTGTTTGTAGTAAGTCATATGTAAGAAAGTAATTCGAAATTAATAGAGGCAAAAGTTCTAACAAATAAGTAACTTATAAACTTATAAATTCTTAAAACTAGAAAGGAATACCGTTTAAATATACCTGAACTACATTCTACTAAATTGTTTCACATTTCCTACGATTTCTGGGTTGATAAATTCCTCGTCGGCCATCTACATCACAATGATCGGGCTGCAAATGAAAGTTCGTTCGGTTGAAGAAAAATTTCGTCCCGACCCTCCGACGAAACCGTGCGGCATCCGGCCGCCGTAATCGCGGAGGGTGGCTGGCGTTTTCAACTGCCGCCGGGGAAGGGTGTGGTGTAGCGTAGACTCACATTTTCCTCAACATGCGTCGTATCGCCGTACTCTCGCGGCGCTGGTCGGTGCCTGCAAGCAAGTAGAGATTTAATAAAATATAGCGCCCTAGAATACACGATGCACGATTAGGACAGCTAGAGTAGCTCTGGTCACTCCATGGCAGCATGGCGCAGGAAAAGCGAGAAAAAGCAAGCGGTTGCTAAAGGGACTCTAGAAGCAAGCAACGGCACCCTCCAACCACCGTCCGCTGTTGGCGAGTTTCTACTCCCTCGTCGATGGGAAATGGCGAAGGGTGACTCGAACCAAGCCGGTGATGGCGTGGGGTTAGAGTTGGGCGGAAACGATTTTCGAAAGGGAAATTCACCATCCGAAGGATGTGATGCTGAGAAATTACACCGAGGGTTGAAAGATGGCCGCTCCGATGACGGTCCGGCTGGGTTTGGGTAGGTGAGTTCGGGAGAAAATGGAGCAGCCGTTGTGAATGACAAAAAAGGAACTGCAAGGTAAGGAAAGTGCGGACGTGTAGGGACAACGATTAAAACAGATAGAGAACCAGGGAGGGAGATGGAATGAAGGATAATCATTCCCTTCGTGCGTGGGTAGGCGGGCTCCGGGGTCCCCGGAGCGGGGAGTGCGGGTTGTGGACGCCCTAAGGGAAACCGAGGGATGGAGTGAAAGTTTTTGGAAAAAAAGGGGGAAGACTTTTTAGTCCTTTTTCTTGCCAGTCACGATTCCCCACGGAATGTTCCCACCCAATTCGTGCCCTTCCCATCGCCCACTTCAAATTCTCTTTTGTATGCGCACCGAAAGGAAACTGGACATGGAGGAATACACGTTTCATCCTGTGCCGTTTGCTTCTGGCAGTAGACAGCATCAGGACCCGGCAAGTGGTTGTATGTAAAAGACAGAAAGTACGATGAGATTTTATATCGCGCCGGCCAAGGGCATTCCACCGATCATCCCCATGTTTGCGATGAATAAAGGAAAGATTTCAAAGTAAAAAACCAGCCAGTACACACTCATTCCTCCCTCCATTCGGTCGGACGATGCTGAAAGCTGTGCGCAATTTATTTCGGAATGAATTTTATATCAAAGGAAAAGATTGCGACTAACGGTAATGAGACGAGGACTTGACTATGTACCAATGTGCGTATCTATGGGGAGAGCATCGCTGTAAATGAAACCAGAAGGATACGATGTCAGTCAAAGGAAATTAAAAATCGCAACTCTTATTGCAAATTAAACTGAACTGAATTATCTCCAGTGGTTTTTCATTACACCTAAACAGGCTAAAAAAGTTCGTTACATCTTGAAAAATAAAAATAAAAAAGAAAACAATAAAAAACATCCAAGCTTAACAATTTTAAACGTAGTTAGAAAATCAAGAAGAAACATATCTATCTTATCTGTGCTAACTTTAATGAACATGTGTTGAATATAAACTATGCACTAGTTTGAAAAATAATTGAAAATAAATCTGAAGTTCTTTGTGTCTATAATACATACAAGCTGTTCATTGCAAACAGGTATATGATAAGCAAATAGCATATAAAAAAATCAAAAACATTTCTAATTAACACTTACTATTAAACTAAGCTGCAATCCTTTAGCGAGGGATTATTCAAAGAGATTTATGAACAAAGAAACGCTTATGCTACGTCAATGTGCTTCTCCCAAATGGGAACAAAATGAATCGTTCGATCGATCGCCGTTCCGTGCAACAGACTTCTTAAACCGGTAACGTTCCGAACCGATTTCATACAATCTTCAGCGTGCAAAGAACAATGCTACGCACTCACGACAACCTGTTCTACATGCACCTGGAGAGAACTGGTGATAAATGCAGTACAACTTGTCACCTGGCAGGAGGTAAGCTTTGTTCAGGTGTACACAAAATTTTTGTCGTTTCCGTGACAAAGAAGATCAATTATGCGATGTTGGGAATGCTGATTTTAATTACAAATTGGCTGAAATTTTCCATCGAACTAATTTGTATAACTAGGTTTTAAATGGGGATTTAAGGGGAAACCTTCTTCAGCTTTCGTCATTTTGCAATCAAAATAGTGAATAAAATAAATAATAAAATAAAATTCAAATAAATGCAACGAGATAAAATGCGGATTTTATGCGGCTAATGTTATTCTACTCCATATTTACAAGCATACTTTGGCACGTCGAGCGTAAACGAGAACTAACTGAGGCGTAAGATGGAAGAAATAATTAAATATGGCGTCGCTTTCGCATCGCAGCATCCTCATTTCCTTCAACGTCCGAGCAAGACTACGGCTCAGCGCATTTCTCTCCGGACGGGTCCGTCTTGGCCCGAGCGACGTTAACTAGCTGTAGTTAGCTTGACCCTCCCACCGACAATTTCACCACAATTTCCCCCCTCCTTCTGGAGAGGAAAAGCAGAAACCGAGCGCCGGTGCTCATGCATAAAACATGGCCAGATATAATCCCCGAACACTTTTCTCCCGGTTCACCCGGTCCTCGTCCGGCTGGCGTTTTTCTCGTTCCTCAAACCCAGCACACAACCGACCCTACTTCACGCTGGTCATGTTGGGGATTTAAGCAAAATGCTCTCGAGCCTCTCGAGCCGGAGAAATAGTGTACGGCTGGAGCGGAGGTATTGTGGGTGAAGGATTTTTCTTCCTCCCAACTCCCGGAGGACCTCTCGCCGGCCCTTTGCACGTTTCTTGAGGACCCTGGAACGTCTAACACGACCAGCGCCATACGAAATCGTAGTTGTCAAGCCGGGGTTGGACGGGGTTGCTCGTTTGAGGAGAGACTGTTTGCGAGGGCAAAACGCAACCAGCAAAACGGTTGCAAATAAACTAGTCGGAAATATATTCTCTCTTTGGGACGGAAAACATCTAGCCATAGCGTGCGATGCCAAGGATTGTCGATTGCTTCCCTTTAAACAAACATTTATTTGTCCCAAGCAACATAGCAAATTTAGCTTTGCAGATGAATAGAGTTTTTCGGAACGGAGTGATGTGCCGAACGAATTTGTAGAAGCTGGCTGGTCTTTAAAACGAGCCGTCCGGTTCAAACGAGCAGCGTCGTTGCAACATTTCCAGCCCCACTTGGGTGGCGTCTCCAACAGAATCATCGGGGAGAGGGCGGTTTGGATCCTCACAATGGCGATGCTCAGAATTCATAATGAAGAACGGGGCGACAAAGGGCACTATTATAATCGGACAGCCCTCGTTTCACTGACCCAAGCCGTACGGACAGAGAGTTCTGGTTCGTTCAACGGGAAAGCGACGGTCCGAACGGCCCTGTGGAGCTGGGCCATAATCAAACCATTCATCGTGGAAAAATCCGACCGAGAGTTTCCCCTTCTAATAGAGGGTGAAATCTCCGTCCTCTGGAAATCCTTGATCAGCATAGTCTTACGCACACAACCATATATTTCGCTGGAATCTCGTCTTTGTGCCATCGACTCCCCCTGCACAAACCACCCACCACCCACCAGGGTGAAGCATATCAAGTCACACACCATCGTAGTAAGCGGCGTCGTCACCATCGTCGAATCATGCACCATCTTTATTTTACCCTCATGTAGCTCTCGTGTGGGTCGCCGCCATGTTGGAACTAACATACACATACACCCACCCACATAGAAACACCCGTCCGGTACGGTTGCAGGAACCCGGGATGAGAACACACAGCACTTCTTTTTCCCATTCCGTGGCCACATCCGGAATGGATAAATTCCAAGCAACCAACTCTCCGGGTGTGGACCGGGCAAAAACGGACGTACCGAACGTGAGATGGCCAGATAAGGGATCTTCGTCCGAAATAATGCGCTGCAATTAAATGGAATGAGCCTTGGAATACGTTCCACCCCCGTGGTCGTCCGGGGTGGGTTCGCCGTCTCTTCACCCCGGAGGGATGGTTCGGTGTTGCGGAAATGCGAATGCCCGAGGCTAAGCTGTGCGCTTGGGCAGTCATCCCCGATCCGGGTTCGTCCTCCTTCCCTGTAGACCCACAGTAGACAACCAACACCACCACCACCTCCACCCAACGTAAAGGCAGGCGGGCTTAGGGGAAAACGGAAAGCCGAAAATTTATATTCTAGAAATGTTTTTACTCCTTTTTCTTCCACCATGGCCCCGAAGGGAGGAGGTACGGGAGGGAAGCACGGGAACCTAGATACCTCGTTCTCGGGCACAGATTCAGATATCCTTCGGCCCGGAAGCGCCGGTGTGGTTCGGAACCGGGGGCCCGCGTGGAAAAGGTGGTTCGTTTTATTTTTCCTATCTTTTTCGCAGGCGTTGCATATTTTAGAACCAGATAAGAGACCGGTCGGCCACTGGCAACCCCATGTCCCGAGATGTCGGCGATGGACGTTGATGGGCAGAAGGGGTTCTCGGGCCCGAGTGGCGGCGGGAAGCAGTTGGAGTCGGAGGAGATGGATAAAAGTAAAGGGATATATCTTCCATCCGACGGTTCAGCAAACTAACAGATCTAGTCTCTTTTTCCCCATTGGATAACCTTTTCCGTTTCTGGGCCTGTGTGCGCCCGGGCGATAGTATCCCTTCCGGCACGGTTGGCAGCCGGGAGTCGGGCAAGCTTTGCAGTATAGTTAAAAGGGATTAATAGGAAGTATGCTAGTGGCCGGTTCGCCACCCTCACCCGCCCACCGCTTTCTTGCACGACCTCCATGAAACGCCGTGCCGCAGGATGCGCAGCGCAGGAAAAGTAATTTCCATTCGAAGTGATATCAAATTCCTCAAAAGTTACGCCACGTTTGCATTTCGCACCGGCGATGGCGCTAAGAGTTCTTACCTTTTTTTTTTTTTTGGGAGGTGTTTGCCCTCCCCGGTTCAATTTCTAGCATAAACGTAATTTAGCAAGTTACAAAACGTACGACGGACTGCAGAAGGTGGTGAAGGAGAGGGGTGAAGCGAAAATTTCTGCTTGGTTAACTATTTTTCGAGGCGGAAATTACATTGCCGTGCTTTGCGGTCGGAAAACTTTCCCTGCACCGTTTCGACCAGATTTGGAACCATAAATACTATAACTTTTATCCAACTTCGTGGTAGTAGCCATTTTTGCTTGTGTTCAGCTAGTTTGTACAACCAATTGTGGAAGGTAAGCAAGAAGAATTTTCTGAAATAAACTTAACACAGAAAGAACAATTAACTGAAAGTAGCAACACTTTCTCATAAACTTGCATTTAATATCTATGTTGTATTCAAAAGCTTTTGAAAAATTTAGATCTAGCAAGGGTGGTTTAAAATATCATGATAGTATTAAAAGTACAGAGTTTTTTTGAAACTATAGAATAAAAGTTTGTTGATAGGCTTCTGTATAATTAAATTAAATTTCAGCAAGAAGAAGTTTTAACAACCATTATTAAATTTCACATCAACCAAATAGAAAATAAATGAATAAACAAGCTATGAAAAATACCTACATTTACTAACATAAAATATAAATTTACGATAATCATCATGCAAAACTCCAATGTGTTACTTTCCGATCCAAATTTTAGAACATTTTAAACAAAATAAATCTACAGCGTTTCATCTGCGGTAGGAGTCGAATCAGTTTTCCGAAAGCGAATCTGCATATAGTCCATCCTCTCCTCCCTCCATCCAACATTCTACCACTCTACTGGCCAGCATCAACATCAAGGTGGAGCTTGAAAATCTTTTGAAACGCTCATTAAATAGCGCATGAACAAATTCGACCCCACGGATGAGCGCGCATGGCCATCCATCATCCCTGTCAGGGCGAGTATCTTTCTTTGCCGGCAAGGGGGCGGGGAGAAGCAGCGTCCTACAATGCATTAGATATGAGCATAATTACCCTTCTATAAATATAAAATCGGTACGCTTGCCAAAGCTCCAACGCGACCGCTGGCATGACCGGTGTCAGGGCAACAGATTTTCATCATCGGGACCTGAAAACATTCTTCTCCATCCGAATCCCAAACTCCGGCAAAGGGTCACTCGTTTGAAGTGTATTAAACACACTCCTCCTTGAGCTCGGAAACACACAGCTAAACGGGGCAACGAACGCGCTGTCGATTTTTCCATCAACCCAGAACGAAGAAGGGACGGCTACTCAAGTTGAACGTGGACGAGGCGGCGAGGAACGAAAGCGGCTTTCCACACTTGGAAAAATGAGTTTTCAAAAACAGGCCAAAATACAGGGCACACCGTTTTTCTCGCAGGCACATAACAACACACACACACACACGGCAGGGTCGTGTGGTGGGGTTCGCTTTTGGGTAGCGAAATAATATTTAAACATTCATGCTCCTCTGATCCTTCGCCTACCGAAGCGGATATAATGGAGGCATCATATACAAATAAAGGGGGCGGATGTTTGAATGGGTGGCATACAAGAAGTGACCTTGCGGTTACCTGGCACGCCGGGTTTCGCGAACGAGTCACCGGGAGTTCTTCCCACACGAGATTTTCATACTCCAGATACGGCCGGAGAGCAATTGCCTTCCAACGAATTTAGAATCTACACAATTTTATTTCTGGTGAACGATAACAAAAATAACTAAATTTTTGCACTATTTAAATCTTCCAGTTTAACTAAGGTTATTAATTTAAAATTAAATATTCAAAATGTGCAGGTGCCAACATTGTTTTTTTAAAATTTACTTTGAATGTAGACTGTCTAAAAATCTTTGCATAAAATGACAATGGACCTCATTTTGCTTGAGAATTTCATGTTTTTCTTGACAATATAATGCAAATATTTTTCATTATCTTTATTTAACAAACCATGCCTATTCCTACAATGGATTCTACAAAATGTTAAAAACACCACACACCCCTTAAATGCGTTTTATTTGTAACTTTCTTCCGTGTCCATCAGGGGGATAATTTAATTTAAAAGTTTTGTAGGAAAACACAATAAAATGGGATGAAATATTAAAACGCCAACTTTGCTGCATAAATAACGCAACCCATTTCAAGTAGTTAGTAGTTCGTTCAACTTCCGAACCATTACCGTTGCTCCCCCAGGGGAAAAGCTCCTCTTTTTTCTCCATGGGGGGTGTATTCCTTCCTTCATCTCTGCTCCACCTTTTCCTTCTTCTTTTGCGATAAAACAGACACTTTCTGAAGTGCCTCTCTCAAAAGTGACTAACGAATAAAATAAAATAAAAAGACCCAAGATAAATGGTTTCGTTTTTGTCTGGAAGTGTTTCTCACTTCTTTCCCGCTTACTCCTCCCGTCCTAACGCTCCTCCATTTTCCCAATCCTTTCCCGGTAGCGTCTCTTCATTAATGACGCCGATGCGGATGATGACGCCACCGACATCGTTGACAGTGCGAGCGGAAGTGGACGCTTTCTGGAGAAGTTTCGCTTTCCCGAAAGGGATCGTGAAGCGGATCGTATTTTCCATGCACTTGTCTTCTGGACTGTCCTTCTCTACATGCTGTGATGCTTTTCCATCTGGGAAGGAGCCTCCGGGTGGGGGTCTCTTCGGCGCCCGTCCTTGCCCTCTGACCAGGTACGCCTCGTCCAGGGTTCAGAAAAGTTAAATTATAAAAGTGCCGTTTCCTTCCGGTGGTTCCCCTTGAGAATACCTTCTCTGCTCTTTGTCCACCTTCCGAATTTGCCTGTGTCCTGTAGACCACATACAAAAACACACACACAAGCGCGCTAGGATCGTTGGGTACGATGAAAAACTTTTCCGGTGCTTTTTTCTAGCAACTCTCTGTTCATTAGAATTTTAAACATAATTTATTTCTCGCTTCCAACAACGAGAACCTTCATTAGATATTCTAGACAAGCATCCTCGAGTCCCTCTCCTTACGCCTCCCATGGCTCCCTTCTTCTTCTGGCTCTACGCTTGCCACTAGTGGCTTGGCAACGGTTTGGCAGCCAAAGTTTGCTTTTCTGGCACTGACGCCACAGAAGACATAAAATCCCCCGAGCTTCCTGAGCGCCTTTTTCCAATTTCCTCGGTCGAACGGACGAACGGATAAATCCATCCGCTGGAAAAGAAACATGCACAGCTCGGCGGCCATCGTTCCGGTGGACGGGAAAATGGCAAGCCACCGGGGCAACTGCCCGTGGCGTAAGCTTATTCACTGGAAAAACAGGGTCCCACAAGATAAAATGACTTCGAGCGTCGCCGACCCCAAGCGACCTGAGGATCCGCCATCCGTTATCTAACCAAGATAAAGTGGTGTTCTCGATTTAGCTTGCATAAGGGGTGGTGCGATTGCCCACTGGTGATAGCATTAGTAGAGAGATTGAGTGAAAAAAAACGAATGAATCCGTTGAGGAAAAACCAACACTTCCTATTCGACTATAACTGGTATAATATTTGTCCGTTCGAATCATGCTCAATGGCAGAGGATAAATCACGCCTGGGCAGCTCATTGATCTACTAGATTGGTACGCTACTTTCTTTTTTATTGCTTTATATAATTTCAGAAAAAGAGTATTGCCAGTTTCAACTCAAGTTTGTTGTAAATATGCATGTTAAGTGCATAATTTCTTGTATGGTTAAAAATGTCAAGTATCCTAAATGATTCATACATCATTCGAAGTTCAGGAAAGTTTCATAAATCTCTAAAGCTGCATGGATTTGTCAACTAACCAAGCAAGATAAGAAGGCTTCAATTTTTAAATCCTCTAACTTGGAGTAATCCATATGTGGAGACACGAATGGATGGCAAATCTTTATAAAACTGAAGTGATTCATAAAAAATTGATCAAACATTGAAGAGCCTTCATTCAGATTTGTGACTCCCGATCTGACTTACCCAAGGCTAATTCGATATTTTCTATACTGATATAATTGGTTAGCATATCAGGAAGCAATGTAACAAAAATATTTTAGTACATTTCCTCGTTTTTCATGTAGATTAATACACAAGTATATAATGGTTTTTACATTAGAAATATCCACGCTGAGAAATTTGCCGTATCATTAAAGCACAAACGATTGTAATTAAAATTGAAAACAAACTAAAACAAACGCCCCAGTAAACGCGTCCGTCAGCACACTTTGCTGTCGCATTATCCCCGTGAGTTCAAACATTGCGAGTATCTGTATCATTTATCATAATTACGCTAAATCGTGAGGATTTAAAAATTGCTCCCATCCGGCAGAACCCGTTCCCGTAACGGTACCTGCTTCCTTACGCGGCAATGTTCCTTTCGGTTCTAATTTCACATGGTGCCCACGCACCCTTACCCAGCCCAAGGGCGGTCGGGAGAAAAACACGTTCGGGAGAAAAAATATTGCGCAAATAATTAAGGAAAATAAATGAAAATTTCTCTGACATGTTTCTGATACCGCCACCACCCGCTTCTTTTCCGTCGTGGGCCAGCGAGTTTGGTCCCGGGCCTGCAAGGGCTTTCTTTTCCCCCACCCCTGCCCCTGTGCAACCCCACGGCGGTGTGATGTGTTGGCAGAATTCGCAGCATAAAAGAACTCTGGCCCAACTACACGTTGGATACGGCTGCAAACATAATCCGACACAGAGCAGAGAAGCGACCCTCGCACGACGCCAAGGGTTGGTTTTCCCGCTGGTTCGCTGGAATGAGTGGGTCGATATGCGGCCGGCAAGGCACCAACTGTGGCCCCCTTTACCCGGGGCAACCGACCGAACTGGGGAATGCAAAGCAGTCATAATAAGGATCCTAAAACTTTTACCATCGCGCTCAAAGCGAAGGCGAATGTATGCCGGGGCTTTGTTGTTTCCCGCGCGTGTTCCGGCGCACGGTGGGAGGCAAAGGGTTTCGCATTAGGAAGGTTGTGCTTAGGCAGGCTGGGGCCCGGCCTACGACGGTCGGTTTTGCGCACGAAACGGTCGTCGGACGCTGTGGCCATTCGCCTCATGTTTATGTTGTTTGCCAAAACCTTTTTCAAAAATCCTTCCATGGCCGCGTTGAGATTCGCTGCTGGCGTTTGCATGTCAGCCCCTTTTTTCACCCCTCCTCCCTGAGTGAATCCCAGAAGGATCTAAGGACGCAGTTGGAAGAGGCCGCGATGTTACTGCAAATTATCCGAACGATATAAAAGAAACTTTTTCTGAACCCTTTTTTCCACCCACTTTTTTATGCCGTGGAGCACTGATGTGGATATCGTCTGTTACTCCGTTTCCTGCACCTCTTCTCTCGTCCCACCCGCTCATAAAGTTGGCTTGGTAAGGGAGTTTTTTGCCCTCCGAACGGTATTTTTCCTAAACCTGCCTTTACACCGCCTGACAGGCAAATATCATGAACATGCCAAGAACGGCTCGGCACCCTTTTGGGAAGGCCACCTCCCACGCGCACGGGGTGTGAGAAGCTGCCATTTGGAGTTTGTGGGATCTCCCGGTGTTACCAATCGGCATCTTTCAGCCGGAGAGTGGTGCGGTGGTTCGGGGTTGGCTCATTTTCTAACCCAAACAATGTCCGGCCAACCGGAGAACCCGATGTACAGATAGCGGACAATTTATGCAAATCATTTCCGCCTTTCGGGTTTCGCGCCTCGCGGGCGGAGCCGAAATAATAAGGCCGCTTTACGACGCGCGTGTCCGTTGCGAGGAGAAAAGGAAAATTACCTTTTAATGCGAAGGTTTTTGTAAATGTAAAATGTTTTCGGGAGAAGATTGTTCAGTGGGACATTGTCTGTGCATAACGGTTGAAACGAGATGGACAATGTTTATTTTATTTTGATTGTTCATTGCTTTTTAAAACATACAGTTTTCGTTTCGGGAAAATGAAAAACCCATTCTTTGTCAATCAAATTAAGTTCCATGAAATGCCAAATTTTTCACTTACGTTAAAAACATGTTTGTACAATGCTGTTTTACCATAAATGTTCTGATAGTACCTACGCGTTGTAAGTTGTTGTTGTGTAAAACTATTTCTTAGAATCAACTCATACGCGTTTTAATTAACGGAATTTCCAACGTTTGAAATACCTGAATTGCAATCGTTGTTTCTGGTTTCGATTTCCACGGTATTTAGATTCGTTTCCACGGAACAATTTTCCATCGGACCAGTTCACGGGAATAGATGTTTTTACTTTCAGTATTTATTTTACAATTCCCGAATGAATGAATGTGGATCTTGTGTTGTTCAATCCCACCGACAGCGCTCCGTAACGAATGCCGATGCCGGGTATCATGTCCGGTACATTTCCACGAAGTTTATGTTGATCCGACCTGGCTGGACCGGTGACCCCGACGCCATCGCGTTGTGCGTTCGTCCCAGCGATCAGGCCAAAACCGGCACGTCACTGGAAAATGCCTCCAAACGCTCGCGCTCTAGCTGGCTGGCCCGTTAATAAAACAACGAAAACAAACCACCATCAATTGCACATTGTCGATGATCGTTCCGTTTTTCGCCGACAACCGGGTCGGGCTTTTCCCAGCCTTCGCGCAGCGCTTGGGAGAATGGACAACATTTTTCGTTGATCGAGTCTTTGTTTGTTTTTTTGTATTTCCGACGATCGAAGGACGGGAGAGACCACCGTTGCTGGCGTTGGAGCCATCCGGCAGCGAACCGGAAACGCTCGATTAAAAAGCAAAACACAACCACTCTAGGTGAAGGACACACCCGATGCCCCGGCAGGCCCGTGATGGAAATGTGTTTGCTTTCTATTTAATTTTATTTTATTCATTCGCAGTCATTTTATTTATGAAGCTCCACGTCCACTTCCACAGATGGCTTTGCCGTAATGCACCGTGCAGTTTTCGGACGGAGGGCTATTATTTAATGCTTGTCCGGTCATTTTCGGCAGGCGCTGACCTATCGGTTGATCGTCTGGACGGAATTATTTCGGAAACAATTAACATTTTCTCCTCAAACGGTACCGTAAGGGTGATGAAATTAAAGCCAACCCCCAGGCGTTGGGAAACAATTAATTGAAGGATAAATTTAGTTTATCATATTTAATCTGTTTACTAACCATCTTACTATGCTTAATGTTTGTTTCATTGTACAGAGAATTTTTCTGCTAGTCAATCCCTAGTTCCATAAAATATCCTTGTCTTTACAGTATACCATCTTTATACATTGTAGAAAAAACTTGCTACCAAATGGAACAATTTTTATCATTCAGCAAAGTCCCTTAAGTTTGAAGGAAACACAAAAATCCATCCACGACCAACGTTACGTGAATGTTGAGGAAATAGATACGTATATTGCTGCACGATACGAAGTGCCATTAGGTTCGCGAGCTATCTCGCAGACATTGTGCACTTCTGGCGCCCGCTTCGCATCAACTCTCCCACTCCTCTGGCCTCAAAAATGGATACTTTCTTTCGGTATCACTTGGCAAAAAGGGGTAAAAAACCGGACCGGGGCTAATAAAAGGGAAAAGCCTTCTGGCATGCTGTGGATTGTCGCTTTTTCAATGGTTCTTGTTTTTTTCCGAAACCCGCGCCATGTTAAAGAGCCCGGGAAGAACATAAGAGTGCATTTTTCGCGCACAGTAGCTCCGTGGGTCTCGCTGGTGCTGCTTCCGCTTCCTGCTGCTACTCGAAGGTGCATCTGCACTTTGCTTCAAGTGTACCCGAGCGCACGTGAAATCCGTCGTTTTCGGGAGCGACCGGTTTTTTGTCCTGCTACACAACCCGCTCATCGATTGCCGGAGGGGATTGGGCACGAATGGCCTACAAGATGGATCGATCGGCAATACACAAAAAAAAAAAAAAAACAGGGAAAGCCGGTAGATTTTCCGCCTGCAAATGCACCCGACTGGCGTTGGCCGTCTCCAACGGTCTTGCATTCGGTGGTCGATGAGTTGCGATGCAACGCACAAAAATATGCCCCTTTAGATTAATGCGTCCCGGAGCAATGGCGCGAAGGGTTCGCCGTTTTGGGGCGTTTCGTGCGTTTCGACGTTCGTCCAAGATAAAGCGGAGAAGACCGTGAGCGAGGCGTATCTAAACGCCGCGAATTCGATTAAAAGCGAACGTGCACATTCCATCCAAAAAGAAAGGACATACGGCTGCTGCAAATCCTGATAGCCCAAGCGCGTTCTTTCGCGATTCTTGTTGGTGGCAGACGGAGGGTTTTATGGTTCCGCTGTTTTTTTTTTTTTGACATGCAAGACATGCATCGGATGCATGCATATGCATCAGTGTGACTTCTGTCCGATGTTGCTGTTCGCGTTATTTTAGGAGTTTCATACAAATATTTTAGTATTTTCAAATTAGAAAAAATAGTTAATTTTGCAAACCTCTGCCACTCAGGAGCTAAGTTAGTAAGATTAAAGACTAAGAGACTCAATTAAAATGTTTGGTAAATTTCAAGACAGATTTAAATAAGAATACCCACTTATATCTGTTTTCAAAATATTTGTTAATATCCAACGTTGAAAACAAAGTCTGGAATAAATTTTAGAAAAGAAAATTATTCCACGAAGAACACGTAAATTTCTCCTCGGTGGATAAGACTGAAGGTGCGTCGGACATTTTCTTCGTTTTTTTTTGTCGCCAGCAAAATACATTGCGCACCATTTCAAGAAAAAATCAAATCAACGAAGAAGGCTTGAAAAGACCTTTTTTCATCAGTGCACCAATGTGCAGCCGCATGTGCAACGGATATCTGGCCAAGGGTTCCCCCGGTGAAAGATGGAAGAGCCAAACGGGCACAAAAAAAAGAAGCCCCTAAATTCCCGTTTCCTTGTTGAGTGCACTTTTGCATTTCGCGTTTCGCGCGGACAAGGCAAACGCGAACGTCATTCGTTGTTTCGCGTTTCGTTTTAGTGCCTTGCAATGCATCGAAACAAGGTGGAAAACGGTAGTTGCGGAAGGGTGCAGGAAGCGTGACGCGGTGTGAAGATAAAAGCCTACCTAACGATCGGTTGACACACTCGCACACGCACGCACAGTCCTAGGTAAGTGCGCAGGCATATGAAGGCCTCGGTAGGCGAGCACACATCCATGCAGAGTGCGGCAGCATAAAATCAGGACTTTCCACTGATGACTGCTTCATCAGCGCACCACCAGCCCGCACCTGACCCCCGCGGCTCCCCCTCCCCTTTGGCCACAAGCCGTCAAATTGCAGCGAGTGAACCTAGCGGACAGATTGCACCTTTTTCCGCCGCGAACGCGGAAACCCGCGAAACGAGCACAAAGCGCACGGCGAAAGAAACCGGAAAAAAGTGCACACGCACACCGCGCACTTCCACGCGACCATATCCGCTTCCCTTCCGCCGGGCTCGTGCGCTCGCTTTAATCGAGGGAAGGATTATTTTCCCCCATCTTTCTGTCCCCGGTGGGGTTTTTCCCCCTTTGTGACGAGGCATTTCCCGGTTTTTCTTGACCAACGGTCCCGCTCGACGCGTTTCTTCGACGTTCGCAATGCACGGGGAATGTTGCACTCGACGCATCGCTGCATCCGTGCGCGCTCGAAGCCAACGTTCGCGGTTGCTTGCACTGATTCCGGTCTTTGCCATCGCGAAGGAAACGGACGGCGTCGACGCCTTGACGGAGAAATTATTCCAATTGAACATGCACGTTCCTGCTGTCCATGGGAAACCTTGTCTTTGGGAGGGCTTTAAATGACAAAGAGTGATGCCTTTTCTGATGGACAGGAATAGACTAATTGTAGCAGACATCATTTACGTTTCGAGGCTGGTGATTGCAGTTTTATTGTCTTACAAGAAATGTTTGGAAACTGGACGATAGTCAAGTGAAAATCTTAAAGCACATTTTAAGAAATTATTGGAAATTAATTCTGTTAGCAAACTCTTGGCGAATGTTTGCTCTACAGTAGCTTTATTATAGAACAAAACAACCGTTAAAAGAACGGTTGTATCCCATGTCGCAACGGACAAAGAAAAGTGGAAAAGTTTTACTGCTTCCAGCTTCCACTAACATGTATTTGTTACGCTTCCCTTAGCCTCCAACCCCGCCAGTAAGCATTCCTTGCTACTACCTTCCCTCAGCAAACCACTGCGGAAGCGATAAGAGTAACTAATTACTTCAATTATCTGCAACTATTGCCAGCACGAGTATGCCGTGGGCAGCAGAAATCCGGCAGGTTCTGGGTGACCACCGGGTGCCGTTGGACAGGATAAAAGGTGGTCGTCGTTACCGAGTGCTTCGTAGCACTGCCCGCAGATATTTTTCGAAAATTTATCGGTCCGCTTGTTTCTAGAGCTTTTGTTAGATTTTGTATGTTTTTCGTTCTTTTCTATCGCCCGGCTTGCTTTTGCATTACTGAGCTTGGGAGTAAAAACGTGGAATGGAACAGGTTCCCTGTTTGTGATAAGCAAACGACCCCCGGGTCGTGTTGGTATGGGGTTACGTTAATGGCTGAGGGTAGCGAATGAGGCTGGGCGAGCATTAAAGTGGTTACGAAAAAGTCCCGGAAAAAGTAGTTTAGAAACTTCCCATGAAGAAACAGAATTGATAAGTCCATGGTTTATACAACTGAAAGTTACTTAATTATTTGCACTAATCCGAAAACTAAAAAAGGTCACAAATTTAATACGTCAAAAAAAAAAGAATATGAACAGAATATGAACAAAACTTTGTCAGAATCTTTGCAGAAATTGTCAGAAGAACTGTGTCAGAATATGAACTAAACTTTTTTATTCAACTAAGAACAGAAATTTAAACTATGAGAATCTTTTTATAATTCACTTGAGAGAATAATTCATCCTCTAGCTTTAATTGTGCAATTAAATTCCGTCCAAACATACCCCAGAATTCATCCGGCTCACCTGCATCTGGTTAAAGCAGGTATTGATTTTCAATCGACATCCAACGACGAAACCCTCCGCCATCCGTTTTCCACTACCGTTTCCCCCCCACTGTGACCTTTCGCTTTCTCCTACCCAGAAAACGAAAAAGAAACGCACGAAACCCAAGAAGAGCGGAAAACGCGCGCGCGCCCGTGTCGACGCGACTTGAAGGAAAATAAAGAAACGAGTCCCTTATCAGGTGTTGCAGCGCGCCATTCTTCGGTTTCCGGTGATGCCCGAAATGAATAAATATTTGCCATCAATAAAATCAATAATTATCGTCCCGCTGGAAACATGTGTCGCTTACTTTGGCGCGCTGCTTTCGGGCCGCACTAACACGCGCCCTCCGTGTGTATGTCGTGGTACGTTGTTTATGTACCGGGAAGACGAGGTCCAAGGGATGGTTGGTTCTTTTTATCGTCCTTTTGGGAATGGAGCTCGTCTATTTGCAGACTGGCGAGGAAGTTGGAGTTTGCAAATAGAATCCTAAACAACGGGAAAACGCTATCGTGGGGCAATTGACAATTATTCACACATTCAGTCGTTCATTCGTTCACGGGTAGTTTTTCCCTTACAACTGAAATAATGAGCTGTTTCACTTCCGGTGCTTAGGATTTCGTAAAATATTTTCACCCCATTCTTAGTCCCTAAGCAGAAAGGAAAAACTCTCCCACCAAAACGGGTCGCCATTTCCACAGGATGGTAAAGGAGGCATTGACAAATATGGTGGCTTGCGAGCAGGTGCGCACTAAGTCCTTAAAACTACACCAACACATGCGTGCTGGGTGTCTTGTGTTCGTGAGCGCACCACGCGAACACGAAGAAATGCCGAACGAAATATTTGTGTGGAACATAAAAGTGTGCGTTGGTGTTGAACATAAATAGAAATAAAGTTTTACGAGTTCGAAAACAAAAAAATCTTGCTCCCGCTGGAATGGGAAAGGCACAAGATAAATTCCTCGCCAGTGAAGCAATGGATCCGGGAGAGAACTCATTTGACGCACACGAGCGCACGAAAGGACGGACTCCGCCATCATCCCGGAAAGCTGGAGGGAAAACACAATCATCTCACCCTTTCCCGGTTATGTACAGCATCACCGACCGGTCGCCATGCAACCCCCGCGTAACCCTCATAAAATCATGGCCGGGATTTTCTCCCGTGCAGACAGGCACACACACGCACACAATTGTAAACACAGCAACTGGCCTGCCAACGGGAGGTGTGCATTTTCGCGAGCTGCGCGGGGAAGCGGCCATAGTTCCTTTTTTCCCTTTTATTAACCAGAACTGCTGCCGCTAACTACTGACGCAAAAGCCACCACCACCGCACACGACCGCTTCCTCCCTCCCTCTGAAAGCACGAGTAGTGACGGGAAAAATGGGAAAACGGAGGGAAAAACCCGAACCACGCTTCTCTCGCCTCCGGTCGGTCGTCTTTTTTCTAACCAATTCCAGCGTGCGCAATGTAGGTGGAGCTTAAAAATTCTCCTTTTTTCTCGCTTTTCCACCCGTTTCGTTGTTTTTCTAACCAATTCGGCCATGTTTCTTTTTTTGCCCATTTTTTCGGCCCGGACGTGCGTCCCGTTCGCCACGACGGAAGCGGTTCGCTTTTTCTTTCCCTCGCTCGGTGCCTTGTTGGTGTCGTTGGTTGTTCGCTGGCCATGTTCCATTTACCTGCCTTGGCGCCGCTAGCGCCCAGTGGGATGAGTTTGGGGTTGGGATTTCTTTTTTCATCGGCATTTTCATTTTCTTTTACCTTTTATGTATTCTTTTTTTCTATCCACGGGAGGAATTTTGCCTTTCCTCCCGTTTGCTGGTTTTTGTTTTGCAATGTTTTGAAACGGTCTTTTTTGTTTGGTAAAACAAAATTTCAGCTCCACTCACCACTGCGGGGGAGTTTTTCGCACCGCTTTCCCGTTTGGCGGTAAAATTGGGCATCGCGATGATGGATGGCTCGCTCGGAGCGCGAGTGGAGAGTTTTCATCGCTTAGATTAACATTATGTAAAAACGGAATATGGAAACTATCCTATTTCGAACGCTTTCCTAAACGAGCGTCTAACGAACACTATCGAAATGGGTTTCAGTAGTGTGCTTGTTTGATAAATCGCGTACATGCTCGAGAGCAAGTGGTAGTCGGTGGAGAATATGTATATATAGAAGATCAACAACCAACTAGGTTTGGCTAGTTACTAGTCTATAAACCAGCAACCAACATTTACCACATTGCCGTCTGCCCACATCGCTCTTCAGCGTGACTATGGGACATTTTTCCTCTTGCTCCTACGTCTTGGACAAATTCAATCAATTTTCAAATGAGTTAAATCCAAAATGTTAAACATGAGTATCAAGATTAAAAATTGTAAACTTAAATAGGCGTTCCTTTTCGTTATTGAAAAATGAGCGTGCTTAGTCAAGAATCTAAGTTGTAAGTAAATTTCTAAATTAAATTGTTATAAGCTTCGAGGGTCTAGCATACTAAATTTGAATATCTTTATCATTTTGACCGAGTGACGAAACTTATTCCCACGTTGCTATGTAATCTAAACGTGTTTATTCGTCTGACTTTCATTCTACACTTCTCTTCGCCTTCGACTCGGTAATTTCCGTACATACCAGGCAACTAAATAGAAGTTAACCAAGCATAATGTTAGAGCAAGGGACTTTTGTTTTGAAGCAAAAACGGACGTTAGTGTATATTCCACACACGCGTCGCTCCAATTAAAATGAATAAGCCTTGCTGAACAACATTTTGCTGGAGAATAAAGATCTATCGCGCCCAGCGATGCGTAAAATGCACGAGATTTGGTGTGATATTTCCGTGACATATTCTTCACATCGATAGCTATCGATGGAGCATGACACAGGGAGACTCCGATCGACAAGTGCTCTTGTAATTAATGATATTGCATGGACGAGCGATCATCAGCACCGTTGTTGCCATCTTTTTGCCTTTTCCTATGACAAGTTTTTTAGTATGTTACATTAAAGAATATAGAATCAATCTACATTTTATAATAGAATTTAAAGAATAGGAAAACAAAATGGTATACATATTGGTATAGGAGAATTAGAATAAGAATAATTTAGTACCGGTCTTTTCAGGTCAAATGGATTTGTTTTTTTCTTGGGGCAATATTCTTCAAAATGATAGCTAAGATGAGTAAATCATAATTTTTTTGACACTATTATTAGCAATTGTAAATTTTACAGTCAATGTTTATATCGAAACAAAATAAAATCACATTTCATTGCGCTTAAAAACCGGTGGTTAGACAGTAACAATGGTTTGAAAAGAAGGAGCAAACATTGAAAAAAAGATGTTATTCATATCATTTCAATTGATTGTTGTAAGTAATAAGGTGTGTAAGGCTCCAGCAAAGGTCCTTCAATCGCTTCCTTCCTTCACTCGCTCGTCCCAACGTTTGACGCCATAATAAAGGAAGCTGGAAAAAGGATTGCTCGACGAAAGCTTATGTTTCGGCTGCTATCCGATAGAGAACGCTCGCGTTGCCCGGAACGTGTCAGCCGCACGAGTCGACGAATCCTTGTGAAAACCAGTCGCTCTGCGGTGCACCCATATATCCTCGCATCCCCCGAGCCAAAGGACTACGCTGTCTTAAACCATTTTTCCAGGGACGACGGTTTTTTTTTAACTCCCCATAACAAAAATACCGAGCTGACCCCCAGCTTCTGCCCGCACCGTAGCACACGCACCACGGTATTTTGACGGTGTCACCCTCGAAGAGAGAGAAAAACGGGTGAACCCGCACATAACCGTTTTCACTCACCCTACGCACGCACATAAACACGCGTGGGGTATATACCGAACCGTCCGAGGGGGTGAGAACTGGTTCTCCCCTCCCACCGTAGACACCCTCCAAGGCAGAAGACCCCTCACATCACGACCCCCCGAAAAACGAACAACAAAAACCTGGCCCACCCAGCTATCGCGCACCCAGGGTTTCGCGAGGGCTGATATGAACCTGGGAGAGCTGGGAAGAGAGCAAAAAAAGGACACCCAAAATAAAATGAAGGAAAAAAAATGCGTCGGCATTTTTCACCGCGCACATTTCACCCACCCACCCAACCCAACCGCGAGTACATAAGAACCGAAGAGTTCTGCCCGGCGGATAGTGGGTGGTGGCCGTGCACACACGCACACACGATCGGACGCACCGCAGGGCCGCGTGGCCGCGTGTGTTGGTGAGCGCGAAAACGCGGCACTTTCGGCGGCCATCGGTGGCCTGGCGCTGATGCTTCGCGATCCCTAAGAATCCCGAATGTGCGACGCGTCGCGAAAATCGAACGCGTCCATTGGAGTCCCGTGGAGTTGATTACTGCATTTTCATTTTTATAAGTTTTTCGGTGCGAAATTTTTTATTTGTCCTGCTGTGGTGTGTTTTAACAAACAAACTCTAATAAAAATGTCAACGAGTGAAAAATTCCATGGGAAATAAAGGAAGGAATCGCCCCAAGTCCGGTAAGTAGCGAAAGTGCCTTCTAGCGTGGGGTTTGCCGGTACCGAATCGGAGCCGAATTTCCTCCCCAGGGTGCCTTGTGAAAGTTTACGTTTTCCAGTGACATAAAATTACGTGTTAATGATAAGTTGCGTTTCAAGTGTTTCAAAATCTTACAACCTGTTTTTGAAAAGATCCTCCACCGCCAACGTGAGGCTTGGTTTAACGTGTTGCTCCATAATGCTGTCATTATTGTGGCGCACTTTTGCACGTGCTGAATTACGAGCCCGTCGGTGCATCCGGGGAAGGTCGTTGGTGCATGGTGGAAGAAAACCCGGAATAAAATGCCGAAAAATATATCATTATAAAAACGCATCCTTTCGCCCCTCTCGCTCTCCAGTGCCGGCTCAACAACCGTGCGCCAGAGGGAGACATCACCATCTCACGCGACCCACCGGAGGTGCGGAAAAGGGCGGGGAGAACAGAAAGCAATGTGTCGTATTATTTTTTTAATTATATATAATAATGGTCGCATAGCAAAAGCGACGAAAACAAGCAAAATACTATGCAGTATTATGGCCCGTTTGTAGGGTCTGATTTTTTGGCAATATGCACCATGATGAGCACCGGCACCCGGCCACGACACCTTCTTCCGCCCGAATGCGCCAACGAGCGCGTGGTTGACCTTTTTTTACTTCATGGCTTTGTTTTTCACCGTCTGATGGTTTATCAATGTGCTGTTTAAATTTTCACTCTCACCTACATTTTCGGAACATTTTGGTTTTATTTTACCACGTTCGCAATCCCCATCGCTCGCTCGCTATATAATGAGCAAATGCAGACACCGTGTTGCATCGCGTTGATTAACGATTCTTGTAGTTTTATTTTCGGTTATTTTCACTATTTTATTTGCACAATCAGCTGTTTTGGAGGTGTTGCTGCATTGGCCGGGAGATGTTTTGGGTTTCGCCGGTGAGAAAGTTACTTAGAATATTACGATTTATATTTTTGCTCGACAACAATGAATCTGTTCCTCGTTTTTTTTTTAAATTTTCTTTTATATTATTGAAAATGGGGAAAACTTAAACCATTATTTGTTTTGCTTCTCTGTTTTTGCTGTATGCCCAAACGATTTGCTAATGAGACAATACTGACCACCATCGCGGTTCAGATCAAACAAATCGTTCCATCCCCAAAAACCAATTTAGACACCTCTCACCTCCCTCTCCCCACACCTTCCTTCCCCCTGATCCACAGCTGCAACGTTCGGTCTGCTAAACGCATCCCACAGAACGGCGGCGGCTCTAATCCCTTCAACACTACTGCCAATAATAAAATCAGTCGCACAAACGCGCCATCCCCAGCCCTAAAACGCGATTCAATTACCGGAAAAGGCCGGACTCAAATATTAATCCGCCGCTTCCGCGGGCAGCGCTCGCGACGGGTCCGTCTGGCGATTTCGAATATTCAATATCCACCAATTTATCGATCATCACTCTTCATAATTATGATTGTCATTATAAACTGGCGCGAGCGATGCACTTTGGGCGCGTGGCAGCGATGCACCGGGAAAGCGACTCCGGTGCGTTAGTGGAATGCGATATTGAGTCGGAAGCGATGCGTCCACTCGCCAAGGGTAGGAAGAGTAGCTAGGTCGGCCACCAGTAGTGCTGAAGGGTTTGCAATGAATAGCAAAAACGAAACACTCGATTAAAAACCCTTCCAGCTGATATCGGGAGCTCCAACCGTTGCCTGAACCGGAACTTTTCTAGCCAACAGAGCGGAGTCGCTTTTGACCGGTGCCCTGAAGATTGCACTGGACGGTAGTGTAGAATGAGCGGAAAATTTAATTAATGTTTGGCCACCGCTTCTCACTTCAGGCCATCGTTTTGGTACTGAAAAATAGGTTCGAAGACGAACTGAATCGTTGAGTGATTAACGACAGCACAAACGGGACCAAATCCGAAAGAGTTTTCTAATCATATTATGGCCCGAAATGGGCATGTAATATGCAAATATGCAGTCAGAGGAAGAAAATTTGTTACAGGTTGAGAATATTTTCGGACTTTTAAAACGGTTTTTATACAACCACCCCGATCGACCTTGTACCCAGTGTGCATGCATTTCGAACAACGATGGAAAATAACTAAACAACTAAAAAAGCATGTGATTTTACTTCTATCACAAGCTAGCTCAATCTACAAAGCAAAAGCAATGCGCTCAATTTGTACTACAAAAGCGTTTTATTTCAATTCATCACTGTTTTTTCACCTTTTTGAAATATTTTCAGCAATCCGTGTTAATGGTGATTGTTTCTGATTATACCGTTGTTGAAAATCGCAGGAACAGTTGAAGTGCAGTTAGGAAAAGGAAAGCAAATGGAGTACGACAGAGAAAGAGAGAGAGAGAGAGGGAGAGAGGACGACGTGTTTTCCGTTTGCACTATGGACCTAGAAAAGAAGAAAAAATAATTAGAGAACAGCAATAGTTTATCGTGTTTCATGGAACAGGTAAAAAAATCTAAATTAAATTTAAAATATAAAAATTTGCAAACTTGGTTATGCTATTTGTAATACGTACTTTTGTAGTTAGCATATCAAACCTATTTTATATGCAATTGTTTTTCATTACTGTGACCAGGAAAAAGAATTTATCTCTCGTAGTATTCAACTACAGCTAGTGATGTTGAACTTTTATCAGTGAGTCCATTTTCAACATACACACTTTGAATCCAAGTGTGTCCGTACGTATCTTTCGCCAATATTAACCTGTTACTGTACGCACACTGTGACGCACGTTATATGTACCCCTTCACAAAAGACGTTTTTTACTCTATTTTCCAGCCAAACAAAAAAAAAAACAACCTGAACTAAGAGAGATAAAAATCACATAAAAACTCTGATGATGCTCTGTCTTCAATGCGATAGCGTTAAGATATTTTCATTACGCACACACGCGTGCCGAACGCTATGTTTCCTTGATTTTATGGCCCATCTATATCCCTTGCCATGTTACCGCACACACAAGAAAAGGAACGCCTGCGCAGAGCGTGCACCATCGAACGCACGCACGCACGAACGCACGAACGCACGGACGCACGTCATCGTGGGTGATCCAGGAAAAACTGGTTTCATAGGATATAAGCTCACACGAATACACACTAACCGTCTATTTCGGGTATAAAACTAGAAACCAAATTTTCACCCACACCCCCGAACGCAACAGAAAATGACTTCCTTTCAGGCGGTTTATAAATTTCCACCAAGCAACGCAAAGATTCATAAATGGAAAAGCAATAAGACAGCGTCCTCGAATTTCACTAGTTTCACCCGAACGAATGCCCGCTCCTTCCGTTGACACACTTTCAGCACGTTGTCACACGGCAATTGTTTACTTATGGGTTTTGTGTGACGTTTTGTCCGGATTCGATCATGTTCATTTTGTTTTAATTCAAATTATCAATCAGCTGTGCGTCGCCGGCCATCCACGCGCTGTCTCCGCCCCTCCCCCCCACAACGGCGCGAGTCCTCGGCATGGAAAAACGTGTCCTTTCGCTTTCCATGAGCGCATTACGCGTGGGACCGTTTTGCTCGTTAGCGTTTATTTTTCGGCGACCAATAAATCGCCAAAAAATGACATTATAATGATACATGCGACGCACAAGGACGCACCGAAACAAACAGTGTGCACGCATACACACGCAGAAACAAACGGTGCCGCCGTATGCAATTGCAATTCCGAAGCATTACGTTTGCTCTCGATTCGTGGGTAGCTCACGCGGGGAGGAAGAGCAAGGATACTCGGCAAGGGCAACGTTTGAGGATGGCTGATGATGGCGACGATAATTTGATGTTGTTTCCAATCGATTTTACTGCCACAGGGCCATCGGATGAGTTGACCCTCCAGTTCACCAAATGGTTGAAAAACGGGACATCCGTTACTGATGTAATTTTTCTCCACTGTATCAGGAAAATAAACATATTGTTGATGGTTTTTCTGTCCCATAGCATATGTCGAACCCGAACGTGTCGTTAATGTTTGATTAAAGCTCGAATCAATTGTATGAACATATTTCCATTGAATATTTTCGATACTCGAAATTTGTAAAGTTTAAGCGATGAACCTTTTTTTTATTGGCATCAAAAGAATGTTTAATTCGGATTCATTTGTTCAATATATAAATGTTAATTAAACACAACATTAAAGAGCGTTCGTACACCTCCCGGTAAGAAAGAACACTCACTGGCAATTTTCAGATACATTGAAAACTACCATCGGAGGTTTTCCGTAGGTTGTTTAATGAATCGTGCATGGTGCTGTCGGCCGAACAGTGCACCGAAACACTTCAACGATGTCGAAGATTATTTGCACTTGTTGAAACGGGAATGCAGAGCGAAGCTGCAGTGGCGAGCGAAGCCGTGCATTAAACCGATGCAGTATTTATACCGACTGTTTATTAAAGACATGCCGCATTTACGCTGAAAGCAAGAAAATGGCGGCCGTTTTTGTTTGGGACATCACTTTGATGCGTTCACTCTTGAATCGCTCTATCATTAATGAAATTACTTTTCGTTGTCGTTCCGGATGAAGACAGCTTAAATCACGATGAATCTGCTTCGAGAGCCTTTTTCAAAAAAGCCAACTAAGCTGATGGAAGATTTATGTAACGTTCGTGTTACCTCCGCTCAACCCGTTTCGATCGAAGTGCAAAGATAGGACAGAAATGGTTTATGTAAAGTTGTTTTCGAACGGTATTAGGTTTGAAAGTGAATTAAATTTGTTTTACGATTCTCGGAATAATCGGTCGGCAGTTGCTATGGACTTCAAACCCACTCGAAATGCAAACATTTGTTCAATTCGAAAGCACATCTGATTCGCAGCTGTCCACTTTCCTCGAAAGAAGATCTTAGAAGGACCGACATAGGACACATGAAATAAATTACATCAATGCTACAAGAAACATTTAATTCATTCTTCCACTCCGCCACCGTATTTTCATCGAGTCAGGTGTGGTTTCGGACATGCAGCAATGGAAAAACCGAGCATCGTCTTTGTCTTTTCCAACCCCTGTCAAACAACCAAACTACTGCAATTGGTCGTTGAAGCGTGCACTAAGCCGGAGCTCGAAACGTCAGCCGCTTAGTCGAGGTAAGACCACAGACCCAATCGAAGGGGAAAACAACCCGAAGCCCGTTCGAATGCAAATCCGAATTTAAATGTCTTGCATATTTGCACACGCTGATCCGATCAGATCTCGCTTGTCTGGTCGGTGGAGTTTTAGCCGGTCTCACCAGCATTGACTGCAGCGGAAAAGAGTAACACTCTAACGGAAAAAAGAAAACTCACAATGGGCTCATCTTCTGTCCTCCGACATCTTCCTCTGAACGTTGTGACGGACTACGAGCAACATTTGAGATATTACAAGGTTTCCAAGATCCGCCTCCTCCTTCCAGTTTTGCCATGGTTTTCTCGCAAGCCCCCAAACAATGGAAATGGAAAACGAAGCCATGCAAACAGACCACATACAACGTACCGTTTCAAAGACTGGATGATGATTTCGAATGATGATGATCATGATGGCAGTGACGGCCGCTCCGGGAATGGTCGGATGAGGATGAGTTTGGTACACCATTGTTGTAATATTTAAATGAGATTATTTTTTTCCTCCCTTCATTCCCACCCATTTTCCGATCCCCCCTACATGCCATGGCAGTGGCAAGAAACTATCGTAGCGTTTTCCCGATTGAATTCTTTCCCGTACGTCGAGCAGGCGCTTATATGTGAACCTTTCTCGAGCCCACACAAACACACACACACTCCGAACGATGCACTCGTCCACAGGACTGTGAAGGTGGTATGGGAAATTGTGGAGCCCACCCACCCTTGTGCCCACTCGGTCCTCGAAACGGGAAAATGCATTTTATCTTTGCAGTTTTGTTAGCAAAACAAAAGAAACCTCTCCGTAATCGGCGAAAGGAAACCGGATACGAGCCGGAAGTGGAATTCCTCGCTCGAGATGATAAAAAAGTAGACTATGTAAAACAGTTCTGAAACACTGCTCCACTCCTTACCTCTGCTCTTCAGCCCCATTGTTTCCATTCGAGATACTTTCGAATGTGCTCTGCAGAAGGAATTCGGCTTGAACTGAACGAGGAATACGTAAGACCGTAGACAGATGAGTAGCTATGGGAGGGGGCAAGAGAGGAGGGGAAGGAGAGTGGACACTGGACGGATGTGTGTTCCTGGCAGTATCCATTTCTATTCGTTATCGCTCGGAGCAGCAGCAACCTCCTCCCCCCTCTTTCTAAGGGGCAAACGAAAGAAGTTTTTCCTAAAACACCCCACCACACCCCTGGCAGCCAAGTCTTCCTTTTATCGTACGTCATTGTTTTCGCAGTTGATATGAACTGTCACACGGTTCGAGAATCCGAGGTCTTTTGCAGCAGACAGAGAAAGCATTTCTTTATTCTACTCAGCCATTTCGTTTTTCTCCGTCCGGAAAGTCCAGCTCCTCGTTCGGAGCGACAAATAAACGAACAGAATTAAATTAATTTCAAAATATTGCCTTGTTTGAAGATGGATGACAAATGCACATGCTTGGATGATTGTTCGTGTGCATGTGCAGTGGAGTTTATGTGAATGAGAAATGATAGGACCGAGGACATGTGATATCACATGTTTTCATTAATCAAAAGAAATATGTGAAAATAAACAATGAGACTTTGAAAAGTTTCATCCACAGTTTTCTTATCTGTTCATCTCCACATAGCGAACTCTCCTCCGTCGAACTGTCGAACTCAGTTCCCGCAACAGCTGGGAAACTCGTAGGAAACTGGTAGGAAACTCTTGACAGCACTAGCGAAGCCCCTTGTTCTGACGTTTAATAACTGACGGATTAAGAAGAAGCGAAGAAGACCAAAACAAATGCGTGTCCACTTAGCGAACTCGGGAAACTCGAAACTCCATACAAGTTTGACAGGAGTTTCACCAGAGTTTCCTATGAGTTCGCTATGTGGAGATGAACAGTATGACATTCCCACAGTTCATTGCTCATGCTGTTTGTAATGTCTTATTGCTGGATTTTTATGCTCAAAACAGTTAGCAGAACCATTCTACCCTTTCAATTCACTAATAAGAATTGAGGATTATCCATAAACCCCAGAAGTATCGAGGGCGTCCAACTGAATGGTTGCCCGAATCATCCTTGGAATGCGTCAAATTCCTCAGGATGCATAACGAAACAGTCGTTTGGAGCATTTCGAACGATTAACTATAATGCGGAACCTAGCTGATGACCCAAGAGACGCCCGGAAATGAGAAACCGTAACCGGGCGTAAAGTCATCGCTGTCTGATGTCCTGGCCATCGGAGCAGACGGAGAGGTTTCGGGGCGCCCGGTTGCTTGAAGTATGTAAATATTAAACTTTTATGATTATAGAATTACCACGCCGTCGCCAGGCCAGACCAACTCGGGCGGACCCGGGCGATAAAAAGTCATTACACGAGTGAACCATTAAATGGCGTTCGGACGGAAACGGGCCCAGCTGCGTTGGTTCACCGACCGGAGCTCCAGGAGAAGTTTTGCCCCGAGCTCATCTCAAGCCCTCGCTGCGGCGTTTCCTCTTTGATATACGGTGGGTGACTAGCGCCACCCACTGGACTGGGCGGGCGAAAAGCCATCCGACATTTCGACCCCCAGGAGTGAGTTCCGATTTCGAAGAACATTCCTAACTTTTGGTTTCACTGTACGAGCGAACCGTGCCAAGGAACGTGTTTTCCCCGTCCCGGGTTGTGTGCAATCGTTCAAACGCATATCCCCCCCAAAACCCCAAAACCTCTTTGAGCACACCGCACCGAATGAAGGCTCGCATGATGCTCTTGAATGGCCCTCGAATCTTTACGAGCCATAAACTCCGCTCCATCCACTTCACCGTGGCGCACCAGACCGGAGCTGGTTGGATCGTGGAACATAAAAACTGAAACGATAGTTAAAAGGATTCAATTCGATGCCCGGGAACGTTGGTGTGTGGCGTTGTGTGTGGTGCAAGGAGAAGGATTAGTCGACTGCAAGTGCTTGCTTTGGATGTTCGGTTTGATTTTGCAGCACCGATAAGCAAATATACAAATTTCCATTTCCGAAGAGTATTTAACATCTCATCTCATATAGGAAGAAGGGAGCGTTGAGCTGTCTTACGAAAGAAGACAAATGTAATCAATCATTTGAAAAACTCTCCTTTGATTATTTTGGAGAAATTTTTATCGTACCTTTAAACCTTTTTAATATGTTCTGAATGTATGAAAATATAATATTCATGACCGTATCGTGTCAGGAAAGGCAACTTCAGTTTATTTTTTCTGTGTTAATAATATTGTAAAAGAAAATGCAATCTAAAAAATTGGGTAGCATTTGTGAAACTGTCCAGAAGTAAGAATTATTTTTCCAACCAAATCGCAAGCTCAAAAATAGAAAAATGGTATTTTATTCAGAACACTCCTGTTCGCATGTCCACCGGCTGATATGAAAGTTTTATACGTTCACCTTTTCCATCCCGAGTTGCGGGGTCATCTCATGAGTGGCCCGTGGCCGGAGGAGCACTGTTGGAGTGCTTTACATAAAGAAAAGTTAGTTTTCTCCAATATCCCAAACAAACATACCACACTGATGACCATCGTCTCCATCCGCGTCTTCCTCCCTTCCGCCAGGGTCGTCGCCTTTCCGACCACCAACGCTTCGTCGGATGGAAAACAAACCCTTTAGTGATCGCCTACACAGAGACTTCATCATTTCTCCTACCCGGGGCCAATACTTTATGCCCGTTGCGCAACACCCTCCCCCTCTCATGGCCTTCCCGTTAAACCACCGATCGGGGCCCGCATTCGGGTTTTACTCAGGCGCGCACGGGCAAGGAAAGGTTCATAAAAAGTATTACATTTTCCCTCACACCCACCCAGCGTAGGTTCCATTTTCAGATAGTTTTCTCCCGGCTTTCCATTCCGCCCAACGCCCGGCTTGCCTTCGGCAGCAAGTTACACAAAGTGTACGAAAACGGGCAAACACCCTCTTCCCCCCCGAACCATACATCTTACCGCCCGCTCGGGTCCCTCAGGTTGAAGTCGTCCTCAGCCTGGCAAGATGGGATTGCTTGACCTGCAGCGATGGAAGAGTCTCTCGCCTCTTTTATATTTATCTTCGGATAGAATAATTAAACATTTCGCAATCAACCCGAGGGAGGCAACTTTTCCATTTCTCTGGTCCGTCAGATGTTGCCCTCCCTTCTCTTCACGCTTTTCCTTCACGACTCCAGCATTCGTTCTTGTAAATCAAACGAACCAGCTTTCGAGTTTCTTTTCATATGTCCCCGGTGCTCGTGCCTTATGTTTTTTTCATTTGCTTTATATTACTACCCACATTTGTTTGAGTTTTGCTCGCACAAAGAATCCTTTCGCTACAGACACAAAGCGTTCCAGATGAAGGTATCCCATCGTTTCTGTTTCGTTTGCCATTTTTTCTTTGGTTCTTTGTTGTGTTTGTGACAGATGGAAAGCGTTTTCTTCTTTACTCAATTGAAATACTCGAGTCGATAGTTTACGAACTAAATTAATTTCGAAATGAGCACACCAAGTCTTTTTCATTTGAATGTTGCTACCATTTTACCGCAGCTCATAATCCGCCGTAATCCTCATCCTAACATTTATGTTGACACTGCATGTTGGCAAATGTTTAACACACTCTATAAAAATATTGTCAAGCGTGAAATATTGTCTTTCGAGCGAAAAACAACTGTCGTTTGGTGCAAAAACCTCTACCACCCAGTACTAGCTGTGAAAAGTCACGGAACAAAAACGAAAAACATCCGAAAACAACAACGCCCTATCAATCGCATTAGTTCACGCCGGGTCCGGATTCGAAGTGATTAAAATCAGACGAACGAAAGAGAGAACGAGGGAAACGGAGTCGCTTCGGAGCCACATTTAGTAGTCAATCATTCATTCAACTGGAAACGCATGACCGTTTCCCTTCGGTTCGGGCCTTGTCATTACGCCACTCCTCTATCCTCGCGTTTCTTTCAACGGTTTGCATCTGAAAGAAACAACAATCGGTGTGGAAAACGTTTCCTCAAATTCCCCGCCATAAAAGGTTAGGAGAAAAGATTAGTCAAAAGGTGGTCGGAAAAATGTCTAATTTCGTGTGAGTCATTAATTTTCCGACTTTTTACAGTTTTCCACCGTACTGCACCGGCAAATGGCTTGATTTATTGATGAGTTCATCTCCTAATGGCGGGTAGCGAAGAAAGGTTTTTACTTTCTGGGAGGAGTGCGTTGATCCGTTTTCACATACTGTGGCGTTCATTACAAACATCGTTAATTATTCGGGTTAGAAAATAGCTAGAGACTTAGCTGAAGCTCACACCAACAATCGTCCATGTCTCGGGAACGAAAATAAGGAAATGTTTGGCCACCTCCGACCTGCTGAAGAGTAAAATATATTTCAACTATTCGTACTCGAGTCTCTGCAAATAAGCATTTGCGGCAAAGCCCAACCCAACGTCCAATTTTCCGCCCGGAATGTCTCGAACACATGAGCAATTGTTTAAAATGATCAAAAAGCGTTAGCAACCAGTTCCAGAAGTTCTTCTTTTCTGTTCGAGCTGCCGCTTCCTCGAAAGGTGACCTCACACCGCAGGAAAGTTTTATCGCAAAAGAGGGAGCGAATATCCTTTTGGATGAGCGACTGCGTGTGTGTGTGTGCCGAGTGTTTTCACGAGCAAATTCGTCCAACGGCAGGGGAAGCAACCCCTGGTGCCTGGTCCTAAACCAACCTCCTTTACCTGCAGGGAACGGTCGGTCACGAGCATACCATTGTGCTCCCGGTTTTCGGTACCGGGCAGCATTAGAAACGGTCGTGGCCTGTACCGTACCGTACGATGCAATCATGCCGAGCGCAAAGGCGGTGGTAATGTTCCGGAGAAAACTATTAGAAAATGAAGGGTCCCTACACTCCGCCCCTCGCCGCGCTCGAAGCCGTACGGACACAACCCCTTTTTCGTGGTGCACCGGGAGAGTTGGTTCCTAGGAGTTCCAGCACCTCAAAAACCCAGCCCAGCGCTCCGTCAGCGGGATGAGGAATCGAACCTCGAACAAAACCCAACCCAACCCAACTGGCCGGGTCGAGGAAACTGCCAACACTGCCCGATCCCCGGTCACCACTATTAATGCTTCTGTGTGTTTTTTCAGCAGCAGCTGGGGGGGGAGTTAGAGTTAGTTGGCGTACGCTGTCAGGATGGGGTTTTGTTGTTAGTTTTCGGTCGAAGTACCCCCCCAGCGCCCGTCGTCTAAGACTTCCGAGGGCGGACAAAAGGGCGCACCGGAGTCGTTGGTATTGCGGGCACAGGTCGTCCTGTTTTTTGCCGATGGAAAACGCCACTCCCGGAGCACCGAAGGTGCCGATTCCTCCCACTTGTCGGTGGAGGATATTCCAGCGATCCGGTACCTCCGGAAAAACCGCCACAAAGACGATGACGCCGACGCCCACGCCGGTGACGGTGGTTGGAATGGGAGTGAGAATGATTTCGGGAACATTTTCGACCGTGTTGGATCGTTTGTTCTCTTCTGGAGCTGCACTTCTGGAATGCTCCATCTAAGATGATGGAAGGCGGGAAACGGGCTGTGCCGGGCCAGGTGAACCGGGAAAGACGAATGGGAAAGTTCCTGGCACTGGAGAACGATAGTTTTCACCGACTCGGACCGGGGGTTTTCGGTGAGTGCGGTTTGGTACCAACTTTTCCGAAAACCGAGGCGGAGTGCCTGGGTTTTTCACTAGAAAAAGCTTGGCAACCGGGGGGACTGGTGGGTTTGCTTACCCCTTCTACCATTCTACTTCCCTCCCCACGCTTTCCCTGCTTTCAGTTACGAGGGGGCGTAGCTAGGGCGTACTGGGGCCCGGTACTAAGAACGCAGCGAGATTGGTACGAAATTTTGTGCTGAAATTACTAATTTATAGTTTTAAAAAGTGGTCACTGGATCTGGTGCAATGGCACTGGCAGCTGGCGCCGCTCGATGGGATGGTGGGAAAGCGGTTCCTCTCCATGGCGTAAATGCGGGATGGAGGTTGAATTGCGAATATTAGAAAATTTTGAACCATAAAAGTTAAACCGCTTCGGGTAACGAGCTGTCGGTGAGTTTTTCTTCGCAAGGAACGTTGTTTAATAGCCATGGAACAGTTTCCCATACAATCAGCGGTCGTTGGAGTGAGCAAAGGAAAAACTATTTGAACAATATATTACCCAAAGTTTGTGGAGTTTAGTAGATTTGCGAACGATCGACAATAACAACGTTTCCAAGCTACCAAGCTTTCCACTGGAACATTTCGAAAGTTTTGTTGGGAGATTCGGTAGAATGAAGCGGCATTATTTACATGCATCAAAAAGTACATTCGTACATCAAATTCTTCCATAAAATACCATTACTTAGTCCTTGGGACTCTAACTCTAACCTAATCCGCCTCAAAAGCACATCCCATGGCAAGAGGATAATGGGTCCTTTCTAGCGTGGCGTTTTCCCTTTATCATTTGGAAAATTTCAACACCACAACCCAACTAGAACATCAACCGTTGAACACATCATTGTACAGAACACACCGATGACAACCTATCCTGTGACCTGGGCTGGAGTTGCACTCACGCCATAATAAACCATTACCCACCGCAACCGAGCGCTCCTTTCTCAGCGCTATCGAAAGCAAGACCCGCTTTCCACCCGATACCCGATGGGCCTGACGCTGATTCGGGCATAAATATGACTAATGTATTGTGGAGTGCATCCTTAGGTGCCTGTAACCCCCCTGTTCGGCTCACAGTATCGTCCTGGTAGCAAAGCGCACTCCGTTGAATCCCACGAGGCATTACATCACTAAGCTTCATCATCACAAATGCATATGCAAATGCATCGCCCGCTGCAGCAGTCCGAGGTCGGGAGTGCAGAGGGCACTCTATCCATCAATCACAATCGCTGTGACCCTTTCGCTGTTTTGCGCCACAAAGTGCAACCTCCAAAAACCGCATCACGCCCGCCTCGCGATGGTTGCTTCTTTCCGTCCGGTGCATCTTAATTGAATTTGGTAATTACAATTTATTTTTCCTCCATTTTCGTACGCACAAGGGCGCGAGGTGGTTACATTTCGCGGTCGTTGGCGTCAATAAATCAGAGGTCGAGCGGGAGCGAGCGTCGGAGTAGGCACAATGAGTTACCCAGTTTTTGGGCTGTCCATTCTTACAGAATTATGGCTTTCAGAATTATTATTTGGGTATAGACAATGGGAGTCGAAAAGCAAGCAATTAAATAAAGTGATTTTCTGTTTTTTTACAACAAGGAAAGACTATTTTTTCACGATTAGACAAATTGTTGCAGTTGCACAATGGACGAGGAGAAGACTGAATTGTTGCATTTGGGGTAAACCATTCCAACCTGCTCAAACAGGAAAGTCTTACGACGGTGGAAGCGTACTTATTAATTTACGTTCTCGGAACCAACCGAATGCACGCGGAACCCCAAGGTGCACACCAAGTAAACGGTTTTCGCGTTAAGGTGAGGCAAAACAATACCAGCCGGAACGGGTGGGACACAGCATTTTCCGAGATCGGCAAAACGGGTATCGTCAGGCGACGGCTTTTATGTCCCCGCGTTCGAAAAACGGCCCTTTCCCGAAAACCCAACGCCGAGCGAAACGCTGACGCCACACAACCAAACTGTGATGCGCATAGCTGGAGATTGCATTCCGGATGATGCATCGAGACCCCCCCCTCCCCACCCCCTCGCCGCTTTACCACCCGTTTCCTTCAATTCCGGCTTTTCCTTCCAAACCGGATGAAACGCATTAGTGCTCGCGGACGCGAACGCGTGAGCTTTCAATCCCACGGTTTTTGCTTTGTTTCGGAACCTTTTTTTTCCCGTTCTCCACCTCATGTGGACAGTTTGTGTTTTTTGTGCCTCACGATTTGTGTGTGTGTGTGTGTCCCCGCGGGGGGCCACCATAGCCACCAGGAAAGGCGGAGGATGCAACGCTGGTGAACGCTGGAAGGTGTGTTTTTCGCGGCTGACCCCGTGTGGTAGCGCACCGGGCGGTATTGATCTTTTCCCCGGAACTAGGATCGAGGTGCAGCTCAATAGTTTTTTTGTGTGTTTCACTCTCAATGTACCTGCGTACCTCACAATCATTACCACCGAACGAATGGAAAATAGTCCCCCAATACGTGGGTGTGTGCGAGGGTCAGAGCTTTGTTCCTTTGGCCGCTCAAACCGGTGCCTGAACTTGCATTCGACGATGATAATACTTGATTACGAAACCCGGCAACCGACCGGCGAACGAGATGCACCACTGCAAACCCTTTTTCCGTTGCGAAAACCGCCTGAAACCGATACGAAAAGCTGGGCGAGAATCAACCGTCCGTCCGGGGTACGAGCGAACGTAGCACAAAATCGTCGTCGTCATCACCGTCATCGTCATCATCATCATCGTCATCTTTCGCCCCGGCCCTGCTCGGATTGCATCTAACTGCAACGATGCACTTGCACCGGTGCAGTTCGAGCGGGCGAACGAAAAACGGGCCCTAGAAACTGGCGCTCGAAGCAAAGTGCATATCGGAAAGTGCAATTTTCAATGCAGTGGAATGGAGGAGGAAAGATGGGCGCAGAGGGTGGGAAAATGCGTGTGAGTCCGAAACCGATGGCTAGAAAAACGGGATCCCGTAAAGCAAAACGGGCAACACATATATAACGGACAGCTTTCCGTCGAAAAACCGCCCGAAACGTCGACTGCACCTGCCAGCGGGTTGGAGAAAAGGGTAAAGCCGGGAGGGTGATGGGGTTGGGTTGCAAAAGCGGGGAGCTCCGTCGTTCCCGCGTATCCGACAACGCATCCTGAATCGAACGAATCAAGAGGATGGAATCCGGAATCCCTTTTGAATTGAATTTTTCACGTCCGCTACAAAACTGCCAGCGCGGTGGACGCGGGTTGGAAGGAGGCGACCACGCGGTGCGGCAAGCGGGAAAATACGAGCCTGGAAGTGCATCCCCAAAACGGAGCGGATGGATGCACCGGATGTGAGGTTGCTATTTGCACCAGAAACCCCGAGAACAAGCCGGAGACTGCGTGGATGGATGGACTGAAGCGCTGGAGGCGGGGTGGAAAACGGGATCCAAAGCCCACTGCATCACATCGATGGTCATCCAACATGCAAACACACACACAACACACACTCATAGACCAGGTTATAGCCGTGCAAGTGCAGTGACGGCAGTCCCTTTCATCGTGACTCCCAACCGAAGACGGCATCGAGCGAAGCGATAGAAGCGTTGCATGGGAAGTGCATCATCACCATCATCATCATCATCATCAGCAGCAAGAACAACAATATCACCGCTCGAATGCATCTCCATGGCACCCTTCGCACACGCACACAAATGGACCCACGCACCAGCGCACCAACATTTTGATGCGGCCAGCACCGGGGAAATGATGCACCGTCAGGGAAAATGCACCGAGGTGGAAACCGTGCTGGCGACGCAGGCACTTTTCCACCAGCACCAGCTACTAGATGAATGAAGATGAAAAGTGCAGGGAAATTATTTGCAATCCACCAGCCTCATCTGCCATCCCTCCTCCCACTCGTCTCCGGTTTGGGGACTCACAGGCCTAACACACAAACAAATGCGATACCATAAATATGCATCTGAAGCTTGGAAAATTTACAGCCTTTTTTCAATTGCTGCTTTCGGCGAGCTCCACCATCATCATTACAGCGAGCCCGGGGGAGTCGGGAACCCCCAAACGGGGGGCATTCCCGGGGTGGGAAATGCACTCTGTCAAATGCATCAAAACGCATAAATTTTTCCCAGGAGAACGTGTGATAAAATTGTCCCCTACCTGATCCCGCCCGATGCTCGATGCTGTCATTGTAAGTCACCCGGAGTTTCCGCTCGCTTTTTTTCCGGGGCAATTGCAGAAAAATATATAAATAAAAGGCATTCTAAATAGAAGAGCAAAAACTTATTTGACGTCCATATAGAGTGTATAAAACACAGGGGCACGACACTCCCACCAACTCCGGGTGGGGTTTTTGGAAGCCTTTCGCAAAACGTGAGAGGTAAAGGTGGGCTGTTTTTTTTTTTTCTTGTAACCGAGTGTCGCGTGACCTCCCTTTGAAGGATGGTGACAATGAGGAGAATGGATACATATTTCTTCCGTACATTTGCCATTCGTCTCTAGGGCTTTTTGATATTTGTTAGTTTCTGTCAAGTTCACAACACTCGCCTACCTTCAGTTGCGTTGCTTTTGGTCCGAAAAGGTAATTTATCGCTCAGCGTTACGCTTCTTCTCAGGACTTTCGAGTACTTCTTGGAACGAACTGTAACTTTCTTTTTGGGCACCGATGAGGTCACCGATCAGATCGACGTTCTGGACAAGACTAAACCAAAAATGCCACCACACTGTCCGAAAAGGCCATCCAAGTCCGTGAGTCCGTGTGAACCGAAAGGCAAATCCTAAGGAACCAGTTCTTACGGCGTGAAGAAAAGGTCATCATCGTTGAAAAGGAATGCTGTGTAACAACAATACACTCTGGAGGAAGATCAAACAATCTCACGAGACTAGATTTCCTCTCCCCTAACCCCGGCTCCCGTTTGAACCCGGCGTGACCACTTTTTTTTTTTGTTCGATCCTGTCCTGCCCAAGGAGCATTTTCTCGTCTCGAAGACGCGACCCGAGTGTCCTTAATGCACGCTGAATGTGCTCATTATACGCATATCTCCCATGGAAAGGGTTCGGGCTCGGCTCCGGTTTCCTGTTTGCTCGCTTACCGCTCCGGAATGGGTTGTGTTTGATGCCTGGAATGTTTCTGGTTCTCTGTTTAACCATCGAGCCCGAGTCGAGCTAATGTGTGAAATGTGTATTCTTGAAGGATTTTTGTCAAACGCTTCCGTTAGGTCGCTCCTTTACCGCGAGGTCCTTTCGTCTTTCCTTTTCCCGTCCGCATGGTTCGATGGACCTCTTTCCGGCGCGGAATGATCCTGCGTTCCACGAATACGATGCTGTTACACGCTCCGCTGCATTGGCTGTAAATCGTTTGCGTAATGGTATCATACTTGCATAAGGGATGCTGCGTCCATGCGATGCGGGGATAAATTTACTTTCCCGGCAACTAATGTCGAGCTACATCCCCCGGACGGACGGACGGTGATTACGTATTAGGTACAACATTTCACCGATGATTACTCCCGGTCTCCGGTGAGCCCGTGGAACCATCGAGGTCCGGCGTTCGGTATGTTGCCCGACACATGCCAAAAGCTTTTGTAACGAAAAACCCACCCAGGCAGGCGAGGATGGGGTAAACTTTTTACAACCCACACCGGGAACCTCCGGAGACCCCGGGGGTGGGGTGGATCCGGGGTCCGGCTACTACACGGTGGATCTCGGTGTAAGCGCTCCGGTCTTCGGTGCCGGCCCGGAGAAATAATACGCTCTAATGAGTTTCGGTGTAGCGTGTTAGGGAAAAGTTTTCTAAACTACTGCTACGGTAACCTTTTTTCGTGCCCCGCAAACCCCCGGGTCCAAGACACGAACCATCACGACGGTACATGACAGAATCCTCGGCGGAGTTTGCCGCGGACGCTTGTGTAGTTTCAGCTTTCTCGGGAAAAGTTGCGCGAACCGGACAAAAAATAATTTAAAAATAATAAAACTTTCCGCTGCTAGCAGCGTTCATTAGTCGAGCACAAGCTATGGTGCGCACTTCTCGAGCGCCGGCGTTAATTTCGAACTTTTCCCTACACCAAACCGACCGACCAAAACCCTTCGGTTAACGGCACTCCCAACCCTCCCGGCCTACCCTCACCCATTCGCTTCGTGTGCCCACCGGAGAAACTTTCCTTGTCGTCAGGGTTTTTTGGCGTGAATTGAATTATTTATTCAGACTTATTTGCCCTCCAGGTTCGGGAGGTTCCGGACGCGAGCTTTGTTCGTAGCGTATCTTGGGCCCCGGTTTCGGGCCGAAGTCAAATCAATCAGACGAAGGCAAACAGCGGGCCCGGTTCCAGGGGCAAATCAGCGTACGAAACTAAAATGCCCTGTGAAAATGCAAACCGAATCGAGTTGCTTCAGCTTTCCCGCAAAACACCGAGCCATGCGGTTGGCCGGGCGGACATTTAAAGACGGACCGGGGCCGGGTCGTTCCAATAAAGTTTACCCAATGAGTCGCCGAAATGGAAGCATCGTTAATTTGTACCCTTGGTGTGAATTATTTGCAGGTTCAACGTTTTCGCGCTCGACAACGAACGCATTCCAATAATTAATAGCCAACACTAGTCGGTTGTGCGAAGCCAGGATCAATTGAGAGGATCCCCCGGGGTGGGGCATAGGAACGCACCCCCGCATGTTTAGTTTGCGTCCACAAACACACACACACACACACGCACACATAAACCCGTGTACTTATGCACAGACGCACCGCAAAGGAGCGCCGAGGGAAGGGCAAATTTTTAAACAACTTTCGTCCCCATTTAAAACAACTACCGGTTTTTTCATCTATTTCCCTACAAAAAAGAGGAAATAAATTTAATACTCTCGCTCTCGCTCGTGCACTTTCCCCCATAGTATCCCCCTCCCCCTTCTCCAGGCCAATCGGATGTTGCGAGGGCTCACTCACACCCTTCACATCTCAGCTCGAGCACGAGCATCCTCGCATCCCCAACTCCGATCGGAACTTCTTTTCATGACTCTCATTTTGTTGTCTGCCCACAAAGACCGAACCGTGTGCCGACACACACACATACACCCTAGCCGGCCATGCTGTCGTAGGTGACGATGATGGTCCTTGCAGCAAAACCCATTTCTTACAATGCCAGGACGATTTCGCCACCCTCGGCCCATTCGTTGACCACACGGTCACCGTCCCACCATTCGTATGCTTCTCCCTCGTGCAGAGAACGAGGAACAACGTTCAAACATGACTCCGATCCTGCGGACGATGGTGCGGCCCGAGCCAATCTGCCCTCGGCGTGCGAGGTTGAAGAAAAGACGAAAGTGCAAAGCGGGTGGCCGCAGCCGTTCGTAGCTTTTCGCCCGCAAAACGATGGAAGGAGACGCTCGGTTGGTTTGATTGCGGAGCTGCCGGACCTTCTTGTCAAACAGAGCGGTTAGCTTTTCGAGCTATCGTGATCATCAGCATGATGATTGTCTTCTACGACATGGAAGAGTACGAAAAAGCTTAAAGTAGCCAATGAAACGCTTTTCCTTTTATTACTTTAAAAGAGAAACGGATGTTTAAATATGGATTCGTGCAAATGTTTCATCGTTTCACGCAGCTGCAATTAATTAATATGACAAATAAACTTTATTCTTTATCCTTTCAATACCCAACACTAGACAACAATAAATTTAATACATTTCTCACTCGCTTCATGACCACGGAATGTGGTAAGAAATTCGACGAAGTTCCGTTTGTTTTCATGTTAACTGCCATCGAACCGGTCCGCCACACACACACAGCTCGAAGCCGCGGTAGAAATTAATCCCCCGACGGAAGCCAGTCGGCCGGGAACGGGAAACCTTTAAATCCGGAAGCCCGTTAATAAAATTCCCATAATAAAAGCGATGCATATTTTATGCATTTAACATTCCATTACCCCGCCAGCTCGGGTTTCGCGCTTATGGCCGGCTTGCGTTTGAACGTGCTTGACACAATTGTGCACCGATGACAGGGCCCTCGTCCCCGGCACGGTCCACGTTCCAGTTTCCCGCTTTGCCGATTCCGATTGCGCCGACTCTTTGCCGAGGAGGAGAAAAACAACCAAAGTGAAATGGAGAGCATACTAAAAGTAAAAATAAAATCATCGCTATGCTCACCCAAACCCGGCACAGCTAATGCCACGAGATGGCCACTTAACCCACGGGACATTTCTCCGAAGGACACTCCATCTTAACGACACACGCCGGCACGGGCAGCCTTTCTCCCGGCCTTAGCTGCGTGGGCTTCGCGGGTTCCGAGGGTTAAGGCATAATAATCCGTAAATAAATTATTGTAATAAAATACTTTTAACTCCAAACGACGGTCGCCGGGGCACCCCCGGAATTCACTCAACCCGCAGTGAGTGTGGTCCCTTTTACGACCGAACCCAAGAACAAGATGAGCCTTCCGTGACAAGGATCACGACGGAGCGTTTGGGCCATCCGCCCCACCCCCTCGAGAGCAAAGAAATAACAGCACAAAAACAGGACATAACCACGAAACGGAATGGAACCCGACGTTCCGAGGGTTCCTTAACCGAAAAGGGGTAATTCCCTTTTGGTGCGCTTAAGGACTCGCCCATCACCCCACGGTCCGGTTGGAAGTTTCACCCATTGTCCCGTGCCACGACCGCACCGGGTTCGTCCGGGTGGAGTCTTCCTAGGCCGAACACTGCCCGTGTTTCGGCTTTTGACCTGCGAGAACCTGCCCGGCGTTCGGGGATGTGTTTACGCCGTGCCCCTTTCCGGAGATTTCGGGACGATGGCGCGCATCCCTCGTGTGACCCTTATTGATGGCGCTGACGGCGTTCGGTGATGGTTGCGTAAAAACTTCCCTTAACCTCTTGGCCCCTTTTTTTGTTGCTGTTGTTGTTTTTGTTTCACTTCGGTGCTTTCCGGGGGCAAAACCTCCCGGAAGCCGCCCCATGCTCAACGCATGACACGCCGGGCGCCCTCTCCGGAGACCGAGGCCCCCGGAAAGCAAAGATGTTACGGGCATCTAATGGACTGTTATGGGACGGTACAAGTACCACTGGGAATAGTTTTTATGCGTACATCTCCGTCCTCGAATGAAGATGGCTCGCTCTGCTGGGATTTAAAGGGCGAAGGGTTCGTGTTGGGTCGCTTTGCCAAAAAAAAAAAAAAAAAAAAATACCCAACACAACACAACCTAGGGTATTTCGGCTTCGCAACCATTACAGAACTTTCTAAGGCCCCGTATTAGCACGCATACGCTCCGCCCGGATTATAAATGAGATGGTAAATGCGTATACTTGTTCTCCTTTTTTTATGAGAAAAATTCCTTTTAGGAGAAAAGGTCATGAAAACAGCACTTTCGATGCTAAAACAAGATGAGTAGCTCGAATTTCGCATAAAAGCAGTAACCAAAAGAGTAAAATAAATTCTATTTAGTTTAAAATGAAAGTATCCGTTCTCCGTATTGTGAACAAAATTGAAATTATATTTGTTTTGGCAGTCATTACAAACGTCAATTTCAATATGAACGACCGACTGTAATATTTAATATCTCCACTGCGTTATAGCTTGTTTAAACACAAGTTTGTGAACCGTTAAATCCTTGCTCATCGAATTTCGATATTACCGGAGCCATAAGAGCTCGAGGGATTCGTAACAGAAGCTATCCTTCTCGCCGGAAAGGGGCTGCTCTTTTATTTGTCTTCGAGATGATTACGATCGGACGGCAGTGCTAACACTAGTACGCCCTCGAGTCGCCAGTAATCGTTCACGCAATCTTGCACCGAAAAGCAACCTCAAACTGTCCGGGAGAGAGGGCTAAGAATAAATTACAACCCCTTTCCTCGAAGAAAGCCGACCCCGGACGGAACGCGGGACAAGTGTGTTTATTCGTCGCTGGACCTTTGAGTCCCCTTCATCGTCGCTCTTTGCTTGGACAGTAATTTAACTCGACTACGGGTTAAAAAAGGGACTGCCGATATTTACATAAAATTTGATAGCCCACTCGCCTGCCCGGTGCCCCGTTCCATCCCCCGGTGGCCCGTGGACGGAAAGATCGAAAGGGTCCCATGTGCGTGAAGGTCCTGACAGCGTATTTAATTGAGTGTCCCTCTCGACCGGCACGCGTCCCATTCCATCACCGCAATTGAGAAAGGATTCTCGGCTCGTGACTTTTTATGTCCCCTTCAACCCCGACTTCAACAAAAAAAACAAACGTGCTCAGATGGGGCTATTTAGTGAATTAGATTGAAGTCTAGTCTAGTGAGCATTTCAATTTCAAATGTTTGAAATTCCACTCAATTTATATTTTTAATCATTTCCACTCGGGAAACCGTTGGGCGGATTGAATGTTTGAATTCTCCAGCGACACGAAAAGTTGTACCGTGAGAAACGACACGCAGATTTCCCTTTTCCAACGCTTCTGGGCAACCAAACCGGAGTGTCAGGTTCTGCGCTTCTCAAGACGGAAGGGTCACCGATGGTCCAGAAGATGCTGACAAGATTATTCCAAAACACAACACGCGAAGGGGTTGTTAGAACCGGATCGATCAACCAGTTTGCCGGCCGAGCTGCATCCGAACGCAGCTGCCATGTGCGTCTTTCCTCCGTTAAGCATCCGTTTTTAATAGATGAATGTTGCCAAAAATGAGCATAAGGATTTTCAGCTTTGCAACAGCGAAGAATAGGTCTATTAAATCGAGAAATTTGACGAAAACTAAGCGTTTTACCCTCGATGTTGCAACCATTTTGCCCATCGTTGCAACCGGAAGTGCATCAAGTGCCATTGTAACGCCGATCGATCTTGTATATCCGAAGCATTAAAATGCTTCTAGCATAGGAAGTGACTATATAAAAACGCCGTTTCCTCCATAAGCCGTTGCAACAATCCCCGGTACGCCGGTAGATCCATCTCCGACAGATTGCCAGATTGCCAAAGACCATCCTCCGTCGGACGGTTGCGACCATGGAACGAGAAATAATTTGCTGTAATTGTTCAGCCATCGTTGACGAAACGGAGCGAACGGTCGAAAATTGCTTTCCGAAAAGACACGTGAAGTTAATTTTCCCAAGCCACCTCCGACCATCGTCCGGCCGCATCGACGGTCTCGTGCCGAGGTCGAACGGTCGCGGTTCGCTACGCGGTCGCGGATTTTCCACGGAACCACCAAAAGCCGCGCGCATGTACGGGCGACGCAACACTAAAGTGCACTCCCCTGTTTTTGTCCCGCGACTGCAACGATCAATGGCTTGGCAGCATGGAGTGCAAACGCAATCGTACCACACTGCTGTTTTGCAATTCAATTGCATTTGCATCGGCGATGCACTCGTGTATCTAACCGTTCGCCGCGATAAAGCCGGTACGTCCTCTGCCTGTGTTCGCGGTCCTTTTTTATTTCCTTCATTTTCCCATTCAATAAAGCCACGCGGGGCTGGACGGGTCGCTAAGTAGACAATAATGTTTCTCCTTCGGATTGTTTTTTCATCCTTTCCGGCCAGCACGAGTGACATTTTGAATAACCTTCCCGGATGATGATCGATCTAAAACTGCACATCAAGAGCCCGGTGTCAAATGCCTCTCCGTGGACGGTACGGCTAGTATTTTTTCCAACTTTTAACAAGCTGTTTTTGTGGGAAATTTTTTCCGCCACTTTTTTGTGACGATAAATTTCAACACAAAAATGCGTCAGCGAGCCCTGTTGAAGGTGGAAAGTAAAGGATTACAGGCGTATTTGAATAAGTTCGCGGTCCATTCGATCCTCGGCGCCGTTATGTGAAGTTCGAACCCTGGCAACGCTTGAGCTTGGCCATCAAAACGATTGAGCAGAGCGGTTGAGAGGAAAAACGTAAAACAAAGCGTCAACTTGAACCCCCTTGGAAACAGAACACTATTCGCAACACTCTGGCAGACCCTAACATGGGCAAATGCAGCAATATTCACAAATGTTAAAATGAGTGTGCAAAACAAGTAAGAGATAAATAAAGTAAAAGGATTTTATCGAGTGGTTTACTTGAACAAAAACTCAAATATAAAGTAAATGGGGTTGGTTTCGCTGTTGCAAAGTTGCGAGTGATTCTAATGGAAGTTCGTTCGTACAAGTTTCAAGTGAAAGTACTTAAAGCTTTGTTGAATTTAAACAAACTTATTTTCAATTCATTTCAAAGTATAAAATTTTCTGTAACTATAACTACAATCTTAAACTAAATAATGTATCATACTAATGTAAAAACCGAAAGCTTCAAATACCAATTGTAAATGTAAGAAGTATTTAAAACTAGAACGGCCTTAACTTAATCAACAAATTTAATAAAACTCGTCCTATTCTCTGGACACAGTAGTTTGTCAAAATAAAATCTCCTTCAGACCGACGAGATTCGATTTGCATTTATCTTAATTTATTTTCATTCGTCCCACTCTAAAACGTCCCCATCAAAGTTCCTCATACAAGCCAAATACCTTCGAGGGAGTCTCTTTCAAACATTTCATCAAATTTCTAGAAATAAAATTATGCTGCAGCCAAGCATGAGGCCTGCCCCATGTTGGCCCGCTTCTCGCTCCACATAATTAAAACCTTTTCGTCAAATTATGGACCTTTTGCCACTGGGTTTCGGGTTTTCGTCAACTTTCGTCAATCCATGGTAGCCCCATCCACTGTCATGGTTCCACAGCCCCTTCGTTCCTTTTAATGTAATAAAACGCTGTTTTCGTCGTCGTCCTCGTCATCACCGTCACCATCATCATCATCAGTGTCGTATCAAAGCCAGAAAAGGAGCTTCGTGCCCAACGTGGGTCCATCGATCGATTCGCCTTCCAACCGAAATAATGAGCGTAAGCCGGTGGATCAATGTTTCAACCCGGATCGGTTCGGGCTGCCGATAGAAGTCTCCCGGCGAAGGAAAGCGGATTCAAGACAGAAGGGCTTGTAAATTTTAATTTCGATGGAGCGAGACAATTTTTAATCAAGCGTAATGAATGGCGACCCACCGCTTGGTGAACGGTGATGGGCATCGCAAATGGATGATGTCGTTGGTTCGAAGTCACAAAAACCGAACACCCAACCTACTTTCTACCACGCCTGATCGCATCCAATAGATCGTCGTGCAGTAAGTAAAGTGATGGTGGTAGTGGTCGGGGAGGTAGTAGGTAGGAAATTTAAATTAGTTCCCAGGTGGAGGCAGAAAATAATTTATTAAGGACCAAATAATTGGTTCGAGGATTAGAGAGTAGAAGGAGCACCACAAGTCCGGAGGTGCATCCGAATTTGCAAAGGATAAAGACGAGCTGGTAACTGGAGAGGATAAAAGTTGTGGATGAATAAATTTTCCCGACTGACTGTTTTGACTATTTTCTTTTTTTTCCTCTCCATTTTCAACATGCCACACCCTAACGGGGAAGAAACTCGACTCTACGGTCCTATAATCTATCTTAAAAGAATTGCAACTAATGAATATGTATAAGCTGTCGCATCGAACATGAGATGTGTCCCCATGTTTTCCCTCTCCCCCGTCGATTTGTTGTTTGCCTCTGGGCTAGCTCTAAACTACGTTGAAGGCTGATTGGCCAAACCGGGGACCTAACGTTGGGCGGAAAAGGATGCTGTAATTATTTTCCATCCAATCCCACAGCTTCAGCTAAGAAAGAGTATCTTCCAGCATCGACCACCCGGTGCGGGAGGTTGTCTAACAGAAGACGGCCGTGCTGGCGTTGGCCCCCGGGTTGGGTGTGAAGTCTCGTACCCGCGGTTGCGAGAAATAAATTGCCCACATTTCCAAAACACTCCTCGGTCGAGTCTTCTTCGTCGAAGGTGGACTGCTGCTACTGTCAGCCCAGCGTTATTTGCGTGATATTGAAATTAATAATTCTCCCAACTACGGATTTCTCACGTCACGCGGTCAACGGTGGAACGCTGGTCCGGGGTGAAAGCCACCTTTTCCAAAGGGGTTTCCGGTAGCGCAAAAGGGGCGCAAGGGAAAGGCAACACGCGCGTATGTGTGGGTGGCTGTAGGCCAAGGGGCAGAAATGTCCTTTCACCCTTTTTTACTACCAAAATTTGACCGCCCAAGTCAATGAGCGTAACGGAGTTTCGGGTGAGGCTTTCGTCGTCGCTATTTTATCTTGCTTTTCCTTTTCCCTGTTTACTGCCCCCGCGGCTGTCCTTTGAAGAAAATCAGGTCCGGATCCGAAATTTACATTTTCCCGGCCTTTTCTAGCTCCTCGCCTAACCCAACCCAGGGGCTCCCTTGCCCGGGTGAAAGGCCCTTAACGGGGTCGAGTAGTCCAACTTCGGCAAAATGGAAGAAACGTGGTGGACGCGTGGATTTATTTATGGAGGAATTATTGTTAGTTTTCTCAATTTTTATTCAAATGAAGGGAGTGCTCCGGCTCGTTCCGCTGGACAAGGGTTTTCGGGTAGAAAATGGTCACCACCCTCCCGCCAGGGTTTTCGAGGTGGCTAAACATGGCAATGTGCGTAGGCTTAGACGTGGTTCGGGCATCTGAACGGGTTGTAGCTCCGCTTTAACGAGAGGAAAGCACGTGCCACAGTAGCCCCCGAGGAGAAAGGGAAGTGAGACATGGAGGGTTCAGCGTCAGAAAACGGTTGCTCTAAAATGGCCGAAAAGGCCGCAAAACCCATCGCTTTTCGTGTGAGATGGGTTTTTCCTCTAATGCTCTGAGGAGAAGAAGAAACCTGCTGTAGGTTGAGGGTGAAGAAGAGTGTCGGTTGTGGTATTAAGATTAATGATGCGATTTTGTGATGATTTTACGAAGGTACCCAGAAATGGTTGTGTCATTTTAAAAGGAAAAATAAGTGTAGGGGTTTTAGCACATCATACTTATTAAACACTACAAAGAATGAGCTTCTGTCTCATGAAGGCTTAAACCAACAACATCGTAGATGGAACTACCTTAGTAGTAAACAATAAGAATCCTCTCAAAACCAAAATGGTTGACTATCAGATTTTCTTTTCAGCATGGTTCGCAAAACAATCGAGCAATCATCGGATTGTTGAAAACAGCCATAAAACCCGACGTTCGGGTATGAAGTATGACATTTACTGAAAGAACCTCAGATACGCAAACACTCTGGCCTCTCTGATTCCTTTCTTTCCCATCGGCTCATATCGTGAACCACATGACATGTAGAAAGCCTCACGATTCCGTGCTTCCGAGACCGAACACGCTCAGGAGCCGCACGGTGAACGTTTCAATAAATCACCTTCCGTCCTTTTCACCAGCGTCCTGTCAGAGGAAGGGTTCGTTGTGCCCACGGCCGGGTGGGGGGAGAAAACGTCCCGAAGGCAACGGAAAAACCTCGAAACATCAGCGACGTCACCCATCACACACTGCTGAGGCTACGTTGCGTCGAAAAGCCGTCGCTCCATAAATTGCATCCATCCATTTATCAAAGCTTCGCGCTGTCACTGGCGCGAGTCCCGGAACAGGCCGATCCACTTGCTGCAGTTTGATGCAACGCCGAAGGGTGCACCAGTCCGGTGACCCGCGGAAAGTGGGCCCCGGGTAGGGGGGAAAACCCGTACATGTTTTGGGGCCCCCGAGGCATGCCAAACTAAATCGAGATCGGTGAGTGACCGCGCCGAAGGGTAGCCGCGGGGCGAATGGGCGGCCATGCAAGTCTCGCTGGTGCTGCTGCATTGCATCCATTGCACTGGTGCACTCTGTTGGGGATGTTTGAGCCCTTGTTCACTCTAATCGCAAAATTTTCCATCCACCGCGTGCGCTCTACATTCCTGCACTCGACGATCGCGTTCGCTCACGGACCCTTGTTTCAACCCAAAATGCACCTACAGTGCACACGCTATTCACTCCTGACGTCGGGCAAAAACAAAAATGCACATACACACACACACACAAAACATGGCATATCAGCCCCGGGAAAATGGTGGCATTCGTTGGCATTGCAATTTTGCGAAAGGATAGAAATTTGCCAACATGCATTTCGAGGCGCACTGCAAACACCCCGCGCTGTTGCGGTGCAAGTGCATCCGGTGGAAAGTCGGCAGCCATTGTGCAGCCGTTCTGCATTCGTCGCCGTTCGCGCCAAGGCTGTCCAACCCTGTCGGATGCATTTCTGTGCCGTTTTGTGCCTATACGTGTGCGCGGGACTATTTTTACCTCGATTTTCATTTTCGTTTCGCGGACGAATTGGAAAAAAAAAGTAAACCATACACAACAGCAGGAGAAAGAACTGCAACTCCGGAATGCATCAATCGCACCACGTTGCATCCGACATGCTGGACATGATGGCTCGGGCAGCGTGCGACGGACGAAATTTATCATCCCGCTGATGAGTTGCTGAAAAGCGCAGCGCGTAGATTTCCGGTTCCGATTTTCCGCCCGCGTGCGTCCGGATCTGTACGTAGACCTCGCGGTTTTCATTTCTATAGGACATAATTAATCTCACCCCCGCCATTCGCACGCATCGAAGACGATGCCTCGAAGCCTCCTGATACCGGAGATGGTATCTGGTCAACGCCAAACTCCCACGTCCAATCCTACACGCACGCGCTCGCTGCCAACGTGGACATGTTTCCTTATGCTGGCGGAGGCAAAATCAGTTGCCTGCTGGCTCTCCATCGGCGTGGACGCGCTTTGACTCCGCTCTCGAAGTATGTCGCACCCTCCGACACCGAGGGTTAGTCGACAAATCAGCAAAGCTTCCTCCGGGACACAACCCGCGGGGTTTAGCAACCGGTTTGGGCAGGCGCCCAAACTGACAGCATCGCGGTCCCTCCGCTACCGCACGCCAGATGCCGTTGCAACACGAGCAACACGGCGGAAAATCGGTCAAAAGCTCATCGTCCCCGTTTTCCGTCATCCCCTCTCTAGAAGAACATTTCGTCCTGGAAGTCTTCTCGATTCCCTTTCAAAGGAGTTGCCCGAAGGGTAGAATAAAAATTCCCCTAACATATCGCCACCGAACTTCTTTAACCCCTACAGCCGGTTAGGGGAAAACAAGGAGAACACATTTCCCCTAGCGTAAAGAATTATCGGTTTCGGCTATCTCTGTCTATTTTTAAAATGTTCAACGATTAAAATTGTCAATGAAAGCGCTTCAATCGGTTGGCAGGATACAAAACGTTAAGACGGCAGTAAAAATAGTAGGAGGCAGCAAATAAACATATAAAGGGAAGATCAAGTTTAAAGTAATGATCTATTGAGATAAAGACTGAATTGAACTTTATTTTAAAACGAAGAATATAATACTAAATAAATAAAATCAAAATAGTTCAATTGGAGGTAACTAATAATTTCTCATAATTATTTCATCAAGTTTTTTCTCTTAATACATTTTTTAACTTTTTGTGAAAAACCAATTTTCCTTACCACTGAACATTTGAAAAAGGGTGAATTTAAGACAGGTTTCTAAGAAACATAAATTATCATTAAAATGGTATTTTAAATCAACATATGTTTGTAAGCATATTACAATAAACAAAACTTGTCCTTAACGTTTAACACTAGAAGATTCCTGTGAAAATGTTTCGCTTTATAAAAGTAACATTGGATTGATAAGTAACTCATCTAAAAATTCAATCAAACATTTCACAAAAATTTACCATTGCAACTACAATGTTAAGATAAAAACATTTTGACTTTGAAAAGGAAATTAGTCATATAAGTTACTACCTGATAGCAAAATCAAACGAGAACAAAACCAAATAAAGATCATTTCGTGCACTTTATTTCTTTGTGCAGTAAATCCATACTTTGCCTCATGAAATAAAAAGTGGCATTAAAAGGCGAAGACCGTACATTATCGTGTACAAAAAGTATTCATCAGCCAGCACCATATGTCGCTAAAGCACGAATCGCGTTCCGATGATAGCACGATTACCGGCGCAAGGGAAACGCAGAACGTGAAAATGCGATCACTGCCCACCGAGGGGTGAAGGGCACAAGCGGGTTGAAGGGACACCGTTCGGAACACCCTGCGTCATACGTTCGCAGCAGAAACAAACAGTCCACACACAGTATCGGCCCTTCCGAAGGTTTTTCTTCTACGTCCAACTCCCCCTCCAGGACCTTTCAAGCCCTTGATCGAAGTCATACATCATCAGCCCCAGGCCTGTACCTCCGGGGGCCCTGTGTAATCACCTAAGTATGGGAAATGTGGCACGAAGCGGAGATAAGATAAACATCTTTTTATGGTACGAAAAACGCAACACGTTGCTGCACGCGCACGGTGGGATGGGGCTTGGAAAAGTGCCACGAAGAAAGCTAATGCTAATGACAGCTGCCGCTCGATATGTCGCCCGGTGTAGCGCGTAGTAATCGTCCGCACACGGGGACACGCCGGAAAACTCCATTTCTTATCGCTGATAGCCCGATGCCGGCGCGGGTGTAATCGCAAGGAGTCATGTCGTGGGGGAAAATGGAATCGAAAAAAAAACAAATCGAACCGAACAAGACAAACGGTGGAGCCCGAAACGAGGACCGGTGATAAGGCTGGGAAAAGGGGTAACCTCACGGGAACCCACCCACCTGGCTATCCGAGAGGGGGGATGGGGGAGATCTAGCTCGTCTGGGTTCGTTCCTACGAGTGATCGCTTCCGGCGTCAGGTTTCTTTGCTTTGGCCCATTCTGCATAAACACACACCACGTATGTCCTACACCCGCCGCCGTTAGCTTCGATCGATCGATTGTGTCAATAGAGGCGAGCGATAAGACTGCCAGGGGCGGGGGCCACGGACGGACCAACAAATTACAAGTGCAAGATGGTCCAATTTTCTTTTTCCACTTCGTGCCCTTTACCACATTGGGGGAAAAAACCCCCGGAGTCGCACATGTGTCGGGACTAATTGATGTTTCATGCTATTTTATTGTGGAAAATATGGCATTCCGTGTTGCCGCTTCTTGCCAACTGGTCCCAGTCGCACTTTCCTTAAGCACTGTCAATAATTTACACACCATCACATCCCCGGTTCGATGGACGGGCGGCTAGCTGAAGGACTTGTAATTGATTTTCCGACCGCTATTGATGCCACTTTTACGATCCGTTGCGTCGTCTTGTCATATTGGTGCGGCTCTTGATTGAGCTTTGCACCGGAAATTGGCCCTCGACCGGGCCGGCCGGGCTGCACACACAACATAAACTTCTCACAATTGGTTACAAGATTTTTATGAAGATAATGAAACACGAGGCGCGCTCGATAGGACGTTCGGGTGATTAATTGCGACCAGTTGGGCGCGGGACGGAGCGTTTGTTTTATTGGTCGCACGCTTTATAGACATGGTTCGATCTGCCTTTGGCTGCTCCGCCTGTTTATCTTCGTCTTCGGTCATCAGCACATGGCTTACTCATACAAGATGCCTTTAAAGTGTCTAGGCTTTGACATTCTCAACGAGTTTGCCATTTTCATGCCCTTGCTTCGGACATCGGTAATGATTCTGCACCGAAGCTGCTTGTATGTGTTGTTTGTTGGCAGCATGTTTTCCCTTTATTATTATATTTTCTGCCCCACGCATATCGATTCCATTTTCCAATGTTTGATGTTTTCCATCGATTGACGGCCCGCTGTTGCAATCGTAATCGTACCGTTGCCAGTGACCACGGTGAGAAAATTCAAATTCCGCCAAATTTTATGGTCACTTGAGGCAACATTACCATAGCAATTTGCAACCTCATCGTGTAAGAGGGGGTTTTGCGGGCACGAGAGTACTATCCCTGTTTATTGTTGGTCGTTTGTTTGGGCCCACTCCGATGCAACAGCCTCCGGCATCGTAAGTCACACCACCGGCACCGTCGTGCCGTTGGCAGCGAGCTAACGCCCGGTAACGATTACATATTTATGGCTGCTCTCGCTGCCGGCTGGCGGAATAATCGGACAATTAATAGCCCGTTTTCGATTACATTCATCATCGTCGCGGGTTGTGAAACGCATCCCGTGCGGGCCCGTGGCAAACCCATTCCATCCTGACGCACAAGTTTCACTTCATTTGGGCGTCCGGGCGTCCCCTTCCGGAAACAGACAACCGGGCGATTGCTAAGACAGTAAACGGTTCCAGGTTTATTACCGCCATAACCATGATTGCTCGGGACAGGCTCTTTGGTAGGGGAGAAACAAGGGTAAGAAAGCGCAATAAGTGGTTGTCCACAGCTTGTCTTTGGTGCCCCGGGAACGGTCAATAAGCAACGCTTGATGGTTATTCCAACAAACATTACATTACGAATCTGATATTGGCTAGCTTTAGCACTGTTGCCATCGATTTCATGTAATTTGTGTGGGTTTTTTTGTTCCGTGCAAAACTTTTTTTCCTGGGATATCGTGGGATTCTTGTTGAAACTCCTCGTTTTTTCGTGTTTGTTATACATTCTTGAAGCATGGGAAAAAATATTGCAATTTGAAATTGACCAAGGGTAGATTCGTTTTACACAGCCTGCTTAATTTGAGGCTTAAATAAAGTTATACCAGATGTAAATATTTGATATTTATAAAAAGGATAAACAGTTCCAAAGATCCATAGTAACTCATCTTAGAAGAGCCTTGAAGGCCTCGATCGAAAATGTATCCAAGCAGATATTGAAATCGGTTGAAAAATCCATAAATCGAACAAAATTTTTTTCTTTAAAATACATACTATGAAGAATAATATAACTCAAAAAAAAAAGGTTCGGAATCCCCCGGAAATAGCCTGTATTCGCAAAAGTTATTTTTATAATTTAACTCATTCGCCTCGATTATGACGGGTCGCTTCAAGTCGACCTCCACCGAAAACAGGTTGCCAACCCCTGAGCAAAGTTTGAAAGACGTTGCAATCGAACACTTTTAGCTGAAAAAACAGTTTGATCGTAGAAGAGTCCACTAAACGTACCAGCGCGCTTACCGAAATTCTTCAGAAACACCTGCACCAACACACTAGAGATGAGTCCAAAGAGCGGGAACTATACGGATCGATCCCATCCTAGGCGTGAGCGACGGATCCCGATTCACCAAGCAGAGATCCGGCGGATCCGACGGATCGTCCGTCCAAGCCAAAATGCCGCCAAGTGAGACAGTTTTCTTTCATTCTCACCTCACAAACTCGTTCGTTGTCGTTCGTTGTATCAATGCCCCACGGCAGTCCAATGAGCCACCGCAGTTTTACTCACAAACCAACTTACTCACTAAACTGCGAAGGGAGACGGATGAACAATTCCGTTCTCTTAATCACGAACTCATTCAATACAAAACCTTTTTTTTTTTGCCTCTTTCTCACTGAACTAGAAAGGGAGATCGCTCGATTCGTCCACGATCCGTCCACGATCCGTCCACGATCCGTCCACGATCCGTCCACGATCCGTCCACGATCCGTCGGATCGCCCATACACTCAAACACCTGGAGATTTCCCCAGACTTATAAGTCTATGCCTGTCTCACTGACTTTGGAAGGGGGACCTGTTGGCGATCCGTCCACGATCCGTACGGATCCGCCATGTATTCAAAAGCATGGGGGAACCTGGACGATTCGTTCCCGATCCGTCCACGATCGCCCATACATTCAAAAGTCTGGGGGACCCATGCCTGGAGAACCTTTTGTCTCTTTGCTTACCATTCTAGCCAACCTTGGGGAACCGGTGAGGTATTCCTTTTTTTCTTCTATCCTGGTTTGTTATTTCAATTTTATTTACGTCTCCCGCGCTTTAAACGACCTTGCTTTTAAAGCTCACCTATATCTTTAATGTTTCAGCCCAAGTTCATTCATTGACCAATTCGCACGTTATTTTACGGTTATTTCGGTCAATCGTTTTGCGTGTGGTCGCTTTAACCACTGTTCGTACATTTTACTGGCCACCAGCGAAGGGGACAAAGCTACCGGAAAGTGATATGAATGAGCGGAAATAGTCCATCAAAATTTGGAAATGGTTTTAAACTATTTTTGTCATTCGTTTTTAGACCGAATACTATCGGTTTTTATTTATTTAAGAACATTTTGGCTTCACTGCCTACTTCATTAATACAACAAATTTTTAATTTGATCTTAATTATACTGTACAAAAAGAATTTCCGACATTTTTTTCGGTAATAATTTGAACTTTTGAATGCATTAGAATTATGTAAAAAATAAAACTTTTTACTGTTTAAAATGGATGAAAATAGCTTTCTTTGAAGCCATTTTAGGCGATTCTCCGAAAGTTCTATTTGGTTGATCGTTTTTTTCAACCAAGTTCGTTCAGGGTTGGTCCAAGTCGGAGAGAGTAAATGAGAGTAACTCACTGTAGTGGTTTGCAATTATTGCTGTGTACAGCGATCAAAGTGTGCAAAAAGAGACACGATTTTGCATATATAAAAGGGACTGTCCGTTTGCTATCAATGAGTCGTTTTCCACCCGCTATCGACGAAACCGCTATTGACCGAATTGACAAGTTTACTGTGCCGTGAACAACCTGTGTCAGAGTAAAACAAGTATAAGTTAGTAGTGATTGTGATTCGAATTGCGCCAAAAGAAGGTAAGTTAAAAACTAATCCGAAAATTAAGTTAATTAGATAATTAGATAAATTAAGATAACAAATTAACAGAAGTGGTAATTATTGTTCCAACTCAGGATACTATAATGGCTTCTGCAAGTGATGTATGGCAGCATTTCGAGAAATTGGAGAAAGGTGCCAAATGCCGCTACTGCTTCAAAGTAATTTCTTATCAACAAGGATCGACGTCCAACATCAAGAGACATTTGAGTAGAGTACATCCTACAGTTCCATTGGGTAGAAAGAATCCAGATATACCCATTCCTACTCTGTCCACGGATGAATCCTCGCGAGAAACAGGAATCACGAATAATTCCGGTCCGGCTTCAGCCAACATTTGTAATTATTTTTTTACTAATAAGCCTTTTACTGCAAATCAGAAAAGGCAACTAGATTTAGCATTACTAGAATTAGTTTGTCATGAATTTTTACCATTTAATTTAGTAGATAGCGAAAAATTTAAGAAATTTGTAAATATGTTAAACCCTAATTATGATATTCCTAGCCGTAAGACACTTTCACAAGCATTGCTAACCAGTTCATACTTGGAAAAGATGACTAAGGTCAAAGAAAGTGTATCTAAAGCTACTGATGTTGCTATAACATCAGATGGTTGGACGAATTCCAACAATACGAGCTTTTTTGCGGTAACGGTTCACTTTGTTGATGAACAATTTAAATTGTGTTCTTATTTGTTGGAATGTTCAGAGTTTGCTGAGCAACATAGTGGGCACAATATATCAGAATGGTTGAAAGCTGTTTTAGACAAATATGAACTAGGTAACAAAGTAGCTGCTGTTGTAACAGACAACGCAGCAAATATGAAAGCGGCAGTAAGCGAGATGAATCTTAATCATTTGCCTTGTTTTGCGCACACACTGAACCTAATTGTGCAAAAGTCGGTTCAAAAATCTATCAAAACCACAGTAGATGATATAAAACAAATTGTAATGTTCTTCAAAAAGAGTAGTACGGCAGCTACAAAGCTTGTTCAGGCCCAAGAAAGTCTAAATTTTGCTAAGTTAAAATTAAAACAGGATGTGGTAACGAGGTGGAATTCCACATTTGATATGATGGAGCGATTTCATAAGAACAAAATTCCAATTTTATCATGCATAGATAGTATGAAAGTCAAAAATAATTTATCTACAAAAGATTGGATCGTAATCGAGCAAGCTATAAAAGTGCTTACTAATTTCGATCATGCGACAAAAGTAGTATCAGTAGAGAAGACAGTTTCTCTTTCACAAATGGGCCTTTTAGTTAACATACTTTTAAAAAAAACAGAGCAATTTTTGCAGGATGAATCACTGGAAGATTCTATAAAAATACTGATTGCTTCATTAATTAAAGAACTGTCAGAAAGGTGTAAGCCATTTGTTGAGAGTAGTATGGTTAATCAAGCTATGTTTTTGGACCCAAGAATGAAAGCCCATAGTTTTGAAAACGAACCAGAAAGATTTCAGGAAACTTACGATTCGATCCTCGCTATTCTAATATCGTTACAAAATAAGTCAAAACCTACTAAACCAACCTCCACTTATGAAGAGTGTTATACTCACAGCCTTTTTAAGGATTTTGCTACAAGCATAAGAAAAGAAAAAGAAAATTCTAGGCCAGAAGAAACAGCAAGACAGGAATTAGAAGATTACCTCAAATCAGAATATATAGAATTGTCTGAAGATCCCTTAAAATGGTGGCATAAGAATGAAACAAAATTCCCGTCATTATATACAATAGTAAAAAAAGTATTTTGTGTGCCAGCTACGTCAGTGCCATGTGAGCGGGTGTTCTCAAAAGGAGGCCAAATTTATACGGACAAGCGGTCCAGATTATTACCGAAAAAAATGTCGGAAATTCTTTTTGTACAGTATAATTAAGATCAAATTAAAAATTTGTTGTATTAATGAAGTAGGCAGTGAAGCCAAAATGTTCTTAAATAAATAAAAACCGATAGTATTCGGTCTAAAAACGAATGACAAAAATAGTTTAAAACCATTTCCAAATTTTGATGGACTATTTCCGCTCATTCATATCACTTTCCGGTAGCTTTGTCCCCTTCGCTGGTGGCCAGTAAAATGTACGAACAGTGGTTAAAGCGACCACACGCAAAACGATTGACCGAAATAACCGTAAAATAACGTGCGAATTGGTCAATGAATGAACTTGGGCTGAAACATTAAAGATATAGGTGAGCTTTAAAAGCAAGGTCGTTTAAAGCGCGGGAGACGTAAATAAAATTGAAATAACAAACCAGGATAGAAGAAAAAAAGGAATACCTCACCGGTTCCCCAAGGTTGGCTAGAATGGTAAGCAAAGAGACAAAAGGTTCTCCAGGCATGGGTCCCCCAGACTTTTGAATGTATGGGCGATCGTGGACGGATCGGGAACGAATCGTCCAGGTTCCCCCATGCTTTTGAATACATGGCGGATCCGTACGGATCGTGGACGGATCGCCAACAGGTCCCCCTTCCAAAGTCAGTGAGACAGGCATAGACTTATAAGTCTGGGGAATTCTCCAGGTGTTTGAGTGTATGGGCGATCCGACGGATCGTGGACGGATCGTGGACGGATCGTGGACGGATCGTGGACGGATCGTGGACGAATCGAGCGATCTCCCTTTCTAGTTCAGTGAGAAAGAGGCAAAAAAAAAAAGGTTTTGTATTGAATGAGTTCGTGATTAAGAGAACGGAATTGTTCATCCGTCTCCCTTCGCAGTTTAGTGAGTAAGTTGGTTTGTGAGTAAAACTGCGGTGGCTCATTGGACTGCCGTGGGGCACTGATACAACGAACGACAACGAACGAGTTTGTGAGGTGAGAATGAAAGAAAACTATCTCACTTGACTAGCGCGTTGATTTATTTTCTCACGATCCGCGAATCGTCAACGGATCGCGGATCCTTATAGGGATCGATCTGGGTTCGCTCAGATCGTGAAAAAGAATCGTCTTGCGCATCTCTACAACACACAGCAAGATCAGTTGTGTCTTACTTTTGCGGCTACTTCGTCGTACACGGAAGGCTACCGACTTACTAGCCCGTCTGCGGGGGTCTTCGATCTGCGTGCGAAATGTGTGACAAAAGAAACACAGTTTCCTAGTAACCAAGGACAATAGATCGGCTTGGTGTTGGTGATTGATCGTAAGAACCAGAGGGTTCGAGCAGCTATCGCTCAGCAGTGCTTTGGGTCGTCTTTCATAGTCTCATTTGTGTCTTTCTGCAGTGCGGAATGATTAAAGTTGGCTGGACGGAAAAAGTGAATCTTTTTTATCTCAACCTTTTCTGTGTAAGTTTCGGTCGCCTGTTCAGCTGAAAGTGTTTTCTACGTTTGACTTTTTTCCACAGAAAACACTAGTGAAAACGTGAAGAGATGAGACGGAGCACAATTTAATCTGGTGGTGTTGTGCTCGATGCGGAACTTTCTCGAACATAGATGACGATCGACCGGAGGAGGATCCACGTTGAAGGTAAGTGCATTTATTTTTTCACTTCATTATCAAATCCAATTCCGTCGCTATCGGGTCCCTTTCGGCCGGACAGCCTTTTGTCCGGTGCAGAGGGGCCAAAGTGCACACGTTTTATCGCTTAATGTCCATCAGCATCAGTGGGTCTGTTCCGTGGAAGACCTTCGGTAAACCTTCCAGACACGGAGACCCGGTTCTAATTTATTCATAAATCACGTAAAGACAATTATGTGTCCACTGGTAGGACAAATTCCGTGCACAAGGCCTCTGCCGGAAGGTGTAAAGAGTGTGTGGCATGACGGCATTCCGTGCCGCCCGAAAGTCCCGTACCGGGACGATGTTTCGTGTCCGCGAGTTACACGATGTGCGGTCGGAAGAAATAATTCCCTACCATTGGGGAGACGGCGTCGAAAAAAAAGAACAGAAAAGACACATACAATAAAACACCCCTTTACGGTACCTCCAACGTTAGCCGAACGCATCAAGGCACACGGGAAATCGCACTTTACTCTACCACTTCCGGCCACAACCTCTCCGTCCGTGTCCGTGTGTGTAAGTGTGTTGTGCCAGCGAGAAGCTCGCGAGCGACCTCGTACGTGTATGATAAATTTAATAACAATTTTCCATCCAGATTTCCGGAAACTGATAAGCGCGGGGTCCGCCGCTATCACCCTCCGCAAAGGGTCGGCGGAGGACGTAAGTGCTTTCTTCGGCGACAACCACGGCCGAGGTGTTATTAGACCCACGCGCCATAGGCAGGCACACGCTGCGACGACATATTCCCCCGGCCGTCTAATGGGCACGGGCAACGAACGGAACCCTCTCCATCCCCTGTCGGTAAGGAACACGATTTTCCCCCTGGTTTTGGTAGGGTGGCCGGAATTAGCGCATTAGGCTAATGTTTGTCTTCTTGCTCGCGTTCCGTCACCCGGGGACGGAATCGAACCAGGTACGGCGAGCCGCGATCCTTGGGTGGTCAGGCGTCCCTGGTGCGACCGAAAACTGCGCCACCATCGTACGGTCCGTGCGAGTGAGCAATCAAGTGAAATTATTAATGCTTGCACTACCGTACCTTGGCGGGTTTCGTGTCCCGAAAGCGACGGTCCGGCTCGGCTGGATTACAGCGCTCCTGGCGGTGCCTTCTCCACACCAGAAACGGTGGACGTCCCTGGGGGTCAACGCGGGGCCGAAAGAAAGTGCGGTTAATAATTTAGCAACGGTAGCTGAAGACAATTAAAGGTCACATGGTGGAAGTCTGTCCGATGGTCTCTTGTAGCTATGTTTTATGAACTCAGTCATTCGTTTTAGATATGTCACGCTAATGTGGTTTCATAATCTTTTCCATATTTTTATAAGTTCTTAACAACCACCACCGTGTCACCCCATATGCCCCATTTTAGAAGTTCGTTCTTCTTAAGGAAAATTAATTATCTTTAATCTATTTCCCACCTTTTTAACGAAATGGCTCGTCACTTTCACGTTCTTAGATACAAGGTGTGGCCATCGTCAGTTACTTGCGAGCGCTGAAATTAGACAAATGACCGAGTAGCCGTCAATGTGGTCCCCTTAGCCTTTCGTGCGCCTTGAGAAACATGGTCGTTTATGTACACACGCACCCGTGCCTGAACGTGGAGTGTCCTAGTCCACATTCGGTTTTTAAAGTTTCACATTCGCACGGCAGGTTTCTCTTATCTAGCGCGTTAGCCGGCGTAACGGGGCTCATTTCCATAAATAAACCCCACCCAACCGGGTCCGGGTGGCTTGCCCGTGGCTACATCGTCCTCACGAGGCGTCTTAGGTGCGGCCGGGTGGGTTAGATCATGCTTTCGCGTCCAGCGCTGTCTTTAATGTATATCCCCCTTGTGAAGTCCCCGGGGGCGAATCTTATGTCTGCGTATGAGCACATTCCTGCGTTTACACCTAGCTAGTGGGCCAGACGGGGCACCGTTACAGGTGATTAGCAAATTAGTTCTGCAGTTCTGGCCATGTGGAGACTCGCTGCGGGGCTGGTGGAGGGTTTTTATTATTTTCATCTAACCTGCGCCAACTGAGGCGTGTGCGTCAGGACTAGCACGCACGCATTCTCTAACGCAAGATTCAACGCTGTGTGACAACTATGGCGTAAGGATACGCCCCAGGGAACCTCTTATGAGCCGAACCGGTGTGGCCACAACGAGATTGAGTCAGTGAGGTGTAACAAGAACAAACGGGCTGCTTACCGAACCGAAATCTTCACGCACCCGATGTGTGGCTCATGCAAGGTGTTGTCCTTCCGTCATCAAAGGTGTGAACCGGTTCGATAGCTTCGACGTGTGTTTTCTACTCAGTTAGTCAAAGAAATAAGACACTTAAAGGAGCCGTATTTATCGATTAAACATGTTGTACGGGCGACAAGATATGACACAAGGATCTGCGATAAATTTAGCACTGAGCTAGCTAAAACGACCGTGGAGGACTCTTCATTCCCTTTTGAAGCCTAGGCCAATCCTAGTGGATTGACTGGATGTTTTCTTTACACCAAGAACATTGGAACTGGGATGATGCGTATGTCACGCTTTGTTTGAGGTGTTACTCGTATCCTACCCTCATGGAACTATTTATTCATCGCACATTCAATGTTTTCACGTTAGGCCGCTCATCCAGTCTCCTCCATCGAACGGCTTTATTAGAAAGGTGATGGCGATTAACTTCCTCATAAGCCGTTACATTATCGAGGTGTTTGGTCATGGGATGGGTGTTGCCTATTTCCCACGACGGGCTCAAGAATCTCTACTGAAGCGACACAATTTCCTTTCATGCAACTTTCACGCTCAATTGGCATCGGGTTGTGTTATTCCTCACTGGGCAAATAATGCGTTTCGATACAGCTCAACTGTGCGAAATGAATTCAGCTGGCAAAGTATATTAGCATATGTGTATATTTTTAGAATAACCGTTTTTCGCCCTAAAACTGATTTAACATAAGTTAAACACCCGTCGGATAAGTGTGTTTATTAGTATAATCAAAACGCTAATAATTAAACGAAATTGTGACAAGTTGCCTGCATTAATTTTAAACAGAAAAATAATCCGTACCACTGCCGTTTCAAACCATGCAACAGTGACACGTTTTTATTACCATGGTTGTGTTCACCGTCAGTGTTAATCACACCAAGTTTGGTCATTTAAGAAATCGTCAAGACACATTTATGCTCAACAGTTATAAACGTACCCCATCCTCATGCTTTCCCTCTGTTTTATTCTTTTCCCAGACTTTATCCATTCGAAGCGTGTAGTTAATTTCAAGAGCTCTGTTTGGCTGGATGAAACAAAATTGCTTACACAACAGAGCCGGGCGAACGGACGCTGGTGTGGCATCCTTTGCCATTGGCGCATTTGCAAGCAAATGTGTGCCCGACCTAATCGCCACGTATCACGTAAAGCTCCTCTAAACAACTCACATATGCAAAACGGGGCCACACTTCGAGGGCGCACCCGAAGCGAGTTGTTGTTGATAGTTCTTTTCACCGGACTCGTCGGGATATGGTACAGGGGACGAAGGCGTCCTTGTGGGGAAGATGGTGTACCTAGTTTAAGAAGGCAGCGAACTGTGTAGGGCGGTGTGGTTGGCCTTACTTGGTTTTCGCTCGGAAAACATATGCACACCGGAGGACCATCTTATGCCGCTGGGCGGGGGTAGACGGATATCGGGGTAATTTTCCTAACGATCTTATCGGCAACACCAAAGTATTTTACGCTCCAAGCGAGGCAAGGCGAGCCGGCTATCTTGGGATGAGCAGAGCAGAGGATCCAGTTTAATTTAGTCCAAGAGAGTGGTATACTGTACAAAGACACGTCGTGTGACTATGGCAAAATGAATACTGCCGATGAAAGCAAGGCTGTGGTTTTTCTACTCCTTTTTCTTCTGTTGATACCCTCTGGGGGCCTTAGGGACATCGATCGATGAACTTGCTATCTGATTTTTACAGAAAATTCAATCATAGACAAAAGGGACCGGATGGCTAAACTTACCAACCTAAAGACAATCGTGGTTCAAACGACGCCATAAATTAGATCATTTGCATCTATGCTAGTAGACACTTTGAAATTGCTTTCTTAGAAATGGCAGGCATTTTTTTCCATGGACCCACCGCTTCTTCGTTGGCAATACTTTAAATGTAGATGAATTTAAAATGTAAGTCATGCGAAGAGAACATACGTTTAATAATAATTTTTAACCATATGTTGCGAGTGTTAATGATTCGTTCCGGTAACCCTCCTGGTTACCGCACAAGAACTACACCAACTGAGTTTTTCTCACCATCTTTAGGTTCTTGGGGAATGTTTCTACCCTCTTTCCCCGTAGGATAAATTATTCACATACCGTAAACACTTGCACCACCTCAATCGACCACAAGGATTTGGTGTTATATTAAGAAATTAAGTTGCCTTCCTTCGCCTGCCGGTCGATCGATAATTGGTCCTTAATTGCGTCGTTAATGAAGCCTCGCGGTTCGGAACACACACGCACACCACCCCACCCATTGTTGTTGTGTGGGCTCAACCCCTTCGGAAATCGGAATCGACCGCTTGCTCCGAATCGTTTTTCCACCCCTTTTGCGGCTATTCCCAAACGGGACGACAAACACATTTCGGGGGAAAGGTAATCAGAAGGTACCGGTCGGAAATGTCCGGTTCGTTTGGCTTTTACCATGCGTTGGTGCTTCTAGGTGCGCTCCTTATGCTCCATATGGTTTGATGGATTGTCATTCTTACCGGAGGGACACTTTAAGTTATTCATAAAGCAATGCTGGCGATGTCCATCGGTGGTAACCTTCGGTGGGAAGCCTTCTTTACCCGACACTCGGCAGTCCTTGATGTTTCTGAAGTGTCATTTGGTGCCTGGTAGAGGTTATTGTAATATTTACATTTCTCTGTCACCCCGGTTTGATGGCGATTCCAGTCGGAATTCGTAAATTACCATTAATCGTATGTTTATGTTGAGTGAAGAAAGGGTTTGTTAAGGCACACGAATGTGATGAAATATCATGCTGTTGTCACATGACACATTCATAATCTCAGGTAGCTTACGCTTTCGAGTATGAGAGTACTTTACAAAATTGCATTCGGTGTGGAAAACAGTGGTATGTGTTTATATGAATATATTTAGATTTTCGTACAAAAACTATTAAAAAATGTTCATAGAAGTACGCACAGTTTTAAAAAATAAGAAAGCTTATTTCCCGACGATGTGTTGTATGTTCAAAATTTGCATGAAATGCATATAGACTGTTCGTAAGAGACAAAATAATATGTTATTTTGTATAGCGGATTTCCCTAGGTACTCGGCTTGAGTGGCATTTTCCGATAGCAGTGACAACTAGCAAATCTTTTACGCCCCAAAAGCGAACGCCCGAAAATGGACAGTTTATTTCCCGCTGGGATATGCAGACCAAATGCATCTCGTACTGCAATCGGTCCCGGTGCATCATCCCGAGCTGTCGATTTCACGTTCCACAGAGAAACATCTGAATACCTCGGGGGGGATGCGAGGGCCCCGTTTCGGTCGCGTAATTTCACTAAAACCACAAAAAGATGATTGAACCACATCTGGTTGCGCGGGTCCAGGGGATTGCCAAGATGCATTTCATAATTGCCCCTTCCCGTCGCTGATATGATTTAAATTTAAGGGTTGCATACAGATGGTGCAACAAAGCAACGCATTTTAGTAAAGAAACATACAGCAAATACACTTGATGATGTACGCTGTCTTTCTTGGATACAGCCTTGTAGAAAAACAAATTAAAATGTCTATGAAAATGTCTATAACCAAATAACTCATAGAAACAACATATGGTTTGAATGTAACAGCCACGAGCGTCAGCCGCGACCTTCTGATGGCGCGATCATAAGATCGAACTATTGCCATAATCGAGTTAACCATCGAGCAAACGCGTCGGTTCGATGCTTTCGATCCTCGCTGCGTCGTTACTTGCAATTATAGATAGCGTATTTCTATGCCCACAAAATTAGAATTAACTCGCCGTATGCCGCAGTCAGTTGGTAAGCTGGCCGTCTGAATATTTGCATTTTTCCGTGCACGGGACTCATGTGCTTCTCTTGTTGCTTTTAGAAACTCTCATCCGCCGGTCGTTGCTGCCAGCGAACCGAATGCAATCAGAGATGCACCGGATGGCGCGAAACGCATTCTGCCGTCGCTTAACGCTGCAGTCGCGGGCTGGAAGCAAATATAATTTGATTATGTGGTGTACTATTGTTCCAGCGCGGGTGCAATTTTTTACCTTCGCTCTGCCGCCCGTTTTTGTGGATACTTTTTTCCCTCGTCCCTTTTTCTCCCGCCCAGTGCCACTTTCGGACATCCGCCCCGTTTCTTTTCGCGCACCTGTCCGAGCTTTTCTAAAATGCAAAAAGCTATCCCCATATTAGAGTGCGTGGAGCGAACGCAGCATCCGATGGACAACGTGGGAGCCGCCATGTTGGGTAGTGTTTTGTTTGGTTGTAGTTTTGGATGGGTTTTTTTTTCACAGCTAGAACCGTGTCCGGAGCCCTTTTCTGTGCGGCGAGTGCATTTTTGCTATCGGATGCAAATTTACGGTTCGCATTCTTCGTGCGCTAGCAATGCACCGATGCGATGCGAAATGGAACGAGTGGGCGAAAGCAAAGCGTGCAAAAAAAGCATATCCTAAACAGAAAAGGCACCCAATTCCCCTCGGTATCACTCACCCCCTGAAGGGTGAAATGGGCTTGAACCGCGAGTGTGAATAATATCCCACAGTGGCAAGGTTAAAGGTATGTTAGTTTAGCGATGTTATTCTTTCCATTGTTGGTGATGTTTCCACCTGTCCTCGAGTCATACAGGTGAGGGTGGTGCAGGAAGCGGAACAGACAATCGATTTTGAAAGGGCCACACTTGTACGAACGCCGCTGCACAATTCGTGCGATGGAGAAGATGAGCATGGGCTGTGTGTTCCGTTTCCCTTGCGTTTGGTTTTTTTTCAGAGTGTGTGTCGTTTTTTCGGTCTGCATTCATGCACCTCTATTCGGTGTATATTAAAAATGCATCGCACACAAGAAATGCCAGCACTGCATCGGCCGCAGGCAGTTGTGGGCGGTGGTGGGAGAGTCGGGTGGATGCAATAATTGCCAGTATTGTCTTCATGCTTCTTGCACCGCGGCAGGAGTCAGAATTTCATGCGCTAACATTTTTGCTTCCCGCAAATTGTAGGAAACGATGCAATTCCACGCACACACGTTCCGTGGCCTACGGAGGACAAAAGCCACAGAACCGGGAAAGCCAGGACGATGACCGCACTAATTCGAACGGTTTTCCGTGTCACGCAAATTCAGTGATTGCTGATCTTACGCGTAGAAAATGCTGGGACGAATGCCGATGGATGGACTTGCGGCTTCATTATTAGATTATCGAAGCGGAAAAATGCCATCAATTGTGAAAGGATGAATGAACAGAGGATAAAAGTCCTGGAGATTCTTTGAACAATGGAATTAAGCTAGTTATGATACGGAGAGAATTTTAGAGGTTAGGGTTTTAAAATGTGAGGCTTAAGAAATGTTGTTTGTAAAGAGAAAGCAATACTATATTTGACTTCTATACAGTTTTTGGTGACTTGTTGACGTATTTTGTAAATAAGTATTGGGTTTTAATATTCACATTCGTACATTGGATTCGATGTGAACTTACTGTTATGAGTTGACTAAATAAGTATAATTTTTCATTTTCCCATACTCTGCTTGGGTTGCCGATTTTCAAAAAACGTTAGAGAAGTGCTGATTCGTTATCAATAAACCTGTCCTTGGCAAGCAGGGCCTACTGGAATGCCGATGGAAATGACACCTTGCCCTTTATCGGAAAAGGTAAGAAAAGCTCCTAATGAACAACTTTTCTCGTTGAGTGCTTGTCTACCATCCGATACACCCGACAAGGGATTTTTCGCCCAGAATGGACGATTTTCTTTGCACACACTCAACCCGGCAGTAGTCATCCTCCCGAGGGCCTCGATCTATCGATTGGTGTGTCAAACACGCACCCAAAGACCCCCCTCCCCAGCCCCACCTTCTCGAAAAACGGGCCAAACACAATATCGCAGCAATAAAGATAAGAGTCCTTACGGTGGAAGTAAAGCGGCAAAAGTAGCCTTTTGGGCTCGCTTCTCGCCGGGCGGGGTCGGGTCGAAGTCCAGCGCGCCCTTTTCCGGGCAAAGGTGACTTGGAGGCCAAGATTCGGATGCTGCCACCGGCTTACCGGGAGGTGTGTGCCCGACATAAAGAAGGGTTGACGTACGTTGTCAGGGAAAAGGGTAATTAAAACGGATCAAATCAGCATTAAGATAGTGCCGTGAGCGTGCGAGCGCCATGTGAGAGGCTGCCGGGTGCGTGCGGTGCCGTTACGTAACTGTGACACTCCGCTCCGGGAAGGAATGACCGGAATGGTTGACAGACGGAGTGCTAAACATACTATTTGGCGCACACTGGGAGTCCTGGAAAATGGAAAACGACGGCCACCCCGGTAGCTCCCGGGGCCCGCCCGACAGGATAAGTCAATAAATTTCAAATAATTTCCGTCCGAGATAGCCTCTGGTCAAAACCCCCCGGCCAAAGAATAATGGCCACCCTCCCCGCGTCCGGGACGACTACGGGATGGGATGCGAAGAATAAGACAATTGTCAGCGAACGGAATGGCAGGACTTTCCCTCCTCTCCTTTTGGCTCCGTGGCAACAGTTTTCCGCCCCATTGGCAGCGTCCAGTGACGACTGTGCGTTTCTCTCCCGTAATCTCTTCATTTCTTTTTATTGCTTTATGGGACGAAAAGGGTCGCAGGGTAGAGCGGCGAACTGCTAATGAGTGATTTTCAAATCTTCCTTTGTATCAACCCGGTGGTATTCGATCGCAGGACTTTCCCGATGTGCCATTCCCGACCCGGGCTCGTAGGGCACATACGGTGGACACATACGGGGACTTATTAGCATATCTCTTCTAATTATCTCCCTCCCTTTCCACGCCATCCCACTGCAGGGATCGTCTTTTAGAAGTAAATTAAAAAGATTACGCAGCGTCTGTGTGTTTGTGTGTGTGCTCAGTGCCGCGCCTTAACCTCATTTGACCGAAGGGAAAAGGGTGCGATCGGTGAGATGTGTGAGCATCCCGTGGTTTTTCACCGATTTTCCCAACACGTTTGCCGGCATCCTGGGTTTTCTCCAATCTCGAGGTCGTTTTTGTTTTAACTTTTATTTTCCGTGCGCATCCTTTCGAGCGAAGTGTTCCCACCTTTTCGCCAGCACAACCATATGCTTGCGCCGCCGATTCCGATCTTAAGCTTCGTGTTACGACCGACGCGCGTCAATGATTAAATTATGTAAATTAAATTCCGACCAAGTTTGCTGTCCAGGTAAAAGATACGGGGATTATCTTGAGTGAAGTAACAGGATGATCACGCGTTTCTGTTTGTTGTTTGCTGTCTCGAATCTTTTGACTCGAAAATAAGCATCGTATTTTTAAATAAGTATATCATACGATGTTTTTAGCTCATCTCTCTAACTAAGAGTTTTAGATATTTTACTACATCACAATTAGAGTAGTGTATTTATTTTAAGGGTATGTCACACATATCAGTTCTTAAATGATTGATTGAAAAATAGGTTCGTTTTAAACATTTCTATCAAACTTAAAAAGCGAAACCTTCTATTTGCGAAACAGTTAATTACGACAAGCTTAGTGCGTTTCAAGCATTACAACCAGCAATTATGGCATCGGACCTGTTGATCCGTTTGCATTACTAGCAATAACCACTTGTAGCGATTTGCTTTTTAAACATTTGAAGCCATTTTTTTGTGTTTGTTTGGTTTTGATCTCATTTTTATCATTTTTTAAACCGCGCCCCGGTTTGTTTTTCCGGCTTCATTTGGCGCGGCTTTTCGAAGCGACTATGGAATCATCCACCGACCCCGGCCGTGAACTTTACCCGACCCTACCCTGGGAGTCCGCTTTTCCGGGTGTGGGTGAGGAGCTGCGGGGTTTTCATTAACGCAAAGTCAGACAGAGTGGCATCACGAAACCCGACCGGTGACGTAATACGATGGTTCACGTAACACAAGTGGAATGCAAGGAGAGGGACGTGCGGAAAATCCAAGTGCAATAGGCTCCCATATGTGTGTGTGTGTGTGTGTGTATGTGTGTTGTGACGCCCCTGTCGGCAGGCAGTAGTAAAACGTAAACTCATTCAACACATTATGTTGGATTGTCCCAATTATTTTTCCGCCGCGTTTTTTGTTTTTCCCCCGCGGTAAACAGCCAAAAACCAAAACCAAAACCCCCCAAAACAAAAGCAATAAAAAATGGGACAAAAACACAATCCCACTACTTCCGAGTGGGGATGGAAAAGGGACGACGAAGCATCAATGACCTTCCAACGGCATGACGGCTTGTGGCCGTGAAAATTAAAAGTTGCCAAAAATATGCACATGGCCCCGTTTTCCGATCTGATCTCTGGGCTCCCTCCACCCGGCGAGACCGCTTTTCCGGCGCTTTTCCTCGCCTCTCCCTCGCACCTTATCATCATGGGTGTGTGGTTGTGGGTGTGTTTGTTTGTACGAACGGGTATTGAAAGCGTGTGCCGGATTTTCCTGCAGTGAAAACAGATGTTTTTCACCAGCTTGAGAAGACGGAAAAGAGGCGGGCACGGTGGTGCCAATGTGCGAAATGAGTCGTAGTTAATAATTGAATCACTGCCCAATTTTCCCAGCGGGTTCCGTAATGGTAACCGCCGAAAAAAACCCCACCCTCCCAACCCCTGAGTTGTGTGAGTTTTCGGGTAGCAAACCGAATCATCCATATGCGGTTCCAGATAGGTTAAACCCCGTTGCCTTTACCGAGCGCCTACGGCCGATGGTAATGATGCCGCGCTCCAGGAAGAACGACACCGTGTGCGCCATCCCTCGTGTGTGTGTGGGGCGAACTAAAAAGCCAAAAAAATAAATCGAATCCACCCGAAAAGCGCTGTGCCAAAAAATAAAATTTGCCAAAGAAAAACAAACGAGAGTTGACGAAAAGGGAAAAAAATAACATTAACCACAGTTTTTCCGCGCCCGCCCGAATGATTATAGGTTAATGATAAGCTCCCGTTTACTAACATACCCCGGGGGCTGGCCCCGGATCCCTTCTTCCCCTCCCCGCCCGTCGTGGTGGCCAAAAATTAAATGAATGAATCAATGCATTGCCCACCGGAAGCGTGCCGCGGAATGGGGAATCAAAACAAAACCGACCAAAACCTCAACGAAAGCAACACAACGAGCGGACAAGGGCACGTGTACGTGGGAAAAACCCCCGAAAATTCGGCTACAGTACATGGGCCTCCTCTAAGGGAGAGATGTTTCGGAGGGAGATGAGTGGAATGGCATCGAGTGCATTGCATTTATGTACGGTTCACCGAAGAAGGCACCACGTGGAGTGGCGCACTTTCGGAGGCACCAAACTCACACATACACACACACACACACACGCGCGCATGGTTGGCCGAAAAATAAATCCCGAAAAAATTATAAACAGTTCCAAATTTATCGACGCTGTGGCACGTTGCCGAACGCGAAGGGCGGCCACCAGAGCTGCAGCTGCTGCAGGCATCGGAAATTAATCGTCCTTATATAATCACCGCTTTGCTGCAATCGATAACCGTCGCAGATGCATCCGCGGTACTTAAAGTGATCGAAACGACGGGACTTCTCCGTTGGTTCCGCTTTACCTTTTTTTTTTTTTGAATAGCGACGGTTTATTTCATTGCTATTTCGATAGTGTGTTTCCATTCGGCGCCGGTAAACCTCGAACGATTCCCGGCAACATTGCACGCGCTTCGGAAATATTATCCGATGCTTATCCGTAATGACGAACCGCATCGAAAAATTACTAAGCTAAGAGTGAATACCGCTGAAGTTCACTGATCCAAAAAAAAAAAAACATATAATATTCTCCAAAACCTAACAAGTTTAGTGATCCAGGCAGAAATGTTCCAGGGACAATGAGCGGGAGTCATATGTTGTTCAAAAAATCCCACACCACAAGTCTCTGAAGCGTCCACGGAACGACAAACGAGCGCGATGCACCGAACGAAATTCCTTGCAGAAGCACGGATCCTATTGCCTTGTGTCCTGGTTACCATAGACACACACACACACACACATACGCGCACAAATGCGCCCCCATACGAGGTTTTCGTTTTTGGGGAAAACCATCGTCCAGGGAATGGGTGAACGAAAATTGCATTCCCCCTTATCGCTGCTACTTCTCGTCCGCATGGGCATCCAAACCTACTGACCGGTTGCTAATGGGAATGCAACCGCCGAGGGTCGTCTGCTTCCGGCCGGTGCAACGACGAAAGACGGTTCCTTTGCTCGACGTGAAAGCGAACTTTGAAGAGGCGATGAATGCATTCCACCCGCGCACTCACCATTCACGCGCTCAAGTGCTGCATTGCTCTATGCGATTTATCCAAGCGCAAGCACAAAATCAAACGGAACCATCTGCGGAAACATTCAATATTATTTTCCCCCGACAGCAGTACTTCATTTGCTTCCTTTCGAGACGTCCCGAGCAAACACGGGAGCAGAGAACGGCGGGGGTGGGTGTGGAAAAGATTCTGTCCTGAGACAAAACCCTAGTCTCAGTGGTAGTAATTGGCTGGTTCCTCGGGATCAAATTGCGAACCAAACTTGTTCCTCCCCCGGCTGCACATCTATCTGTAAGCGCTGCATCTCCTCGACTTTCATCCTTCATTATCTTTGCCTTCTTCGAGGGCACTTCAACGCACAAGTGGTGAGGTAAATAAAAAATAACCCAACCACCCCCGCTCTTCAACTGTGGGTTTATTGCAGGATATGATAGGATAGTTTTGTTTGATTTGTTTTAATTTTATTTCGTCCTGTTTGTTTTTCGTGTGAATTTCATCGGAGAAAACCCATCGAGCGTCCCGGCCTCGGGTCCGGTCGAAAGCACTTCGTTACATTACTGCGCGCTGCATCCCGTACATTGTATTTCGCGTGTGCTTGTGTGTTTGTGTGTGTGTTTTTTTATTCAACTTCTCTCGAACGCCCAGGACTAGCGCACTCGATCTGAAACTTCCTAACCCACCTGCAACCCTCAACCGCGTCGCCCGTTGCATCGCACCGGGAAAGTTAAGCAGAATAGGCGAGCGAAGGCAAGAGTTGTATGCTGTACGGTAAAAATTGAAAAAAAAAATCGTAAAAAAATAAAAATCATTCGAGGAAAAAACCGGTACTAGAGCCGGGAAAATCCGGGACTACTACGGGAAACAACAAAGTCCTGTCGATCCTGCCGCGAGGCCTTTGGCACAGACCCATGCCCACTCGACAGCGGGGCACTAGATGCTGATGCACAAACATGTTCGGCTGTGCACCGGAGAGGAGAGGGCGGGATGGCGGGCAGAGGAAGTGTGCCTTGGAAGGCGTAAGCCAGCAGCAAAACGCAGACACTGACGCGCGCGATGCACATCAATCCTTCCCAGCCCATCCATCCATCGCATCGCATCGCGAGCGGGTTTTGGTGCTGCGGCTGCAATGGAAGAAGTTTTCCGCTTATACATTCGCGTCCCACCCACCCCCGCCTCTGCCCCATCACCGCTTGCGGCCACCCGCACAAGTGCATATCCTCCTCCTTGGTTTCGGGCTCGTAAGCTTCTCGCCGTCGTTTTGCCAAAATGCAGCCAGCGCAAAAGTTGACTGCGATTGATAGATATCGTCATTTCCTCCCCACCCTGGGGTGGTTGGTGGTGCAACCGGACGGGAATGCGAATGCACTTCGGGTGGTGTGGGACTAAAAAAGTAAACGGGAAAAAAATATGCAATTTTCCCAATTTTTTTTTTTTGCTTCTTTTGCCCCTTTGCACTCGTGCATTTTCTCGTTCCGTCTTGTTCCCCCTTTTCGTTGGGAAACCTTTTTTCTCTTTCCGTTTTGTGTTTTTTTGTGTTTTTTTTCTCTTCTTGTTGCGATTTTTGATCCTCAAACAAACGGATAGAAAAGTTTGGCCGACTAAGAGGAAAAACTGCATTCGAAAACCAACCCTCCTCCGAAACCTTTTCCCCTGTTACTCTCTCTCTCTCTCTTTCTCACTCAGATCTCTAAGCCACGTTGCATGCACCAATCGACCATTGCAACCCGTGCCACCTTCCGTCCCTCTACCCTCTTCCGCTACACCCTTTCGGTTGCATAGGCAGAAATGCAGTTCGCTGCTATTTTTTTGTTTGTGCTGTTGTGCGTAGCAGTACATAGAAAATCGAACTATAACTAACTGGGCTGCGACGACGGATGCACTCGACACGACGACCCGCTGCGCGGCTCAGAAATGCGTGCGTACGCTTTTCCGACTCTCCTCGAGAGGAAAGTTTGGTGTTTGCTAAAAGTTTGTAGCTCTACACTGCTTCGTTGATAAGGGGATCGGGATGAATTGGTGCACATTTAATTTATTTCCGGGTGAAAATGTTGTAAGTGCCATTGCAACCGACTGTTACTCCGATCTGTTGTTGATCTACCATGCTTATAATTCCCAAAGATCATCTGTAGCTTTCGTTCGCTCCTTTTTTGAACCGGCCTGAAATAGGGAATGGTGTTATTCTCGCTTAGCTTCCTTCACGTCCATGTGGGAGTGTGGACGCAGTGGAAATATGAAATGCATTCCATCCGATGCATCAACGTATGTATTTATTTCGGACGCGCATACCCCCCCCCCCCCCCCCCCCCACCCTCTTCTATTATGACATCGACCCGAAAGCACGGTCTCTCGCTGGCGAGAAAGTGAAAAACACCGAGCGAAACAGCGTGGCGAGCCTAATTCGGCCCCGATTCTGTTCACCTCCGAGGCCTTCGCCATTGTGACGGTTTTTTTTTGTTTCTTTTCTTTTTTTTTTGTGACGATCACGTCAATATTGGGAATCGGAAAATCGGAAAATGGTTTTTGTTATTTGTGGAAAATTTATATGTTTCACCCACACACAAACACACACACACATTCGGGCCATGTACATATACAGTGACGCGAACACACACAGCCGCATCCGTTCCATCCGGTGGTGGGTGTATGTGTCCTAGCACATGGCGTTGACCACCGGGCCGAGGGGGGGTGGTACCACCACATAGAAAAAAAGAACACCCAAACCGGGGAAAATAGAATTGGAAATAAACGAAGAAAAAAACCCTCCATCCATCGCGAACAGAACAACAACGAAAAAAAAAAACACTAAGTAAAGTAGGAGAAAGGCCGCCCCACCAAAGTGTGGAAAATCGGCCGTCCGGTTGGGGTGTTACTGCTTTTTTGGGTATGTTTTTCTTTTCCTTTTTCCATCTCCCACGGTCACCCTCCCTCGATTGGGGAGCGAAGGGTGCGCTTTTCGGGGTTTGAGTTTTCCAAGGCAAAAATCCCGCGCGCACATACAAATGTGCTGATTGTATCGCAATACAATCGCAGAGCGCGGATGAATGCTGCGAAGGTCCAGGACGGGCGATTGATCAGTGTGTCTGTGCGCACTAGGGCACACATACAACGGGGACAACGGATCCTGGGTTTTTTCCTTGTGTTGTTTTTTTTCGTAACCTTTTTTTCTCCCGCAGCCGCCTATCCGTCGGTCAACTTTTCCGTGCGATCGTCACACATATATTTTCCGGCTGTTTTCTTCATTGTGATGCCGTGTTGTGTGTTTTTTTTTTGTTCATGCGAACTTTCGCCGCGGTTCTCTTCCCCGTTAACATCGCAATGGATGACCGACCAGCTGCTGCTTCTACCTCTGACCGCCCATCCCACCCATCGGCGGACTACATATCCGTGCACACACCGGAAAAGGATGAACGGAAAAAATAACCTTTCGAGAAAAAAACGACGGGCTTTCTCCCTGCCGAGGGGTGGGTGGTGAAAAACACACGAAAAAAATGGCGAAATGCAACCAGCCCGGTGCGATGCGGGATTTTGGATCCTCGCTATCGGATCGTGCCTTTTCCGCGGAGAGTGTGCGTTGGCCGCGCTCGTATACATGCGTACGGCGGGCCTGTGTGTGTATGGGTGCCGCTGGTGAGCCGAGAGGTTTATTTCCAGTTCGATACTGGCGTGTCACTCGCCCTCCGTCTCCTCTCCCTCGATATGTGTGTCCTCGCGGGATGCAATTCTCGTTTTGTATGTGTGCTTTTTTTTCCTCCCTTTTCTATTATGCCAAACTGGCGGGGAATGATGGGTGCGCGCATTTTTTCCACTTTTCCCGATGGTTTTCCCTGCCGTTTTTTTCTGTTTCTGTTGTTTTCCCTTCGCCGACCGTGTTCGGCAAGGCTCCGGCTCGTGCTTTCTCGCTCGCCCCCGCCATACGGGGAACGACGACTGGGTCGGTATGGGGGAGGGGACGCGCGGTGTTCGGTTCGGTTCTCTATATCATCTCTCTACCCCTCTCCTCCTCCTCCCACCAAACGGGGATTTTTTATTTGCCCCTTTTTTTCTCGCTCTCTCACGCCCCGGCCCAGTGTTTGGACCAGTTTTTCCGATTCGATTTTCCGTTTGCTGTCCCCGCGAGGGTTTGCAGGGCACCTATGTGTGTGTCGCCGTTCGTGCCCGTACGTGTGGCACATGTACGTGTGTATGTAATTACCCCAGCGGTCAGTGTTTCTTTTTCCAGCTCATAATGACGCTCAGTCACGCTGTTCTAGCGTCGTTGTTAATACGCGTGTTATCGCCGTCCGTCGCGCGATGCCAAAACTACCGGCGTCAAATTTCTTATTTTTTCCATTATAAGTAAATCAAGTCTCGTAAACTTTTCTCACCCAAAAACCCATCACATCCGGACAAGACCGTTTAGCAAATGTAAATTAGTTCGGCCGTTCGCAAAATATTACCATCACTCTGGATAGAAGAAGGTTCTTGTGGAAAAACCAACAAAAGCAAACGTATCACCCCAAGACAGCAAAAGTGTGTGCGATCGAGTACAAAAGTTGGCTAAGTGAAAAAGCTCGTTTCGGTGCCCAATCTTGTTTCGAAAAAGAAATGCTGTTCGGAAAAGGATCCAAAATGTCACCTTGAGGCGACAGTTGCTGGATGGCGAAATTATAAACCACACTTTTCCTTCTGGCCTTTGTGTATACCCACATGTGTGTGTGTGTGTATGTGCGTGTGGGTTCAGTGTTTCGGCCTTACAGTGCAGAAAGCGTTGATGAAAAATTACACTTTCAAAATGCAAACGTTTCGTACGCCAAAAGTCATCTGCGACCTATGAACGTTGCCAGGGTTGCACGTTGATCAGCGGTGGTGTTAGTCGTTGGATTTTCGGAAAGGAAAACTGCACCGGACACCCACCCTCCCAAGATCGAGCTCTCGCCGACCATCTTGCTGGAAAGCTCGCGAGGCGAAGATCGATCACTTCGCGGTGCCGGTGCCTGGATGACGTTGCCATTTCCTTCCTTTGGGATTAGCCAGCCTTCGGTTTCTTAGCTCCTTTGTTGTGTGTTGGTGCAAGTGAGTGTGTGTGTGTGTGTAACACTGTGTATCCGATCTTGTTCGTGTCCTTAAGGCTTCTGAGCCGGGTGCGCACAAGACACCAAGCTCTCGCTGTGATCATTGTTGGTGCAAGTTGGTTTTCTTGTTGGAGGACGTCGCAGGTTTTGCAGGAGACGACATCCCATCCACGAACGTGTGTTTGCAGCCAGCGATCTGCTTCCGTGAACTTCGCCAAATTTTGCTGTGCGTTTTACACAAATTGCCTTTTTCATTCCGGCACTAAACGACCTTTGTGAATGTGTCCTTCGCAAAATTATGTCTGGCTCTAAATTCCAATTGTGATCCCTGGCACGACATTTTCGCGTGTGTTGAAAAACCAAAGCGCAAAAAACTACAGTCCAACCACTCTCCGGTCGAAACGTTAAAAATTTGCAACGTCTTCAAACGTCCAGCGACCTTTGCACCTATATCGTACCGCAACACGAACACGTGCACACGGCGGGCAGCTCTCACACGTGCGGGGCCTTTAGGCCGGGCTCTTGGGCGGCCAACGCACTGGACAAGAAGACGGCGATAGTGCAACCCCCAGTTGAGAGTACTAGAACAACCCTTTTTTCACGATGGCATCGGACGGCGATCATTCGATGCGCTAGATTTCAACGGCAGCTGTTTAGAAATTATTTGCTACAAAACCACATCTAGTTCGAGTGTGTGGTTCCGGTCCGAACCAACGTTTTGCTTTGGGTTTTTCTTCTTCTGTTTCTTATCGTTTACTTACCGGGACACCGTTCAGTTTTACCATTTGTTGTACCTTCTCCGGCTGCAACCGCGTGACTCACACATGATCGAGACAAAGGAGTAAACAGATGACCTTTTGCTTAGGTAAGATGAAATATTCCCGTTTTCCTCGCTAATATCACAAAATTTTCCTTTTGTCATCATGGGAGGGTAGCGTATGTCTTAAAGATGCATGTTGCGTTCATCGATGGAGGCGCCTGGTGTTTTAAGCAAGTCTCCTATAATATGGTGACAGTAGAGCTTACGTGTTATGAAGGACTTATAATTAATTGTCAACATCTGTTTTTATAAATAATACCATTTCTATGAGATGATTGTAGTTAAACAAACCTACTTAAACAGCAATTACCGCAAAAATAACTTCAAAATATTCCAACGGAAATGTTCATTCGTCGTTACAAAATGTATTTCGTCACAAACCTAATTCGATGTTTGAGAAATTATGGAAGTATAAGATTTAGATTGATAAATTTTTTAATGTACTTAATTTTTATGAGTGTTGAGAGGTACTAGAGCGTAAACTCGATTTAATCATCTTAAGAAACACTAGATTTCTGGTCAAATTGTTTCATGAAGGCATTAATTGTTGCCAACTTTACTTGCTCTTCCTAAGATGCTTTTCTCATATTTGATTACGCAGAAGAGTAGTCAAACTACGTGAAAATATATCAGGTGGAACTATAGCTCATGCTTTACCACTGGAGTTTAATATTGACACTAAGAAGCATTAAAATAATAAAAGAATAGTAACTTTCGTTTCACGTTGAATCGGTGAACGATTGTGGATTTTAATGTTCATACATTTTACAAGCATATCGTTCTTTAATCAGAAAAGAGAATTTGAATCAAGCGTTCGGTAGATCTAGTTTTCCCAGAAAAACAACCTTTTTTCTTTGTTGCATTAAGAATATTACAAAATTATTTCTGGTCTGACTTAATCATATGGTCTGCCTTTCACAGGAAAAACCAAGCTTAAGTCAGTTACTGCGAAACTTGATAACTTGCACCTTTGTCTCATGAAAGTGGAATTTTTGCGCAAGCCACAAGCAGAACGAGTGAAACAAGCAAGCTTTTCTGTTCGCAAGTTTCTCAAGACAAAATCCTTTTAGGGAAGGGCGATGTAATAGAAAATAGAGGAGAGTAAGGAACTTGAATAGCAGTAGCTACATGTTCTGTCTTAGTACAAAAAGTAAGAAGAAGCAGTAAGAAGGAGAACTTCGACGGCTAAATCCGAAGATTGCGCAAAGAGTTGCAAAATCGGGTAAAGGGACGATCACAACCAGGCCGAGCACTGGAGGGGGGTCAAAGGGGTTCTCTCGGCTTCCGACTGGCGAGCCCTTTCTAACGCACACACGACGGCGCGATTGGGGAGGATAGGCTTATACATAGAGAAGAAGCTAATGCCGACACCGGGAAAGATGCCTTGGCGTGACAGAGAAACACTAGAAAGCACTTTCGCGGAGGGCGAGCGTGCCGAGGGTTGGCTGCGCAGAAAATAGAAAGTTTTAGTGATTCTAACTTGTACGCACTTCGCAACGGACTTTCCCGAGCCCCGAGACGAGCGAGCGAGCGAACAGCGGAACGTGGTGAAAGCAGCGCAACGGTTCGGGTTTGATGGTGCAAGGGAAAGAGAAAGTAAGCAAGACACCACACCAGGGCCGGTGTATATAGGAGCCCGCGGAGCTGCTGGTGTGCGTGCACGATGCGAAGTGGAAATCGAGGGGTGCGTGTGATCCAGTTTTCCCTCCAAAGTCGGTGAGCGAAGATTAGGGAAGGGAGGACCAAGCTTTCCCGCGTTCCCATCGCTGGAAGAAGGGGTGTTTTGTCGACCGGGCAGTGTGTGGTGGTGTGATGACCCGTTGGTGTGCGTATGTGTATTCGGGCCTCAACATTAGGTACACTGAATCCTGCCGGAACGCCGCACAACGCATGCGCCGGGTGTTAGGTCCTTGCGGCCCACCGGAAGATGCCGGCAATCCCGGGTGGTGGGGATGAGAGTGCGCGCGTGTGTGTGTGTATGCGTATTGAAACCTGCACCATCCGCTCTTCTAACATCGCGGCCAGCCGAAGATTTTCCCAAAAACTCACTCGTGAGTGCCTAGCGGGTGAGAAATGCCTGAAGGTTTATATACGGTGGTCGTTTTTCCTCGGCTGTCGGCAGGCGCTCACCGACACACACGCACACGCAGCCGGAAAAACGAAAAGGAAAACCCGATTGGCGGCCACCACCAGACAGAAGGTGAAGCCAAACCGCCCGGTGCTTCCCTTCCGTCGAGCGGTCCCAGCCCAAGTGCCGTTTTCGGGAAAGGGACGGAGAGCGCAGGGTGCTTCTAATGATGACTGAACCGCGCGTGGAAAATTCTCGGCCCCCCCACTAAGACCCCATGCGTGCGTGCTCCAAGCGCCCGCGAAAGGAACGCGCTCTGGCGCTCCCCGGGTTCTCAAGTCGCGGTCGTCAGTCGTGAGCCAAAAGTCGGACGAGATTGCTGCAAAATTAAAAACATCTTCGGTTGCGCGCGGTTTGCTCGGGATCTAGAAAAACAAAAACTAGAAAATAAGCGGCCAAAACAAAACAAAAAGAACCAAGCCGGGGATAAACAAAACACGCGAATAACGGAAAAACAAACCCAAACGTTGGATTATCGAAAGCGATCAAACAAACAAAACGAAAAATAGAAATAAATTAAAATGTGACATACGTGAACTTTTTCAGTGATCTATACTCAATAAAAAATGCTAAACCAAATTGTTCTCAAATGTTATGCTTGGAGTGCTGTTACTGCAGTATAAATTTACGGAAAAAATTATAAATCCTCGACCATAACCAAAACAAGGACTCTGAACGAACCCCCCGAACGATCTACAATGTGGGAGAGTCAAGTGTTATGGCGAGAAGTGGCGCGTTCGTTGTGCCTGTGAAAGTGGCCAATTGCCTAATAAAAGTAGTAAAAACAGCAAAGAATATCCATGAAGGAAAGTGGTAGTACGAAGAAGAAAGAGAAAAAGAGAGAGAGAGAGATAAAGTGAGAGGAAAGCATGTGAGAGGAGAAAAAAGAGTGGCTTCCTCCAAGGGTGAATGAAAAAGCAAACAAGCATAGGAAAAAAGCTTCCAAAGGAGAAGACAATCCGAAGAATTCGAACGAGAAGCTCATCTCAAGAGTGACACCACCCCCTCCGGCAAACGGGAAAACCCGAACAACCTTCACACTCACCGCATTCTGTTTTTCCGAGCGTCCTTCAGCCGACTCCGGTTTTATATGTATTATTATATATATTTCTTCCGACACTGCCAACACAACGCTGCCTAAGAACTCGTGGCCGTGGAAAACCACCCCTTCGAGAAATTTTCTCTATATAAAATTTAGTGTAATTTTCTTTCCTTGATAAATATTTACCCTGCCACTCACGGGTCTCCCGACACCCCACCACCGAGGCCGGCCGAGGGCAGCAGGCGCGCGTGTGCGAGGGTGTGTACGCCTGTGTCTGTGAAAGTTGTCGTGTTGGTGTGAGGCTGACGGCGGCTGCCCGTTGGCGGTGGCGGAGATCTCCTTCGGAGAAGTTCGGCAACAAGACGAAGACATCGGCCGGCGCCAGTCAGCGTTCGTACAGGCAGAGCAACGGAGTGTTTTCTCCCGGCGGTGGCCGTCACCCGCCGTCCAAGGATTTTCAGTGAAGATTTTGTTGCCCACCCTTTTTATCCCTTCGCGGAAGCCGGCTCCTGCCGGAGATAGAGCGATAGCGTTGTAGATGCGCGGAGATAGTGAGTGTGTGCCTGCTGTGCGGTAGGAGGGTTCTCGAAGCAGCGGACCGGGGCGCACGAAGGTGTGGCGGCCGGTGGAGACGATTCTCGAAGGCGAAGGTGAAGTCTTCGGAGTCATCCTCCGAGTGTGCTACGCCTTCGTTAGAGCATCGTCGCCGTCGTCGTCATCATCGTCGTCGTCGGTATCCGGCTTTTCCCGTGGTCTTCGAGAAAGAGACGCTCCGAACCCTGAGTGCCCTCGGACGGCAAGATGGTGGCCGAGCGAGCGAGATAGCGGCCGGCCAAAGTCCAAGGAGTTTTGGGCCGAGGCGGGTGTCGTATCCTTACGCCTCATATTATCAGTTAGCCTCAGAAACAAGTTGTACCACATCTAAATCGGCTCTCTTACGGTTCGGACCGGTGCAAGGAAGCGCCCCCGGGGAAAGATTCCGTGTAGAAAATAAAACCTCTTTTTCGAACCTGGCCAGCAAAAGTCTAAAACGAAGTCCAAGGATATATATTCGCGAGAAGAAAAAAAAACATAAACTTTTTGATCGTAGAAAAACAACAGCCAAATTTGAATTTCCAAACAACTCGGAAAATTTTAGTGTCCACTTTTTCCTACACCAGGAAGCATTAGAATCGACAGCCAGCAGCATTAGCAGAAGAGCGCAGCAGTGAAGCGGCAGTAGCAAAATAATAAAAAAATAATAGTGTCACAATAGCTGTGAAGGGAAGTTCTAAACCCAACCCAACAAAAAGAAAAGTGTTTACCGTGAAGCGACGAGAAGAGAGAGGAGAAGAAAAACGCGCGCGCAAAAACAACATAAAGAAAAAAAGCACATAACAACAGCATAGCAGATATCGAAACTCAGCTCAAATCTACACTCAGTACTCAGAGAAGAAAGCGAAATAGAAGACCACAACAAAAAAAAACTAAACAAATCTCAAAGCTTGCTCAACGAGATTAACAAACAAACACAACGTTTACAACAAGCACTCAAGGATGCGACGATCTGAAGTCCTTGCGGTACCACCAGCTTAGACGAACAACAACAGCAAAAGATGATGATCGGGGTTTAACCACTTTGAAAAGAAAAAAAACACCGACCCAAAAGTGAAAGTGTGAAATTGTGAAACATCTGTGAAGCAAAACAACAACAAAAAAAAGTACGAAACCTCTGTGTGTTGCAGCAGAGAAGAAAAAAAAACAAGCAGCGACCAATAACCATCCGGGACTGCTAATATCTCAAAGAAAAAATGTTCCGACTTAACAGCACCATCAGCGGAACGGATTCGCCAACCGGCACCACGAGCGTCCATCAGGACGGCACCATCTTCGGTTCTACGGACGTGGCCGGTAGCGTGTCCTCGAGCGTCGAGTCAGTGTTGCGACGATAGAGACACGACGTTGTTCTTGGTTTTGAAAACACTACCTTACATAACTTAACCCAAAATGCATTTCATTTCGAACTCTTTCGTTCGCTCGGTGCGTAGCGTTAAACGCGCCAACCACTAAACAATACTATAAAACGACTATATAAACGGCGTGTGTGTGTGAAATGTTCTCAAATCCGACGAAACGGAGCCAATCTTGTAATAAGAATATTGTATAAAAAGACACGTATAAATATAACAGAAACAGAAAAACCAAACCAACACAGCATATATTGCATAGACTGTAGTCATCCAGGTCCGTGTAAGACGAAGATCAGACGAAGCGGGTCAGCTAGTACTAACCCCCTAGCCTTATCGTCGCTCTTTAAATCTGGCTTTGAAAAAACAAAACAAAACAAGTGAATTACAAAAATCGTATTCGTGCGGAACTATTTCGACCCAAGTCCAAGGAGTACCCGCTCGGTGGCGCCAGCAGTTCGCAACATCCAGTATGCCCGGCGTGGAGTTGGCCGCCTCATCGAACCAACCGAAACCATGCCGGCGTTCGCCACGGTCTCCAGCGATTGGCAGAAGCAGTTCAGCAAGCGTTCAAATCTGTTGCAAGCGGTCCCAACGAGCCCACGTGTGCCCGTGAGTGAAAAATTATGTGAAACCAATCTGACGGCGAGCAAGCGCCGACGAAAGAAGCAGCATCCGGCGGACGATTGATGTGCGTACCGGAAGCAGCCGGAAGTGGCGATGCGTCCAAGTGTGGACAAGTGGTTGTTGTGCTGGACCTTGTTGGTGTGATTAGCAAGCAAACCGAATCATGTTATTCCCCCACGCGCCCCGTCACCCGGGTGGGCCACAAGCGCGGCAACGTCAGGACGCTAGCACCGACCCGAAGGATAACAACGGTCGTCGTCGGTTGTCAGGCAGCAGCTAGTGTTGCAGCGCCGCACCTCCCCGAGGCGGTCGTGTGCGTGAAGCGCCCAGCGTTGGGCGTTCCTTCCCCCCGAGAAAGTTTTCCGTTCGAATCGAGCAGTCGAAACAACTGCTCGAGCAATTTTTTACTACTGCAAAAAACCATTCCTCTCGCCGCGAGTGCGTGTGCGGGTCAGGCAAAACATCTGTGGCCGCAAGGAGGGCGGCATCCACCACCCATCGGCCGCCAGCACCGGCGAGACGAGACGACGATCCTTTCCCCCCTCGAGGATGGTAAAGAAGTGAAACTCGAAAGCGGAAACGCGAAATAGTTACCGCTCAAACAAGAAAACAAACGTGGGAAAATAAAAGCTTACAATTTTAAACTAAACAAACCAAACATAAACCTAACGGGCATAAACAGTCTGAGTGGAATAAGCCTACTTCTCAACAAAAGTGCTGAACAGAAAAACAAACAAACAAACTTAAACCGCGTGTGCGTGTTCGACAAGCAATATCGAACAATTTCTCTCGAACGACATTCGTATCACCAACTCGGGATGCGTAAGTGCGCGTAGTGTGGAGCATGAGTGTGAGAGGCTACTGTGTAGAGCTGTGTAGGACGGGGAAGATGGACACACGGTGCGCGAAAGATTTCCACCCCAGCTCGGTCAAAAGAACCATCGAACGGGAAACTCGGCCGTGCAGGAGGAGTATCTTGTGAGCGCGTGTGCGTGTGCAGAAAGAAAGGATGTAAGCGGTGTAATGAATAACATTTAGTAAAACCGGAAGTGCTTGCAAACGCACGAGATGAGAACTCAGTTGAAAACGAACAACTTGTAGCCGCCATGTTGATGTAGAGGATGAACAAACCATTCCAATACATCTTATACGTGTAATGTGCGAATGTTTAAACGTCGTGTGCGCGCGTGGACGGGAAAATCAAAGTTAAAATAGACGTCCCGGAAGTAGTGTAGGCCGGAAATACGAAACAAGAGAAAGCAAAAAACAGTGTGCGTTGTGTGTGCGTGTCGGAAAATCGATACGCAGTGCTGCTTACATCGAAGCAGCACAAGAAGCACCGAAGGAGTAACAAGTGGCCTCCGGGCGAAAGTGCTTGTGGAGTGTGGGTGCTTGTGTCTATATCGCCGTGATCGCGCGCAAGATCCAAGTGTGAGATCCATGCCAGTTCTAGCCGAAGCAAGGACAGCCAGTGACTGTGCAGTGCAAGTGAGAGTGTTCAAATCTATCTACCACCGGTACGTGCCAAAGTCAATCCAGTCCCAAGTTTTCAGGGCGAGCGTTTCCATCGGAAAAGTAGCCATATATAGTAATATCACACATCGGCCGGTTTCCAGCCTAGTCCCAGCATCGCACTCCCGTTGCCACGTCTTTGTGTGTACCTTGTTCTCCGGTGGGCGGACAGAGCACAGCTATAAAACACTCTTTCCGTTCCACCTGAGACGCACGTGCTACAAGTACTTCAAGGATTTGGGGGATAAAGCTTTAGGTTTTTTTAAATATTGGGCGCATGTCTTTGACATCGCACCTCGTTTATTGGTAAAGCTCATCTGTCACTCCGCTGCTCTCCGATCGAGGCCAGCAGAAGCGTGAAAAGCTGTTTCTGTACTCTGGTCCCGACCGGGGAGTGCAAGCGCCCAAGACGAAAGCCCGGAAAGCTTAGGCTCCGGAGTCTACAGATCCTTCTTTCGGAGGAGGACATTCTGCAACTATCATCACACACCGTTTGAAGCGCAGGCCAACCGCTTCGGTTGGTTCGATCGTCGGGGGCTGCCAGTGGGGGGATGCCGGATGGCGCACGTACGCTTGGTCCGAGACGTTTGGCATCGTCTGGATCTTCGTGGTCGTCGGCGTCGTCGGGATCGTAGCCGGGGTCGTCGCGCGATGTAACATCTTCACCAACTCGAACGGCGGGAACATCGTTGGCACCGGGGTGGCAGTGCAAGCGCGTGCAATTTCCAAAGCACCAAAGCAAAAGAAGAAGAGAAGAAGAAAAAAGAAGAGATGTCCTGTTGAAAAAGTCGAAGTCGAAGACGAAGAAAATGAAGAAGATAATGCAGTTTTCATGAGGAGAAGAAATCATCAAAGCCAAACTGTGATACTATGCAAATACCTGAAGAAATATGCGAAAAGAAAAGAAGAAAACTGTTTTTTATTAGTGTGGACGGTTACCATATGGTGATGTATCATTCAAGAAAAACAAAAAAACAATATAACCGAAATAATCAAAGCATATAGCGATTACTTTTATCTGTTTCCAATTGGCTCGATTTACTTAATACAAGTTTCATTTCAGTTTTGTACATTAATTAAGAGTTTTTTTTTCGTTTTCAGATATTGAATAGATATTATTTCATTTATTAAGTCGTGCTTTTTCCAATGTAGAATTGCTACAGTAACAAAGTGTATCATCATTGGCTGGATGTACCAAAACAAGTATAATTATGTGATAGTTTTAATGATTCATATGGAAAACTTCGTATGACCGTATGATTAAGAGCGGCTAATTTATGTATAACTTTGGTTAACCTTCTTCAGTACTAATATCTTTACACTTACAAGAAAAACAATGAAATAAATAAAATATTACTTATGTTAAAAATTTTTAAGATATCAATGGATCAACGAAACTAACAAATATTGAAAAACACATTTGAAAACTAAACCGGTACCGGATTTGATATACCGTTTTATACCGTTTCAATGACCTTGCCGCGGTTGATCTTGCGACAACTACAATGCCTTATTACCGGTTCGTTAGATTTCTGAACCGGTCGTAAACGAGCAATACCATTGCATACCTTTCAGCTATAACGGGTTTTGCGCCTGTGCTATATGCAATCCACACAACATCTCTTGAGCATTGTGATAAATCGAGGAATATGTTTACTAAATTACATTTTAAACATGGAAAAAGTTAACTTTAGGAAATTTTTTTTTCAGTGTTTTATGCTAAATCTTTTTCATTCATTATTTTCTCTTCTAAACCACTAAATTGCACTTCCTACCACTTGTCTTTGCAATCAATCACTAATGTGTTTTACAATCGTTGCAGATACTTCCACAAAATATTACCGACATTCGACACGAGACCGAAAACTACCACTGATGTCAGGTGAGTCACCCATAAGTACTCTTGTTTCTTTCCCATACCATGTTAGCAGTGTTACTGACGAACGCACGAGCGAACGCTACCAACTCTTCCATCAAGTGGTCGCAGGCACGCATGGTAATCAGACGTAAATTAATGGTGCAATTGGTTTTGTTGAGGAAATCGTACGAAACGCATTATGATATGAACGCGGTAGCAAGAGCTTGGTGGCACTCTGTTGTGACACTTTCGATTGATAAGACTCGCTTGAAGATGATGCATTCGGCGCAGCGTCAAGTAGATGCACTTCGCCTTGGGCCCAGCTGGTGGCAGTCAAACGACAATAGCTACAACATCAACTCCCTTCCTCCCGCGGAGCTGGGTTCATTGAGGTTATTTGGGTGTTTACGGCTGCAAACAAGGACGAAAGCTGTCCGCGATTTCTATCCTCATCGAGGTTGCACATCGAATGTCCGTGCATTCTTGCCACCCTCAGCTCGCTCCTCGCCGGCAGTGAGGTGGCTCTTCTGTCTGGGTCACCTGGTGGGCTGTCGAAACTGCACGTAGCGGAAACGTTTCGAGTTCACTTCATTTCCCACATGGGTGGACATGCACACGGTGGCCCATGCACAAAAAGTGCTCTTGTCGTCACTTTCTCGAAGAGACAACCCGCTGAACACTGACGGCCTGCAACCTTTCACCTTTCACTCTGTCCCGCCGGTGTGGGGGTGCATCCAACATAAAACTTTGGTGCTATTGGCACACTCGCAAATTTGGTGAGCAAAAAACAAAAACACGGCCCCAAACCCACACACTCTTATACGTGTGATGCATTCGATGACAAGAAATAAATTATAAACCACTATGTTATCGTATTTGAAGTTTTATTTAGCTGGTTTCTTCCTGCCGACTTCCTATGGCGCCTATTGCACCGATAATCATTTCAGCACGCGAATGCGGTACACTTTGGGCTCGCTCACCCCGTCGCCGTCGCAAGCCTTTGCTTTCGTCCCTTCTTCCTTCCCCGAGTGGTGAAAATAGAGACGAATGCCACCGATACCGATGCACGGCAGGACGGACTGCACCACGAAGGAATCGAAAAAGCATACCCCGCACGTTTACGCTCTTTTCTTCTTTTGCACGTGAGGATGACAGGTTATGTGTGATATGAAAATCGGCCGATAAGAAGAAACCAACCAAGCTGTGAGGCTCACGTTATCCGCGGCCCGGGGGAGTTTTCTTTCTGTTCTTCTGGTCCGGGGGTGCAATTGTTTCGCATTAAAACATACATACCGTGCACCAACCCGCCGCCGCTGTTATTTTATCGTTGTTTGCAATGATGATAGTTCGAACATTATGCACGCTTTGCCGTACGAAATTGCATCTAAATTGTTCTACGCCAGAAGTTTTTCGCCCCCACCAGGTTTGCACCGAACGCAGTGCAAAGAAAGCGCTTCCATTTTGTGCCGACACTTTCTCCGACCGAATCGTTCTTGGATGGTAAATTAAAATTTCCTTCCACCAAAAAAGGGAGCTGAAGAAATTTACCACCCCATGCGCACGGTTGCACTTGCATTTGCAAGGAAAGACGAAGAAGAAAATCGGCAATTACGACCAACTGAGTTTTCTCCTCCCCGTTTCCCGAGTTTCCTTTCGGAAGCGTCCCGAGGAGGTGGGTTTTGATTTTTGATGAACTTTTTAACCCTTGCGCAAGTAATGCAAGCAAAAAACTTGATTAAGGCCTACGTCGTGCCGGGTGTACTAATTGGATTCCTGTCTTCGAAGTAGACCGAGCGAGTCAAATCTCGGTGCCGATTAAAGGGAGTTATTGATTTTTGACCAAACTTCTCCCCCAGTGCCTTCTGGTGACGGTTGCAGACTATGCCCGTCTGATCCAAGTAATGTTTGTGTTCTGAAAATTAATTGATGTTTTCTTGTACTCGTTTAGTTTTCCAGTTTTGTTGGTTGGTTTTCTAGACGATGTACATCGGCGTTGCATCCTCGTACACGGGTGAATGCATTTCGCGAGTTATGAAAAGGATGATTTTGAAAAGGTTCGGTTATTATATTTGCCTTCCCATCAAACGAACTCTTAAACGAAAATTCTTTACTTGAAGCGAATAGGGGATGTACAGGCACGATTGGTCGAAAAAAAAATCGTGCCTTCATGCAGTGAAAATAAATGCGCTCCTAAAGAAGTCATCCTTTTCGATCCTGTTTGGAGCCAGATGGATGCATCGTTGCGCTGAAAGGATCGATACAAGTTTACGCGATAGATCTGCACTAAAAACGTTCCTATATTCCTAAAGGCTGTAAAGAAGATAAAAAAAGATAAATGATGGGCTCCACTTCTGCTACTACTTGACGGTGCAATCTCCACATCAATATGCCTTGCTCGTTGTTGGCGTGGTTGCTCGCTCCCACACTATCACAACTACCTCCACCTGCGCTCGCGACCGGAGATTCGTGGCGAGGCAAAAGATTCACATCGCGATTTTTCCCCCAGCGAATCGTAGTCCGCGACATCGAGTCGTAGAAAAAACAACCGGCTACCCTCCGCGAGAAGTGGACCGTGAAGCCGCCAGTAAACTGGCCAATAGCTGACCTGCTGTCCGTACCAGCGGAAGTTTTGGTGGGGGAGCGCAATACTGCTTCTCTACCATCGCGACGCGAAATCTAGGGGAAGCGCATAACTCAACACAACCGTGCGCTCGATCTTGCTTGCCTTTTGCACAACTTTGTATGCTACCGATGGTTACGTAGGCTGAAGTTTATGTGGCGCGGAAGAATGTAGGGTTGGGTGGGAAAATCAATAAATGAGCGCTGATCAGAAGAAGAACGAAAAAAATCCGTTGGTATTAACAATTCACCATGAAAATTCGCAACACTGTACAGGAATGAGTAAGGTTTTCCTACCTCCTGACAAGTCGCTTGAAACAAAATTGACTGTCTTGTCGAAGGTGTGACGCTTAGTAAAAGTAAGCGTAAAGGTAGATAGATGAACTTTGTAGTTCTTTTTAAGCAAATCCATTCAGGAAAGTCTACTGAATGTCATTCAAAACACCTAGCGCAAAGGTTTGAACAGCTAGTTAATTGGATTGTTAAATTTACATTCTATCGGTTTCAGTTTCTTTTAGGCAAATTTAATTTTGTTTTTATTTGAAAGCCGCCTCTTATCGGGACAAACTGGACTCATTTCTCCGCTCTAGGCTGACAAGTGAGAGAAAGGCAATTTCATATTTCGTCACGAAACGATTACTGTGGGGAAAATTTTCTTGCTCATATTTTTGATTGATTCGTATCTTGGCCCGGGCTCAGCGAGTGGTGTTTCGAGCACACAAAATGCGCCACACCTACGGTGCCCCCTTCAAGAACGCACGAAGAACCCTGGAGGTGGTTATGATTAAATTTTCTAGCCATAATTTCAACATGATAGCTTCCTTCCCCAACATGTCTTCCGAAGTGACACTGACAGAAACCGGGAAACCATACCGGAAGCGGCACTTTACGCTGCCGGTCACGCAAGGGCAAGAAAATCGAGAAAATGTGTGTTGTGTGTGGAGTTTGAGGTTCCTTTGGTTGTTTTTTACCCCTACGATCATGGGAGGGTGTTGTTCTGCCAACGTTCATGATGCTTGATTGCGCTTCCACGAATGCCAAAAACTTTTCACTACCGATGCCACACACTAAATGAGCGACTGCTCAAGAAACTTGAAACATGTACTGACATGTCACGCACTGAAGCGAACTTATGTGTGTGTGTGTGAGTAATCAATAAAATTGCAATGAATGAGTTTCTTTATTTTTGCGATTTTTGCGACATCAAAACGACCCCGACCGATGCATGGTTCGATGCACCACTCTTGATCACTTTTAAGTTCGTAGTCCGTTCAAGAAGGATAAAAGAAAAACAAACCCATCAAGAAACTAATTCAGAACTTTTCTAATCATACGTCCAACCACAGCTCCCAATGATTACCAAATGGATGCTGCTGGCGAAGCACTTGCAATCAACAGGAGTACCGTGCGGCGGGACATAGTCGTCCTCCCCTTTCAAAAACAAAAATGGACGGAATTGACTCCTTCCGATGCTTTTTAGCACACAAAAACACACACCCACCCTCACAATAGGTGCAGTTTGCCAAAGAAGCAATTCGAGGAAGCTGCTCTTTTTCCATTAGCATATTTTCTTCATTACTTCGAAATCTATATCTCGACCCCCAAGCCTCGGATGTCATGGAGAGGAAGCGAGAACGAAGGTGTAGCAACCAGAGCAGAGTTTGCAATCATCAGAATAAAACCGGGCAGAACCTTCACCTTCTGGTCAGTGGCGTCCTTCCCCTCCCCATGGAACCCGGATATATCAATACGTTCACAATCGGAAATCGGTAACTCCGAGCTTCCTCCGGAGTGGTTTCGCCAAAGGTTTTTCACCGGACATCCCGAGTCTTGCTTAGCCAGCCCGTCCATCCCGTGTACTACCGTGCAGCGAGACAAAAGCGAGGATATAACAACTTCGCCAGCCTCCCAGGGCTCATTGTGTTCGAGTCCATCTGCAATACATACTTCAGTGCCTCTCGGGGTAACGCACAAAAGTGCAGCAAGTTCATCGTCAGAATGCACAACCGTGCCGGTCGGTCACTTAGGGGGCCCGCAAGGGGTAGCGGAAACGGGAGCCAACCCGGGAAGGGGAAGGAACGGTTGGATGCTTATTAGCTGCAACTGTTTCGCTTCGAGCGGCTTTTGTTTTCGGAATGTGTAAAAGGATGCAATAGAAACGATGAATGTGGCTGCTTTGGAAAACTAGTCCCATTAAAACGCCTTTGGGCCAATGGCGGGGTGAGACGGTGGGTTGTGGCCTGTCGAAGAGGGTGGTTAATTTGGTACGAAGGAAATAAGTAGAAGTGGGAGCGGGTTTTGTTTGTTTTACATACAGAATATTGTGGTGTTAATTACTTGCAATTGCTGCTATTTTTATTACATCGTGATTGAGAAGAATCAGACGTCCACTTGTTTTTAACTCGCATGAAGTGAAATCATATTACAAATTTATTTTATTTTTAAGCATATTCTTGTGAATGATAACGTAATGTTTTTTGGTTGATTACGTTTTCAAGGACGAATTTTATGTTTCCGATGAAATTGATCCTTTAACTATTTTTGTTCTCTTTTTATATACGATGTATATTGAAAGGTATACGAATGATTCAGTATAATTTTTGAAAGAAGTCATACATAAGAGCAATATGAATCTCAAGCACAAAAACGTATTCTGAATAACATTTATCGGCTATGCTCTTGTATTGCGAGTAATTTTGTAATCTAGACAACTAAAACTGTGCGTGCTTTATTTTTATTTGTAAAATGATGACTTAAAACTTTCCTTTCGGAAGACAAATTAGAGTTTCAAAATTGTTCTTTCCAAATGCTAAGGTGCCAAAGGTCAAAAGTATATTTTCACAAAACCTTTCCACATTTGATTCCTTCGATCCATTATTTACAGGGATCAACGATAAGAGAATTCACTTCTTGAAAGTCGACTACCATCCATCCTACATATTAAATTCCGGTAATGTCCACTTAGCCACCCTCGGACGATGGGGGAAATGGAACAGAGAACTCTAAAGCCATCATTTACTTCCGATTGCAATTTCCGTACTTGGGCCCGCCGCGATGCGCCTCCGACCGCGTCTTTTGCCTTGCACCGTGCGGCCACACCTGGGCCCTTCTGTTCTGGAGTTTTTTGAAAAATAAAACTTCATTCCGGAGGAAAAAAGGGGGTGGAAGCGGAACCTAGTGTCGTTGGACTCTACCGTTGGATGGGGTCGCGTATGTTTCGCTTTGAATAAAAATAGGGCCAAAAAACCCCAGGGCCTTCGGTCTAAATACCTCACCCTCAAGAACGGTGTAGCACCCTGTGTTCACAATGCATGCGTGTGTGGAGTGAAGTTATTTTTCGTGCCGCTTTTTTTTTTATAAACACCACCGTTTTAAAACTCACCAGCAACGAAATGAAAAATGTAAAAAAAATACAGTGGAAGGGAAAAATCGGACCGGAACTACTGTCGAAAGATCATGACTTCTCCCGAAGTGGGCTACCGGCCGGAACCGAACGGACGCTAGGGAGCCGGAAGAGCGGCAACGAACCTCCACTTGTATAAGTGAAGCGGAAGAAATCGTGTCGCAAGTGGATGGAAAACGGAGAGCGGGATGAAGGGACTGTGGTACGGTGCGGTCTTCAGGGTGACCGATGACAATCAAATGATGTTATTTTTCCGACCACTATTCGACCCGCTCCTTCCTCCACGCGCTCTCCTTTGGTTGTCTCATGCAGAACGCGACAATGGTTATTAAGTTCTGGAAAATGAAGTCAACTTCGTGGGGCGAAGCGTCTACTCCGGACGCGATTTGATTGCGCATATTTCCACCACCCCACCCCACCCGGTGCTGATGGGAGCTTGGGAGGGGCGAGCGCCAAGTGCACAAGTGTACGGCTACGGTCAACACCACCAACTCCCTGTGGCCCGCTCCACAGCTTCAGCTTCAATGGAATGGATTGGCTCGAAAACTGATGACCTTTTGCGTTCGCATGGCTTGAGGAGAGGGTTTGGCTAAACCAGCGCCTAGAACCAACCGGTGTAGGGGCCAATCAGAGCTCAGAGCAGCACCCCAGATTCCGCCGAGCAGGTCGAATCTAGTGCCGCAGACATATGCCATGCCCGGGTTTTGGCGCGGTAAGTCAAGTGGAGCGCTAGAATAATACGCGCGTTGATTCGTGGCGTGTTTTCTGACCAGCGATGCGAGGAGGCACCGACAGAATCGGAAGTACTCAATGCCGTAGATGGGAAGGGAGGGGGAAAAGCTCCTCATCCCCCGCGGGGGATTTCTTTTTTTTTCCTCCCACTCTGAAACAACAATGATTACGTGCGAGCGCGTGAGGCCCGCCTTACACTCGGAAGCACGGTTCTTGCCGTCCGGTTGCGGCTCCAATCTCCGGAAAATGAAAAGGGGGACGTCGCGATATTTACACAAAACACCGGATATGAGAGGAAGTACCGGGGCCGTGATGCGATATGATGATTCTAGAGATCGGGAGGGGGGGGGGGAGCGAGAGACAGATCGGTCACTACTTCGCAACTGGTGCGCGTCCGTCGCGAAACGGACCGAAACCTCGCCATATCGAAAGGTTTGTTGCGACATGCACACAATGGTGACGCAAACTAATAAGAGAGCGTGCAGTGCTATCGTTTGAGATCTGGACACGGGTTTGCCACCCGGTTCGCGTTCGCTGCTTGCTGCAAGTGTTCCGGTGCTTTTTGTGTATATTGTGTGTATGTGTGTCTCTGTGCGTGCTGCCTATCCTCCTCGTTTGCCATTGATTTTGAGAGCCATTACCTTTAATATGGTCGTCCGCGTTTGCTTTGGGGCCGCGTCGTGTGGATGAACGATTCACATGGTAATTACTTCTAGAACGGTTCTAACGGCGAGCTGTTGGAGGAGGTCCACGTGCGAGGAGGGACCCCCCACCAACATGTACACGATGTCGCTTTTGGGGGCCTATCTCCCGATGCTGATGGTTTTAGATGTGCGACTCGAGATTTACTCCGCGCTTTGAATTGCTCGCCTCCACCGGAAGTGGGGAGTTCCGCTCGGGGTGGAATAAATTAGATAAATGTTTGTCTACGAGGTACGGCCCACCAATTTGGCCAGTTTTTCCCCCCGCGGTGGGTGAATTAAAGTGATGTGTCGTTAACTTTAAAACTTATGAGAAGGTGAGATAATGCACGATGATATTTTTCCGTTTCCAATGTTTTATATTACTTATATTATTTGTTAAGAATTTCATCATTGAGATTAAGGATTTCCTGCCTTTTTCGCAAATATTCAATCTAAACTTTTCCTTCATCCACATCCTGTTTTTGCTTTCCTTTTTTATTTGTAAGTTTTATTCTTTTGTATCGGAACGTGTTCATTTTCTCACGCCCCACAGAAATAATAGTAGGACATGAACCCGGGGTGCGGAACTGCGGCATTTTCAGGAAACTCGGCAAAGCGTAACGCCACACCACATCCCTATTTTTGTGCTTTTGTTTTTCCCCGTTCCCTCCATGGGGTGCGGGGTCCCATTTGAAGGAATTTCCCATGATTTCTTGTGACTTACCGATCCTGACCGCCCTCACATGGCGTATCGCTTCCCGCTCGTCTAGTTCAGTCATTTTGCTTGTGTTGCCCTCCGATGTCCTTTTGCTATACAGCGCGGCACATAAAGTTTTCGTCCCCCTCCGTGCTGCCTGCGCTTTACCTCGCAGGGAAAACAGGGAAGCAAATTCTTATCGTCATTAATCAATTCCGTTCAAAGGGAAGATAATTAAAATTTTGAATTTGTTTCCCAGTGGTCCTTCCTCACCTGGGAAAGCGGGAAGAGAGAGGGGGGAGCCCTATGGCAGAGGTAGGGATCCTTTTCGCCACTACATGCCGCTCCAAGACAGTGCAAAACAATGGGAAGAAAAACTCGACTCCTCCCATGTGTTTGACAGCGATATGTGTGTGTATGTGGACCGAAAGGGGTGAAAGTTTTGGGAAAAACTTTAATTGATTGAATTTTTCTCCCCCGTTCGTTATCGATCATCAACATTCCCATGCGGCCATATCCTGGTGGAAGGATATGTTCGGAGGAAAACCATCTTTTCAAAAGCCACTTTCATGCATCATCGGTTGAGAACGTAGCAAAAGCTGTGCGTCACCAAGAGAGGATGGAAAGTGATACACACACGAGTGTGTGTCGGTGTACTCGCACCAGAATGGATTTTTTTGTTTTATGCGCCCCTCTGCATGTCTTTCAGCAATTTTCCCACACCGCACACGGCGAGGTCTTATGAATAATTCAAGAAATTATTTAAATGTGCTATCACCCAACTATCGTTTGCCAAACACAGCTCAATTTCCTCCTCTGGATTTTCCGTGATTTTCCCTGCCCTGTTGTTTTTTTCGGCCGAGGGGTGCCCCACCAAGCGTGAAAGAACACTCCCACGTGGAGTATTTTTCCTTCCTGCTCCGCACTCCACCACAGGTGCATTGCTGCAGGAGGCAAATCACGCGAACGCCACCGGATGCCGGTCCGGAAATCAACTACTTCCGGAACTTTCCCACGAAAGTCCCACAGCTCATTACCATTGAGTGTCAATAGTCTTTTTCACACGCCCCACATCAACTGCCAGTTCAAGCGGAGGGGACGACTTGCTAACCTGTTGCACCGCAACCCGGAAGGTTTCCGGTTTTCTTAAGACGAACCGCCCGGCTGGAAAGGAATGGGGGTGAACAAGTGTTCAATCTTGCCATTCACACGCCCCCAACCCCCTTGGGTGGAAAATCCCCGAGGGAAAGCGAACGCTAAGGTAAAGCATAAACCCAACCAGCCGATGTCTGCAAAGTGCAAACAAAGCCGACCGACCCTCCGTTAGCTTGCTCCAGACGGCGAACGGATGTCTTCAGTGCTTCTGTTTTCTTAAGACGTGCCGTCGACAGAGGACGACGAACGATGCTTTCAACAGCTTGTCGTGTTTGGTCACGGCACGGTGGCGGAGAGCAGAGGGAAATGTTAAACGCTGGTAATCTTATTCCAGGTTGTAGCTAGTAGCAATGGGAAAACATCCCTTGCGGAGGATCGAAAGGAGACCGGGAAGTGAGGTGCTAAAAGGATAAAAGCAGGATGTAGCCTTTTCCTGCTTATACACTTAATTAAAACTTACTTTATTGTCTTAAATCGGATGTTCCAAGGAAGTTTTGCATATTTAAAAAGAATTCTTACAATTCTTAGAAAGGAACAGCATTGGTTTTAAGAATGTTACCCGTCAAAAGACAACACCCTTTATTCATTGCGTAAAGTAACTTCATCGTTCGAACATCATTAAAACGGCAAACTTGAACATCGTGAACCTCTTTTCAGGGCACCCGGGTGTGTCATCTTGAAATCTCATCGTTTAAGACGGATTTTATAGAATCGTCCGGTGAACGGTCTAACTCCTTCTCCCTCTTTGAAAATAACGCAGCACAATTAGGGTTCTATTTGTTTCTCAGCGCGAAAAGAAGCTGGCCTTTTCTCCATTCATCATTTCTTATAACTTTTAACCATCCCGTAAGGTTTACCATGAACTGGTGGTGTTGGGGAATTCAACAGACGATTTTACGGTCGGTCGAAATATGCTTTCCTTTCCTGTTCGAGAGTTGCTTCAAGCGCGTCTCGAGAGCGTGAAAGTGGATTAATTTCTTTCCCGCATCTCGCGACTTCTTTTCCTAACGCACTTTCAGTCCGTTCAGTTCAGGCTGAAAGGCACATCTCACGCCGAGTCGTTGAACGGAAAGGACAAAAGGAGGGCTAAATTTCTTGGGTGGCATCGAAGGATGCTTCGGATTCTGTTACGCTTCGTTTGGCGACTTAGCAAAGGAGAAGAAAACTTATCGGCATTGTTTGGACCGGTTTCATGGTAATTAAACCGTCTTCGTGGTCATTGCGGTTTTGAAGAGTTTGCTATTTCTCTTCAGCGCCGGTCGAGAAAACTTATGTCTCTTTCGAGACAACAACCATGGGCACGTCTTGAGCTGTCGGAGCGGAGCGTTGATCGATCGGTTGCCAAGATGGTGCGATTTTTCCCTGCGGAGTAGAACTTTCAAAGAGAAGAATAAAAACACGGGACGTCTTGCTAACCACCATAAACATCTTCCATCAGAGTGGTTAGAAGCATAATTATTTCCCGTGAAAAAGATTGCCGTTCCGAGGAGCTCTCAATCTCTTTTTTTCATGCCATCAGAAGTGCGGCATGATATAAATAACATTTAACTAAAACCGAAAAAGGCCAACTTCTTTGCCTCCCGACCGAGAACAAGGCGGAATAGCGAAATGTTCGCAAAAGTTGGCAAATTTTGTTCATCTAAGTAGATTTATTTTGTCTTCTTCGATGCTGCATTCCTTTGGCTCACCTGCGACCAACTTTTTGCAGGACAAAAGTTCTCTCCTAGGCTACCGTCCGTGCCTTTCGCGCCCTGCCCTAAATAAGCCTGTTTCCGCCGCAGACGCTTGGAAATATATTTCGAAAACTTCTTACCCCGTCGTGTTCCGTTCGCACGAATAACCACAAACTAAACCTCCTTCGTCGTCGTCGTACCTGATGGCCAGCAAGCCTCGGCTGTCCGGGTTTTCAAATTATAAGCAGTTGGGTTGGGTTTTCAGTTGAAGAAGTGCTCCGGCGTCTTTTCATCCCCCGGTGTGTGCGTGTGTACGCTTATTATTCATGCCGGTATTCTTAGCGGTGTACCGACTTACCTCTTTCTTCATTCACTGTCAATCTTGCTTGAAGGCGAAAGGTGCACCAGGAATGCACAATTGAACTCGCGTGTGATGTGGGTCGATGGTCTTCGATTGACATGTCAGATTTTTGGCACCCCTTTATTTGTATAAAAAAAAGAGCTGGAAAGAAATTGTGGGAATTATTCTGTGCAAATTCTTCACAGGATTCTTGAAGCGAAGCGAGGATTTGGGTCTTGCTAAGCAAATAAAGGATTTACCTGCGGCTCAAGAAACTTGCATTCAGCATGATACCATTAGACTTATGACCAAAAGAGGTGGAAGTGTTTGCTTCCGAAAATATAAATTTATTTTTTACTTTTGCAGATTCTTGTCGAGACCAACGTTTTGGAAACCTTTGTTTTTGTTTGAAAAATGAATGAACTCTACAAGCAAATTTTATTTCAATCGAAAGTATATTGTTAAACGTGCTAATTATTTTATTACTCTCCAAAAAGCAAGCAAAGTTGGTGTTATTTGGTAACGATACGCCGTTGGATTTCCTACCAAAATTTCTATACCTTTCGTCATTCCCATACAGCGGGACGCTAAAGTTCAACGCCTAGCTTTCTTCGAACGCATCGCGCAACGGCTGACGCGTGCCGGCCACGCGACCACGCTACCAGTTTCCCGATTTTCCAGGTGAGGTAACATCCTCATCATGAAGACGCCTTGCATGAAAAAGTAATCAACAAGCCGTGGCTACACGACGGCATAGGTTTTGCTCTCTTCCGGTGCTTCTTCACCTCCCGATGCCACCAAGCACAACTTCATGTTTCCCTTTCCCGTTGCGCCGCTTCTTCGATGGGCGTCGTTTTAAACCCATCGATAAGAACCCACATTTAGAGGCAACAGCAGCGAGATGGGCACAGCAACAAATTGTAGCAGCGGAGCCCAGGGGTCTTCATCGTGGCGTTCGTTTTTTTTGGGCACGCGTCCACCGTTCCGGTGTCGCGAGTTCCTGCACACAAAAACGTGTACGTGTGCGATACAGTCGGAAGAAATTGCTGTCCAACTGTTTCTTGTCACCCTAACGCCATGCGGTCTATTGGGATGGCCCTCTTCAGAAGGGGTTTTTCTCGCGTGGAAAGCCAACTCAGCTTGAGCTTGAACTAGTAACAATCAAACAGGCGACAGCTGCGTTGTTCGTTTGAATTTGAATGTCTATTCGGAGGAGAATGCTTTTTTTTTGTTATTCTTATTGTATTGTTGAACTTTTTGGCTAAACTATTTGCAATCCAGTTTATCTGTGTTGCACATTTTAAAAATGTACAATATACTTTATTTTACATTTTTGGAATTGAAGTTCCTTTTTGTAAAATTAGCTAAAAATCGATCCATCCATCCGAATCCATCCAAAAATTATCATATATGTTTTCCTTCGTTAGTCGAAATCTTTGCCTTGTCATGTTTCAAAACGCTTCAAGTGGTTGAATTAAATTTATAACTATTCAATTCAATGGAACCATAAACCCCTTTGGAAAATTGTCAACTGCGAGCTGGTGTTGTACAGTCTACAACCTTCTAACGCCACGCACGCCGGGTAAGAGCAGATGTCCACAACCCAGGCGAATCTCGAAGACCACGGCGTCCTCGATGTCAAACAGAAGTGCTCCTACTGCGGCATCGCGTCAACCGCGCGAGACCTTCTAATTTGCACGGAATCCACTCCGGAAGGGATTGTAATACCAACACCGGCATCAGCCTGCGCTCCCTTACCTTGATTGAGTCCTTCGGTGCAGCTTAGCCGTGCTGCCACCTTTACAAACATTCTTCATTCCCTCGTTCGCTGCGGCGTCCCTTTTTGCCGTGCCAGAGGAATGCAGCCTACTGCACACGCTGTTCGGCGCTGGTAAATCTTCCCCGATAATTCCGTCGAAGCTCGGGCCGGGTTGGGGGAAAAAACCTCCTAACCTTCCAACTCAAGCCAAATACAATAGATCCCGGGTTGTCCTGGCTGGCGTCCTACGACCCTTCGGAGGGACCCTCGACGCTTACGGTGTCTCGTACCGGTGTTTCTTCCCCTTTCCGAGCGGCGCACTCCTTTACGTCATAGATGCAGCAGCTGCAGGATCCGATAGACGATAGCGTCTCTGTGTTGGACGAGCGTGTACGTACCACGATGCACACACAATGCGAACCCCGGACAGGGCGAGTCCTTCGTCCCTTCAGTCGTTCACCTTGTTTTTCCCTTTTGCGAACAGGAATAGGAAAGGAATAAAGAAGAAGAAGGCACGCACACCATCTCTCGCCATGAAGCCCGCGGTTGTCCCTTTCTCAATTCCTCACTCACAGGGACCGAGGTCCCTGTATTCCAAGGGGTCCTTTTTCTTTTGTCATCCATCCAGTAAAGCTAAAAGATCGTTGTCGGGGGTTCTCGTGCTCGCGTTTGGGGTGCGTTTGGTGTTCGTTGTAGCGTTTATAACGGGGAAGTTCAAGGTCCTTACTGAGGCCCGTATTTCCAAGAGCCTATAACAGGATCGTCCCGCAAGTACAGTTTGACGCCGGAAAGTCCTGCGCGTCGTTTGAGGGAAACGTTGCTGGCTTGAGCGTGGACTTTAGTGGAACATTTTTGCAAAAGGGACGCTCCAGACGCTCGACACTCGGTTTGTGTTCGGTATCGAGGGTGCACAACAACGGGCGCCTGGTCGTAAGCTCATATGGCACACGGAACCGCACATTCGTCGCATCGCTGACTTTCGATCAGCTAACGCACCGATCATCAACGATGACAACGACAACGCGGGCACGACAGCTGCGAAAGTAATTTTCTTACGGACCCATCTGACCGATGATGCGACCAAATCCCCTGTCGATGCTAACTTACCTACTGGAAGACTCGATCTAACTGTGCCTTCTTTTGAACACTGAAGCTCCAGCTACCGAAAAATGCCACCACTCGCGTTGAAGTCTCTCGGCGATCTGAGAAATGCGGACCGTCTTCAACACGTCCCCATCTCACGCAATACTCAAGCGCGCGACTCTCGAGCAACAATAAGAAACTTCCAACTCCCGTTTGTAAGAAAGTGCGCGCTTGTTCGCTTTTCCCCTACTTCTCAACAGCTTGCGTCGTTCCGTCTTACTCATACACAAAGCGAAGGAAACCCAACGCGGACCAATTTTCTTTCCACCACACCACCACCAAAGGTTGCCTCTTCGGTCGGTCGATTTCTTCCCCTGATTTTCTTCGCTCGCGTCTACGCAACAACGACGTCTCTGTGTTCGTTGCATTCGCCTGTGGCCCTTTCCGGTATTTAAACTCTTACGTCACCGAACACGAAGGCGTTTCCCGTGTTTTCTTCTCCTCACCGACAAAGGCGGGTTTTCTTTCGATCGCCGCGAAGAAACGGGTGGGAGAAGACCCACGTCGTTAACGGTGACGTAAGCAATTCCAATAAGAAACTCGTGGTGGTGAGTTTCTTATGGTGAGTTCGTTTTCCTTTCAAACGATCCTTCGAAGGAGGTAGAACCAGCAGCTCGTCGGCAAGGCGAACGAGGTCATAACGGCGTGCCACCATATGGTGGTCGGTGGTGGTTGAAGATGATTATCGGGAGGTCGTTTAACTCTGGCCAACCAAAGGTACGTTGTGTTGGTGGTGGCGTTCGTTGGGTTTGTTTGTTGTTCCCTCCCTGTTCGACCTTTCCTTGCCGGTATGGCACGGGGCCTTCGTCGTCAGCTGAAGTTAAGAAACAGATGGCAGAATCGTTTTTTGTAGAACATCATTTTGTTAGCTGTAGGGGGTCAGGAAAGGTGGTATTTAACAGAATTGCACACGTTGTAAAGGAAGAAAACACCTCAAAATCATTCAAAAAGGAAGAGGAACATTACCGGCATAGAGAAATTATCCATTTATTTTGACATACGACAGGTTTAATTGAGATATTTAAAATACTCATTTTTATTTGGCAGACTATTTGAAACAAACATGTCAAACATTCAATGTAACATAAGTTAAATGAATGTTCTATGTTTTTAAACCAATTACCTTTTTTTTATTATTATTATTTTTGGTACATTTCTTAAGTATTTATTTCTCTATTTTGAAACAAATTACTTCTTTCTTTTTTATGTTAATATGTATCAATATTTCTTTAAATTCATCGTTTTTTTTTTGTTTTAAAAGTTTCTTTTCTTCTCATCAAACCCCTTTGTTTTCGAAGATGCGTTTCTCATGCTTTCTAACCGCATTATTTACTTCATGCCATGAAGTATCTAAAAAACATTCTTTCCGTTTTATTTTAAAAGGAACTCCACTTCCGTCACACATTTCCGGAAGTTAGTGAAACTTTGATATTTATTTGTCTACATGCATCGTTGGTTCGCTCACCCCAGCTTCTGCTTATGCTTCGTTCATTAGCACATCGGACAAGACGACCCAAAAGGACGCATGTACATCCTTGAAGTGGATCGTGTGTTTTAGTCCTTTCGGGCTTACTTTTCTCTCCTTGTGAGGATGCTTCCACGGGACATGTTTCTCTCCGGGCACATTGTCACCTTGTCCGGGCGTCTTTTGTTTACGATGTCGCTTCATTTCTTTTCCTGCCGAAAGGCGGGTCTCCTGTTTGTCTGACTGCTCTCTTGGAAGGATGTCGGTCGCTCGAGGAGCTGGTGCGACGGTAGGACGATGTTTCCGGCCAATGTCCTTTCTTTGGTTTGCTGGCAGTTGGTTTAGATTTTTTTCAATTGATCTTTATTTTGTTTTCACTCATTTGCTTCTTCTGCTGGTTTCTTTCTTCCGGTGAATCAAGGTGGTAATAATGTCTTAGAACGGTGTTGGAAGGTGCATGATTGTCTTAAAATTACCATTGCCAAGGGAAACAAACCTTCTGCCCAACGGTAGCGACTCAAAGGGAAGGTGACCACTGTGACGCATTCATTTCGGGACAGGACAACAACACAGTGGGATCCCTACGTACCTTTGCACCACGCGGTGAGGACACATTTCCCGAGGCGGAAGTCACCATTGATTCATTTCATGGCAAATTGAATTATAATTGAATGTCATTATTCCGGTGTCCGCGTTCGTGAAAAAGGTGTGAAATGGAAGTGCGCCGAACCGTGTCTCACCGGGCCAACCAGGGAATCCGTTGTCCACCAGGCTGGAAAAGCCACCGTTTCGGAACACAACCGTCGCCTTTGCTCGGCTTGTCTTCGAAGACGACGACGTTGGTTCCAATTCATTCGTTTGGCGCATCAACTGCACCGCGGGCTACCACATATGCCTTTTTTGGGGCGATGATTAGGGCGCTTTCTCGGTAATCGAGCCCGAAATGCAAAGGGAAGGAAATTGAGCCACGCCGCAGCCGGCCTCGGGTCGATTTATTGCTTCGGTTTATTGAAATCCCTCATCGTGTTTCGATGGCACGCAAAAGGCCGGCATTGATATATGCAGGCGGTGGCAAAGGTAAAGATCTTCTCCGACGCTGGCGCGGACGCGTTCACATTCATTAGCGCACGCCCGCATTCGCCAGGAATTCGATTCCTTCCAAGGAGATGCTATGGTTGATAGGTTGCGCTTTTTTTTTCCTGTGTTTGTTCCTTCGTCCTTCGGATCGTCGGGCCCAGTACAAGCTGCCGCTTGCATTGAGACCGGATTGACGTGTGCCATAAGGCCCGCGCGGGATGGCAGGTCGCTCGTGCTAACCTTCCCCGCGCCAACCCGCTTACCGATCTATCCCCGAAAACAAGGATGAGTTTTGAAATATTTGGGTCGAAATTTCTCTCCACCGTGTAGTGCCATATTGGATGTGTGCGATGGTGCTCTACATTGTGCACATTTCCGAAAGCGTTCGGTGGTTGTTTAACTTTTAATACTTCCGTGTACGAATCGGCCCGACCCCCAGGAGGAAAGGTACGCTTCGTTCCCTCGACTATTTGTATACATCCTCTTCTCCAACGCAACGACTCTATCGTGGCGACCCCACTCGCTCGAGAGAAGGAGTGAGCACGGTTGCCGGCGATGCGCGAAGGCAATGACTTTCAAACGGCGATCGACTGAGACACCTGGCCCTCACCTACCCGGTGCGCGTCCCTTTTGGCGCATGCCGCATGTTGCGGTTCCGGCCCGGAGAACCATCGTACCGCGCACCACAAAACCAAAAACCTCTACCGACGACGACGGTGTTGCAGTTTCGGACCGGTTCACCCTTCGTTCCCGGTGAGGACCTCTTCTGCTGATGTTGAGTGCGTCGGCGAGGATTTTGAAGCACGACCGAAGGAAGGTCGCCAGGAACCGGAAGGAGGCACAACTGTGGTGTTACAGATATTTTTGCTTAATGCGTTTTTTACGTGATCGGCATATTTTTTGTGTAGGAACGCCGTGTGTTTGTTGATGCGGAATAGAAAATTATCATCTGGCGAGAGGGATATTTGAGAATTGATTTCTTCCTGCATATGGTATCCCTAAGGAAGTAGCTTTTGGGTCTGTGCGTGAGGCTTTGAGTCCAGATGAAAGCTTTCGAATTGAAACCCTCAAAAGAGAATAGTAATTACATTTCTCTAATCAACTATATCCAACAAGTCAAATATCGTCCAAAATCTCCGTTACGGATGGACTTCTGGACTCCTGGAACTTTGACCACCGTTTAGTGTGGTTTAGGTGGGAAACATGATACTTTGGAAAGAAAACACACTGAAATTGATGCGCAGCTTGCGTGCCCCAGCTTCTGCTTCTTAAGATTGCGGCTCTGGACGCGTCTCTCGCCTCGCCAGATGGCCTCGGGAGGCATCAATGGACTGTAGGGGTCACCGTTTGCAAACGATGCGATGATTAATGGCAAAAGCCGTGGCACAGTTTTCAGCGCATGCGGTGCGAATGAGTAAACATTTAACCAACAAAGCAACCGGTGGACCGATCAGTAATCCTTTTGCTTACTTTCCCTCCTTCAATTCACTTTCTCTCGTCTGTCAATCGATTTGAGTAGCAAACCGCTTCAATCCGTGAAACCCTTGTACTCTCCTTTCGGTCCACCTTTCCATGATGGGATGCCAAAGAAGAGGCGGCACCGGACCTTTTCTGCCTGCACACTGCAACTCTTCAGCAGCATGTGTTGTTATGATAATCCTTCATCGAGCACTCTCTCTCTCGTTACTTCTGCCTGGTATATGCAAAAGTGAACCGAAATCTGGTGCAAAATCCACCCACAAAGCGAAGGGATGACCCTTTGTACCGCTGACGTGGCAAGAAGGATTGTTCACGACCCTTTGTACTCCTCTGGAGGTGTCCTCTGATGTTTGGTGAGCTGTTCTACATTGCTTCTCCAAACGCTTAGTTGGCAACAATCTTGTTTGACCCGCTGACGTTATGCACAAGGTGTGTTTCAAATTGGCAATAGATCATTGGGCTCTTTGTCCGAAAATTGAGGCAACCGACGTGTCTGCACGTCTTAAGTGATTGAGCTTCATTTGTACCTTGAAGAACGCCGAATGGTACTGAAAAAGGGGTATTGGGATATTGGACAATGGCTCTATTACCCAAATTTTCCACGTCACTCCAGTCCGCAGGCCGCAAACATATGGCACAGATGTGGAGGATGCGGCACAAATGTGAAAACTCATTCACAAACATTTTTCAAGAACTCCGTGGTTGTACGCAAAAACAAAAAATCTACCAAGATGGCCACGCTGGAGCGAAGGTGAACAAACGTATGGCGCGCTCTGACTAATAAGTACCCGGAGGTTTTTCTCCTCCTTCTTTGCTGGGTTACCTGCGCGAAACCTACTTTCCCGAAAAGAGACCAGCATCTATTTGTAGGCTAGCTTTTGACGACTTCACACAATAATCAGCAAACACACCGAAGCTGCAGATGCTACCGTTCCGCACGCCAGCATCTCGCTCACCGCGGGGGTTCCGATGTCTTGGGCTTTTCTCCGGCTCGGTTTGACTCATCAGCCCACGTGCCTATCAACGCAACGCGGTACGGTTTTTGAACCTCGTATTTGCATTTCCACCTGCATCGTCGTCTTGTCGCGTTGAACCACACAGTATGGTCGCCATAGATGGCGAAGTTGCTTTAGAAACCTGGTGAGTGTTATCTTTTTTTCTGTCTTTTTATGGTTCAATGGAAGCAACTTTCATCACGCAATGCAAATAGACGCTTTCTGCTGGTTGGCATTTTTCTACGACTTCTTCCAGACTGTGAGCCTCCAAGGGTTGGAGTTCGTGATAAGCTTGCTTGCAAATGCAATGATGCATGCTGTCATGTGTCTTGCGGAACTTTTCTTCCAGCCCCGGAGAAATCTCTAGCCTTGCAAGTACCTCTGGTTCTCATTTAAAAAGTCACCACACAGGATGTTCCCATTGGGGCCAAGGAAAAGAACTGAAAAGGATTCCGATGCCTTGTAACTTTCCCGGCGAGCCGCACTTCAAGCGGAAAACCTGCGGAAGAAAGATGATCCACTCGTGTCCCAAGGCAAGAGAAATCAAGAACCACAACATACACAAACGTTAGTATCTGAGGCATAATTATAATGAGACCAGTGCGGTGTACACAGGCGGTATTCTGATGCTGGAGAATTCCCTTTTCTGGTGGGTTTATTTTTATTTTTTTAAGCATCCATTTACTTTGCGTTTCGTTACATATTACTATCTCAACCGCCTTTGTCCAGTGTTCACATTCTTCCACCATTGATCATGCTTTCGCAACAGGAACGCATACGGATATCTTTTGAATGAGAGTCCAGCTGGAAGAAAATTGCAGAATGCAATAGAATCCGTGCGGGTTGTTATTGTTGTTAGTTTCTTTTTTTTCTTTTTGTCGTATCGTCCAAGACCAAGCCCTCCCTTATGCGGGTGTGTTGTTGTCATCCTTTCATCAGATCCTTTGCGTCATCCAAACGCACATAATGAGCTACGATGGTGGACGGTCTGACCAGGAATCAAACGGAGAACTTTACAACAACGGACTTGGAACGTGCGGCTAGAGCACTCCTCTGGCAGTTCACTCCGAGGAAGAGTGGGGTGGGTGGGTTCTAATCGGAAAACAAAGAGGAAAAACTTTTTTTTACTCCCCCTCCGCATGCTCCATCGATGTCGATAGGATGGATTTTTATTTCTCGTTCGCTCGAGGGGGAGTTGCTCGGAGAGAAAGGGTTGATTTTCCGGTAGGCAAAACCAAAGTCTCGCATACGCCTCCTCATTCCCGCCCTCCCCCCCCATTCCCGCCCCGTCAGGCCTCCTGGTGGAGAGTGGTCACCGTGACCGGTCGGTTTCGACATTGTGTGTGCTCTGGCCAGCTTCAATCGCAACGAACCGAAACGCACACATATTGACTTGGGTAAAGATATTGGAACGATTCAGGCTGTAAGTTGGGGGCATGGTACTGTTTCCAGGGTTGCCATTCGGTTCGCTACCTCGGACACGGCGGGGCAGGAAACTCCCGGAGGACGCGGTTTGGCTTTTGGTTAATTAAAAGAAATGCTTTCCGTCGGATGAATTCAAACCCGGTTCGAAGGTTGCATTACAAGGGATGGGAGGTACTAACTTTGATTCGTTAACTTTTTCAATTGCAAATTAGATTGGGAGTTCAGGAGAAAAAAGTCCGTTGAGTCCTTGTGCGAAAGGCATTCCGAAGAATGTCTAAAACAAGACGAACATGGTGCTATGACCCTAGAGTTCAGCAGGCTCTTTCTCGGGTAGAACGTTTACAATCTTTTTTAACCGACTGAAGTCGTTAGATATTCCACCGTGTGGGTTTGGTTTTGTGCATTGACTTTATTGGCTCGCCAGGGAGAAGGTTCTGTTCGATAATTTACTGGGAGCTGTTTGCACCTCATTTAGTCTCGCGCTTGGAAGAACCAGGATAACTTGTCGCAGTAACGACAATTACTTTTTTTCTTCTTCAATTTTTATTTCGTATCGTTGATTTTGGGTTCATATTATGCAGTTCATTGGTTAATCGTCAATGCACCGTAGCGAAAATGTTAGAAGAATGCACCGAGACACAGATGTTCGGGAAAGTGATCAAGGGAACGGTCACAGTTAACTTCCTTTGTAGTAACTGCAGTAACGTCAGCACCTTCAAAGCAACCTGCATCAAAAGCAAAAAAACGGAAGGAAGGCACATGCACGTAAAATTCCAAGCGCATAGACTAACGTTGGCAGTAATCGGGAAAATTACTTTATTCATCCATCTTCTACGGTGTCTTTCGTATAGCGCTGAAATCTCGTGGAAATATTACTTCTTTTTCTGCTTATCGAATGGAAGCTTCTGCCCCAGGATAGTGCATCGTTTTAATGCACCGAATAACTGAAGCGCCATCGATCGATTTCCTCGCGAAGGCTTTTTCCCTCGCCCGCTAAATTCATTTGCGGTCCGTTATGTTTAGGCTTCCCGTGGTCGTGTCCTACACCTCACCCCTACTCTCGTCGGAGTATCTATTGGCGAGGGGTGTAGGGTGAACGCTTCCCGTCAAAACGACAGGCCAGAAAGCGCCCCGTGGGAGGACGAAAATTCCGCAGCCCAAGAGAAGGATGGCTGCGGGATTTCTATTCGCGAAAGGCAACAACCACGGACCTATGTGCATATAAATTGAATCGGGCTCTTCTCTCACCACACGGAAAAACCGTCGCGCGGGATTGATCGAGAGGTGCAGCCTAACCTCGGACGGTCATTTGACAAACACTCCCGGTTTTGTCCCGGGAGAGAGTGGACAGTTCCGTTCGGTCGCCTATTTGCCGTGAAACGCTGACAAGATTGACAAGCTGTCGCCTAGCGGATGGAAGCTGGCACCGGTCGTCCGTCCGATGCAACGGATGCAATCCCGGGGCGAGTGCAATAAAAACCAGACCACCACAAAGAACGGCCAGTAAGGAAGAAGAACGCAAATGCACCGACGCTCGAAGGACTAACGAGTTTTTGACTCCTTCTTTTCGCGTCGTGCACGTCCACGTCCATCGCCGTCCATCCGTCGACGTCGTGACAAAGCGAATCCTAGCGCATAAAACCCGTGCAGCTGGTGCACATAGGCACGGTGGTAAAAACTGCATCTAGGCAACGTGGTGTGCATTCCCTGCGGAAAAGCTCCCAACGTGCACCAGCCCAATGTCCAGCCGATTTCGTCGACGGGAGCCCTTTTCGGACATGCACCGATGCACCACGATGCAACGGCGAGGTTGGTGGCCTAGCCCCCACCCGCGGGGGAAGGAGGAAGTGGGAAACTGCGAGCAAAATCTGCATTCAAACGAAACATGCCCACCACCACCGTGCGTTTATTGCGTTTGCGTTTGGGGGGTGTACTTTCGCGTCCGAAAATGACGCGCGGAGCTCGATGCGAGTACATAGGTGTGTATGTGTGTAGGGGTTTTTTTTGTTGCACTCAAAAGTCCATGCGTCCGCGAGGCTCCCTTTTCGAGTGGGGTGGTAGCTAAAATTGCATTTCAAAACTTTATTTACTTCAAACACTCGCTCGGGAAGCTGCATCTGCCGAAGGAGATGGAACGTGGATGGGCCTTGGCTCGGTGTGTTCTTTATATACAAGTGCATCGGTGATCCATGTTGGTCAGCCTGGCATAATATGCTTTTTCGTCCGTTTTTTCCTTTCCACGATTTTTTTTCCATTCCGATCCGGTGCATCTAGGCAACGGCGGACGACGGGTTCCGCACCGGTATCGATAAGGGAAACGGGCGAAAAATTGGAACCGGGACAACCGGTGCGCGTTCCGTACGCACCAGTTTTGCAATTTATCTTCCGGGCTTTTCTGATGTATTTTTTTTTTCTGTTTTTGCAAACCCGGTCCATAGTGCAACTTCAAAAAATTACAAAATTTTTGAAAGTACACTCCAACTACAAGAGTTCTTTTTGCGAGCCTGGAAAAGTGGTAAAATTTGTTTCAACTTGCGATATTCAACGAGCTGAACTAACCACCAATTAATGCAGCCTTTTTGTAGGTAATCTAGCATTAGTTTCTTGAAACATGTTAAACCTACGCGTACGTAGACACATACATCCATGCCGTGTTGAAAATACGTCGATACCTAGTCATCGAGAGAAGTGGACACGTCGCGTTATCCGAATTGGCAATACACCCTCGTCCTGATAGAAGTCCGTCTTTTTTGCATTGTGCAGGAACGTTTCGGTGGATGTTGTATGGGGGTTGGGAGGAATGGGGAGGGAATGGACGAAGCAAGCATAAAACACCGACCATCGGCCACGGGACGCCCAGCCACGGAAAATCGAGATCAACTGGGCATTATTGGCGATGCGTTTTGCTAGCGCAAAAGCGCATTCATCATCACCGCACCCCCCCACCCTTCTGCCCTGGCTTGTCGGAAACCGGATGTTCGCCCGGAGCCCTGAGAAGCGTTTTCCATATCCCATAGCCCTGGCGAAAAGGCGAAGAAGAAACGGGAGAACTATGGTTGCGAAACGAAAAAAAGAAAATGGCGAGCCTGGAATGATGTTGCACAACGGATCGGGTCGCGAATGTGCATGTGCATACGCCACACACATATCCGAAGTGCATTCGTACGCGAGGCGAATGTTGCTGCAGCTCTAGGATCCAAACGCTCTGGTACGCTTCCCTCCGCCCAACTCCATCGACGATACATAAGGTGCACATGCACTTTTGTCCACCTCGTCGGGATCGGGAGTTTTTGTTTGGAAAGGGATAAACTGGACGATGGGAGGAAGGGGAAGAAGGGGTGGAGGAGGGGGAGGGTTACTAGTCACACAAAACTGGACAAATGAAAGCACGGACAAACGGATCCTGATGCTAGTGGTGGTGGTAGTGGTGGAGACCATTAGAGGCCGCCGTGGGGATATCGGGAAGTTTTTCTCTTCGCTGCTTTGTTACGCCGCGCTTTCGCCTTCCCCCCTCTATCGCCCGCCGAGAACGACACGGAAAGATGGACACAAGCGCGCGTGTTATAGTGCGCGTTCGCAAAACTTAGCGTCAGGATCCGCCGTCATCCAACCCCCTCGGACCTCCCGGCCCAATTTGACGTCCGCTTCCTGCCACTGGCGGTATCGATCCGAATCGTGTAGGGTCCCCCCCTGAGGGCTGCGAGGGACTTGTCCGAGATGCCATTTGATATTCGCAGTGTATGTGTGCACCCTCCCATACACCCACACACTTCCCTCCCCATTCCAACCATTGGCCAGTGGCCATCAGCGCAAACCTTATGCTGCGGAAAGTGCGTGCGAATCGGTGCATGCGTATGTGTGCCCCTCCCCCCACCCTCCAACGAAAGCTGGTGATGCGCAGTGGCCGTGTATGCATTCTCGACTGCATCGGAGACGGCGGACACGGTGGTGGAGGTGCGGGGCTTTGGGAAATTCGGTGCGCGATTGGAACGGCCCGATTCCCGAAGTGTGTACGCTCGGATGGGCTGCAAGCAAATAGGATTAATGCCTCGTAGGCTTTATCAACTTTTCAGTACGAAATTGTACCCAATTCCCCCGGCCGCTTGCCCTGCCCTGTTATCTCGTATCCCCGCACCTTGGATCAGTCCTTGCGGTTGCCGAGGGCGATTCGATACCGCGGACAAACTTGGCCCTTCGTCGACGAAGAAGAGCGGGATTAGTGGGACGGGACTCTAGGGGGATCCGGGGACAGCTCCACTCGACATCGACAGTAAGGCAAACAAACTCTCCACATACACAGCCACATCCATGGGTTGAGCTAGGAGGTTGCATCACACTGTGAACAGCGTAGCCGATCGCCATCAGGCTCGGACTTAGGCCCGTGTGTGAGATAAATGCATCCAACAATCACTCGCGGCTGATTATCTTTTCCTCTCCTATACCTCCTCTCTCACACACCCCCACCCCGTTGGGTGAGACGTGCGTGATACAATGAACTGTATTAACAGCCTTTGGTGGAAGTTTGTGCAAGCGAAGGGGATGGCGAGGCGGCATGGTGCCACGTGATGGAAAAGTTTTAAACAATCGGTATTATCGGAACGGTTGCGTAGGTCCTATCCGTACACTTTTACGCTATTGAAAAGCTTTAAATTATTAAATGTGCGCGTATGCAAAGAACATCGATAGCCACTCTAATCCGTTGCAGAAATTCATCTCCCGATGCTTAACGCAACAGTGTGAGTACTTCTGGAAACTAGGGAAACTTTTTTCAATCCATTTCTAATCATACGAGTGAGTTTTGGAGCTATAAAATGAATTGAAAATGTTCTAATTAATTTCACTACTGGAATATAATAGAAAAGAGTACTGACTCTCAAATAAATTAACTGATTTATAGTGGAATATTTTCCGAGCTTCAACTCATGACACAACTTGAGCTTGCTTTCATTTTATTATACCGTTCCATTATAAAACAAGGCGATTTTATCGAAGGCCATAAACACTCGTGCCTGAAACAAGAGCAGCGCATGTTAACAGTGCGCTGGGTGAATCCTTGTGAGCCTTGTCGATCCCAAATGAGGTATAACATAGACTAACCATTCCTAGAACCGTCTAGAGAAGAAAGAGAAATATTTAAAAAAAACTGTGGATATGGGAGGCGGTTAAAGGAAAGCGAAACACAGATCAAACCATTTTTACCTTTCGAAAGGCATGTACCGGGTTGAGGATGTGTGTTTTACCCGTCTCCTGTTCGATGGTCTTCTCCCTTGTCCCGTCATTATCAAAGCCGGAACCGGGGGCATCATCCGAGCGCCGTAATCCGTAGTAAATTAAAATATTCTTGAACCTCAGCGCACAAACACTGCAACCTGGTGCATGCAAGCAAACATACCAGTCCAGTGATGGGATGGGTGGAAGGATGTAACAACCTGTTTGGAGGCAAAGTTTAATGCATCTTTCCCGGTTGGATGCATCGAGATCCACCTGTGCAGGGATGCTCTTTCAGCAAACACCGAAGCGTATGTTGAAGAACTACTTTTTCTCATATTGTTTGCGGATAGTCTCGGTAGGGAATATTTGGAGATTCGCGTTTGGTTATTTTTCTTTTCATCCTACTTTCTACATCGTAGTTTATCTAGACAGAAAGTTGCATAACAAGCGATCTTTTTTTCTCTTTAGTCACGGTTGATAAGCGTTTCGAACCAAATAACGCCCCTTCTCCGCCGGCAGCTAAGAATTCCGATACACCGATACTGCAGTGTCTCTGCGGGTTCTGTTTTTCTCCAGAAAAAGCGTGCAAGATAAGAGATTGCCGGGCTACTTTACGCCTAAGTTTCGATAGCTAAGCGGAAGATCATCATCCCAATGAGCCATGTGGACTTCATAAAGATAGCCCTCGCTCGAGACGCCCCCCCGATCGCGTCGCTCACTGTCACTAATGACAACCGTGAGGAATGGTTCATTTCAAGCCCGTAAAATGACTCATAAACGCACCGTGCTGGTGAAGAAAGCGAACGCTTGAATTTTTACTGACCGTTAAACAAACCGAACAAGATGTTTTACCGGCGCTCAGCGAGCCGGAACAGAAATCGGCCTGTCATATGCACCTGAAACGCAAACAATGGCCTGTCGATATGCACCGAACTCTGTGTTTGATCGAGTGGATCGAGTGTAATCAAACTTTTCCTTCCAAGATGATGGCTGAAGACACCGTTCATCACCCAACGGCGCAACATATTTTAAGGCGTCGTGTCCTAATACTGACCTTACACATCAGACCAGCGTACGTTTGATGAACCTTTACGAGGGCACTAATTGCTTCATCTTCTTGTGCGTCGGGGGGGAGTTAAACATATGCGCGCGCGCGCTTCGATCTCGCGACCGGCTTCAACGTCGAAATAAACGCTCGTCAATTTTTCAATAATCGCGTCTTCCGGACCGGGAACTCCACCGATGCCGGTAACACGCCATATGAGCAGCAGCAGCAGCAGTGTACCTTTTTCGACCCTTGACCCGACCGACCGCGTGCCTGCAGTCCTTGGAAGGAACTTTTCCCTTCCCGCGGAAAATGGGTTCGATCGTGACGCTCTGAAGAAGATGACGGTTCCCTGGAGCTTGAGTGTTGTCCCTGTTGTGTGGGTAGGGGTGGAGGATCGGGGTAACATGAAACGGAACAAGCAATTGATAAAATTGTTCCCGGCCTGCTCAATAATATGCGCGGGAAACTGGGGAAGCGAAGCAGAAAACAAATAAACCTTCAACATTCTTCCTCCACTAATCCGTCAATTGCTTCATCGTCGTCGCCGTCGCCGTCGTCGTCGCCAAAGGGTGTGTACTGCATGGATGTACACGCACGATGTGTCAACCATAAACCACAATTGACCACAGTACTTCCTCCTTCCCTTTCCTCCACTCCTTTGCCGGGTGGGTCTTTAGCCGATACAGATTTGGCGGCGGAGAGATGCATCGCGACGCCACTTCCGGCTCCCGGAAGAGCACTTGGGTGAGAAATTTGAGTCCTTCGGTGCTGACCACAGCTCGGTCAGCGGGTTCCCATAAGATCGGTATCAGCCGCTCGGAGGTCGCAGCATATATGCGCAGTGACTTCAATTAAACTCCGGCTGTAACTCCAGTGTGTGTCGTCGTCGACGTTGCGATACAGTTTCCAGTTAATCAAGCACGCTGTAAGGGCAGAGGGGGATACGAGAATGCATCAAGATGCAAATTAATTAATCGTCCTCGGCCCGAAGTGAGTCACACTCTCGCCCCGAAGCATGACTGCACACATTTTCCACACCGAGAGAAGGTCGATCGGGTGCGATGACTTTCTCGAAAAAGCTTGCGGTTCGCGGACGATTAAATTCTCGCGTCTTCGAGTCCTCCTTCAATTGGACACAGTTCGGTGAGTCATCAAACCAAGTGCTGACATGGGTTCTAGCTGCTTTTGGTCTGTCTTTAAACCTAACTGAGCGTGGGGCGGGGGTTTAAAGTAACACGTGAAGGAAAAATTTTAAACATCCACCCATCATCTGCCAACCGAAAGAAACCGAAAAAAAACTCGTTCGCGAGGAGTCGCGTGGAAAGGTGGGAAAAGCGGCGAGCCCATTTTTTCTCCTATCGTTTCCCTTAGAGCTGCAACCACCGGGATCTAACTTCCTTCCTTTGGGTCGCACCTTGGGAAACAAAAAGCGAAAAACGGCGCCCCGAAATGCCGGCATTTCCTTTCCGTTTGGATCCGCCCGTGATGGAGTCTTATTCTCGTTTGTTTTTTCCGTTTCTTTTTTCCTCACATTTCCAACTTTACCGTTGCATCGTTGGAAAGTGCATTCGTAAGTGCATACACAACGGATCGTCCCGGCTGGCAGCCAACCACCACCTCCACCAACCCCACCACCCCCACTGGGAAGGGGGCGTTTCGGAGGAAAAGGAACCGACAGAAATGCACACAACTCCACAGGACTTCCATTACGCCATCACCGAATTACGACGATGCATTTTTCAGCATCGTTTCGGTGGCTCCTTAAAAATTTTCATTATCTCCTCCGTGTGCGCCTACCCTTTCCCTTCCCGGTCTCGGGTTTTTTCGCTGCTTCCTCAGTCGTTGGGAATCAAATAAAAATCCTTATCAGACTGCGGCTTCGCGAGGCCCAATAGCATCCGTTTGGTGGGCGCTGACTTCACCGACCTGCATCGTTGCACCGATGCAGCGAAGACCGATGCCATTCGTCGTCGACTTCCCTTCCCTGCCTTTTACTTCCTCCCTCCAGACAGGGTATGATTGCTTAATATGTGATTTTTATATTTTTGCGAAAGGGAAACAAAAATGAAGGATTTTTTGTCGGTACTTTTTTTTTTATTTCGTACTGTTGCCACTTTCGCCCGTCCGTGTCTGGGCGTGGGTTACAGGCCGCTAAAACTCCGCGGCCATTTTCCGTGGGGCAGGAGCGGCAAAGACGGCTACTTTATTCGTTTGTTAGAGCCGTGACTAGAGCTCGTGAATGGGAAGAGGAAAAACTACGTCCCGACCGACGGGACGACGCCGAAGTGTGTTGGTGGTGGATCTAGACGAAATTTAAATTGTGCCGAAAAGGCAGCAAAAAATCAAAAAAAGAAGTTGCTCGTTGCAGTAAATGCAGCTTAAAGCATAATATTTGGAATATAAGCCCCCGCGGTCAACGCGTTGCAGAGATGCATGATGCATCCCAGTTTTGCGTTGAATGCATTTGCCTTCCATCGGAACGCAGACGGTGGTGAAGGGAAGGGGGTGAAAATACTCACCGTCGGTTACATTCGGGTTGGCTATATGAAGGCACGCTGATGGATGCAACGTCTATCGTGAGCGATGGTGGTACAATATTCTTTTCGTGGTTTGGAATGGTTTTGTTTGCTTCTCCAATATCTACTTTGCGCAAATAAATGTCTACCCTTTCGCGAGGAAGAAAATATCTTGCTACACATATACACACTCACACAAGGAATAAACGCGTGCTTCCTTTGCATTAAGAACTCACTTCAGCCACAAGAGAACGACACGCACTGCACACAAGAAGCAAACTCATTAAATCCGCTCGCACACTCCAAGGAGATGTGCACAAGATGCAGGTCTCTGCTCCCTCCTGCATTTTGCAAGACCAGCTTTGAAAAGGCTGGTTCTTTTTTCTTCCGCACATTCTCAACCCTTCTCAAAAACTCCGGTCCGGAACAGAACCGGCGTCCGGTGCGTGACAAATTCATTTCTGCAGCTCGATGCGAAACGGAAGAGCGACGGATAGATACACTTCCCGTCGTTCGGCGAGGGAAAGGATTGCATAATTTGCCACCTAAGACCACAAGCAAATACCCCCCTTGAGCGACGCGCCCGGCGTCGGTGGAAAACAACCCCCGCACCGATCCCGGGGAGCTCTCGAATAGCCCCCCCCGGCCTTGGCAACCTAAGACAAAACTCGAATGGGAAAGGATATTCGTGAGACAATGGGCTGAGATTCGGTTCACGAAAGGGGACGGTAGCGAGGAAACGCACGGAGTACGCTGTCCCATTCCTGGTGCCGTGGCGGAGTTTTATCTTTTCATGCGTTGCTGCGTCCTTAGAAGTCGACGTGCGGAGATGTTCGCAACCAAAGGAGCCGCCAAGCAAAAAAAAAAAAAAACATAAACTCAGTGTACATTGACGAGCGGGCGGCATTATGCTGCAAGGAAAATCCAGGGCTTTGTATTAATTTTCTACACTTCGCAAACTGCACATATTCTCTCCCCCGCCAGCGATTTCGGTCCCGTCCATTTTTGGGCCCCTTTTTTGCGTTACACCAAACACGACTGGTGGGGGAGAGGGGGTGGAGGTTGAGATGAACATTTTTAACTTCAAGCAAAAGACAAGCAGTTCCCCGTTTCCTTGAGCCGAAAAAGGAGGAATGAGTGGCTAAAAAAAAGGTACAGCCGGGAAATGAGGAAAAATAAAATCTACCACCAGCCCACCCCGATCCGAGGTAGCTGAAGAACGGGTTGAATTTTCATCAGTCGCTGCTGCAACTTGAAACAAAACTTCACTGCCCTTGCAAGCTACTAGGGGGAGGAAGAACGTTGATCTTCGACGCATCACGCGAGACGAGCTGGGAAAATCAATATTTTGCGAAAGGGAAGCAGAAAGAAAAGCGAATGGCAAACCGGTCGGTTTCCTTCTTCTCGTAGTGCTGCCGACCCCCTTTGGCATGCGAATAAAATATGCATTTTCATTATCATCGACCTCATTAGCACACGCAGGAAAGGTTGCCCAGTGGCAATGAACCAGTTGGGTGTATTTTCCACTTGCCACACACTCACACACACACACACTAGGGGCGATTACAACTGGCCCTTCTTTCCTGATTTCATTCTCCTTTTTCTCGCTCGGAAAAATCGGATCGGAATTTGTATGCTG